>NC_060899.1:12659453-13274453 GCF_014805685.1 Silurus meridionalis
AAACAATAGGCACTATCGATGCGCTGCTCAAAGCTGGGATTGGCTATTAGCTGGCCAGACTCCCCAGATGTTTTCAAAAACTCCCTCAAAGCACGTGTTTAAAGAGGCAGCGCTTCAAACGTGACTCCCCGGGGAGAAGGTGTCTGATTAGAAAGAAACGACTTTGAAATATCAAGTGAGCGTGACAGGTGTAGAGCGGTCTTCAGTACACAGCAGTGTAAGCTCCAGCCTTTCAGGCCCAATGGGAAAGAAGAACAGAATAATTATTTCCTCTATTATTGGGAAGGAGGGAAAGAGAGTGGGGGAGAGGGGGCAAAACGAGAAAGAAAGACACAGAAAGTAAGAAAAACAGACAGAGAGAGAGAGAAAGAGAGAGAGAGAGGCATAGAAAGAGAAAAAAAGAGGAAAAACAATAGATAGAAAAACGAGAGGTGACGAGAGAGGTTTAGAGAGAAAGACAGATAGACAGGCACAACAAGAAAAAGAAAGACATAAGTAAGTGGCAGACAGATGGGCATACATATAAAAGAGCAACATGGAGAGAAATACAAACAGAGAAAGAGAGAGAGAGAGAGAGAGAGAGAGAGAGAGAGAGAGAGAGAAAAGGAAAATCGGAAGAGAGAAAAGCAAGAGGGAAGAGAGATACAGACAGAACGACAGACAGACATACAGAAATAGGTATAAAGAGAAAGACAGATGGACAGGAACAACAAAAGAAAAAGAGAAATAAGAGACAGGCAGACATGTAGAGATAGAGGTATAGAGAGAAGAGTAAGACAGAGACAGAAAGTAAGAATCAGAGAGAGAGAGAGAGAGAGAGAGAGAGAGAGAGAGAGAGAGAGAAAGGCATACAGGGACAGAGTGAAAGAAGAAAAGGAAAGACAGAACAGAGAAAATGCGAGAAGGGGGGGGCAGATAGACAGTCACAACGAGAAGAAAAGGGAAGACATAAGAGAAAGAGAGAGAGAGAAACAGGCAGATGAAGACAAAGAGAAGAAAAAGAAAGTGTGAAAGAAAGAGAGAGAGAGAAAGAGATTGAGAGAGAGAGGTACTGATGATACACGACCCCTTCCATTCTTTTGCAGCTTCACAGTTCACTTCAGATGGAATTTCTCACAGCTGTGAACATTAAAGCTGCAGGATGCCAACAAACTATACACAGCAATTATACAGTGTAACTGCACTTTCTATATTATATCATTGCTGTCGGACGAAGAGGCTGATGGAAAGGTTTTATTAACATGAAGAGAGAAGAAAGAGAGGGACGACTCTTTATACCAGCTCTAGCGGTAGGTTTCACTGTAAACTGACTAAAATCTTTTTGATATAACATTTACCTGCTTTTGTATGAAAGAAATCAAATACTTCTTGCTATTACAGGACCTCTAGTCAGGCTTTTTTTTTTACTCATTATCGCCCTGTTAGCAAGAGCATGTCCAGTTATGGATTACTATACACAGGGTTTTCACAAAATCTAATTTAATCAAAAATCTTGACCCGTTTGAAATGATTTCAGACCCAAAACAGCAAATTTGAAACTCTTTTTGATTCTTTTTAAGACCCCACAGAAACCCTGTGTAAAATATTCCAAGCGATTCAATTCATTTGTACTTGTACAGCACTTTTAACGTTGTCTCAAAGCGGCTTTACATAGATAAAGCGGTAAATAAAAGACTGTATACTAAGAGATACTAAGAATATGAAGGGGAGCGTAAACTGCATTATGTAGAGTATATTTAACTTTTCAAAAAACAGGTGGGTTTTATTATTAAGGGGGGGGCGGGGACGAAAAAAAAAAAAAAAACACCACACTACACATATATGAGGCATGTTGTTTGCAGGAGGGACGATATTTCCTTCTTTTCTCTGTCTTTACTCTCTTATCGGTCATTTGCATCTGCTCCAGGTATCATGTAAAACACGTCTCGGCTTTGTGAGGCTGCAGGCCTGTCGACACGGATCCCCCTGGCCGCTGCAGTTCAGCTCTTCCTGCCCCGCCCTGTTTATAAAGGGGGTATTTATAGCTGTTTAACTCGGCTCTATGTGAAACTCGCTCGGTCGGTAAAGCGTGTTTATTTACTTGTTGCAAATTAGAACGTAGGTACGGGAAGCCGAGTTTCGACAAGAAGGTGAGCGTCAAGGTGGGTGGGGGGTGGTGGTGTTGGGGGGAGGGAGTATCACATTTCACATTTAGTCCCAATTTGCTCTTAAAGTAGTCTCAACTCTTGGAAGATGTTCCACTGGATTCTTTTTGGAGTGCATTTGTGGAGATTCGTGCTCATTCAGCTACAATTGTGTTAGTAAAGTCAGGTAGTGGTGAGAAGGTGAGGAGGCCTGGGGGTGCAGTCAGTGTTCACATTCATCACAAAGGTGTTTGATAGGGTTTCGAGCTCTACAGCAGAAGATCTTCCACTCCAACCCGTGTAAATCTAATGCTCATGGAGCTGGCTTTATGCACAGGCTTTTAAGAGAAGGGAACATTTCATGCTATCGCAATCATAGACATCTTATAATATAATATGCTTTTATCACTTAATATACGTATTTAGATTTTCTTATAACTTATGTATATTTATTTGATATTTTCTTTCTATTCTGATCTTACAAACTGTGTGCCTCCGAGTTTAAGGTAACAATTTAAAGTAGAACCAGATGTTGCTGGAAGAATCAGGTGTCCCGAAACTTTTGTCCATACAGTATAGTTGTCCTTTTCATGAGCAGGATTTATTTATTAGTATCTGACGCAGGCGATATGAAGGAACCCGAATGAAGGACGAGCAGAAGGTCCACGTGTGCCGCATGGAAAACCTTCAAAAACTAAACGCGTTACAGACTGTAGAGTTGCTTTTTCCGAAACTCGAAGTCTCGCTGGCTCACACTATAACCAACACTATAACAAGGAAAGGCTAATTTGATACAGATGCACACTCACTCTATGAAGTAGACCATGCCGGTCTCGGTGTAGGCCATCTCCCAGTTCTTAGGCAACGGTTCCTGGCTTTCGTCCGCCGGCAGCATGCTCCAAGCCCCGAGGTCCATGGCATTGCCGGGCAGCGTGTAACTCGGGACGGTCTGCCTCCAATCGGTGCCTTCTTTATGATCTGTAACAGGAATAAAAGGAGAAGGAACGTCCTGAGAGGTGAGAAGATGCAGGTACACGGTGCATCTCTACACCAAGCAGCACCACGGCATATCAATTCTGTTACTGGCTGGGAGAATGAGAGAGAGAGAGAGAAAGATAGATACAGGAAAACAAAACAAGAAGATTTGCATGGCAGGAGGCGTTCCAGGTGAGGACAGAGCTGTCCGGTGCTTTCGCAGAAAAAGCTGGGATCGAAACCCTCCCGGATTTAACTGCAAGGGAATATAGAGGCTGTGTGTGTGTGTGCATGTGAGAGTAAGAGCAAGAAAGGAGAAGAAGGAAAAAACACATATAGAGAGATTGTATGTCTGTGTGGTAATGCCAGACTTTGATCAGTCTACCCGGCCTTCCATCTGCACCAGGTCTTGTGGGCGGTTCTTCCGGATGCAAATCTCTGACATACACACGACCAGAGTTTCAAAAGTACACAACAGCAGCAGTGAATCAAAGGTGAAGAAAACTTGACCCAAACTTTTGCAAACAACAGGGGAAATAATGAGATCAGGTGGGTTTCCATTGCGCTGCACCATCCCTCAAAACCTGTGCGAGAATAACCGCATCATACGCCGAGTTATATAACGAGAGAAACACCTTACCTGGGTGATATGCTGCACTGGTGCTCTATAGACTGGTCCAAATGTTTGTTGTTTTTTTTTTTTTTAAATAATACATCCAGATATTTACTTTACACACTTCATATCACCAAAACACCTTGCAGACACCTGGTGATAAGTATGGTATGTGCTTTTTGAGCATCCCACAATTAGTGCCAATTAGCCTTTCGAATTTCATCCGCTCTTCTGGGAAGATGTTCCACTAGATATTAGAGTGTCTTTGCAAAGATTTGTGCTTGTTCAGCCACAAGGGTGTGAGTAAAGTCATGTAGGTGAGGTGAAGATGCCTGGGGGTGCAGTCAGCGTTTCAAAGGTGTTCAATAGGGTTTTCAGGGATTTTTCTATAGCAGGAGATCCACTCCAAACCATGTAAAGCATATCTTGATGAAGCTGGTTTGGTGCACAGGGGTATTGGAACAGGTTTGGGTCTCCTAGTTGAACTGAATGGGCATTTTCATGCTAACGCATCCAAAGACATCACATACAGCGGGGGGCCGGTTTGGGAAAGAACCATGTATTGCTGGAAAAGCCAGGTGTCCCAATACTTTTGTCCAAATAGTGTATAGACTTATAAGAGTGCTTTATATTCTCTATCAAAAACAAAACATCTCCATGTGCTGCAGTAGTTCAAGAAGTTTTAAGTTAAAAGGTAAATTATTAAAGTCCTAAGTAAATCATCTGTTTAGAAAGTCTGGATTTGTTCATCTTGGCGTCTGTGAAAAGCCACACTTCAGGACCTCCAGAACATGTTTTCAATATGCGCTGTGTCCATTTGTCCTTCGCCATTGTTCAAAACACACACACGACCCACTAATAGGTCCATAAGGGAACATCCAAACTTGAGCAAAGTGTCACTAAAGTGCCCACCCTAAGACGCCTTAATTTCTACTTTCTTCCCACCGAGGATGAAGATGTTCATGATCACTCGGCACTGAGGTGGACGATTGTGACTCGAAACGTATTGTCGTAGCGATATCCTGAGCATGAAGCTAATGCGATTTTAATGTCCGTATCATTAGAGAAATTAGGAAAAGGCTCGGGCTGTAGGTTGCAGCTGCTGGCTCTTAATTTTTTATGCTTCGTGTTTGTGGGGAACAAAAATGTACTGTGTCCCTGGTTTGAACCTGAGAGCTTGGGTTATCCATCTGTGTGGAGTTCTGTGCAGACGGCTTTGTATTGGGTTTGTTCCACCACCCACGACCATTCTTAAGGGTGGGGCTTGGTGATATTAAATTCCCCTGATACACTGCATTTGACCCATCCAGGATGCCACCTCATGCCCAGGGTTCCCACCGCTCTCTTTCTCTACCCACCCCGAGACATCCCGAGACATCCGGAGTCCAGGCCAGCTTCATTCGTGTCCTTTTGGACCTTCAAAGAGAAAATGGTGACGCCAATAGGATCCTGAACCATCTAGAGATCTACCAGCTCCAGTTGGATCCCCCTCCTTCATGAAGATTACAGACATTAAAGATAAACAACCTCTTAATCAATACTCAAAATACCATTCGACATATGCTGTTTCTTCATCATTGAACATTTAAAGGCTCTGGAATGGGGGAGTTTGTGTTGAATCGATAATGATCTCAGATGTTGAGTTAATTTATGAGTTGCTCAGGAGCTCCTGGTTCCACAACTCCAAATGACTATGAGTAATGTCCTTCTGACCGTATTATACAATCGCACACTCCGGTGCTCATGATATTTCTCACTCTCTGGGGTTTGTAATTGTTAAATGATTTATAATCAAACTCTTGGTGTCAACGGGTTCTGCTTTTGGTTCCTCTCAAGGTTTCTCATACCATCTAAGGGAGTTTTTCCTTGCCACAGTCAGCCCAGGCTTTGTCTTCGGGGATAAATTAACATAATTCATTTATATTCAAATTTCCAGGGCACAACCAGTTGTGGGGGGCTCCGGGGCTCGCCGGTGAGCACCCCTTACCTCGCCGCCGCCCTCACTCAATTAAATTGACCTGTTTCTCTGCTGAAGTTTAACATACAGTATATTCTTACATACTTGAATTCAGGCAATTTTGCAATGATTATTAAATGTGTTGGGAGGGCGAAACCATGGGGGGTGGGGTGGGGGCTTTGGGGGGGATTTGACAATGGGAGTCTTGCCTAGGGTGCCTAGGACTCACTTGGTCCTATCAAATCCCCATGCATTTGCGCCGAAGTGTGAACGACATGTGGAACAATTGATCAGATGTACAGTCCTGCCGTCCTCCTGCCACATGTGGAACACGTGAGTACCTCGTAGCAAGTCCTTTTGGGCTCGGTATCGCAGGACGCTTCCCGGTCTGCATGCAACCTTTTTTTTTTATTTTTTACAAATCTTTCTATGCTCTGGACTAAGCTAACAGAGTTGAAGCCTTTAGACAAAAAAGAGCCCTGAAACACCAGCCTGATTTCAGTACTAAAGCGACTAACTGCGAGAGATTTCGTATTTAAAACCGTACTGCTCTGACACGTGAGAATTTCTGCAAGACGCTGCTTTCCACTCCATACTTCACAGCACACTGACACCCCATTTGAATTGTATTCATTCCTCATCCCTACTTCTAATCTTACTGAAAGCAATACGTGTCCTTGGCTCAAACACTCGGCTCTAAATCGGCCAACGTGACACAGCAAAACGCTTAACAAGCTCCACTGGAAGCTTGTTGAAGAGCAAAGCTTGGCAGCCTGACAAAACCTGACACAGAGCTAAAGCCCTGTCTGAGATCAGGTGTGTAATATCCATCACACTACATCACAGTCTCAAATTTTAATATGCATCGCTTTCTGTTTTTCTCTCGCAGAGACAGACGCTGTTATTTAGAGTCATTTTTTAAGAACAGATAAGCGTGTACCTCTTCAGGAACTAGCAGTGGACGGACATATACAAGATAAGGATGTGAGCAAGTGAAATTCTGGTTATCTGAAGGCAATTTATGTCGTTCGGTAAAAGGGGGGCTGCTAAGCCATTCTTTTTCCGTCTCGGAGAACGCGTTCAGAGGGGTAAGTGTTCACCTCAAGCTACTTGAATGTTGTCTATTCAGCACCCTCAGGCCATGTCCACCATGAATACGTTTACTTTTCTCTCCGTTTTTGGCCTTCCGTCCACACTGAGATGGCATTTTTAATGAAAAGGTAGCTTTTTGAACGATTGCTTTATTATTATTAGCATTGTTACTATAATTTTTTCATATTCATTATTGAATTCAAAACATTTACTTATGCATATGCATGGTGGGTAAATCTAAGAAATGCGTGCAAGTGCAAGTTCGGCGTGTGGACACGACTTGATGACTTGCTAACTCAAAGGTGTCAACCCAAAACTCAAACTCATCACTCAAACAAGAGCTGGTTTCGATCCTGCCTGCCAAGAACGGAAATCTGAAAACTGACAATTACGGTTTAAAAATACAACAAATAAGAATCTCACCTGTAAGTCCGTTCACGAGCGAGGGCCTCTCGTCATCGTCTTCTTCCTCAGGTGCCGCGCTGTCCTTCCTCTCCATCTTGCTGACCGAGGTGGTCCTCTTGCGCTGCACCTCGTTTTCAAACTCCTCGTCAAACAGTACCTGGTCCACCAGGTCCGGCTGCACGGGGCTGGGCTCGGCCGGGGGTTTGGGGGTGCCGTAATAATTACCTGCAGCGGAGAACAGATTGTGCGCATCACGGTGGTGCGTTTTAAGATCGGCTTTCACGTGCTGAGACACAGCAGCTCGTTGCTCCCCGAAATCGAATTTTAAAACTAATTCACAGCACTGCAAGCGTCTGGAATCTCGTGTTTGGTATAATGGGTAACTCTATAAGCGGCGAATCTGACAAACCAGAATTCAGGACACACTAATCTTCGAATGTGACTTAAAATAATACAGTATATGAAGCGATATAAAAAGTGAACAGGTATCGTTTTCACTTTCTAATTCTATTCATGATTAAAATCTAATAAAATTTTGCAGTGTTTTTTTTTTTTTTGCCTGTCAAAACTTGCCCAATAATTTTGCGCATCCCGATCTCTGTGTTTGTATGTGTCTTGCTTTATTAATGCCTGTATTTACAGCAGCCTGTAGGAGGCTCCCTACAGCCCCTTCTACCTGGAAGAAAAGCGTTCTAAATAAAATTTGCGAATGCCAACGCTTCAGAAAGCGCAAACACGTCTTAAAAGAAGAGATTTTTGCTCTTCTTGGCATTACGAGGTCTCTGCTCTTCTCTTGACACTACCCGGGGCTGACAAGTGCTGCGTGGATGCGTCAGGGGACGAGGAATTCAATTACAAAGCGGCGTTATCACGCGCGAGTACAAAAGTGAAAGAAGGAAAAACAGTGTGACGGGGATTTATTTAGACGAGGTCTTTATACGGCTGTGGAAGCACTTTCAAGGCGCTTTAAAATGGTCATTACGCTGCATTATTATAACATTACAGCCTCGCTCGGTTACCACGGTTACACGGTTTAATTTCACCTCGTGCTGCCTGTCAGACTGCCTGTGCGTTTTTCAGTCATCGTTGAGCAGAACTGGCTTTAAAATTTCGCTAATTCGCTAACATCCTATATTTTGGATCTATTTTTGGATTCTAGTTTGAATCTATGGCATGAAAGCATGGAATCTTGTACTGGGGATCATTTCACCTCAATCCCTAAACTTCCCCCAAAGACCTGCAAAACCTGCTGCTGTAAACTAAAAAAAACCCCACCAAATCTAAATGATTCTTCACTGTTTGTCTTCACTCTTTATCCCCTGTATAATGATTAATTATCCCACCCACGGCTTTCCCATTATCCACAAGAGTTTTCCTTATGAGTCTGCCACCTTGTCCAGGTTTCTGTTTAATGATTTCTCGGGTAGTTTTTCCTGGCCGCTTTTCAAAGTTTTATGCGATCTTTTCTCTCCAGATGTTGTGTCTAAAAGTTCTAAAAAGCCACGCATTCTAATATTTTTTTCACGATTTCATTTTCTCATGATCTTGACAAACATCGTTTCCTCTGGCGCTTCATTTTGAGGTGTATTCAGCATAAGAGCATGTTCTAGAGGCAGCATCGTCGCATCATGGACAATAATCAGAACCGTTTGCGGCGAGAAATTTGAGTCGTGATCATGAGTCTAAACCTAAACCTTACTGATTTAATAGTGTCTAGTGCAACATTCTTGAAAGACCTGATTTCAGATGTACTGTATGTGTGTGACTGTGTAAATGTGGGCGTGGCATCACTAGGAGCATCTTGGACGTATTGAGGACACATTGCTGATACACTGCTGAGCCACCTTTCTGAATGCATCAGCATGTATTTTGAAGGTATAAAAAGTAAAAAATAAATGAATAAATAAAAAATAGAGAGAGAAAGTGAGAGGGGGGCACTTTTAGCACTTTTAGACACAAAATCTGGAGTCGGTTTAAAAAAACAGAAAATGAACAAAACGTTAATTTCCTCTAGAACGTCCGAATCATCCTTCTTTACTGCCACAGCCTAACAGCCTGGTATGTGTCCATCCATCACACCTGAACGGAGATATGAGGAAGCACGACACCTTTAACTGGTTACGTCTCCATCATGGATGGCGTGCACTATCGGCTAGCAGGCTTCTGCGAGTCAGTCTACCGTGTGATGAATCGCCCATAAACATGCCATTAGTCATCCGTGAACACGAGCGCAGGACAGGAGGAAAACGGAGAGGACGGGAGGGAAAAAAAGCGATCTGAGATAATCTGTAATGTCACTGATTAGGACGAAATCTGCAGTAAAATCGAAAGGCTTGCGGAATCATTGCAATTTTCAAATCGACCAAAATCTCTATTAAAATTGCCAAGATTTGAATGCCAATCACTCAATAATCAACTCGGCAACAAACGTTAACATCCAACATCGGTCAATCCTGAAGGGTCTATTGGATCATTCATTAAAAGCATGGAAAGCTAAGCTAAGCTTTGGTGCGGAATTAATTGGGCTGACAAAGAATCTGTAAATATGCTGCTTGCTGAAAGAGGACACAAGCTTTGGTTATCGCAGGAATTAGAAAAAATGATCTCGTTGACCGCTGCAAGCTGATTTGAGTATTTAAGAAACTGTTGATCATGTGGGATTTTCCCACGTGACAGCAGGACGGTTTCTACAGCAGATGTGTTTTTTTTTTTTTTTTTAAATCTATCCCTTTGGCCGATGCTTTTCAAAACACCATATCACGCATTAGCGATTGTTCTTTAAGTCAAGTCAGTGTCAGCACTCTGCAGTCATGGTGAGCAGGAAAGCATTTGTTGAACCATGAGGCAGATCGGCTTCGGTAGCAAAAGCACACACTGGCTTCTGCTTCCTGTCAGCAGTGATGGAAAATGTACACACATCTTTTACTCTAGTAGAAGTGCAGATACTCATAAATTTTAAACACTCTGGTAAAAGCCGAAGTACTGACGACACTTTTTGGAGCTCCGACATGGACTTCAGTAAAAAGTAATCGTTACTACTACTTGTTTCAGTGTCACGCTGGTAACTGAACCCTAAATCGTAGTAATATATTAATTCAAAAGGAATTTCATATTTCGTTACCTAACGAATGTATTCAGGCCGAACATCCACCATATAGAACACAAGCAGAGAGAAGATGATGATCAGGATGTTCTCGGTCATGTTTACATCACTGACTCACTCGGTCTCATCCACGTTGACCCCAGACTTCTTGTTACCTTCGGCCTGCTCATTGTTAGCTTTGTAAACTAGCCTCCGTCTGTGGTGCGTGAAAGTCTCGAAATGATACACCAGTGGTTGATTGAAAAAAGCCGCGCAATGACAAGAAACAGGTCGACGGGCAGAAAACGGTGCGCAATGAAAAGAAGAAATATTGATCTTGTCACCAAATAGAGTCTGGTTTGGAAATGTAAGGAGTGGAAAGTACAGATTTTTGTGTAAAAAAAAATGAAATAGTATAAAATAGTGAAAAGAACCGATACCTGAAAAATCTACTGAAGTACAATAACGAATGGGACGTGGCGGGAAAAAGTTCGAGAGAAAAAATAATTCCCGCCGACGCTACCAATGCTGCTGCTTGAACTCCTTCTAATCTATCCAATGACTTCGCTGTCTGGGGCGTGGGACTGATGCGATGAAAAAGAAATAAAATCGGATGCAGCTTCAGTTACGTCTCTATAAAAATGCACCGTCCATGAAGCCAAGAAATCGGATGATATTATTCTAGCAGTGCAATAAATATATTTCCAGATCTATATTGAGACAGCGGCCTCAAAGTTCAGGGAATAAATAAACGAATAAAAAAAAAACAAGAAAGAAACAAACCACCTGGAGCTCTTTTTCATGCAGTAGCCAGCAGGGTGTCCAGTAATATATTACTGACCTCTGCGTGGCATAAACACACCGAGTGTCAGAAAGCGCGGCACTGGAGCGAATCCGGCTTGACCTTCGGATGAGCGAAAAAACACGCGTTTGTTTGTGTTTCTCCTTGCGAATGAATGGATTGCTAATGACCCTATAAATTATTTAGACCTCGAACGGGAAGTATGACTAATTCCGGCAGCAATACGCTAAATAAGAGGCATGGGCATGTCTCTCTCTCTCTCTCTCTCTCTCTCTCTCTCTCTCTTTTACACAAACACACACTCGAGAGCACTCACGAGGCTGGTTTATATGGTAAACGTTGCGGCCGGTGAATAAACCCTGACTACGCTGGAATGTGAATAGAAATTCTCGAGGGTCAGGAGTGTTGGGAGTCAGCTGTGACCTTTTCCTTTCGCTGAGAAACGTGGAATAATGTGAAAGAGTTCTCGGGGAAAAATTAATTAAATCACCCTATTACAACAGCTTATGGAAGACAAGGCAAGGGAGTGCATTCAAGGAGCTAAATGTCAGGATTATGTCTAAATTTGATTCGGTTCGAAAAGGATGGTCGCATTAATCTGATTAGTTTGAGTGAATTGACTTGGAATCAACTTGAAAGTGAATCGAACACTGACATGCATTTTTGTATCATTGGCAGGCCGTGCACTTCACACCCAGGCCTTCAGTGGTGTCCTGCCCAAATCAATCCACCTCCTAATACCATTATTATGACCAATAGAAACCATCGATATTACACAGTAACGAAGTATAACAGAGCGCCGCGTGACAGACTGAAAATGAATGGCATTAATAAGGCAGGAAACCCAATGCGCACAATTCAACAAGTCTCCTTTCACTGCAGCCACAGCCGCACTACATCATCTCCAGCAAAAGCAGCGATATTACGCATAAACCCTATAGAAGGTTTTCTGTGAGTTTAAATTGTGCTAACACTACGGGAAAAAAAACACCCCAAAATTATTGGGACACCAGACTTTTCCAGCCATACCTGGTTCCTTCATCAACTTTTACCACACAGTTGGAGACAAACAATTTGTATAGCATTAAATTTTCCCTTCACTTAAACAAGGAGATCCATAGCAATACCCCTCTGCATGAGGCTAGGTCCATTTGAAGTTAAGTGTCCAGAAACATGTCTGATAATCCCCCGTTAACCCCCACCCCTGCCCGCCCCACCTGTTATAACCCATCAATTACTGTACAGTGACTCATTGATGAATCAGAAATTGTTGAAATGTGATTCAACTCCATCAGGAAGTCAATCCAAAATGCTCTGTATTATTTTTTTAAGCATTTCATTTCTTTATGATCCTCCAAGGTCAAAAGATGATCAAAAGCCCCTTTCTTTCTTTCAAACGCACAGAACGGACCACCACCCTGCAATCCATTAATTCCTAACATAGCCCGGGTGATTTATTTTTTATTTTTTATAAAGGCCAAGAAATTCTCGCCTGCACACATAATCCAGTGGGTTTGAACATTCCCACAGCTCCGGCTTTAGTCTCAAAGGGAATAAAGGAGTTTGAGAAGAATTGAGGACATCCATCCGTATGAGCTCCTGCCCAGGATGGAGTGTTAGAGAGAAATGTGTGGCTGAGATCACAATTGTTACTAATCCCATCCAAATTTTGTAAAAGACCCACATAAATTCACTCCAGGAAGTAAAAAAAAAAAAAAAATCGTCACAAATACATGATCTTCCAGAGTTGTTCAGTATCAAGATTCTAACACACCTTCAGCCTACATACATGTTCAGCTGATGGTCATGTGACCTAAATATTTAAAAAAACGAATCATGATTAAAAAAGCTATGTCCATCATAAACATCTATCCTTTCCACAAGTCGCAGGTTGTGCATTTCACACCCAGTGCTTCAGTGGCGTCCTCCCTGAACAAGTCCACCTCTTAATACCATCATTATGACCCCCTGGCTGTAGAAACCATCAGTATTATAGAGAGACGCAGTATAACGGAGCGCCGCATCACACACAGGAATCTCATACAGAGAACAA
Source organism: Silurus meridionalis (assembly GCF_014805685.1). NCBI lineage: Eukaryota > Metazoa > Chordata > Actinopteri > Siluriformes > Siluridae > Silurus > Silurus meridionalis. The sequence continues at coordinate 12,672,556 of NC_060899.1, forward strand.
ACGGCATTAATACAGCAAAAACAAGTCTCCTTTCACTGCAGCCACAACCTGCACCGCCCGCATACATCACGTCCAGCAAAAGCATCCGTATTAAATGTCCCTCACAAAATGTCCCCGAGACTTCCATGCATTTTAGTGCATTTGTTTGACAGTTTTCCTGGGAAAATTGGGTGTTTTTGTGCAAATTCTACAAGGAGAAAAAGCCAACTGAATAAATGGTTCATGAAAAAGCTTAACAAATCTATTGAAATGTTTTCTCCGGCTTTTCTCAATCACTTCTCCTCCGTCAGCACGTCGAAGCATAAAAAAACTGCTCTTAGATCCACAGAAATACAGTATGTTTGAGCTTGTTCAGTTTGCACATGCACAGATGCAGTCTCTGACCGTCCCAATCAAAGGATGCGGAAATGTTACGGGACACCTGCTGGATGGCCCCGGTGCTTTGAGCAAAATGTACTTGAATCTACGATGTGTGACGGCTGAAATCTGACTGGATAGAAACTCTAACGTAAACAGACACTCCTAGGAGCAGCACACCTGAGAGAAAAGCTCTGAAATGAAGACAAATGTGCTATTGGGAATCATTAATACATAAATTCATGGACAATATATATGAACAATGGTATGTCAGTGATTCTGAGTTTAGGCCAGAAGAGAGAAGGCCTTGCTACAGACGTCCTCTGGAAACGTTACACAACATAAACACCTTAATTAAGTTCAAGCCTCAAAAAAAAAAAAAACTAAATGAATACTCTTCCATGCAGAAAAAGCAGAAGACAGGATGATATAGGGTGAGAGGCATCCCGAACTAATTTCAGGGGAAAGACGAGGTATCATTGACCAGAATTAGCTGCTGTGAAATTATCCTTCAGTACTGAAATACCGGGAGACCTGAAAGCGCACATCAGTCACGGAGACGAACCCGGATCCTGTCCGAAAGCATCCAGTTGTGACCTCACCTCTGTGTCGACCTGATTTCCTTTTCTCGCTGTTTTAAAGTGTGCTTTTTTTTTTTTATAGGGAGGGAAAAAAAAACCGCTTTCATGACTCATGGAAGGATCATTAACCCGTCCTCCTGAGCCACCATGGGGTTTAGAGAAGTGCTGTTTTACTCAACACCTGCTTATCGGTGAGGCAGGGACATGTAAGTCTTTATTCAAACTCAAATGTGTTTGTGTGTGTGTGTGTATATATATATATATATATATATATATATATATATATATATATATATATATATATATATATATATATATATATATATATATATATATATATACACACATACATACATACATATACATACATATACACACACACACACACACACTGTATATATACACACACACACACACACACACACACACACACACACACACACACACACACACACGCAGATAAACAAACAAACCAGCATGATGTAGAATAAAGAAGAAACCTGCAGCAGGTTTACTGCTACCTCTAGGAGCTCGAATGCCTCTAAGGCTTCGCACCATTCAGCTTTCATCTCGAGATACGCTTTAAGATGGACCGAGGGCCTGGTTAGCGTTTGTGTTCGGCAAACAGCGACTCGCTAACTAGCCCACATCGCTGATCTTTGTTCTCCCACACACTCTTACGCACCATCGTAGGTCCCGCTCTCCAGCAGCAGCCCGCTTTCCTCCAGAACGCGGAACTCCTCCACACTGATGAAGTTATAGTCGACGCCGGGAACCTCCCCCTCCCGTGGCTGTCTTGTGGTACCTGCCGGGGAAAAAAACAAACAAACGCAGAACAAAGGGTCAGGCTTCGGCGTCTGATAAAACGGGAAGGATGAAAGAAAGAATTTTCTCTTCGGATCGCTGTTAGTTATTGGTTGTAAAAAAAAAAAAAAAAAAGATAAAGATATATATATATATATATATATATATATATATATATATATATATATATATATATATATATATATATATATATAAAAAGTTTCAAAGTAGAAAAAAAATGTCTTTCAGTGCACTGAGTTCAAGAACAGTGGCTTCTTGTTTTTACTTTTATACCAAACATATAAAGCTACACTGATCACACTGATCCTTTCATCTTTGCTCTTCCTTGAACTCTTCCCCCAGGGGGCAGTGTTGTTTAACGCAGCAGCTCCAAATGACCGATAGCTAAATTCAAGAAAAATATCACAAAACAAATTTTTTTTTAAAGAAGATTCTACAATGACCTTTGAAACTTAAACATATCGTGTCAATCAAAATAAATTGCTGTAAAAAACAACCTCAATTTCACCAAAAATATGCAAATGGAGGGGTTTGTGAATATGCACGTCTAGAAAACACTGCACTACTTTATTGAATAAAGGTGATGAATAAACGGTGTTACGGAATTGGGTTGTTGGATTAACGTGTCCTTCCTGGCTCTTTTATCCAGGGTTCGACCGCACACTTATCTCGACTCACTGGTTAATGTTTAAACACGCTGGATTCCTGATACGTTACTGTATGCATTAATTGTTTTGTTCCTGTGCAATGATTAAACAGCCAGAGCAGGAGCTGAAATGTCATGGAGACTCTTAAAGTTGCATTCAAGCGCAAGCTTAGGATGCAGATTCAAGTCCAAAAGTTATATTGGAGATTATATATATATATATACACACACACACACACACACACACACACACACACACACACACACACACACACACACACACACACAAGCACACAATTACATAGGATGATTTTGGATTAACGAGACCCAAACCCAACAAGACAATGCACCTGTGCACAATCCCAGCTCCATGAAGATCTGCTTTACATGGGTTGGACTGGAAGATCTTGAGTGGCCTACTGTAAAGCTCTGACCTCAACCCTATTGGGTAGTCAGCACTCCAATTCCTCCCAGTACACATCAGTACCTGACTACCATCACCCTTGTGGCTAAATAAAATCTGAGAAATCTCCACAACCACACTTTAAAATCTAGCGGAACATCTTCCCAGAAGAGTGGAAGATATATGCGGAATCGGATGTGAATTGGGCTCATGTATATAATATAAAAAGAAGCCCTTTCACTCAGGAAACCTCACACTCGAAGAAAAAAGGGATGGCGAGACCCCTGCTGTAGACCATCAACTTTAAATAGAAGCATGAAATGAAAAAAAAAAACCCAAGAGACAAAATATGTTGACATGAACAGTAATAGAATTCTTTTTCTCAGCCAGTCAAAGACCAACAGGTCATCATGGGGCCAGGGCTTGTTTCATTCCCATGCTGTCACAACACATCTGGCCCCATCTGTCACAGACACGCCGATCAACCCCGGCACTAGTGACGGGAGGCTCATGATTTCGGCTGCAGAGGTGAGTGGAAGATTTCCTATGCAAATTATGTGTTTGATGCACTGAGTTAAAGAATTGAAGGACCTTTCTTTAGTTTCCTACTCATAGCTTTTGGTGATTTCATTGCCATTAGACTGTTACCATCAAATTAGAGGCACACAAATGTACATGATGGCTTTGGATCTAGCATTATGCTTTTCCTTCACTTCAACCAGGAGACCCAAATCATGACAATGCCCCTGTGCACAAAGCCAGCTCCATGAAGATATGCTTTACATGGGCTGGAGTGGAAGATCTCCTGCTATAGAGTCTGTTCTCCAGGCCTCCTCACTTCACCTATATCAGTACCTGACTTTCAGTACCTCACCCACATCAGTACCACAATCAGCTTGAATGAACCCCAGTCCTCCTTACCATCACATCGCCTGACTTTAGTAAAGCCCTTGTAGCTGAATGAGCACAAATCTCCATAAGCACACTCCAAAGTCTAGTGGAACATCTTCCCTGGAGATTCATATATATTCTTCGTGTACTTGCTCAGCAGCTCTCTCTCTCTCTCTCTCTCTCTCTCTCTCCATCTATCTTAGAGGTCAACCTTTGGATGAGAACTCCCTCCAGAAAAAGGATGGATCATGTTTAGTGGTCCGGCTCTCTGAGTTCTAAGCCGAATGAGTGCAAAGAGCTCGTTCTGAATCGGGAGAAATGTATTCTGTTTAAAAAAAAAAAACGTTGCCTGTAAATACAGCCTTCGGTGTCTTCAGCTCCTGATGTTAGACCTGCTTTCCAAGGTTCGAGAATATTGTGGAGAATCACATTGTCAATATGCAATAAAAGGAAGATCTCCGCGTTTATTATTTATTACCGTATGAAATCTGCGACAAAAAAACCCCGCCTTGTGAGACGTAAAGGACCCGTTCAGATGATAAAGGAACCACTGACGCTCTGGTTGTGGTGCTGCACTGGAGGCCTGCACGAGAGAAATGCACCCTCGCGCACAGGGCGCCGTTATTGCTTAAGACGGGGTTCTAATAAGGAGAGGAATATTTTGATTGTGGCATCAAAAGGAGTGCTGAGCTTCGCCGACACCTCATTACGGAGATCAGGGAGCAGCTTAAAAGGGAGGTCCTTAAAACCGTGTGAGAGAAAAAAAGCAATTGGCACAGATTAAACACCTGGGCATCACAGGACCCCACTCCTTTCATTTCTGCCATCCTTCTTTTGTTTATCCGCCAAAGAGACGATTGAGAGTACCGCCATGCCATAAAGGATATATGAACGCCTCTGGGAGGAAGATAGAGAGAAAGAGAGAAGATGGCCGAAAAGATTACGTGCTGAAAATGAAGGTGATCTCGTCTCGCTCCTTTTCCTGGGACATTAATGACTTCACGGGGACAATCTTCTGCTGCCGAGGTTATATGATGGAGCGGCGAGACGTGAACTAGATCAGTCCTGAGCAGGACGAGCCTCGTGAGGGGTTGTTAGTGTGGACAAGCCTGGACGCTGTGGCAGATTCAGGATGCATGAATAACGAAAAGCAGAGCCTGTGGAGTCTCCATTCAATTTGGGGTTAATTTTGTACCTGCACACAATATTTTCTAACAAATTTTCAATTCAACTGGTTGTCCAAAATACAAACAAGTAGCTAGTAGTGGTTCAACATTTTGTGGCCTGTTCCCCAATTAAAACTTCCTACCTGCAGTTATTTCTCATTTAACATCTGGCAAAAACAAAACAAAAAAAATGTAATCCCCCAAGCCTGATTCAGTGACTAAATGTGCATGAAGACCTTAAAAAGAAAATGAAAGCTTGGAAGGAAGTAGCAAAGATCACTGGTCACTCTGGTGAGTGTGCAACCGTGATGGACGAGGTACACAATCCAAAGTGCTATGATTTATTAGAGCTATAATGTTCATATTGTAGCCATTATATTATATAATCAGGGGTGGCGCTGTTCTCGTGGTATTTTTCCGGGCTCTCATTTAAAGCCGCAGTACATCCTTAAAACTTATATACTTAAATACTAAATACTTAAATTAAATACTAAAGTTTTTATGCGCTCATAAATAAAAGAAAAAAGACTGATTTCGCAAAACGTAGTTGAGTAAATAGTATGATATTTGACTTAAAAATAAAAGTCCCTAAACGGAAATACTTGAGTAAAGCACAGATACGTAAAAAAGATACTTAAGTACAGTAACGGTTCACATTGACTTCGTTACAGCCGAGCGAACAATGTGCGATTTTTAACAGTTCTTCGCGACTGTTGCTCGTCAGTCTGTGCGTGTTCCCCATGTCACACTGTAGGATCTCGGTCGTCATAACGTCAGACTGTAGCACAGTCAAAAATCTGATGCATACACACAAAAAAAGACTTGTTTTACCTCATCAATCAGTGACACGTTCAGACCCGTGTGCTCGCTCTAATGGTAGCTAGCAGAAAACAAAAACAATCTGTGGTGTTAATGTTTTTCTTGACATGAATAGGCTGCCAGTGAACATGTCAAACCAGGGATCACAGACTACTGGTTTTAGCCTAGGATTATAGGAATCTTTTAGGATTTCCACTTTGGAACTTTGGCTCAACACCCCTGTGGCTGAATGAACACAAATCTCAACACACACACTCCAACATCTAGTGGAACATCTTCCCAAAAGGGTGGCGGTTGTTAACAGCAAATATGGACTAAATGTGGAATAGGATGTTGGCCAGCTGTCCAAAAACTTTTTTCCATATAATTTTGCTACAAATATATTACTAAAATATATATATATAAAAGTTAAAACAACAAAAAAAATACTGCACACCTCCGAACACCATGAGGACACCATATGCAAGCATAAATATAGAGGCGTGTCCGGTGAAAGTCCATAAAAAGAAATCTCCATTAAAACTAGAACCCATCTCCATTAAAACCAGAACCCATCTCCATTAAAACCAGAACCCATCTCCATTAAAACTAGAACATATCTCCATTAAAACTAGAACCTAACTCCATTAAAACCAGAACCCATCTCCATTAAAACTAGAACCCATCTCCATTAAAACTAGAACATATCTCCATTAAAACTAGAACCCATCTCCATTAAAACTAGAACATATCTCTATAAAACTAGAACCTATCTCCATTAAAACTAAACCCCTTCTCCATTAAAACTAGAACATCTCTATAAAACTAGAACCTATCTCCATTAAAACTAGAACCCAACTCCATTAAAACTAGAACCCAACTCCATTAAAACTAGAACCCAACTCCATTAAAACTAGAACCCAACTCCATAAAACTAGAACCCATCTCCACTAAAACTAGAACCCAACTCCACTAAAACTAAAACCCATCTCCACTAAAACTAGAACATATCTCCATTAAAACTAGAACCCATCTCCATTAAAACTAGAACATATATCTCCATTAAACTAGAACCCATCTCCATTAAAACTAGAACATATCTCCATTAAACTAGAACCCATCTCCTGCTACAATACTATGTCCTAAAATCTGCTCTCATTTTGAAGCACATATAGCAGACTGGTAGATTCCTGTATATCTCAGTTGAAAATGTTGAACAATTTTAATAAACACCGTCTCTGTTTTCTCACTTGCTTTTCATGCATTCGACAGGATCCTGTTCCACACCTTTAATCTCAACCAGATGTCCAGTGGTGTGCTTTTCTACTGTGCCTTCGTATTTACCCCTAAACTGAACAGATCTACATCTGTCAAGATGCTCTAAATCCACATGCAAGCCAAATTTCATATTTGTGACTATTTTCAGGGACTCACAATTGTTTAGAAATGTCTCTAATACGGTGGTACCATTTTGACAATCGTTACAGAACTGGCCGACACGTGTGCACAGAGAGTGTCAGCACTGTGCAGACTGATGCCTCATAAATGTCAAAAAAAGCTGACTTGCTTGCAAACACACACATGAGCAACAGTTTGTAAGAGAGCTGACAGGACCGCAGTTTTATAATGCAATGTCAAACCAGATGCATGTGGCAATAGGGGGACATGTTGAATTGAAAAACTGAGTCATGAGCAAGTCAGAATAAAGCAGTGTGAGCATGGCACTAGGGATTTGCTCTCAGCCCGTACCGGTAGCGAGAAACAGTCGATTCTAATCGACGCACATTGTGAAAACGAGCTTTACAGCAATACAGATGTAGATCCACTGGATGGGAAAAAGTATTGGGACTGCTTGCTTCTCCGACAATTGTGCAGGATGTTTCTGAAAGCCTTGGCGTGAAATTTGCCTGTCACCCAAACCACACAGCTAGCTCCAAAAAGATTTGGAGTAGAAGATCTTGAGTGGCCTGCCATGGATGCGACATTTTCGAAAAGCCTCCGCTTTCACGGTCCACGCTGCGATGCCAAAATGGCGTTCATCTGATTTGGAGAGGCGAAGGCTACGTTTTCAGTGACGGCGGAAACAGCGTCTGTGTGTGAACGGAGAAAAATATGCGTTTTCAAACAAAAAACGTGTTAATGTGGACATGGCCTGAAAGGATCCAGACTAAACAAACGGAGCACCATTGCTTTCTGGTTAGTTGGATTATAAAGCTTTGTTTTTCAGTACTCGGTGTGTTCAGATGTTCAGCTCAGGACAGTGTTGATGATTACTAGCAGCAGTGCTTAGGTACGAATCTGGTACCAGTATCCAGACGAGATGATCCGCTAAAGCAAGGGTGAGATTTGGAGCATTAATTGGAGTGGTACTGGAAAAAGAGCAAAAAGCTAAAGCGTATCCATATGGATACTCTTCAACAGTGTTCTACTGAGCCGAACCGGTCTGAAACTGAGCTCAGAGCAGCTGCACAGGGGTTAATACACAGTGCAGCCCCACTGTAATGAAATAACAAATGGGGTTTCTTTCATTGCCTCGAGCTGGAAGGAGCTCTAAGGAAGCACATATGACAGACCTGACACTTCATAGACAGATCAGTCTGGACACTTCATGATTAGGTTAAGGTCATATGTCGCAAAACGCTCATCATCGCATCATCAATCAACTCCAACGAAGCAGAAAAACTGATTATTTTCTTCTCCCTTACGCTACAAAAGTATTGGAGACTTCTGACTTTTCCAGTCCTTTGTGACTCTTCACTGAACTGTTAGAGGTCCATAATTGTATAGGACGTCTTTGGATGTGGTGGAATCAGGGTTGCAAAGGAGTGAAAAAACTTTCCATGGGAACTTCATCTGGGGAATTTGGGAAATATTCCAAGTTGAAAACTTACATGGAATTTATTGGAAGTTTGGGGAAATGTGTATAAACTGTATCTTAAATATAAACGTCTTGTTTAGTTTTGCATGCAAATTACAGATAAAATTTTTTTTTTTTTTACAAAGTCAAAAAGATTTTTGACTTTGTATAATTTTGTTGTACAGCTTACACACAGCACAAGGAAGTTTTAAACATTAATGTATGCAATATTTATGTAATTTAAGTGAATACTCGGCAAGATGGACATTTTTTGACATTATCAGGGAACCATCCCCAGCCACTCTTAGTGCCGGTCCCAAGCCCGGATAAATGGGGAGGGTTGCGTTAGGAAGGGCATCCAGCGTAAAACGTGCCAAATCAAACGTGCGGAGGATCCGCTGTGGCGAACCCTAACGGGAGAAGCCGAAAGTAAGTTTTATTTTACGTGACAATGATGTGTGTTATATTATAGAGGAATGCGGTGCATGTAGGGGGCGTGTAAGTAAGTGTAAGTGTGCTTTAAGGCTAACCAGGAATTTTGTAAATTCCCAGTTTATTCCCTTCAATTCCAATATATTCCCATTAGTTCCCATGGAAAGTTTCCAGTCTTTAAATCCCTGTAATTTTGCAACCCTAGGTGGCCTCTTAAAAAAAAAAATTTCCTCCAACTGAACTAAGAGACCAGAACCTGTTCCAGCATGACACTGCCCCTGTGCACATATCCAGCTTTACATGGGTTGAAGTGGAAGAGCTCTAAACCCTACTGAACACCTTTGTGATGAATGTGAACGCTGACTGCACCCCCAGACCTCCTCACCTTCTCACCTACATCAGTACCTCACTTTAACACCCTAGCAGCTCAATGAGCACAAATCTAGTAGACCATCTTCTCAGAAGAGTTCAGGTTCTTAGAACAGCAAATGTGGAATGGGATGTTCGAAAAGCTTATGGTCAGGTGTCCGCAAACTTTTGTCCATGTAGCGTATTTACAGGTTTCTTCACAAAATTCATCATTTCAAAGCTGCGCAACGAAAAATCAAATCGAGGCTGTATGTCTCTTCTAAGAGAAAAAAGAGGAGAAAATGAGTGAGTGAGAGAGTGAGTGAGGATTAAAAAAAAAAAAAATGGAGGTGAAGTGCATCGCATCAATGGCATCAATCTCCTTCCCCGGGAGCTGGTTTTGGACAGGCAGCAAGGCTGCGGATTAAAGAATCCCAGCAGTGTGCTCGGGAGACACAAAAAGATTTACACTCCTGTACTGCGGCGTGATGGGGTTCGCTCAGACACTCGGGAGGAGGAGAGGCTTCGTGAAGGTCGTGCGTTAAAGGAACACTCCTCTTCGGAACCCCCGTCGTTAGACTGAAATATTTCTGATGAGTCGAATGATGCTACAGAAGCACGTAGACACCTGACCATACAAATCATATCAGCCCTACTTATAATCAGATGACTATAAAACAAATAGAACGTGAGAAAGTTAAAGGCGATGTGAAGGGTATGAATGTGCAGCACGTGCGAGTGGACTCACATGGTATGGTACGTAGATACAGATTATCTCGGATCACTTGCTGGAGCTTGTGGTCCAGAGAACCTTTCTGGAACTGCAGGCTGAGGTAATGGCGCAAGTCCGTGTTCAACACCTTACCTGGGAAGAAAGAAAAAAAAAAAAAAAACAGGTGTGAGCATACACTGATCAGGCATAACATTATGACCACCTGGCTAATATTGTTCCCCTTTTTGCTGCCAAAACAGTCCTGCTGCATCGAGCATCAACAGTATGAACTTCTTCAGCAATTTTTGTCGGATTGGACCACACCCTGACCCACGACCCTGTCTCCGGTTCACCACTGTTCCTTCCTTGGAGCACTTTTGATAGATTCTGACTGCTGCAGACAAACATCCCACAAGAGCTGCAGTTTTAGGAGATGCTCAGACCCAGTCGTCTAGACGTCACAATTTGTGGAACTCGGTCAAATCCTTACGCTCGCCCATTTTTCCTGCTTCGAACATGTCCACTTTGAGGATAAAACGCTGCGTAATAATATTCCACACGTTAACAGGTGCCATGAGAAAGAGATCATCAGTGTTCTTCACTTCAACGGCCATAGCGTTATAATGTCATAATGCTATCGGTGTACGTGGTAAACCAGCAACCTCACAAAACTGACCAAAGTAGACATGAGACACGTCCGGGAAAGTCCTAAAGAACAGCATGTCAGTGCTGCTGTTGCTGCTATCAGGCTCTCCTTCCCCCCTCTGATTAAATGATGACTCCAGAACCCTGAAGGAAGGACATGTAGCAGTAATCTCTCTTGTCTATCCTGAGTATCTAGCCTGAGCGCTCTGAAACAATGTAGATCTTAATCGCACAATGCCAAGGGGTACGCTGGTGAAGAGGCGTTGCAAAGCATTGTGGGAGGAGAAAAAGCCTGACACTAAAACAACATGAGGTGTGTTTTTTTTTTTTTTTAAGCACTGACACACTGAAGTAATTTTTACCTCATGATGAATCCTGGGAGGGGCGGGGTTTGTTGTTATAATGCGTAATTGCACTATAATCGCAAGAAGAATGCAAAGACTAATCGCTACATATACATTATCATTTGGTAAAAGCTGATAATTTCCAGTCAGGTTATGGGTGAAAACAAAATGCTGTAATTGCCGCCCGTTAACTATCGAGATTTTTCGGCCAAAAGTTCTGGCTCAAACATCTCGTCGAGGGGGCGGGGCTTAACAGTGCTTTGCGCTATATGGCGAGTAGTGACTGTAAGATCTAATCTTTTTTTATTTTTTTTTTTAGTTCATTTTGCTCCTTTGATCAGAAATACAATGCAGCCAAGAAGAAATGATGATCAACACAATAAGTAACTCACGTCTTCTGGTTGGTGTCGTTAGTTCTTTTGGTCACGAGACTCCCACAATTATTGTAACAACAATCTCAAGATTCGGACCAAACAAACCCGATCTATTGCATTGTGTAGCGTTTATGGAAGTCACGTGACGAAAGAACGATCGACTCGGACCAGAGGACTCGTGGGATGAACTACTCAATTCTGTTTCCTGTGTAATGCACCGCATAGCGCATATGGGAGTCACGTGATTAAAAATGCTGCATAATGTAAGATCCTATTCAATATGTTGTGATAAATGCCACTTATACGAGCATCAATATAAAATATAAAAATAATGAAAAACCCTAAAGAACCCGGGCATGGGTGGGATTGCCCGGCTCGTTATAAAAACAATGCAATCAAAACATTTTGCGATAATGAGCGACTCCACCTCCTCCCATGTGACTCCTGATTCAAAAGATGACCTACTGGGTGTCACTGATTAGTCTGGATTCATCGAGTGGCTCAGACGCATACTAATGGGCTCGTACAGTTCCTTAAGAGGCGAAGCGTTCAGATTTTCATCTGAAACTATTAATTACTGCCCTGTTAAATGGGTGAGAGAGCTCAGTCCCAACCGGTCTCTCTGTGGGGTCTAATCGAGGGAACTATGATTTATTCCATGCTTCGTTTCGGGTGAACATCCGTGTTAAGCGTGGAAGAGGTTTTATAGGGAGGGTTTATTGACGATACCGGAAGCAAAATGTCGGAATGGGTCCTGTTTATGGCAAAAAAAAAAAAAGCAGTATTTATTTGTGTCATGTTGGTATGTAACTGACCACAATGTCTTTCGAGTGACACAAGCTCCTGAGTTTCCAGTGATCCCATTCTGGTTTTCTCTCTGGACCCGCCTGAGCAACAATCCAAAACCGTAGCAGGAAGTCACATGACCTAGATCTCTTGTTCGCTTTCACAAGGAACCTGGAGTTAGAGGTCATACATGCTTCCAAGGGTTTGCGCTTTGAAAGTTCTGTGAACCTCACCTGCGCTCGTGCATAGGTTCTTGGAAGCAAAGACCCAAAGGTACCATGGTGCGTTCATTTCAGGGATCCTCCTGCCACGCCTCCTCCGTGGCTCTCTCTCAGCCGCTCCCGGCGCTTATCACCGACACCTGTCCCTCGTCACCATTCCCATTTTATAAGTTTCCGTTCCGACCTCACTCGCTGTCGGATCTCCCGGATGCTAGTGATCTCCCGGATTCCAGACCGCCAGCATTCCCTGCTGGTTTAGGCTCCTCGTTCCTATCCTACGGATTACCCACCTTACAGAATATACCCGGTTAACGGATTCCTCCCGTTGTACGAATTATACCCGCTTAACGGACTATACCCGTTTAATGGATTAACCCAGCGTTACAGTTCGTAACTCTCTGACTCTTGTTTGGAAACTGAACGTTCAATAAACATTATTGAGTTACACCCGTTTCTGTCCTGACAGTTCATGACATTTCTACGACAGCATAGGTTTCCTCCTCACTGCGTGTCTGTGGAACGGGGAAGCCTTTTGTGATCTGGTTCTCAGGTAGCGCTAGCAAGCTACATCATGTTTAGCTCGGGGTACTTAAAAATCTCCCTTTGTGCTTCATCGTGTGAGCTTTGGGCAAACCAGGGCAATAAATCAATTATTCAATCAATCAATAAATAGCACATTTCCATTTTGGGGACTGATGTGGGGGGGGCCTAGGGTTGCAATAGAAGCGGAACATTTTCAAAAACTTCCCATTTATGGAATTTTGGAAAATTCCAAGTTGGAAACTTTAGTGCGTGAATTTATGAAAATTAATTTGAAATGTATATCAACTGTATTGTATACAAACTTACATTTGTTTTGTCATTAGCTGACATGCATACAAACTAATACAGATAAAAAAAAAAAAAGGTATTGAATTCTCATCAAGGTGGAAATTTGTTATTGACGAATGCATGGTGCATGTAGGGGGCGTGGCCTCAGTAGTCCTTCAGAAAGTGTGCTGTGTGCATGTGATTGATGAATATTTAGGGTAGAAAGTCAACAGCAATTGCATTAAATCTGGGTGTTTTAACCAAAATCGTCCTGCAAGATTCTTTTTTCAATACCACATTTAAGATCCCGGTTATTAGCAACCTGCAATTTTGTAAATTCCAACTTAGTCCCTATGGGAAGTTCCAAGTTATGAAAATTCCTGGAATTTTGCAACCCTAGTGAGGCCTAAACCAGAAAGTAAAAGGAAAAAAAAAAATCCTGACTAAAAAACATTTGAGAAAAACTCAAAGGTAGAAGTTCTCATCACAATCTTCCTCAAAAAATTCAATAAATAAATAACTGAATAAATAAACCCATTTAATACACATTATCTGCTCGTTCTGATTAGCATATTCATTATCGTAGCACTCAAACTTGACTGACAAATGATTCTTTTTTTTTTAATGAGCAGCTCACACTGCAATGCTGGCCAATGATTTAAAAATAAAAAAAGAAAAGTAAAAGATCACTAGGGAGCGCTGCTCTTTTCTACACTTTTCGCATCTTTCATTTCTGCTTCTCGTTCAGCAGATTTCTGGGGAAGAGGAAGGAGGACAGAAAGCTAATATCCTCCTGTCTCCTCTTACAATGACATCACTCCTTTTAGCCACCTGCAAACTATTACCGTGACTCAATTCAAGAAGGGCAATGACCGAATTCGGTGGTTGATTGATCAAATCTAACTGATCGAGTGCTCTAGGTTGGTGTTGTTAACGTCAATGCTGCATGGGGGATCATCGTAAACACAAAGGAAACCCGAGCCAGTTATCTGACCTGCGCATGGTGTCAAGGGAAAAAAAGAAAAAAAAGCCTCGTGATCGAGTCCAAGAGGAACATTGCGAAAACATTGTAAAGCCGTAGTGAATGAGAGGAATGTGGGTCAGGCCACAATAGCTGTTCGAGCGTAACTGAAGCACTGAGGAGCACGGGATAAACATTTCCATGCCTTTTGTTCATCTGTACAATCCAAGTGCATACCACATACGCTGATGACTGCTCGACGCGCTGCCGCCAACATGCTTCTCGCAATAACCCGAGCTTTTCATTCACATTTGAATGAGTATAGCTGGTCCCCCTGCTTTCATTAAACATATCACACCTTATAAACTGTCCTGAGATACCAAACGTCTCCTGAACCTGGAAAACCACTCGCAGCTGCTACACCACATGGACATTAAACACAAAAACCACTTGAGATGATTGTGAATGGTTCCACACAGAAACCATGGCGAGAGTTTTGGACTGCAAATACTGCGAGCCGTTCTGCTGCAATGGATTCGAAGAACAATCGTAGTTTGGCAGAAGCTCTTTTCCAGAGCGACGTACAATCATCACATTCATACAACTGAGCCTATAAGGGGTTAAGGGCCTTGCTCAGGGGCCCAGAAGTGGCAGCTTGGTGTGGCTGGGATTTGAACTCACGACCTTCTGAGACAAAGTCGAATGCCTTAACCGCTAAGCGACCACCCCGTGATGTTTCCTCTTTGCTGCGGATCTGTGGGACCGGGGAAGCCTTTTGTGATTCGGCTCAGAGGTAGTGTTAGCGAGCCACATTCAGCCTTCTCCAGCTCTGCGCCGTGACTCCTGCAGACCGTCCGTGGGAGGCGGAGTACACAAAATCTCCCTTTGTGCTTCATCATCTGAACTTTGGATCCGTTTTTAAGCAAGAAAAAAAAAATCTGTGACTCTGCAGCTTTAGCATAGTCCTTGAATAGTTTGCTTACAGACTTCATTTCATCTGCTTAAGTACACACGTGTGTACACGTGTGTGTGTTTATACACACACACACACACACACACACACACACACACACACACACACAAGATGCACTGAATCACAGAAGGTTTAAAAATAAATAAATAAATAAAACACCTTAATTCTGTATTTCAGGCAAAAACCTTTTCATCACTTAGATACGAGGCATGAAACCCGTCAGTTCGCCGAAGACGACAAAACCTAATGCAAACAGATGGATCGAACGCGTAGGTTGAAGGCTTGTTGTTGGAGGTCAGTGAACGCGATACACACCCACCTAAGCACACGTGACGGAGCTGAAACAGATGTCCCACTTTTGCCTGCATCATTCATCTTTACTACTCACAAGTCTGGTTTCTACAAAACTGCTTCGGAGACGACTGGAGTGAACTTCTCCCTCTGAAGAGTAGGAGAATCGCAGGTGTCTATCAGCCGAAGGAGTGAAGTAGAAACAAAAAAATATACCTTAATGTGTTCTGTATCTTTAGTGCTGCATGACATTAAAGGAAAATATGATCTGTAATAACTTGTATAATACACACACACACAATCTATCTATCTATCTATCTATCTATCTATCTATCTATCTATATCTATATATATATATATATATATATATATATATATATATATATATATATATATATATATATAGACCAAAACCTTGGGCCTTTGCTTTTTGAACATTCAGTTCCATAATCAGTCCCCACGGTTTTTGGTCCACTAAATTTTGGGGTGTGCTTGGGATTTGTGCTCATTCAATCTTAAAGGATTGAGCAGGTACTGATGTGGGTAAAGAGGCCTGGGGTGCAGTCAGCGTTCCCATTCATCCCAAAGGTGTTCAGTTGAAGCTCTTAGTTCAAGTGAAGGGAAAATGGCAATGCAACCACATCCGAAGACCAATACAATTGTGTGCCACAGACTTTGTGGAAACAGTTTAGGGAAGAACCACATATGGCTGGGAAAGCCAGGTGTCCCAATATATATATACTTCTGGTGGTACAGAGTACAGACTGTGTACATAATTTTCAGGTTAAATGTGTTTCTGTCTGTGTGTGTGAGAGAGAGCGATAGATAGATAGATAGATAGATAGATAGATAGATAGATAGATAGATAGATAGATAGATAGATAGATAGATAGATAGATAGATAGATAGATAGATAGATAGATAGATAGATAGATAGATAGATAGATAGATAGATAGATAGATAGATAGATAGATAGATATTTGCAATATTCCGATCGTTTTAATATATTGTGTAGCCCTTGTGGGGTTGAACTGTCCCTGGGAATTAGCGGGAATTAATGTAAATAAAATGCAGGTTGCAAATAACAGAAAACTTAATTGTAGTTAAGATCATTTTGGATAAAACAGTCAGATTTAATTGCCTTTCAGCTGCATTTCAACCCTGCACATTCATCCTTCAGGTGCACACAACACACTTACTGCAGAGCTACTGAGGCCACGCCCCCTACATGCACTACATTTCTCGATAACACTGACCATGTTCATTTCTCGAATCCTGCACACAACACAATGTCAAAAAATGTCTAATGTTCAATCAAGACCTCGTTTTCCAACAACAGGGATTCAGAATAGATTCCTTAGACATCGTTTCTCCCTTCAGGTGTGTGATAGAAACCAGGTCAGCATGTGTCGAGCAAGATGTTTGGGGGGATCGATGTCATGTTTGCGTCAAATGAGATGTGGTTTTCTGGAGAGAAAAAAAAAAAAACCCTAGCATATGAATACATAATGAATAAAGGTCAGGTGCATTTCACCATGACGTATCGAGTGTCTCGCTTTTGTACAAGACTTTTTGAGAAAAGGTCATTCTCTAGGCTGTACAGCAGCTACGTCTTAAAAGCCTCAGAGGAAATCGTGTAATTGCCGAATATGAATGTTGCAAACTGCGTGCGCTAAAAGAAAAAAGGCGGAAGGCATTGTCTTTGCTTTTCACTGGGATTTAAAATCGCTATCGAAAATTCTGAAGAACTTCATCAGGCACTGGAGTTGGTGTCTCTCTGTGCTCTCGTTCTCGTCCTCATCTCGGTAGATAATATTCTATTTATTCTGAGCTCTGAACCAAGAACAAGCCTGAACCCTCTGCCACACTCCTGGCCGATCACTTATCCTCTTCTTCAATTAGTGAAGCTGCTTAAATGTCATAGAAAAGCCAGCACAGGACTCTAATGAGGCCGTCTCATAACAGCATGAGCGAGTCATAGGGAAACTCGAAACTCTGCACCGAGCTTATTAACTGCCTGTTGAGGAGGTCGGGCAATGCCGTGTCACCAAGAGTGCTGTCTAGTCTTTAGAACCACTGGCACAAAAAAAAGGTCCTACTGTACATTCGGATCCTTGTAAAACGGACACCGGTGTCTCATTTCAGTTTTATGGGTCGTGACAAATTTCCATTGCGTCTGACTCCTCATGTACTAACTAGTCTTTCGTTCATCTAATTAAAATGCTCCCTAGAACTTCACTAAGTTCTGATCTGGCTGCACTTCTCAACACCAACCATAGGTCATTGATCTGTTTGTTTTTTTGTCTATGCAGCTTCACCTTTCTGAAATTTCACTCCATAGAGAATAAATTCACACTGATGGCATTTAAAAGAAATCCTTATCCTGATCCTTGCAAAAAAAAAATTAAATAATAAAGTCTATCAATAACCACATTGAGACAGCGGATCATTAGGTCATAGACGAACAATACAGTCAGTTAAATGAACGGAGAAACTGTCGAAGGATATTTGCAACTTATAAAGCACTCAAATTTGAACGTCATTTGCATATTAAAATTAGTGTTGGAAATAGCAAAAACAAATTACATAATTTTTATATTTGCACCAAACTTTGCAGATATAGTAATGAAAAGTTGAAATTGAACTATAAAAATACATTTCCATTTTGAATATTGCTACAGTTATTCTTCCATACACTGGAGGGACGTTTGGTGGACGATTTTTTCCCCAAAGCAACTTTACATTTATCTCATACATACAACTGAGCAGTAATGGGGTTAAGAGCCTTTCTCAGGGGCCCTGAACTAACAGTTTGGTAAGAATCAGATTTGAACTTTATGCCTTAACCACTAAACTACCACCCCGGTGTGGCGTGGAAGAACTTAGGACTCAGAAAACGTTTTTTATGCAATTAAGCTACTTTCAGTAAGAGTGAGCAATATTTGATCTACCATTCTGATCCAGATTGTAGTATTCAAAAGCTAGTAAGGATCAAAAAATGCTGAGGAGAAATAAGTTCATTTGGTTTAAAACCATGACTACTTTTCTAGTATTTCTGAGCAAAAGCTGTAATCAAGACAGCCTTGGTTTGGTGCTCAGACTGATAAAGGGGCGAAATGGGAAAGGTGGCAAATTACTGATGGTACCCATGAAGCTTTAGTCAGAAATCAATGCTTACCTGCCTCTACAAGTACTAAGCAATCTGGCCTGCTTTCAGATTGATCTTCTTAGGGTGGTAATCACTGACAGGCAAAATGGTGCTGTTCTGGGGGACGAATTATCCTCAAGGTTTTGAAAGGTAAATCCGAGCAAGTGCTAGGAGTTGCATTATATTGTACTTCTCAGAGTCTACAACTGGCAAAATTCTTTACTACAACATGCACGAGAAAATCACCTTCTATAGGTGGTTGTCTCCAACTTGTACTATTGTATTGAAAGTCTTTGTATGCTGTACAATTACGGTTGTCTTCATTAGAACCTCAACCCAATGGATCATCTTTAGGATGACCTGAATCTGAGCTCACCAACCCTTATGTGATCATGTCCTGACCCTCATGTGGCTGAATGAACACTAATCTCCACAACCACATTCAAAAATCTATTGGAAAGCCTTCCCACAAAATTTGAGCTTATTAAAACAGAAAATGTTCGAAAAGCACACATCACATTGATATTGGAGTGTGAAGTTTTGGCCGTACCGTGGTTGACCAAGTTTAGATTTTGAGACACGAGGTGGCATCAAAAAGTTTTAAAGACCAGCTCTGTTTACAAGAAAGTCACAGTCCCCTTTCACAGCAATGCAGAGCTCCCAGCGTTCCTGCCACTTCTTTATTGTGTCGTGGAAGTCTTCTTTTCGAAGCGTGTCAAGCAACTTCGGGATGAGGGCGAAGTCTGCAGGAGCCAAACTGGCGAATAGGGTCATGAGATTGCCAGCAGAATAGCAGACGTGGTAACGTGGTCAGAACACCACCAATTGCACAAGATGTCTTTTGGCACACACAACTCATGAAGGTCGGCGCTCCTTATGACTGTGCGTGCAATCTTGTGCTGCCACTTGTTGGCGTGTTACAAAACTACTCTTGAAACTTGAATTTATTATTTTTTTTTTTAACAGGTTGTTTATTGAGAAATAAAGTGTCAGCATAATGTGTGAAAAATAGGTCAGATCTCTTACATGAATACTAAAAGAAAAACAGCAACAGAAGAGGGCACAGGTCGGTTCAAAACAATATACAAGCAGAGAATTGGGGGGGGGGGGTGGTGTACTGATCATACATACCTGGGATACAAATCATACAATAAAAATTGAAAAAAGGGTAAATTAGGGTAAGGGCTGAATGACTGATGGCTTTATAATAAACCGTAGCTGAAGATGATTTCAATCAAATCGAGTCATTTGATCTCTTTCTCCCTCTGTTATATTACGGACATTCGAGCTAAAATAAAGGATATAAACGGTTTCCAAAAATTTTCAAAAGAACGTTTTAATGCCACCCCGTACCAGCCCGGTGTAGCTCGCCTCTGCTTTGGCGATTTCTTGCCTTTGCTTAGCAAGCAAAAAGAAACAAGTATGAAGAATGGGATTCTGTATTGCTGTTTATCTTCTATAAAAGAAAAACCATTTACAATTTGGCCTAACGTCAAACTTTTATTCAATAATGAAATGGCGATCCCTGTTTTGGCCTGAGCTCACTATTCCTTACTCCTCAATACAAACGGTTTTCTTACCGACAATTGAATGCATTTGAAAGAACAATAGTTTGCAAGAACCACATT
This sequence comes from Silurus meridionalis, assembly GCF_014805685.1. Classification (NCBI taxonomy): domain Eukaryota; kingdom Metazoa; phylum Chordata; class Actinopteri; order Siluriformes; family Siluridae; genus Silurus; species Silurus meridionalis. Next base: position 12,692,754 of record NC_060899.1, read on the forward strand.
CAGCATGGGTACATAGGAGTCATGGTATGCATCAGACAGCCCAGGAAGTAACAAATCCTGGAGGGTTAATGATGTACTGAGTAAAGCCTACAAGAGCTTCTAATAGAAAAGCCCTCTATGTGACCAGCATGTCACCAAACAGTCAAGAAAGGCGGCAAAAATCGGAAAACCCAGATTCCGTCATTTGGAAAGACCAGCCTCGGCCAAGTCCCCATAATTCTCCTCTCTGTAATAACACATGCCTACAGCATGTACAATGTGGTGTGAAGCCTGAGATGAAAGTGAAACATAAAAATGGTGGAAGAAAATGGGAGATCAAGACCTTTAGCAGCCACCCCCCATTCAGCCATCCAGCTCTTCGCACCACGGCCTGAATAAGACCAGCTTGATATCGCACTACAGCCAAGAATTTCTACTTGTGTAACGTCTTGGCACTCAGCCGGCGCAAAGAGGGAGTGAGCGCAAAAGAAGTTAGGTGAGGCACATCAAAGCGGGCCTGCCTGTGATCCTTGAGCTGCGATGGGAGACTTGTCCTTCAGGCGACGGCTCCCGCTGAGAGCTTTCAACGAGCTCAGACACGCGACCGAGAGGTGTGAGAACAAACAGAATTCCATTTAACTGCACGCCAAGCGAATAGGGACGGATCAAAGCGGGAAAAGTCACTACATACCCGCTCCAAGCGGCCGTGCCGTACCTTGATAGCGGGAGAACGGCCAAGATAAGCGCACCTTAGAAAAAATCTAGACGCCATCGAGATGAAGAGCTTGTGAATTGGAATTCCAAAAAAAAGACATGCAACAGTGTTACATCAACCTATAAATTCAAAAGGACAGATATATCCCAAAAACAAACAAACAACACCACACCACCAGGCAAACAGTGGATCGGTATAACACAGCACGGTAGATTTCCTCACCTTGTTCCACCCTGTAAAATGTCTGACACATTACCAGTCTTTTCTTCCTCTATTGAAAAGAGAGAAAAAAAAAAAATGCCACATTGGCAGATTTTTCTCAGTCTGAAATTAATGCAAAAAAAAAAACAAAACAAAACAAAAAACTATCAATTCAAAAAGCACTCGGACGCCTCCAAATACACACCTATGATTTATTGACTGCTCGTAAACTTTGAATTTATAACGCAATTTGCGCGAGTTGTTAGTTAACGTGTTGCCGCCTCCGCGCTGAAGTTGAAGAATAAGCTCTCCGAGAGCGTAGCAGGAACAAGGTAAGTGGCGTCTCGAAGCCTACCGAAATGGCGGTTTACTTTCCGACGGAACCTCTTGTTATTCTGGCCTCGTGCTGTCTGCCTGCAGGAGAGCCGTGTGTGACGGCCTCGTGCCTCTTGACTGCTGAGTGAGCACACAGATGCCTGCAGATGCCTGTGTGACTCAGCAGATCTGCGCCGGAGTAATTACCGGCCGAGCGAATGCGTGTCCGAGTGCGTCAGTTTGCGCCCTGGTGTTTGTATGGCCTGAGGACAAGCGCACGTTCGTTTAAACAAGTTTCGGGATTGCTCTGCGCGTCATGTTTCTACACCTTGTCGCCGGTTGAGTTCGATTTGTCCTCTCAGGGAGAAGGTTTTCATATCAGAGTCATCTATCAAGGAACTAGTGCAGCTAACCACGCGGCTGCCATCCATAAGAGCGATGGACTGGCTGGCCGCTGCGTGCTGATTGGGTCTTTTAAAGTGATGCACCTTATACCCTGAGCCCATCCATCTTCTGGTTAAGAGAGCTTGCTAGTTCATAGGTCCTACTCACGAACCAGTGGACGAACCAGGAACTCAAGAATACTCCTTTTGTTGCTGATGTGTTTTAAACATGGACCAAATAAATAAATTTTGATGATTACACAAAGATTTGTTTTGGACATCGAGGCACAAATACTACAAATACTACAAAGCTATTATCTACATTTAGAATTAAGCCTAAAGTGGGTGTAGACTACTTTCTTTCTTACTATACCCCAACACAGTGGTAAGGCTTCTGATCAGAAGGTCATAAGCTCCACCCAGCTGTAAACATATTCAGGATCTGTGAACTTGAGCTCTGGCAGTTCCTCGACCTCAGCTACATCTCTGCTGTTCATAACTGCCCACAACAAAATAACATGCCTTTAGAATTTTATATAGTGTATATTATAGCATGTTCTATTAGTATATTTGTGTGCATTCGCCTTGATAATGTCAACTAAATTTCATTGGTTCGGTAGTAATACAATTTGTTATTTTATTTAAATCACCATGATACTGACAAAGTTATCAGTATGGATAAAATAAATAATGTTTGTTTTATATATATATATATATATATATATATATATATATATATATATATATATATATATATATATATATATATATATATAATATATATATGAGATAGACAGACAGACAGACAGACAGACAGACAGACAGACAGACAATCAGACAAGTTGGAGACAGACAGACAGACAGATAGATAATCAGACAAGTTGGAGACAGACAGACAGACAGACAGATAGATAATCAGACAAGTTGGAGACAGACAGAGAGGATCAGGCAAGTTGGATACAGACAGACAGACGATCAAGACGGTTTAGACATCGCCTTGTTTGTTTGTTTTTTAATCCAGATGTTCTTCGGACCAGACATACCAACATGACTAGCCATACAGAAAAAAAAAATTGCAGCTGTGCCAAGAGGAAAGTTGCATGATGGATAAAACCAAGTCATAAATTCTGGTTCCACCCAGGTCCAGGCGTCCGCTATTGTCTTGTGCGATTAGGCAATCTCCTGGATCTGACCAAGCAATAACTGCTGCTCCCAAAAACAGCTGCGCACATCAATTATAAAACGGGGTCAAAGCCAGGCCACAAAAGCAACGACAAACCCTGTGTGTTTCTAGAAGCTTCTTCAGAATGCCTGAACCCTGGATAGATAGAACAAAGCCTTAAATGCAAAACAAATCTAGAACTGAATGCATTTTCAGGCAGATTTCTTTTTTTTTTTTGGTGCAAGCGTTTCTTTATTAAAAACCTTGAGATGTCCAGCGTGTTCCTCCCCGCTCTGAATCTGCACTGAAGCGTGCCCGAGGTGATTAGATACATGTGTGAGCAAATATGTGAGACACTGTGGATGGATGAGTCAGAAAAGAGATCGAAAATGACACTCGGGTATCACACGGAACAGAACAAGTTCAAAGCGACTCAAAAAGATGGATGTTCTCTAATCTGGGCGCTAGATAGAGCTTCTGATAGAGATCAAGATTTAGATAGAGCAACTAAAAAAACAACAGGAAGAGACTGTGTCCAGTGAACACCACATGCTCAATGCTGATTGGCCAGAGCATGCATCAGTCTGAATGGTGGCATAATTAAGAGATATAATGCTATAACTGGAGCAAAGCTGAAAAGTGACTTCAGAACTATAATAACAAATTACACACTGAAATCTGTGTTAAATCAGCAACAATATGGACCACCTTTCAGTTTTCAGTTAATGTGTTTTGTTGTTTTTTTATTCTGCTGTCATGTTTCCGAATTTGTTGTTGTGCTTCCAAATCTGCTCGTATATCTGAAGTTGCTATTGTGTTTTTCTGTTGTGTTTCTGAAGTCGAGTTTCTGTTGTGTTTTTTGTTTTGCTGCTATGGTTTTGCTGCCATGGGTCTGAATTCGCTGTTTGTGTTTGAATATTTCCAGTGTTTCTCAAGTTGCGTTTGTGTTTCTGAATTTGGTATTGTGTAACAGAATTTACTATTGTGTTTCCAAATTTGCTGCTTTTGTGTTTCCGAATTTGCTGCTGTTGTGTTTCTGGGTTTGTTGCCAGACGTGTGAATTCTCTGCCTTGTTACAGAATCTGCTGCCCTGCATTTAATCCTGCTGGTGTCTTTTTTTTGTTATTCCTGTTGCGCTACTGTATTTTCTTTTGCGATTCCGAAATCCGCTGCTGCTTTTCCTGTTTGCTCGTGTGTTTCTATAGTCACTGATAGTGTTTTTGGTTAGTTAATGTGGGTTGCACTCACGGCCCATTATTAGATAAATAATGCCAGAGCCAAAGGGATGCTTTAACAATTACCAGAGCAGTGGGAGCTCAATCTCAATTCTAAACCGCAGATTACTGTGCCCTTTTCCTCACTACTATGACTCAGGGAGGGGAAGAAAAGGAGATAAAGAGAGAGAGAGAGAGAGAGAGAGAGAGAGAGAGAGAGAGAGCTGCTTCTGCTAAGTGTGTGTAAAGGTTTTCTCAGGGAAAAGGCTGTGTGTGTGTGTGTGTGTGTGTGTGTGTGTGTGTGTGTGTGTGTGTGTGTCTCCCTTTCTGGCCCTACTAAAAGGCCATGCAGGCTCCTCATCCATCTGCCTGCACCAGAGAGAAGGCCCAACTCGACTCCTGTACAAAGCAACCTCTGTCCTCTGTGCCCTATCTGTCCTGAACAAAGAGTCCATCTGACTGGCAGAGCGAAACAGAAACTCCAGCTGGTGAGAGAGACGCTGCTCTGTTAGGGCATTCTGTTGAGAAGTTTCGAGAGCACTTTGAACAATCGCACGCCAACCTGGCCCTGTCTAATATTATGGCTGAATATTTTATTTATATCTTCTAAAGGGACAATACTATAGAAATAAAACTTGGATATATATATCAGAGTAGTCAGTGTGCTTCTTGTGTAGCAGTACAGATTTACTGTCCTCTTTAAAAAAAACACCTCAACATACTGCTATTATTGTCTAAATAACTGTCAACATCATCAATATTCCGTTTGAGCACCATTGATATCTAACAATACCTTAATCCTGCACAGATTGTTGCTGGGATCCTCTTCCACTCCTCCATAATGACATCACTAAGCTGCTAGATGTTAGACACATGGTGCTTCTCCACCTTCTGCTTGAGGATGCCCCACAGGTGCTCAATAGTGTTTAGGTCTGGAGACATACTTGGCTACTCCATCACCTTCACCTTCCTTGGTGGTGTGTTTGTTCGTTATTATGTTCCAAAACTGCCGTTCGGCCCGGTTTCCGAAAAGAGGGCGTCATGTTCTGCTTCAATGTCACAGTACATTGTTGGAGTCCATTTTTCCCCTCAATGAACCGCAGCTCCTCAGTACCAGCAGCACTCAAGCAGCCTCAGAACACGATGCTACCACCACCATGCTTGACTGTAGGCAAGACAATTTCCGTGCTACTTCTCACACATGCTGGCACCAGCTGAGCCAAACAAGTTTATCTTCGTCTCATCAGACCACAGGACATGGTTCCAGTAATTCATGCTCTTAGACATGTTTTTATCAGCAAATTGGGAATCAGCAACTGACACTGAAACACTATATGAACAAAGGTTTGTGGACTCCTGAACATAAGACTCCTATTTGCTTTCCACATTTAGTTCCTGTTATAATAAGCTTCTGAGAAGATGTTCCAGGTGTGTGGTGCCTGAGGTGCAGTCAGTGTTCTAATTCATATCAAAAGGTGTTCAGTAGGGTTGAACCCAAACACAGGCCATTTAAGATCTTTCAATCCAATCCATGTAAAGTTTAAGGAAGAACCACATATGGCTGGAAAAGTCAGGTGTCCCAGTACTTTTGTCCATAGAGTGTATGTTCTGACTTTGTCCACCTTCTTATTTATTTTCATTGGTGTTCCCTGAGGCACGCTTCAATGCACTGGTCACACAACGCTGCAGCACATGACTGGATATGTCGCATGACTAAAGAGCATCCGGATGTTCTCTGGTGATCAAATCGACATGCAACAATAAGAAAGTATAACAAAAACGTTTCAGCTGTCAGAGGCGGCCGTGATTACGATCCGTGTGCTGCGGGATCCCAGAAGCAAAAAAAAAAAAAAAGCTGTAATCCCCAGGTGAAGAGAATCCATTAGGCTTAATTACAGCGACATTACTCCTACTTACTGAGCCAAACATCCTGGGGGGGGTTGGGTTTTAAAAAAAAGTAAAAAAAAAATAATAATAAAAAGACGAGGACGTATTTAATTTAAAAAAACGTGAGCTAAATGCGCCGGACTTTTTTTTATGCGATAAACCGCTTTCCTCAGAAACTGTTTCCAAATAAGATTAGATAGAGATGGAGGAGCAGGCTAGAGTCCTGAGGGAAGCTGAAGAGATAGAGACACAGCGAAAGATAGAGAGATAGAGAGAAAGAACGGAGAAGCATGGAAGAGCTCTGGTTTTTCTTCGTCTCATTGCTTGGACCCTGAAAGACCCTCAAAGTGGCAAAGATACAGTAGACGTGTGTTGGTGAGGCGGAAGAACATTTGTCCTCTCCTCCATGCTGCACTTGAATCTCTTTAATTTTTGGATTTCATTAGTGACTGATTAGATGTCCGATATGATGCAACGCAATTCGAGTTTATTTTTATATCATCTGATTCGACACAACGGAAGAAAATACGATGCTCTGCAATTCAATAAGGTACAAATACGTCGCTTTTATTTCTTTGGTTGACAGACAGGAAATCATCAATTTGCTTAAGTGCCTTCTTGACGTCTAACGCATGGCCCCTTTCACAAACACGGCTTTGTAGTGCAAAAAGAAGGAAGAAAAAAAACAAAAAAAATGTCAATAAAACCATTCGTTCTTTTCCTGTTCAGTCTCCAGGAAGATGCAGCTCTACCTCTGCCATGTTAATCTACATTCTGTGTGACTTTCAGGACACGCCTCGGTCTCCTTGGTGTTGTGATGCGTCGTATTCACGTAGCAGCTGAGAGAACACGCTTGAGGAAATCAATCCAGATCTAAAATAAAAACTTGTATCTGATGCAGAATTGAAATCCATGCGTCACGTTGTTTTTCGGAGCGACTCAGCGAATCTTGCCATTCTTAGATGTTACTGTGCGTTTTTAATAGTGATCTCATTAATAAGTACTTAATCCTCGTTTTTTTTTTTTTTTAAGAAATTCAGTCTTAATTGAATGTTTTGGCAGCGAGCTCGGGAAACGCAGATGGCGGCCGGCGAGAAAACACATTTTGCATCGTAGTAACCTGAGATTTCCAATTACCGCGATATTGATGCCGATCGGCGCGCAGGTGGGCCTTGTGATTAGCCACGATTACGTGCGCGTGTTTTAAAGCCATCTGTTGATCGCGACGCTTGCGGAGACGTAATACAGAGCGGAGGGGTTTGGGCGACAGTGTTTATCAGGGGAAGGGGCTTCTGCTTCTTTGTGAGCACAGGGACAGGACCGGTGAGTCCTAAAGAGGCATCAGCTGGCAGCCAGTTGGAAAATGGCAGAGTCGGACTTCTTGTAGTCTAAAAAGAAATGATTTGGGACACTGGTTTGGGGGGGTACTGTACATTATTATATATTATAATTGTTAAGTAACGTATGTGATAGAGACATTGTGTGAAAATTAGAGATGGGGAATGAAATGATCCCTGGATGGGTCAGACATCAAAGCAAATCATGTGTAGTTTGTTTTACAGTTGATAAAATATTAAATAAAAACAAAATAAAACAAAATATAAATTGATGACAAAATTGATTGAGATTAAAATTCCATAGATGCCCCATAAAACAATTACATAATATTTTAATTAATATTTACATAGACTGGTGGGGTCTTTTTAAATAAATGTAATACATATATTTAAAAAGACCACACCAGTCTATGTAAATATACTCCTGTGCAAATAGGGCTTCAGTGGATGTATGTTTGTTGCCCCCCCCCAATGCTATCCTAATTGGCCATCGGTGGCCAGTCAATTTTCCAGTCCATGACTTCCTGCCAGTGACAGCATGGTTCTGTGTGCACTGGACTCCAGGACAATGTCACTGTCTGATATAAAATCCAGGGAATTAAACAACACAATGTTGGATTTAATAAAAAAAAAAAACCTGAACAGCAGGAACTGTACAGGACGGATGTATCTGCTAGTTAGGCATTGCGGTATTACTGTGGTTTTCTGGGTGTCGTCAATCAAACGAGAGAAAGTCCGTCGCTCTACTGTGCATTACTAGCCTTTATTTTTATCCTGCCTGCTTTGTTTAAAAATAGAACTGGCCAAAAATAATGTTTCTCCGTTTTCCAGTTGAGCTGCAGCCACTCAAAGCTTCATCCGTCCACAAAGTGTGGATAAGAATCTCCAGGGACCAAGTTGACAAATCTTTCTCTCGCTGCGAAAACTCCATTGGAGCAGCCAAGTTCCGATTGTCCCGGAGTGTACTTTATCAAAACGGCTGCCTTCCATCGCTTCATGGTAAGAGAGGGAAGCATGGTTGTGCCATTTCCAGCGCTGCTTATAATTAGATTATCAAGCAAAATCCGTTCTACGATGCCTGAAGAGGAAGCCTGTTTTCATATTCGTCATTCGGCTTTTTTCAGACGTGCTCGAGTGAAAAAAATAGGTCGCATTAGCATAGACTGCAGGTTAGCAAAAATATCTTGTAGGCAAGTAACGAGTGAAAAATCCTGCCTCGGTACAAGGCGATTTTCATCAGTGCTCTAGGAAAACTAAATGCCTTCGATATCAGAGGGTGTTACATGAGTTTACTGCAATTTCTGTTGTTCTGTTGTGAATTTAAAAAGGTGGAACGCTGCATAAAGCATGTTAGGGGTAATAGATGGCTGAGTGTGCGTTCCACCATTTCAAGGCACAACATGGAGGTGAAAAACCACCGAATGCTGTGTGCAGTAAAATCCTGTAGCACACACCTCACTGTGGATTACAAACAGACAGACAGAAAGGATTAGATGGATAAGAATGGGTAGACAGACAGACAGAGAGACGAGATTAGACATATAAACAGACAGACAGATAGACCAACTGATAGACTGAAAGCAGACAGATAAATATAGATTGGATAATATTAGACAAACAGGTAGACAGACAGACAGTATTAGTTAAAAATACAGACAGACAGACCGATAGACAACATTAGACAGACAAACAGGATTAGGTTAGATCAGACAAACCGAAAGACAAGATTAGACAAACAGACAGACAAGATTAGCTAGACAGACAGACAGACAGACAAGATTGATCTGGTCCTGAGACTGACTCGGTGCCGTGTTGTACAGGTGCTGGAGCGAACGACCTCCTGTAGCACTTCTTTCTACAGAGAACTGAATGAGTCTTTAGCTGGAGGAGCTTCTGTGATTCATCAGTAGGTCATGGACGGGGTGCTGTTTATTGTCCAGAATGGCTGAGAGTTTACTGAGTGATTATCACACTTACACCAGGAACACTTGCCAGCACTGACAACTTAAAGCTGTTATTGATGCCTGCAATGCAAAACTGACTGAATGGATTCAAATTAGTGATTAATTTATTATTTCATATAGGAGTCTAGAATTAGCATACAGTAAGACAAAGTAGAGCGATTAGATTAGATTTATTTGAATGGATGTGTGTGTGTGTGTGTGTGTGTGTGTGTGTGTGTGTGTGCAAATTATATTATGAGTCTATGCCATGTCTCTTCTAATAATGAAGCTGTTGCTGTCTGTTAACCCCTTGTTTTTTTTTATTTATATACACACACACACACACACACACACACACACACACACACACACATTTATTTATATATATGAAATCATATGTAAGCGAATATAAAAGGAACATACCAATTTCCTGTAATCTCAGGTTCAATTTGCATTGTATACTCTGACGTGTATTATTAAGCCCTTACTGCACACCATTTCACAGAATGAACCCAACATCTCTTTTGGCTTCGTCTCAATAAGGGCGAAAAATAACGTTATTGAAATGCAGGCTTAAGAGAATCGACATTGAAGTTAAAAAAAATAAATAAATAAAAACCCAACACAGAAAAGCCCTTTCAGTATCCACTTCTGATCGTTTCCTGTGCTTTCTTCTATTTCTAATCATTGGTCTATTGGTCCTGGTTCTGAAGGACCTTTGAGATGAGTCGTGGTGGGATAAATAAATAAATAAAAAGGAGTGTATGTTAGCCTGCAGCAGTGTGCATGATCTCAGCAGAATGAGGAAAGAGAGCAGGAGAATGGAGGCGAGGCCACCTGCCATGCTGATGGAGTGAGTTCATCTCTATTCGTCACGCAGTAGTGAATGCGCTTCGGAAAAAGCAGAATGCAATAGCGGTCTGGTTCGGCGTGTGCCCATCATCATCATCACCGCCATGATCATCAAGGCCCACACAAAGACCAGGGAGCGTTAAGACTTTTTGTAAAGCCCTGTTACAGAACGAAGGTCCCGGAAATGTGTGAAAGTCCGACCGTTGTTTACAGCGATGCTGCTTCAGATGGCCTGTGTGTCTTCGAGTGAGATACTATCCTGAGAGATACACGCCATCGTGGGGAAAAAGGCAGACTTCTATAATGGTCGACAAATATTACTAAAGAAAGAGTGCAAATCGTGAAGACACAGCTCATCATCTCCAGAAAGCCACGAGCTCTACGGATGACCACACATCCCTCACACACACACACACACTCTATTGACATTAGATAGCAAAGCATTCGGGTCTTCAGGACCAGACTGTTTAACGATTTCTTCCAACTAGCTATTAGACTCACCAATGCACAGAGACTAGACTGATTGATACACACACACACACACACACACACTAACTTACATCCTCTCTCTCACTCACACTCTTCACACACTATCTGCTGTGAAGATAAAGATCTACAGTACTGATTAATATATTGAAATACCTTCATCCTTTACTCCACCCAGACTCCATCCTAAACAGACTACAGCAAGACCACATACACTGTATGATCAAAAGTTTGTGGACACCCGACTACGTGCTTTTTGAACATCCCATTCCCCGTTTAGTCTCAGTTCGCGGTCATTATAACCTCTGCTCACAGCTGAGGAGGTCTGAGGTGGAGTCAGCGTTCCAATTCACCTCAAAGGGGTTCACTAGGGGTTAGAGCTCTGTAGCAGAAGATCTTCCAGTCCAATCCATGTAAAGCATATTTAAATGGAGCACAGAGGTGTTGCCATGCTGGAACAGGTTTGGTTCTCCTCATTCAAGTGACCAAAGATGTCATATACAACTGTGTGCCTCCTACTTAGTGGTAACAGTTTGTGAATCGCACAGGGCTGGAAAAGTCAGTTGTCCCAATACTTTTCCATATAGCGCATGTCTGAGATGTGCACTGTATCGCCGCTGGCATGTAAATAAAAACCGTCCCCCTATAGGCTGAACCCATTACCATTTCACACGTGGAGGAAAAAAGTATCTAATCGACGCGCGCTTCCGAGGAAAATGATTTGTAGGAAAACAAACTCGCGACGATGTGCTGAGCGCGGAATCGGAGACTGGGGCGTGCTGAGTGAGCGTGCGGCGTAGACGAAGGGCGCATCGTTCACTGCTGTGTATGTATGGGACACGCATAAATCTAGCCTGCTGGATCAGTCATGCGCGTCTCGATTGGCTGACAAGGACGTAGAAAAGAAGTAGAAAGTGAGACAAGCGAATGTAAATAAATAAATATTTCTGAATTTCCTCTTGGAACACTTTGTAATGAGTTCAGTTCTCTATAACTATAATCAAATAAATAAACAGGGCTTTTCAGTCAATACATGCAACCACCTCACTGCCATATATGGAAGTGTAACACATTAGCATTTCAATTATACAGAATGCTGCAGATCGTACTTATGGCAGTAAAAAGCAAATCTCTATTCTGATTGGTCAGAACGTTTCCACAACAGCAGCACGGATTGTTGCTCTGGCTGCAAATCAAGTCACAGGTTTTTATTAAACCACTTTTGTAAAAAAAAATATTTGGGTGGAAATAGGAAAAAAAAAAAGGAGGAGCTTGTGATTTCTCGCAGAGCAGCTGAAGGAGGCACGACTTTACTCTCGGAGCAGGATCTATTAAGGTTCCTGAATGTTCTACAACATTACCAGTAACTAGAAAGCAAGGCGCGCTGTTCAATGAATGAAAAAAAGAAAAAGCCGGTGTCCGTCTGCATATTTGACGAACGAGTTCCCGTCTTTTCCTAACCCGTTCTCGAGAGTAAAGCCGTCGCCTCTCTTAGATTAGCATCTCAAAGCCCTCTTCAGACTGTTTTCACTCGGGGCCGTGCAGGGATCCGACGACAATACGACCGCATGCTAGATTGAGATGCCCCGGAGTTGTAAAGAAAAATCGATCGGAATGCTTTCGTGCACGAGTTACTGTGTGAATTCTTGCTATTCGAGTTTGACAATGACTGTTTGAAGTTGTAATTTAAACTAACCACTTCGAACAGCACGGCTTTGTCTGTACACTCCGCCTTGAAGCCCCCCCCCCGATCCCAACTCCGCTACATGGTACCTCTCTGGAGAAAACGTGATTGTTTAAAACACAGCTTTATTCTCATGAGTGTCACGTCAAGTTTTTTTTTCTTTTTCGAGCCTGCTGTGCATTACCAAAGCAATAACCTGCGTAATTACAGATACGTGCCCACCAGGTTCTGCTCACTGGAGCGATACCCTGATAACAAGAGAGGAATGACAATGCCAGAGCAGGAGCCCGGAGTGTGGATGAGCGCCTGAGGGAAGAGCTTCGCTCCTGGCAGATGGATGATTCATCCTCAATACGTCCTTCAGATTGGTAGGGAGGCGTGGAGGCGCGGGCCGATCAGAAGCCGGGCTCGACATGCTCCGCCCGTGACTGCGAGTGACGCCATGCTGTTTGCTCGTTCGCTTTGTGGTCTCAAAGGGTTGGGGCGGGGGGTGGATGAACAGACCCCTGGAGAGGCAGTTCATCCAGACATGTAATCCAGAAGGAATCAGGTGCCTCAACAACACCGTTTTCATGAACAAGACCTCGGCCTATAGTAGGGCACATGCACTATACATGCGCCTCATGAACAATTTAGTACATGGTACATTTTAACATAGTAACGTAAATTGGGAAAGATCTAAAAATAAAAAAAAATCTGGTGCTTTTTACTTGTCACATATCATAAGATCCGACATAACATTATGACCACCGTGCTAATATTGTTTTGAGCTCCCCTTTTGACCCGTCAAGCATTTGAGCTACAGAAGCTCGTCTGTTGGATCGGATCGCACAGAAAAGCCTTTGCTCTCTACGTGCATCAATGAGCCTCGGCCGCCCGCGACCCTGTCTCCGGTTCACCACTGTTCCTTCCTTGGAGCACTTTTGATAGATTCTGACTGCTGCAGACCAGGAACATCCCACAAGAGCTGCAGTTCTGGAGATGCTCACACCCAGTCATCTAGACATCACAATTTGTCAAACTCGTTTAAATCCTTACGCTCACTTATTTTTCCTGCTTTAAACACGTCAACTTTGAGGATAAAACGCTGTCTAATAATATTCCACACGTTAACAGGTGCCATGATGAAGAGATCATCAGTGTTCTTCACTTGGTGTACTCTACAGCACAGTGAATATCTCACAGAGGGTTAAGGGCCTTTCTCAAGAAAGCTTGGTGAGACCAGAGCGTGAAAAAACCCACCCACACACAATTGGGTTCAAATCCAACTAACTAAATCCTGCATACGTGAAAACGTCCTGAAAGGCAACCCACATTAGTGTAAACTTACAATCCAACATTTATTTTTCTTCTTCTAGTTTTAAGACATCATGTGTAACAGGTGTGCGACTACTACAGGCAATAACACGCATGTTTTCCTTTTACGAAATCCGAACGGATAATCGTCTGTAGGGATTTTGAAAATTTATCTCTATGCCAGTCACATTTGCCCTTGCAGGGACCTTGTAATTCCGTGTAACCTGATGTACTCTTAAGTAAACACGAGTAAATGCTACGGATGGAAGATTAATTCCACAAGTCTGGACCTGCGTGTGAACGACAACATGAAAAAACAGCAAATCCTATTCCGGAGAACTTTTACACGTTATTTGTGTTTTAGCCGAGAACTGGAGTGAAATTGAAGCTTATGGTTTTATTTTGGTTTGATTTATTGCATAAGCTGACGAAGCGCCCGGAGAGTTGCAAGTACAAGCGTAACGCTTGGAACCGTTTTGTAATCACTTGCTCCATATTATATAAAAAATTAATTAATTACCGAGTAAATAATCATGTTCGCAAAAAATTCAGAACACAGGTACAATTGTATAAGACGTCTTTATATGCGGTCGAACGAAATCCTTACTTCATTTTAACACTTGACTAATCCTCTTTAAAAACTGGGTGTCCACAAACTTTTGAGAATACAGTGTACGCGAGTACTTAAATCCAACTATAATTATGTTGGTAGTAATGCAAGTGCTCAAGGAAGTACATACGGCATGTATTCAGGTATGTAACTAACCAAATAAGTATGAATTCAGACACCAGGGGGAGTGGGAGCTCAGTGGTTTAGGCTCTGGATTACTGATCGAAAGGTCGGGGGTTGAAGCCCCGGTATCACCAAGCTGCCACTCTTGGGCCCTTAAGCAAGGCCCTTAACCCTCTGTGCTCCAGGGAAGCCATATCACGGCTGACCCCAGCCTCTGAGCAAGCTGAGATATGTGAAGGAAGAATTTCACTGTGCTGTAACGCGTCAGCGGCTATTCTATTCTACATTGGTAGTTTATGAGGTGTTTTTCTTCTGCCAGAGTAAATACTGGGGATTTCCCTTTCAGCTGCTCTGCTCCAGCTGAGCAGCATTCCTTCATCTAGACCAGAGAAGAGTTGTGGAAAGCTTGTGTCTCCTCGAATGAGACTCTCCCGCTTTAAGAGCCATGTTTGTGCACTTCTCAGACTCTGGTCACGTCTTCCTGAGGGTTCTGTAGTGTAGCACTGGAGTCTTGCTTCAGCCTTTATAAATAAATAAAAAAAAAAAGGAAAACAAAAAAACAGCGTAGTGGTCCACTAGCATTAACACTGACTTCTGCTGTCCTGATATACACCAGGGTTTGGACTGAAAATTCACATCATTTAGTGATATAAAGGCAAATAAAATGGGAAGTTCTAACACTTTTTCTGCTTTGTCAAATTTTTTTATTTCAGCACGAAAGCGGCTACTCGAGCAGTCGCTGTTGATGCGAACGCTAATTATTTGAAAGGAAGGGCGGAAGGACACAGACGTTTGTTTCTACATCGAACCCTGAGGACAGTTGAATTTATTGGGGAGGGAGAGAGAGAGAGAGAGAGAGAGAGAGAGAGAGAGAGAGAGAGAGAGAGAGGGCAAAGGCAACCTGGGGCTGAAATCAGATTTAACAGGGGGATTAAAAGCCAGGGCCAATGTACTGTTTATAGCAAGGGTAAAAGGGTACATCCATCTGAGGTAGGATGCTCTCGTCAAGGGCGTTACTCCACTAGTGGACAGCACTGTTAGATGAAGTACACAAACCGTGTAAAATATGACTCCAGTAAACATGTACATTTAAACTTTTACTTGAGTGAAAGTGCAAAAGTATTTGCCTTCAAATGTACTTAAATATATATTATATTAATTACGATAATATTAATGAGTCAAACACTGATTTATATCTGTTAAAATGATCAAGAGCCTAAAAGCCTTCGCGCAAACAAGCACATGGGTGTCGTGGCCAGTTCGAGTCAGGAGTTTCTGCCATCATTTATTCCTCTCAAAAGTTCTACTTGATGTTGAACTGACACTGAACTGTATGTTGGTGCTAAGTAGATAACACTAATGCGCCGATCGAAACAAGTTCAAAACAGCGCCCCCGACTGGTGGCTTGCCGAGTTACGTTTCTATCCGTTCATAAACAAAAGAAACGCCTGATTTCGCAAAATGTAGTTGAGTAAAAAAGTACGATATTTGACTGAAACGTAGTGAAGTGAAAGCAAAAGTCTCTCCAAATGGAAATTCCCAATAGAAAAAAGCCACTTAGGCACAAAAACTAATTACATTTACTTCATATACTAACGAGTTTCAAGGTCCAGGTCTTGGTGGGTAGAACATCCTTCTGGATTAAATCGTCCTTATTTCTAAATGATATTCTAAAAGAATCATTAGTCAGATCATTCGTCTGTTTGGGCTCCAGAATGAATCCGTTCCTACTGCGAACGCAAATCTGTGAATGCACTGAAAAAGCTTGCGAAGCGCCTGGCGTCACACGCCACACATACATTGACCCTGGAAGGGAGGCCATGCTGCACTACGAGCTGAAAGCTAAACGAATCAGCAGGAACCAGAACCCGAGCAGAAATAAAGCGACGGAAGAAAAAAGGAATGGAGCTGTGTTAATCAGACGGTGAGTGTGTGTGTGTCCTGTGCTTAATTTCGTTTGCTCATCTCAGTCCCGAGACACACGATAAACAGCCCTGACCCTCCTGCTAATCTAATTCCGACTCCTCCGCAGTACTTTCTCCTTAACTAATACTTTCTCCTCTCCGCTCTGTCTGCAGGAGGAACCTCGGTGTCAGCTCTGACAGCTAGCGTGTCCCTATCTGTCTGGGTCTTCATTCAGGTGCTGTCTGTTCGAGCGTCGCCTGAGAGACACGGAGCCGACCACAGAGCAGACGCGGAAATAACCGAGTAATCAAACAGTCGGAGGGGCGTGAATAACAGGTCTTGCTTTTTCAGTGGGCATTTTTAAAGACATTTTCGAATGGCCGCTAATCCGATATGCGTTTTAGTTGCACGCGGTGCAAACGTAATAACCGTGGAGGGTTTTACACAGTCGCTATTGGGGCCAGAACTCGTTTGCTGGTTTTGCTAAGAAATACCCTGTGGACATTTACATTTACAGCATTTGGCAGACGCCCTCATCCGGAGCGAGTTGAGAGTTAAGAGCCCTCCAAGGTCCCACCTCAAGAAAGTTTTACCATTGAGCTACCACTTCCCACAAGAGGGTGTACACTGTAAAATGTCTGAAGCATTTCCTGGTTATGATGCTTACGGTCTTACAATTGATACTGGCAGCTGGATGGTGCTGAGATTTGAACTTGCAACCTGCTAAACAGCTTTCCAAAGACTGAACTCCTTTGAGGAGAGCCACTGATAGAGAGTGTAAGGTACAGTGACGATGACCCTGAACCACTGTAGTGCATGCTCCCTTGTAGCATAGAAGTGTGTGTGCACCAATAAGCAGTTTTTAAACAAAAAAAATACAACACTAACCTCGGGTCTTCAACATCAACCAACATGACTTTCAAGATGGCTCAGAAGTGTCAGCCAGACTCTGGAGCAAAACCAGCAGACTACCATCTAAGTGGCCGGTATCAAGAACCCTCCCTCCTGATCGCCTCTTACATCAGCCAGTTTTGTTTGCATTCCTAAAACCTTGCCAGAACCCTGCAATATCACCTTCAAAACAAATTCGCTTCGTAGAAATGTTAAGTGGTGTCATATGATCGAAGGTTTTTTTTTTATTATTTACCTCAAGGAATTCACAGACTACGAGCGATCGCCATGCCCAAGCTTTAGGAAATTACATCAGTGTTACAGCGGACAATTTGTCTGCTAAACACAGCCATGTGAAACGAAATACATGGCAAAACCAGAGATTTGTCAAAATCTTGCAGTCATTTGCTGTCCGCTGGTAGTTCACCTCTGTCTGTGTCTGCCTTTAGAACACAAAAAATCTCAAGGGGAGACAAATCCAAATGACCAAATAAAATGTCTGGGCTGCAAACCGAACCACATTTGGTATCATGTCTGGGCTGCAAACTGAACCATGTCTGGTATCATGTCTGGGCTGCCCATTAGTGTGATGCACCTCAATGCTGCAACTATAGTGTGCACCAGCTTTTTACATAAAATGAATCAGGTTTTTTTTTTTTTAACTGCACACCAAATGCTGTATGGATGTCCTATAACATTTTCAGAAATCAGGAACCCATGGCTTTATGGAAACTCTAATAAAAAAAAACATAGAAGAGCGCCGGTCATAAACGCAACCTGGCACAAACGCAACATACAAACCAAATACTTGGTTGTGTCTGTGTGAATATACTTAGGTAGATCATAACATAATTAGCGGTCGCTTTTTTCAGTCCGTTTCCAGGCAACCAAAAGAGGGCCTGGGAAGAACATTAGAGCTTGCGCTTGTCCATTTGGGTAGCTAATGGATTTATGATTGTTTTTTTCATATACATTGGTGTCAATAGCGACATCCAAGTAAGAAGATCAACAGGCACCAGTACAAGCGCCTTGAACACTAGTCATATCGTATCCCATCATTCTCGGCCAATCCTGTGTGCGTGGTGTAATTAGTCGAGCTAATTATGACTAAATCCTCAAATCCTTTCCATGCAGGCAGTTTGCTTTTATGTCTGAAACTTTATTGCGTATGCAGGAATACTCCCCTGTCCACTAAATCTCAATCGGCTCAACTTAACCTCATCGAGCACAATGACCCCGGCTTTGAGAAAATGGCTTGCCTGCCTGCTCGGCACCTAAACCACAGAATCTGCTCTTTAAAGCAGAGGACAAAATTTTTAACCTCCTTGGGGTATCCATCATATTTGATGCTTCCAGAAGCTCTGCTTATTGCTAACACGAGCGGAGTTGCGGCGAACGTGGCATGCGGCCTCATTCTAAACGGTTTTTTTTTTCGTCTGACCTGAGGCCAGGAGGCGAGGCCTTGGAGGACGCCAAGAACACCATACACTGCTTTATTACATTTATTACGAGACACACTGACTCGGTTTAGGAGTGCGTATGTAACTCTTAGCTCTATTTTGTTGACCCGCTGCCAAAAAAAGCAACAAGGGAGCATGATGGAATGCCTCATTTTGCTCTTTCGGGTTTTTGTTTATTTAATGCTGACCGTGCTTCATTCTGCTTTTTAATGGTCCTATGACTGATGATGAGTGTTTTGCGCAGAACAATCGCCCCACCCAAAAATGGCCCAGGAAGCCTTCTTCCTTCTGTTACTTACCTTCGCTTAAAAAGAAAAAGCATCCGGACGTCTGAAATGCGGATCATCTCCAGCCTCAAACGCTAATGGACCAGTTTCTTAGCCAGAATAACCCACATGTGCTGTCTAAGGGATGGAAGGAACTGGAAAGTAAAGCAACAACACCCCTGGTAACGGTTTGCAGGGTGGGGGGTTCTGGCGGTAATCAAACAGCCTCAGTTCAGTGTAAGTTTTGAGCCTAAAGAAAGAAAAAAAAAAAGTCTCTCTCCAGACCTCTGCATGTCTAATTAATTGCTGGCAGGATGCCCTTGGTGGCAGCATTCTGAAGGGCAAACTCTGCTGACTTTACGCTGATAATGGATGGAATCCTAATTAGCCGCGTTGGATGTTTGCATGAGCCTTCTGCCCAGATATTGATTGAACGAAGTAGCGGGATCTAGACTTTATCTTTAGAGAAAATGCTAACAACGGGCAATGGCGCAAAAAAATCACGGAAACATCGTTACGAATCGGAGCCTCTAACGTTTTAATGGTAAGGACATGGGGGTTTTTTGAGTCTAGCCAAAGCCATTATCAGCTTGCTCGAGCAGATCTTCGAGCGCTTGGCAGGGAACTTCCAAGGTGGTTAACGACTGCGCCATTGGAACCCTGTTTATTCATTAATTCATCTAATCTAATTAGCTAACCTGCCATTCTTGGGGATTTGGGACGCAGGCTGTAGGAGCATCTACAACTAATTAGTGTCAAGACGCTATTCAGCTGAATCAAACCTCAGAATTATACACATCACTGCGCAGTCTCTGCCCCGGCCCTGTTTGCTGTGTGGCAGGAGTGTAAATAATGATCAGCAGCAGAGAGGGTGGTGACAGGAAGCGAGGCTCCGCCGGATTGTAAAGATGTAGTACACGTCACTAAATATACACTTAGTTTGTGAACACCCCATCCCCACACTTGTATATTCCTGTTAAACACTTTCTCTCATTCATAATATTGGGCAGCTATGGGGTTAAGAGCCTCACTCAGGAGCCCAGGAGTAACAGATTGGTGTGGCTGGGATTTGAACTCACGACCTTCTGAGGCAAAGTCGAATGCCTTAACCGCTAAGCGACTTTCTTGGAAGGAGGGGGGCAACCGTTACCGTGCATACCCCCTCAGCAAGTGTGCAGTTGCACCCCTGGGTATACAAACAGAAAAAAAGCAGAATGCAACACTTGGGAATACAATCCAGAATGACCACTGCCTTCATACTTATGGACGTTTATAAGCATGACACAACACCTTAATGTTGACAGACCTCAATCATCAGACCAAAGTTGTTTGTTTCCCCTCAGGAATTCATCTCACATCTCTGACTGTAAAAAAGACCTACCAGCTAGGCCCTGAAAAACACTCAGTCATATTCTTTACTACCGTATATACGTTTCTTCCAGCAGCGTTTGCTTCGCTAACAGGAAGAATTCTCGCCTTTCTTCAGCAAAATTGAGTCTTATTTCCCTGAAGAGCGCTCCCCTTATTTCCTACTGTGCGTTTTCTCCAAATGATTATTCGGCTTTCAGACCAAAGGCTCCTCGACACGGGGTTATTTTCGCTACGCGAGCAGCCGCCTCGTGTAGCGCGCCATTTTTTTTGGTGATGCGCCCGACGCTTCCGCTCCACTCCAGATACAATACGAGTGATGAATCCATTCGAGTCTCATCAATTACGGATCGACATTTGAGGCAAAGGCAATCAGGCAAAGAGGAAAGAACGAACAATGAGACTAACGATAACAACGAGAAGATAACGTCTCCTGCACGCTCTCTTTTTTTTTTTTTTTTCTTTTTTTTTTAGGAAATGGGGTGAAAAAACGATCCTCGATAATTCAGGGCATCAGTTCTTCTGAACAAAAAGCACTTTGTTTGCATATTTGGAGTATTTTATAAAACAAATAATCCTGCTAGCTATTAAATCTGACGTTTTTACAAACCATAACGGGCTGTGGTCGCGCTCCGGAATGCCGTATTCGATTCCTAGGCATCTCGCCCTGCGTTTGCGGCGCGCATGCCGGATCGGACTACGGTCCTCGCGAACGGCTGTGAAAGAAAATACCGGAAAAAGAGTAAACACTGGTGTTCTTGCTTTAACTCCGCTGACAGATCCTTTAGCGCTGCAAGGCGGCAAGCCGTGCAATTTCAGCAGATTCAAATCGAATAAGTTTGCAATATACCATCCATGCGTTTTCATAAAATACACAAAAAAAAACACACTACGGAATACATCTGGAACTGCTGTAGCGTGAAACAACGAATTATCTTCAACTTTTTTTTTTTTTTACTAACATTCCATGCTGCTCACTGCTGACACATTGGAAGGCAGCAGCTGATGCTGCTGATGAGGAAGATGATGTGGATAATGACGGGGAGCGGAAATACGTGAGGCGTTCAGGTTCGGCGGAGAGATGAAGCGACTTTTGCTGAGAATCTTTTGCTGAGAATCTGAGATCATTCTTACAGGTTAGAAAATGGTGGTAGAAAACTGCGTTAAATTTTTTATAGCGCTTAGCCATTTTATTTCTCCTTGTGTCCATATTAGGGATAGCAACCTGGTGCTCTCCTGCCTGGGGGGGGTCTGGCAGAAGCTCATCACCTTGCACTGGATGCACCACTTTTCCATGCAAAGAGATCCTAGTTCACTAGTCAGTTCCCCTTTATCACAGATGGATGGATGGATGGATGTCTGAGAGGTGTATAAACCCGTGTGTGTAGTGGAAACAGTTCCAAAATGTTCACCAATGGTGTTTCTTGGTGTTCAGTTCTCTAATCTAGTCTGATGCGACGGACCTGTAGCCTCATATTATGGACCTGGAGGTCAAATCACTTGATTCGTTGAACGGCATTAAACACTTTCATCGACGATGTTGCATATTCAATGCTTATTTCTCTATCCAAAAGAAAAAAAAAAAAAAAGAAGAAGAGATTGTATCGAGATTCCACTAAATGGTAGAAGAAGCTAGATGGAGATGGTAAAACAGATGGTAGAAATAGATAAAGAGCTAAAGGAATTGTAGTATGCCCTAGCCATATTGTAGAGCTAAGATCTGAGTGAAATTTTGTTGTTTTTTTTTTGTTTTTTGTTTTTTTAAAAACAATATGCTTATAATACCACCCACAACCTCAGACTTCCGTTATAGCGTTTATAGTGGGTGCTAATCGTTTACCGCACTCCTGTGTTTCCGGCTCTGCTGTGACATCATTCAATTCAATTCACTAGTTCAATTATTAGCTGTCTGAAAAATACTGTAGTTTTCAGGGGTGGACTGAGAGAAACATTGGCGCATCTGATATACCAAAAAAAAAAAAATCTTGTAAACCTGGTAATGCTCACATCGCAAAGGGAAATGAAGCTGACGTGCTGCTCGAACAGTCGAATCAGTCATCGTGATCTCCTGAACATAAGGGCGATGTTTACAAGTGCTATAACGTGGCCTGTTCATGTTTCCTCAGTGGAGGAAAGTCCAGTCAGCCGGGAGGAGGAGAGCAGCATTTAATGAACCGTGAAGAGTTCAAACTGGAGTGGTTTCAAAGCAGACAGATGAAGATTAAAAGTATTTTGTGTACAAGTTAAGTGCAGGTAGTTCATGTTCCCTGTGTTCCGACGACCCCATCGTTACCTGAAAAGTCTAGACATGGCCTAGCCAAACAGAAGTCTTAAAGAATGATCAGTATGGGACCGTTTACTGACATTTGTAAATAATTTGGCAAATTACAGCACATGATTTAGCAAAACAGAGCAGTTTACTTGACCTATATATGTATGGCAGTGAGGGGGCGGAGCATCCGCTGCTAGTTTGCCTGGCGTGTGAAAATATTTAGATATCTAGATACACCTATGCAAGGAATAATAAGATAGCTGGGTGCGTGTTACACGGTTTTAATGCAGGACGCAGAGGCGAATAAACTCACGATGTAAAGTGAATTGGGGCAAATACATACTTTATAGTTCATCTTTCTTATTCATATCCTGACATTTTCGTTTATCATCATGAACGAGTCCGAGTTTGCAGTGCCAAAGTGAATGAATGAATGGAAACAGTTTTGAACGTATTTACGGGTCGCTAGATCTTGAATTCTGCCCGATCAAAATTAGTGCGATTGCGTTCATTTGAATGAATTTTACTAAAACGTTTTTAGCCGTTGGAGATAAAGAGAGATGTTGGTGTTGGCTATCACTATATTCTGCATATCAGTAAAAATAATTCATTTAGCTTAATGCATTTACATGTGCAGGACGCCCTTATCCACAGCGACCTACAGTTCTCAGTTAAACATATATACAGATATGAGGATTAAGGGCCTTGCTCAAGGGCCCACCAGTGGCAGCTTGGTGGTGCTGGGATCTGAACCGATGATCTTCCGATCAGAAATCCAACCTTTTATCAATCACGCCGACTCAGTAAAGTCATTAATCTTTATGTCTCAATCTGTACGTAACTGTGTTACTATGGTTACAGTCAAAAGTGGTGTATACATTGCACTAACTGGTACAACTACACAGTCCAGCCAATCAGAATCGAGTATTTAGAAGGACCATGGTAAAATGTGAGGCTATAAGTCACAATATCAAGGTCACTTGATTGTACTGCTCAGACAGCAAGTGTTACCTTTTCAGTGAACACAGCCATGAACACTTTCGAATCGGTAGGTACGGAGAACAACGTTGCAGCTGCCACGTCAGCGTGTGCCAGCGGAGCTGATCCGCAGTGCATGGGAAACAGATTGTCCTTGAAGCTCGGCATAAATCAAGACTCGGGGAAAGACAGAGAAGCTTGTGAGCATCGTTGCTGCCAGGGAAGTGATGCACTTAATTAAGTAGTGTTTGCTGAGGTGGGTGTGCTTTGAAAGGTCCTTAATGGAAAAGTAATGCCACTGAAAAACAAGTTTGACGGAGGGTGGGGTGGGGGAGGGGGCTGGGAAGCCAAGCGTGATAATGAAAAGAGGTGTCTTTATAGAATGTGGTGGGGTAATATGGCAGCACAATACACCTCGGCCATGTGTGCTCGAGCAGCACTAGAGAAAGCTCGATGCAATAACGGCTTCCTGGCTTAATGTTCGCTGTGCATCGTGGCAGCCTCACAGTCATTTTCAGTGATGATGGGTTTTGTGTGCCCGGGTGCCCTTTTTGGCAGCACGTCTCCTTTGTGTACTCTGGGAAAAATTTCAGTCACATCTTGGTCTGGTGAGCTTTATATGGGCGTCGACGACTCTGTTATATTATATATATATATATATATATATATATATATATATATATATATATATATATATATATATAAAAAAGTCTCTTGCACTATAAACAATCGTCCCTTCACCAGCATTCGTTCTCATGTTAACAATAGTAAAGCACACAATCCTCTGTCCTGAGGTCTTCTCCCTTGGAGGAAAAACTGTCACTGAACCACTGGTCACCAAAATCAGTTCTACCTCCAGTTATACATCTTTCTACCTCCAACAACACATTATTTTTAATTCCACTGATTGCCAGCTTTAGATTGCAAGGCGGCAACGCGCCAATAGATGGCAGCACAGGGCTGCACGCACAGTCAAAGGGAGCACCGACCTTCATAAGGCAGTGTGCCGAAAGACATCGTCCTGTGTGCATTTGGAGCGGTGCAACTGGCCACGTGCGTTAGCACGTCTGCTATTCTGACCGCGTGAGCACCCAGTCACCGAGCTCTCCTCAACTCGAAGATGAAGATCTGGCTCAAAGGCCGCCGTTTTGACACCAATGGAACGAACAGATTTCGACAAAATGCACTTTATTGATCTGTTGAGAGGAATGTAAATTTTGTATTTATTTATTTATATTATTTTAATTTATATTATTTTAGTATAATCCTCGGATCTGCTCTTGTTGAGAAAATTAATCAAGCATCCTGAGGTACAATACAAAGTAATGAAATCGTTTCCTGTTTTCTAAACTCACGACACTGTGTTGAGGCACGGCAAGGCCAGTGCTTATTTGCACAAATTGCGTCCCCTCTCGTCTACTTTTTCACCTAAATGACGGCGTGTGTCTCGTTCCTCGCTTCGTTTTAGATGATGTACACAAACAGACCTCAGCTGTGCACCCTGACGCATCTCCGGTAGCAGCTAATACTTTTTTTTTTTTTTAACGCGACTCACTGTGGGTACACACTTCGGCTGCTCTTAATACAACTGCTTTTCCCCTTACAAGCACGTTTTATTGCTTAAATTACCTACAAGGTCTGTTAAAGCACAAAAATTACAGAATGCAGGGGAACCTCTGGGATGGGAGCAGATCAGTGATGCTGGAAAGAAAAAAGAGAAGAAAAACAAAAAAAAAAAAAAGCTCAATAACATGGACATAAATATATATAAAAAGCTCCTGCATTATTTATGCTTGTTGCTGAAGCACATCTGTTGCCCATGTGACATTAAAGCAATATTTTTGTTATATGCTGTTATACAGTTTCATTAAAATATTATATAAAAAAAGAGATTTCCTTCCGTTTGCTCAAGACATTCACCTCCAGACTCCAGATCATTTAAATTGTAGACGCTCATTCATGTAGACTTTTCATTTTGAATTGTATTTTTTGAGAATTTTTTTTTTTTTTTTGTAAGAAGATATTGATTACGCATTTGAGAGGAGGCTCAAGTCCCAGAGTTTCTTAAAGTAGAGACGAAAAATTAAGCTGATTGTTGTGCTTCTTTTTTTTGTCTTGTTGACAGGGAGAAAAAAAAATGGACAGACACACTTCTATTGCTGCTATGATGGGAGTAAAAGGAAATTTACAAACTTGAAGACATTCAAAAACATGACATGTAACCATACATTGATCAGCACTATATGGACAAAAATATGATGGGGACACTACAGGGACGTGTGACTTTTCCAGCCATATGTGGTTCTTCTCCAACAATGTTGCTGTTCAGAGACAGTGGCATTAATTAAAAGACAGGAGGCGGAGCCGAAGGTAGCAGAGATGAAGATGTTCAGGTTTTTGTTGAGAGTGACAATGATGGACAGGATTAGAAACAAGTTTATTAGAGGGACAGCGCATGTAGGACGTTTTGGAGACAAGGTGAGAGAGGCGAGATTGAGATGGTATATGGGGTATATCGGTAGGAGAATGCTGAGGATGGAGCCACCAGGAAGAAGGAAAGATGAAGACTAAGGAGGAGGTTTATGGATGTGGTGAGGGAAGACATGCAGGTGGGTTAGGGTAAAAGAGGCAGATGTAGAGGAGAGAGGGTAATGGAGACGGATGATCCGCTGTGTCGACCCCTAATGGGAGAAGACGAAAGAAAAAAGAGAAGATGCGGTTCTTCTCCAAACTGTTACCACAGAATTGGAGACACGCAATTGTATAGGACGTCTTTGGATGCGAGAGCAGGAAATGTTCCCTTCACTTGAACTAGGAGACTTAAACCTGTTCCAACATGACAATACCCCCGTGCACAAAGCAAAGAGATAAAGATATGCCTTGCATGGGTTGGACAGGAAGATCTCCTGCTATAGAGCTCAACCCTACTGAACACCTTTGAGATGAACTGGAATGCTGACTGCACCCCCAGGCCTCCTCACCTCACCTAACAGGAGCTGAATGTGGAACGGGACGTTCAAAAAGCACTTACGAGTTTTGCTTTATGTCGGAAAACTGCAATCACACGATTTTTTTACATGTAGTCAATAAAAAGGCTTTGAGCATTCCTGAGAATTCCACACTCTATAACCTGCGTAGTCTCGAAGAATCCAGAGCCACATTTCCTCTAATAAATGTGGCTTATTATTATTTGCTTTTGAAGCACTTCTAGTGTTTAGGATAAATGCTCTGCTAGTGCCTTAGCGGATACCTTGGATAAACACGAGAGGGACTGTGCCACTTTGTTTTCTTTTGCTAGATGCCGGTTTTTCCACTCGTTCTCGACGGGCAGCGAATCGTTTTCGTTTTGCTGTTCTAGTTCGCCTCGCGAGGACGTGCTGCGACGAGCCATAAAACGGGTGCTTGCGTGTGCACGTGTGCATGTGGAAGCCATAGTCTGCTACGTGTTTGTTTGGTTAAATCTGCGCTTATCACCTATGAAAACGCAGAGTCGAAGCGGAGAAGAGAAATCGTCAAAAAAAATCATTTATCGAATCAGATCGGCGTGCGATATTATGGCTGTGATTGTTTTCCCCACCTCGTGCTCGGAATCCGCCTCGGATACGGTGGAGTGAGACGATGTATAAATCAAAGTTGCACGTGAGTGTAAAAAAAACAAATTTATAGAATAAAAATCAGTGCTCGCTACGAGGCAAAGCAAAAATCGTTTCTCCTGCTCGCGTACGCTTATTGATCATCTCGAATGCTTTATATAGAGTGGTGGGCCACACTTCCTCCACTTCCTCCGCTGCAGGCCCCAGCCGCACATTCCTGAGCATTTACAAAAGTGCACAGCAAACAAAGTGAAGCCTTGGAGGCCCTGGAAACAAAGCTTTCATTGTTTTGCCTCAGCTTGAGAGACACACTGATTTGAGTCCCACACACGCACACACACAAACTAAATACACAAATGCGTGAAACCAGATTCTCCGTTCGGGATCTTCAAAGGCCTCGGACAAAACATTTATGACTAATATCAAACGCGACTAAATGACATTAGATATTGCCATAACAAAACAAAACAAAAATTAAGAATGGACCTCCAGCTGGCCAGACGCCACAGGATGAAAGGAACAAAGTACAAAAAAAGGTTTTTGTAAAGCTGCACAACAAATCCTTAAAACACATTTAGTCATAATTATGTATATAATAATTACGTATGTAATAGTATAATATAATTATATAGTATAATAATAATGTTTGCATAATCAACAGTATATTACATATACATTTTTCTTATATAAATATTTATTCTTTATATTTAGTTAAAAATTAATGAATGAATAGTGTTTCAGTTCATGCTTATTTAAAATCGGTTGGAAAACTAGCTAGAGAATCTGTTAGACATTTAGCATAGCTTAAGTCTGCTTAGCCAGTAAAATCAGTCATTAAATCCACTGAGAATTTAATTTTTTTTACTAGCCGGTGAAATCAGAAATAGAATTGCTAAAGAAAATTTTTTTGGTAAAGCAAAAACAAAACAAAAAGAAATCCCAGCTCGTTTTTAGCGGCTAGTTAGCTAGCTAGCACATTTTTCAAAATGAAGTTTAAAATCTCTTCATATCGATGTAGGAAGCTGCGGTCAAAGCACAACAGTAGCCATATTACAGCACCACTGGAGCACACAGGGTTAAGGGTCTTGCTCAGGAGCCCCAAGATTGGAAGCTTGGCAATTCTGGGGCTTGATCCCCTGACCTTCTGAGCAGTTACTCTCAGCCTCAACCACTGAACTACCACTTCTCACACGTCGCCTTGCTATTCCCTTTACAATGCAGCAAAAGCATATCAGTTTGTTTGAATTCTAACTCTACTCCTGCAGGTCTAGGGTTTTGAAAATTTATCACCAAGACTCGTTTGTAAGCCCCTTCAGTGCCTGACTTGGTTGCCACAAACAGGTCGGCGGGGAATAACACTTTTTAGCGATAGGGTTGAAGGTCCAGAGCACCCACAGGCAATCAGTGGGAAATGGCAGCAGGCTTGTCGGAGCACGTTAAACGCTCGCGTGTAAAACCCTTCTGCCTTGCTGTGCGCCGTTGCATCAATGTGACTGATTTAACCAGTCTTCCAGCAGCCACGTGAAATCATCTCATCTCTGCACATCTGGCCTTTCTAATGGAGGGCCCTATGCTGCATATAATGGCCAAGGAGCCTGGATAGCATGGAATCTCCGACAGCTGAGGTCACACTATTTCGAGGCTTAGTTAGGCTGGTTCATGAGGCCACACTCTCATCAAGACCTAAAATAAAAAACAAGCTTTGGAGAGAGGTAGAACGGATCGTGCAGACCTGATCCAAAATAGAAAACGGACGACTT
The DNA here is from genome assembly GCF_014805685.1 of Silurus meridionalis. NCBI lineage: Eukaryota > Metazoa > Chordata > Actinopteri > Siluriformes > Siluridae > Silurus > Silurus meridionalis. The sequence continues at coordinate 12,721,434 of NC_060899.1, forward strand.
CGGCTTTATGAGGCGGAGGATTCACGATGTCACAAAAAATCGTAATATTTTATGCTCATGGACTCTGCAAAATCGTTCTCATTACCAACCCTTACACCCTCAGCCCATCTGCAGGAAACCATTACCACTTCATCCTCACGAAGGAGTGACAAAGTTCGATTGACTCCGGGAACCAATCGAAGAATAAACATAAGAGTTTATGCGGGTCAGTCAATTAAATACACCTTTGGGAGAGCCATTCAATTTAGTTTCATCTCTGTGGCGTATTGAACAATTGATATTGTCACTTTGGATGTAGATTTTGATCACCCGAGCCGAGAAAAGAATCCTTGAACAGGAACCAGATTTCAAAGGAAACCAATCAAATATCATTTTTCTTTACAAAGGTATAGTATAAGGTCACATGGTACTAAATGCTCTATTACATTACTGTGACTTTAAACAGTTTTAATAAGAACAGCATTTTTTATTGATTTACTGAGGCAAGAATAGTGCAAATCTATAGAGGGTCTACGTGGGACAAAAGAAAGAAAGAAATGGTGGTCTCGGGCTGATATTTTTCTACTCATGTATGAATAGTCTTTCATCAATGAAACTAGATACTTCACTTGGTTATTAAAATGTTTAATATAAAATACTAAACTAAACCTCGTGGTATCAGTTTCGAGACGAGTTTTGTAACACGCCAACAACAATTCGAGCTCTGACAGTTCCTCAACCTCAGCTACATCTCTCCAGTTCCATACTGCTTCCAACAAAAGAAAGTTTAGTATTTTATATTAAACATTTTAATAACTCGTATATAAATAGTGTTTGGCGGAGAACTACTTGGAGGCAAACTTGCATTTTTAATCATGCCAAAAGGGAGATGACGTCATGCCTAAGCCTGTCTGTAATACAGAAATATGAGTTCGACCTACCCAAACAGAGATGCCTATGTGCTTAACCGGCTTAACCTGAGAAAAACCTGCATGGAAGCCAGCTAAGCATGTGAGCCAATAGATTGGCTCAGAGGTCTTCAATCTTTTCCTGAAAGGCCGGTGTAGCTGCAGGCTTTCATTCCATGCACTTGTTTAATCAGTTCATCTTAGGCCCCAATCAACTATCAAGTGCGCCTCCAATTTGGCGGTAATGAAAGCCGGCAGCCACACTGGCCCATTGCAGATAAGAGTGAAGACTGCTGGATTGGCTCCAGGGACTGTGTGGTAAATCCTGGGCCTTATGCATTCGAGGGCCATTCCCAATTCATGTGCTCATCACCACACAAGTTTCACCAAATCATCAAAATTCCAACTTGATGACCAGCTATGACGCTACGAGTTTTTTTTTTTTTTTTTTTTTTACCTGTTTTGGTTTTGGATATTTTAAAGCAACCCACTGAACCTTGATGAACTTTCCCCAGATCTCCAGCTTGCTTTCCAAATTTTCCAAGGTTAGGTTCTGGTTATCCATTTGTCATTAGTTACAAATTCACTGTGGTGGACAGTGAGGAAGTAAATGTAATTTGTTACTGTACTCAAGTAGCTTTTGGGGAGATACTCAACTACATTTTGCGAAAATCAGTCATTTCTTTTTATATGAGTGGCTAAAAACTCAAAACAAGCAGCAATCCACCAATCAGGGACGAGCGCTCGCTGTTTAAACTTGTTTTGATTGGCACTTGGTGGCATCTATTTATCACAACCATACAGTTCAGCAAGCAAAACATTTTGAGAGGAATAAATTAAGGACGCAAGTCCTGACTCAAACTTGCCACGTCACCCACGACCTTACTTGCACAATTTATTTACTTTTGTTTAAAATACGTAATGATAATTGCAATATATATATATCAATTGGTGTTTGACTCATTAATATCATTCTATTGATAGATTCGGGTGTTAATAGTAACTAAGGCTTTTCACATAAAATGAGGAACAATACAGCCATAATAAATCGTAGCACTTTGGATTCTTAAGTACATTTGAAGGCAAATACTTTTGCACTTTTACTGGTCGTATTTCACCTACTGTATCTCTACTTCAACTCAAGTACACGATTTGTGTACTTTGTCCACAATTGCAAGTCAGACCTACACACCAATAACATTCTCAAATCTATTCCAAGAACTGTAATTCTGCCTAACTGACTTGCGTAGGACACCATAATGGTCTAATCGTTTCCTTCAAGTCTACATTTGCCCGAGACTAATAGAACCTAATAGGCTTGGTAAGTAATCTGTCCATTATTGGCTCAGTAAACACAGTCAGGGTTAATAAGACACAAGTGTACAAAAGCGCACTTTGCATATTCGCCGGGAATCTGATTACTGCTCGATTGCCGTATGTAGTACATAAAGATCTTGTTTTATTCATCCAAGCTCTTGATGTCCCAGTTTGCAACTTTCCTGACAGCGAAGAGCTGTTTGGCTCAGAGCTCTTTTGAAAATCCACTGGAGTTTTTTTTTTTTTTTTGTTTTCCCCTTCTTCCAGGAATACACAGAGTGTAATGATTGTTCCCACAGGACCCGAGCTGCTCAGCGGAGCCTGGTGCTGCTGAGAGATAAGTGACAACAAACGTGCTTGTACGGCCATTAATTAAAGAGTTGGGGGAGAGAAAGTGACATCCCAGGGACCTACCTTGGACAAACGGCCCTCGTTTAGTTATAAGGCAATGACTCTTTATGTCGCAAACCTACAGGGAACTCATTTTAAAGTTTGAAAAAGATAAGGGCGTATTATGTGCCGGATGATAAGATTGCAGCCTATTAACACCACTGATATAGTGGCATAGATGCTAAACAAGGAAACGTATGAATAATACATGATGTTTGTGATTGCGATAAGGACAAAATTTTTCCCATAGGTTTCGGGAAGCACGTTTGGAAGCAGGTCTGAAATCATGTTCTCTATAAACAGGGTTTTCTTTAGACCTTTAAGACCATTAAGAATCACGCTATCAAGAAGCAAGCCGTAAAAAAAAATTTTTTCAAGCCAAGTATCTCTAAACTCCCCCAAAGCTGAAAAAATAAAGTCCATTTTACATTATTGGTTGTTGCATGTTGGACCATTTGTAGTCGTTTAAGACCTGCCTTAAATTAAAGACCTAGAACAGCATGGGTCTTCAACTGAGGGTATGCTACACCTAGGGGACCCGCCGTGGTACTGCAGAGGGTCTGCTAATTAATGTCCAATCACAATTTTTTTTAATAAAATAAAATAAATAATGGGTCAAAACATCAATGATCAAATATTTTATTTAAAAAAAAATTATAATTACTACATTAAAATTATATTAAACCTAAAGCTGATGTGTGTGTAAATGTATAATATCCACATGATAGAAAAAGTCATAGAAAAATGGATGAAAGTCTATTACAATAAAAGACGACTAAACAACTCAATAAATTGTGATTTTGATTGCAAAATATGTTTGTTTTGATGCATAAATCTTGAAAGATTTGAAAATATGATGCATGGACAACAACAAAGGTCTAAATGTCTTCACATAATATAACTGTCGTAAATTCATTGGTTTCTATTTTCAATGGCTATGTTTGACACACATTGAATTGGGGGAGACCTGGCCCTTGTCTATATCGTCTAAGGGGTCTATGTTAAAGACCCCTGTAAAACAGAAAATTGAAAACTTGTTCCAAGCCTGAAGTTTTTAACTTTTTGCGACTCCGTGAAAACCCTGATTAATGAAAACGGACACATAGAAACACATCAAATGAGTTCGTATTAAAATATCTGTCATGTTTCTGTGACTGCAGGGCAAAATATCTGTTTCGGTGCCGTTTTCTTAAACATAAGCGACAGCAATCTGGTTTGTTTTCTCACACGCCATTGTGCAGTAATGCCAATGCCATATTTATGACTCCAGAAGGCAAAGCAGCCTGTAGAAACTGATTAATCATCATCTTGATAAAAGATGTTTCAACTTAAGAAAATAAAAAAAATAAATAAATAAAAAGTCTTTGAAAGTAAAAAGAAAAACGGAACTAAATCCATCTTAAAAGGAATTTTTCTGAAATCTGGGTGACGATGAACAGTTTCCTACAAAGCCGCTCTCACGTTTCATTTAAATTTGCTTCTGAAACACGAGTCGAGGTTGTGGAACTTCAGCTGTAGATTGGAAATGACAGATACTTGGCTCGGAGTTTTCTCGCAGTGCTACAGCACTATTGAGAATGTGGCACTGTAGACAGCTTGGAGGCTTGGAGTGCCGACAGATTTCTTGGATCGCGTCTCTCTGAAAACACTCGGCGTGCCCTATAGAGCTGATAAACCCTGAGCGGGACGATCGGATCGGGTTCGTTTCTTGCGAAAAACAAAACAAAAATTTTAAAAACAAAAAGGATGTGGATGCTGCTACATAAATACTGCGTGACTCCAGACCTGCGGAGAAGAAGTGTTATTCTTTTGCAGGAGAATCTGCAGGGAGTCGACTTTTCAAAACCAGGAAGGAAAAAGCTTCCAGAACAATCAGAAACATTCCTGATTACAGGCTTGTGCTGATCGCATTAAGTAACCGTTAAACACTAGATATGAAGCCTTGGGGGACCTGTTGAATGTGGCGGTCACGGTCAAGCGGACAAATATAAGTTCCCTGCTGTTGACACACGGAATTCAACTCGAGGCTTGGGGACTAGCTGGGCAAATGAATCACGGAATAATGCATGAACAGCTAAGATGGCAGAACCCCAGAGCCATCTTGAGAAACACAACATTTCTAGTTAACATATTTGCAGTTCATGAAATTAGCGGTGGACAGAATTAAAGTAAATTTTATTTGTTACTGTACTTAAGTAGTGAAGAAGTGGTTCCATTTGGGGAAACTTTAACTTCAAAGTCTATCTTTTTACTACATTTTTGCGAAATCAGTTGTTTCTTTGTATTTATGAGTGGGGAAAAAACTGGTCAAACACGCAGCAAGTCACCAATCGGGGTCAAAATTGATAATAGGAACATTATAGCCATAATAAATCATAGTACGTTGGATACTTCAATACATTTGAAAGCAAATACTTTTACTTGAGTCAAATTTGACCTCGTGCACCTGTTTAACTCAAGTACATGGTTTGTGTACTTCGTCCACCGCTGTATTAATTACTTTAAATATATGTCAGACAACTAATAGTGTTACAGGGACCTGGGAAAAACATTCAGATGCTGAATTATCTGGGGTTTGGGTTTTGCTAATAGCTCATATTTCACCAAAACACTATTTATTTACTATTTAACCTTAATTAAGTTGTTAAATATCATGTAGGAAAGGAGCTAGATAAACAAACCTGGGAGTTTAAAACATTTTTGTTTTCACATCCAAAATGACAAAAAAAACGGAATGTGTACAGGGTGGGAAATATTAAAACATCCCCATGTAAAAGGATTTCTGTGGCAGCTCCAGTGCCTGTTAAAAGTTTGGAACCTCGACTTTTGTCTGGGTTTTTTTTGACAAATATGCATGCGGAGAAGAATGTATGTAAGACAGAGACGATGTTAGCAGACTGCCTCACCCCCGCAGTCAAACATGGAGGTGGAAAGTTTAATGGTTTGGGTTTGTTTTGGAGCAGGGAATGTTGGGAGACTTATTCTGGATGAAAGGAAAACTGAACCAACATGTCAACCATTCCATACTTTTCAATCTGGACTGGTTTGTTATGTACGAGGCTGAGCCATTGATTTGACCCTAATCAGCAAAGCCCACAAGGTTTAAACCTCGGAGTTTCTGAAGCAGGTGGTGTTGGACAGAGTGTGGACAGAAGGCCTGGGAAGGCTGGAAGCAGCAGCAGCTAATCAGAAGACAACAAGTACAAGGGCAGCGCTGAGGTACAATTATAGATGCCATGCTTCATTAGGCCTAACACGGGTGCATATGTCCATGCTGCTCCTGACTCCAAATGATCTCAATCACATCTCACTCGCTAAGACATAGAGGACACGCGGTGCCTATGATGCCTTTGCGCCACTACTACACCTTTAAAATAATTTATTTTTTTTTGTCTTCTGATTAGCTTATTATTCATAATACCATCACGACTAATTAGTACAATTATATTCAATATCAAATATTCAAAATCGATCAGGTTAGAATTTTTTTTTTCTACAGCATAATTTAAATCAGTTGAGGGAAAAACAAGCTTGTAGAATTGCAATAACAAGGTTAATGAAGGTCAAGCAGCTTTTTTTCATGACAAGTAAAATAAAGCTCACGGGGCGGACGACACATAGCTAATGAACTGAGTGAAATAGCGAATTAATCGCTTACGCATAATTGTCTGCGCGTGCTGCGTATACGTAAATATTTTAAAACGATTAAACCGGAATGACACGCAATCAGTCTATTCCGAAGGATTTCACGTTCCCAAATAGCTTCTTAGCTCGGTTGTCTCCATTTTTAATGAAGCGTTCTCGAGTAATGAGTGCCATAAAACACACGGTGGGTCCTGCTATACATACAGATTACCGTGCTGCTCTTTGTCCTTGAAGAGACACAAGAAGACTCTCGTGGACAGGACGTCGAGGGCTTTCTTTTCAATGGAAAAGGATCAAAGGAGAGATTTCCGTACACGGGATTTGTATTCCCTGCATTTCGAATTCACTGTGAAAATGTTCCAGTTCTTGTACCTTTCTTTTTACAGCCTCCTGTTGAATCTAAGGAGAATGGCATTTCTTTTAAAGGGGTAATTGCTCACAAATGTCAGGGTAGATTGCCTTGTTTTTTAATCAACATCAGCAGCATTGCTGGTTAAACAAAACGTGTTTTTTTCTTCCGTTCAAATCTGCAAGTATTTCCTTCCCTCTCCCTTTCTAATGAATGTTTAATTGTTTGGAGGTCTGGTCAGAGAAAGCCAAAGCATACGAATGACCCCACTTTTATCCTCATCAAACCATTATCTCTCGTCTCAACACTACGGAGACGAAGGCGTGTCCTGAGAGTGGCATAGAATATCGATTGACATGGCAGAGGTGGAGCTGCATCTTCCTGGAGACAGAACAAAAAGTTTTATTGCATGTTTTCTCTTCTTTTTTTTTTCTGTTTGTGACAGGGCCATGTGTTAGAAGTCAGGAGGCACTTCAGTAAATGTATCATTTGCTGTCTGTTTGAGCTCAAGGAATAAAAGTGATCTGTGCCATATGAAATTGCATAGTATCATATTTTTCCATTGAATCACATTGTGTTGAATCGAAATCGGGTCGCACTCATTTGCAAGCAGCTTCCTATGCATCTTTAATGTATTGTTTTCTTGGCTGTGCATCGGTCATAGAAATGCACATCCCTATTGTACCTTCATTGTCCTCCTTAGAAAATATCTTTGAGCTATTTGAGGCATCGCAGAACAGCCACGGCACAAAGTTGAAACGTTCCAGATGACGACAGAACCGACCGCCTTCATGTAACACGATGGACAATTGTATGAAGATGCCGAATCGTGTTTTCTTCTGTGTTCCATCGATCGGCTCGGGTATCCGCCGTGGAACAGGGATCAAAATCGATGTCTGTGTCAAAGGTATAAGTGGCAGGATGGGTTTCCGTCCAAGCGAACGACTAAATATCTTGTAACGGACAGATGAGCGGGGGATGAAGCGAAGGAACGGGTGAGTGAATGGGCAGGCAAAAATGGTGATTAGAGAATATCGATCGGTTGGGCGTGCGGCAGGGATTCATGCGGTGACTCATTCAGGGTTGTTCCCTCGAGGCCGAGGATGATTAGTCTGTCTGCAATTTAGAGGACACAATGATCAGATGAAGTGTCCAGAAGAAAGTCTGAGTAATGGCGAGTAGACTGAAGACTTTGCCGTCAATAAGCTGAGGAGTGCTACCATGCTGAAATGAAGACCCCACAATCGACTAGACACTATTAATAATGCGCTATATTGGTTTCGTTTGAATCTAAGGCAGGGAGACTATTGAATAAGGCTGGATTCATTTTCTTACAATGAGCTCGATGTGATATTAGGGCAAAAACAAAAAAAATTATTATCTTGGCTTCAACAGATGGCATTAGAGATGATTACACAGCTGAGAAACAGAATGTGTTTTGTCAAAATGTGACTGATTTCATTATACCAGTCTTTCTACAGATAAAGTTTTACCAGACTTCTAGTTAGCATTCTGTAATCCTAAACAAATCCTATTAGGGCAATTTGAACCCGAACGTCACCGACTCTTGAACCCAGACTTGCCAACATCATTTTGTTAATCCATAATCCGATGTGTCAATAATGAGCATCAGGTCTACTGAGCACCTAATTGGCACCTAATGAGTTGCATTTGCATGCCTCAGTTCTCTGACCTCACAACCTCCCACCCCTTGCAAAATGGACAAACTCTTAATCCCCCTAACAGATGCTTTGCCAGCTGACCACCCAGCATCCCTGCTTTCCCATTCCCTTCATTAACCCTCTAATCGCCTGCCAAAAAAAAAAAAATAAAAAAAAAAACAACTCCCCAAATGAAAACATGCTTTTTTTTTCGGATGAACTCTAATTATTTCTACTTTTAAAATCTCAGTCTGTCGCCAGATTGGAGGACCAGAACATGCGCCCTGGGTTTTCTCATTTACTGACACCGGGGGGAAAAATTGGCCCGTGAAATTATATTAACACATCAGTTAAAATGATAAACAGAAAGGAGTTTTTTTTTAATGTCTCGTTTTTGGTATTAGACTTGGCTGACAAATTAGAATAGCCTTCTGTTTTGATGAGCTTGCCTAGATCTATTCTACGTTCTTCTGCCATATCAATTACTGTTTGTAGGCAGTTTGCATTTCTTCGTGATAAACTCTGTCACGCAGAATACAATTAAAGGATAACTAAGCAGTTTGTTTTAAAAAAAGGTGGGGAAAAAAAAGAATTTCCTGCTTTTCTCTGCGACTCAGCTAAACAACATCGCTACAAACCGGCAAGAGCTTGAATGTCGATCTGTATCCGTGTTTGCGATGTGGGTCTTGTGCGAGATCAATAGACAAGATGATGCCAAGTGTCAGGTTGGACATCTAAATCCAAGAACCATTGACTTGTCTGAGAGGGTGACGAGTGCAGGCCCATTTTTCACTCAGCTGGTCATAATGCTGTTTGGTCAGCAGCAACAGATGGATGGACGTTTTTTTGTTCTTGCCTGGATATGAAACAAAGTTCCAAGATCTCTGGGTTGTTTTTGTATGGGCAGAAGTTTCAGAATAGCGTCCTTCTAGTTCCCCAGTTTCCAGACAGAGTGCATCCCAGCATCATTCCAAGTCCTAATACCCCGACGTACACTCCAGTTCAGCCACAAAGCATTGCAGAAGGGTAGAAGACACTGAGGCGACCCGAACTCCCAGTCTTCAGAGATTCAGGACCATCAAGCTCTGAAAACCATCTTAAGACTGGCTGTATTACTGAGCGCCAAGCCGCCGGCAAAACACAATAAATGTTCAAGGAGGGCCAGGAATCGCAGGGGAGAATCACAGCCAGAACGACACCAAGCTCAGTCCTGAATCTAGGATGAGTGTTGTAGTATTACAAATTGTCGAACCTTCAGCAACAAAGCGAGGCCAAAGACGCATCACCGAAATGCTGAAGCCACATCCTACTGTAGCCATGCGAACATGGCAGCCATGTCTGGTCTTCAATTAATTTTGATTTGTACAGCGATTTTATCAACATTGTCTCAAAGCAGCCTTACTCAGATGAAGCAGTGATAAAGAATGTATCATTTGTTCCGTATAATTCATAAGTTTGTCCCTAACGAGTGAGCCGGTGGCGACTGGGGCTGTGGAGGGAAAGCTCCCCGAGATGGCATGAGAAAGAAAACTTGAGAGGACCCAAACTCGTCATCTGGGTGGCACAGAATGTTCGTTCATCCTGTTGACTGTTGACATTACAGTCAAAATCCATCCTCAGAGCGTTGGAAATAGAAATCACACAGAGACTTTGGCTAAGAGCAGAAAATGACCAATTATCAAGCCATCGGTTGCACAGCAAGATGTCCGCATGCAACTGAGCTACTGAGGTAACGCAACAACTCTTACCCCCGAGTGATGTAGAAGACTGCCTTTGAAACCTTTCCTTTCTATTATCCACATCTGTAGCGACAGCATTCATTACTGCCTACTATTAATTACCATACAGGCATAAAAAAAGGTCCCTTGGTAATAGATATGACAAGGCTGCTGTTGACAGCTGGCCTAGGGCATAGCATGAGTGATGACGCCGAGACCATTCTCTCTAAAGCGGACTTCTGCAGCAACCTCTTTTCTCCTAACACATGGGGCATCACTCTTTCGAGCAGACCCTCTCACTGCCGTAATGAAAGCTGAAAGCTGAGCTCAATTGTGCGGCGAGAAAGCGAGACGAATAAGAGCTTATGACGGTGTCCGGGGATTGTGGCATGACCCTCTGTCTGTGAGTCCATGGGAAGGAAATCAAATGGCCTGCTGATGAAGGAGATTGGAAATTGCTTAGAGGCATTTGTACCTAGTGACACGATCCGTGCTGATCGATACATTAAAAACAAATATTTGACCTCTGGGAGGCACTGTCATTTTTAAACATTTTCACCTGTATGTAAAAAAAAAAAAAAAAAAAGAACTTTGTAGATACAATGCTATAAAGGACACAATTCAAGAGCAGGCAATTGGTTATAACCGGTAGCTGGAACGTGCTCAGGTGACCGCAATTGATGAATGTAAACGCTCTTCGCTCGGGTAAATGAAATTATTCATTCGTCCGTCGAGTCACTCGCGATTTCGCCAGCGCGGGTATTAATGCGCAAATTTGACAGATTTATTGATAATCATTTCCATTCTTCGCGCTTGAGGCTTGGCTCAAGCTTCTTGGCAGACTCTCTGAAATACGAGGTAGATCCATAACAGCCTATTAACTAAAGCGGTTTGTACTACTGGCTGTTCCGACTTCCTCACGTTGCGTGCTGCCAATATTTGCTCGTAGTATGTAAACATTTGTGAGCAGTTCAGGAGAAGTCTGGAAGGTTCTTGAAATACTGGCATCACTCCAACCCGAGAGCTAAATCAGAATCAGAACCCTGCAGATCAACTTCAAGCTGAGCACCGCCATCAAACTTAGAGAACTATCTGAACAGGTTTTTGCAAGATTCCTAAAGCATGTTTTATTGTTTGGGTTTTTCCCCCTTTTTTTTCTCTTCCCTTCTCTATCGATCTCTTCACGTTCCCAAAGAGTATTGGCAGGACTCTAAATTCCATCATGACACTTTAGAATGTGATTCTTCAAGTCCCATTAGGTGACAATAGTTCATAGGACATAAACATTTGTTTCCTGGTGATCGGTACTTCATTTTCCTGTGTAATCGACATAAGAGCGTGTTCTTGACGCAGCGTCATGGATAAGAACCGTGACCATTCACGAGGACACAATGATTATGTCAAGTTCACGAGAAAACAAGAAAGAAAAAAATAAATATTAGTTTAGGACTTCCATCCGAAAAAAATATAAATAAAATAGCATTAATATATTTTGTTCTTATTTTTTATAATAACCCATGCAGTTTCCGATCACGATAGACGACTCTTAGTGAAGGCAAAGAAGACATTACGATAATAAGAATTGGAAGTAAAACAGCACTGAAATGACTGTCTCCAAAATAAAAATGAAGGGATGTTAATGTTTACCCCTCTCTCCAAACTATGGACACCATGACAGTGCTTGCAGGCTTGAAATCATTCCTCATGGTTGGTTCTGACCCAGATGTAGCAGTAAAAGCAAAAAATAAATTAATTAAATAAAAGCTTTTTTGGTCAACCAAGAACATTTTCCAATAGAGTAAAGTGCTCCTGAACTATCTATTTCTATGACAATATTCGAAATCAATCACAGCACTAATGGCTTGGAGGAAAGGCTGTGGCTTTTGTCGAGTTGCTGCCAAACACATGCCTCCCGAATACAGCTTTCGCTGTATAGTAAAGCGGCGAGTAAAACCCGAACGTGACAATTCGCTGCGGCCGTACTAGACTGATTTAATCAACGTTTGTTAAAAAGACAACTGAACGGCGTGCCGAGGACCCGGCTGTGCCTCCATGACCTCACCTGTGGCCTTATATATTACGATATCCCAAAGGCAAACCAAGTCAGACGAGGGCCAGGAGAAAGGGTCCTCTGACGCCTTGTTCTAATTGTACCGCGTCTCTCTCGAAACCCCCCACTTCCTGTTTATAGAGAGAGCAAAGACCCGGCACGGACAGGAATAAACCTATTGTTCGGCGCGTTTGTTGGAGACGAGGCTATTCTTTGTTTACTGTGTCCCGGTGGACGAGTAGGATGACGACACGGTACACAGTGTATGGGAGAAAACACAACAGGGTGTGCTGTTCTGGGAAAATAATCTAATTCTTGGTGTGATGTGATCATTTTCCACAATGTCCGAAATTGTTCTATTACCACGACGACCACGATGGATTAACTAAACAGTTTTTATTCGTTTAGTGTTCTTAAGTTCTCACAATTACTTCATCTCTTTCATTCCTGTGGAATGGGAGATTTTCCCATAGTGCGGAAACTAGGAACTCTTTCGAAAACCCTTTAACCCTCAACTACATAATTTTTTTTTAATCAGCACATCGAGTCCCTCTAAAACACACCATCAGAAAGTGTTCTTTATGTTCTCTTTAATTGCTTCTGTTTACGCGCGTTCTTTCAAAGACGAGGACAAACCGAGTGGCGTTCCTTCATGTGCACCATAATGTAGCCTCTCCCAATTAAAGCAGCAGCGCCCCGACAGCATGGAATTTGCATTCTTTTAATTTCTTTTTTGGTTTGTCATTCATTCCACGAGGACCACCAAGGAATCTCGCCAGCCAGGGAAAACTTGTGCGATTGACAAAAAGCTAGGCTGGCCTGCAGCACGACAAGCACAGCAGTAAAGCAACAATCAATAGGCTGGGTACATGTCGGCAATTATTTCAGCACACTCCCCGCACACACACACACACACACATCAGTAGCACAAATGACAACAATGCATATCTAGGTTATGACAGAAACCAGAAAAAAAAAAAAAAAAAAAAAACACATTCCTGTCATGCCGCAACGCAGCCCTTCCTTATCAGGTATAGAGGCTTCCAAAAGCCAGAGACAATCACGGGGTCACGGGAAGCCTTTTGTCTTGTCCAGAAATACACTATAGACACCCCTAGTCCATGCAAAAATCTTCCTGAGTGCTGCTGTCCACCACCTGTTGTGTCCCAGCTGAGCCCGAGGTCCTGCCAGATTCTTCTGCTCGCCTGTGTAAGTCATTACCTCGGACTCCGGTCCAAACAAACGAGGCATGAAACACGCTTTCTATGATGGGACTGCGTTCTCTATTAAATGAGCCATTGGATTGAATTCGGGCTCATTAATGAGCTGTAGAGCAAGAAAGTTCTACAACAAGAACAAAAAAAAAAAAGTCTGGAAAGTTTACTAGACAACAACGTGGGCAGGTGAGACACAGACAGACACTCTGTCCTCACTGAAAATGCAACAAGTTTCTCTATTCGTCGGTTAAAATTTGTTCGGCTCGTTCGTTTCCGCTTTTCGACCGCCGAAATCCAAGCTGAGAAATAATCGTTTCTTCCGAATCGTAATTCCAGAAATTGTTGGCACCTCCGATGGAACCGAACAGCACAAAATAACAAATGCTTAAAAAAATTCTAATAAAAAAATAAAATACATTTAAATAAGTGTCAGATGCTCAATTTTAAAATCCTCACACTTGCAAAAACAGCCTTTTCATTATAATTTATATATTCATTTATGGTTATTTATTACCATTTATTACAACTTTTATCAAGGGTTATTTATTTATTTTTATTTATACATTCTTACCCATCATATTACCTGGGCTGTGCATAACTGTTCACGTGTCGATCATGCGTCATTTGTTTTCGCCAGTGGTTAAGATGTTGAGCTTCTGATCAGAAGCTTGTGAGTTTGAATCCCAGCACCGCCAAACATCCACCTCTGGGCCCCTGAGCAAGGCCCTTAACCCTCCACTACTCGGTTGTATAAATGAGACAGTTGCTTTGGATAAAAGTGTCTGCCAAATGCCATGAATATAAAAGATGAAGATGCATGCACACACACACACACACAGCTATAAGCAAAGCCTAAAACATGTGAAAACTTAATAAATTCGTGAAAAAGCAAATACAACAAGCAGCTAAAACACTAAAAGAAGAGCGGGGGAGTGGTCTTTCGGAATGACTCCGCCCACATCTAGAGCAGGAGGAGATAAAAACGGTGGAGTAAAATAATTACATCTCATACAGTGCTTCTGAACTGCTTTACTTTTGACTGAATAGAAAAATCATCAAGTACACAAACAATTGCATAAACCACAACAAAACTGGGGAAAAAAAAAAAAAAAAAACACCGGCTCTGTTAATCCAATAAACCAGATATACAACGCTGCTTAAACCAGAGCCATGGAACCCTACGTTTATGACCTTAATGTCGTTTCTTGTTCAATTTCGCGCCGCAGAGGGAGAACAGGAAACGTTCGGAACGGCGGAATAAATCTAAAAGCGGTGAATAGAGACATATTTGGCTGGTGAACTTTTTTCTTTCCTCATTCAGTGAAAGAATGCGTGTACTCCATACATATCCGGACAATGAGACTCGGCTTCTTTGGGCGTTTCTGAGGAAAAGAAAAACCGGATAATAAACGCGGTGAGATCCAGTCACTCCCACGCTATTCTTCATCGGGCCGGGGAGTAAAACGACACCACGCTGTGTGATGGAAATGATGGTGTTGGAAAACATTGGCGTTAAAAAAAAAACACAGAACCCGAAACAGATTGAACACAGATTTGTAAAAATTAAAAGTTTGTACTTGTGGTCGTTGTGTTGGAAGCACCGGATTGTATAAGATGACAGATGCTGTAGCATGAAATGTTCCTTTCACCCAAACTAGGAGACCCAAACGTGTTCCAGCATGAAAGACCCCTGTGCACAAAGCCATCTCCATGAAGATATGCTTACATGTGTTGAAGGGTTGAAAGATCTCATGCTATAGTGTCCAACCTCAACCCTACTGACACTGGACCTCCTGGAGTGTTTAAAGGCTCTGGCATGGAGAAGCTGGTGTTGGATCTGTGATGATCACAAATGTTGAGCTATTTTATGAGTTGCTCAGTAGCTTCTAGTTTTATAACCATAATGACTGTAGAAGACTGTAGAAAGAACATTACTTATCACACACCCCAGTACTCATGTTAGTTCTCACGCTCCAGTGTTCTGTATTGTTGAAAGATTTATGATCAAACTCTTGATGTCACCCAAATGAGAATGAGGAAAAGGGTTCCCTTTTTTAAGTCTGGTTTCTCAAGATTTCTTCTTCTTCATAACATCTAAGGTAGTTTTTCCTTGTCACAGTCGCCACGGCTGCTCATCAGGGATAAATGCTCACCATTCACCTTAACTGTTAAAATTCTGTAAAGCTGCTTTGAGACAATGTCTGTTGTAAAAAGCGCTATAGAAATAAACTTTCATCAATTGGATCAATTGGAACGCTCCAAAATCTAGTGGAACATTTTCCCACAAGACTGGAGCTTTATTTTAAACAGAAAATGAGGCCTAAACGTGGAATGGGAGGTTCGAAAGACAGGTTCCTCATCATGCTTTTAAGCAATCCGAGCGTGCTTGTTTTTCTGCTCGGTAACAAACACACACACACGCACAATTTGGCTATGCTTGTAATGTTGACTCATCTGACAGGTCCCAAGTTCTTCCCATCATGCCAAGTGGCCTAAATCTCGGCTTCTACTACACACTAGTTCCTTGACATTGACTTATCTGGTCTGATGTTTTTATGAGGACCTTTCTGAACCAGATTGATAGGTGTGGCGATAAAAACACACACACACACGCACAATAAACTGAACTTCTGAACTTTTACCTGCTCATATCTCAACAGGAGTTGAGACCATCTCTACTAGATTAATTCTGGCTCTTGGAAATGAGGAACAAAAAGAAGTCAAAAAGAGACGGATGGATTTAATTCAGTTTGCTTAAGCGTTAAAAGATCACATGGATAAGCGAGATCCGTGAAGCGAGTAACGCCGTTTCTTGCTGATGTGGGTTGAGGTTTGGCTTCTTTGATTCAAGACAGCAGCTCTGAAACGTGACTATCTCGAATGTTAATCAGCTGGAAAGGCGGCCGCCGACGGGGAGAGAGAGAGAAAGGCGAGTTCTGGAAAGACTGGCTCGTCCGTGTAACAAAACACGCACAGTAACTCCCCGAAACCTGCAGACTTGCAAAGCTTGTTTTCACTCGGAGTAACTTTAGCCCTCTCCATCTCTGATGGACACATTGTCCCTCCACATGCTCACCTACAGAGCAGATGAGCCACAAGGAGCGTTTGAGCTTCACAACTGTTTAATGTGAGCTAGGGTTGCAAAATTCCCGGGAACTTGCCATGGGAATTAACGGGAATAAACTGAACTTACAAAACTGCAGGTTAACCTTAATGCTAAACGTAAGATAGCACACATTTCTTTTAAAATTGTATTAGGCTAGCTAGCTCACGCTGTGAAGCTCTTTCTTCTAACTTCTGCTAGCCAGTTTTCTGTGATCATAGAGAAGAACAATCCTGGAAAAAGTTTGGACGCTACTATTCCTTATGTTTTTTGAAAGAAGTCTCGGATGCTTATCAAGTTTGCATTTATTTTATCGAAAATTACAAAACTGATTATATAATATTGTAAAATATATACTAAGAAATATCCATAATTGTTCTACTTACAATTAAATCAAATTCAAAAATGCATTTTTTTTTTCAATCTGTATTAGTTTGCATGCATGTCAGCTTATGGCCAACCAAAATGTTTATATAGGATACAGTTTTCAAAAATTCTTTCCAAAATTCCCCAGATAAACTCAATCTCCCTCTCTCTCTCGTGAATAAATAAAAGATTGACCGGTATTCAAGAAAGATAGCCCGAGCTCCCCGAAGCGAGCGTATATAAATCGCTGGGGCTGTGTATACGCCTGCCAAATCGTATCAGCGAGCAGGGGATGATGAGCAGAAACTTAATAATGTGAGTGTCAGAACCAGGCTGGCAGACGAGTCGCATCGACCTCAGCGGGGCCAAACCAAAAGCGAGAGCTGAAGGGGTGCCAATACTTTCGTCGCACGTAGCGAGCACCGTTCTGTTCGTTCATCAGAAGTGGATAAATCGGTGATGGGAGGTTTACGATGAACTCAAAAAGAAAAGAAAACACACTGTGTAGGAAATTCGACTGTACTGGGACAAAACTCATTTTAGATTAGAAAAGAAACACGACGACTCGCAGTCTTTTGCCGCGACACCTAAAGATTTTATTTATTTCATCTCCATTCTTAGACTTCGTGTGAAGTCAAACCGATACTACAAACCTGGAGGCACCCAATTGTATAAAATGTCTAAGCTGCGGAGGCATTACATTTTCTGAAGATCTCCTGCTGTAGAGCTCTGACCTCAACCCTACTGAATACTTTTGGGGTGAATTCAAATGCAGACTGCACCAACACCCTTGTGGCTAAATGAAATCTCACAAATCTCCATGCGCATACTCCAAAATCTAGTGGAACATCTTCCAGGAAGTTCTTCTAACAGCAAATGTGGACTAAATGTGGAATGGGATGTTCAGAAAGCACACAAACTTTTGTCCATATAGTGCACAATAATATCCGATAAACATCCTGGTTTTATAAACTAGAGCTCGACCGATAGTGGATTATAGCGATACTGATTAATCAAACAAACCCGTCCATCCTTTTAAAATAGTACTGAACCAAATTTTTTATTTTTTTTTTTACTCATGAATTATGAAAATGCGCTAAAGGGATTAAATACGAATATATTTATATAATAAATATACTTAAAATAATCAATTATAAATAATCAATACAATATAGCGTGATGCAGCATGCGGTATTGTGTAAAAATATACAGCACATGATGCCAGTTTTCGCCTCTAGAGGCCACTATCGTAAATCAGGCCACTATCGTAAAACCGGAAAAACCGTCGGTGTTGATTTTTGCCGATTAAATCGGTCGACCTCTACTATAAACAACATGAAAAACTAAATGCGCTATAACAGCGGTAGCCTTCAAGACGCACCAAACCTTCCACATGGGGAGGTGGTGGCTTAGTGGGAAATTTTTAGGACTTCGGTTGTGAGTTTAAATCCCAGCCACACCAATCTGCCACTCCTGGGCCCCTGAGCAAACTCATAGCTGCTCAGTTGTATGATAAGCGTAAGTCGCTCTGGATAAGACCATCTGCCACGTGACGTAAATGTAAACCATCTCCCCCAAAGGAGCATAGGAACAGATTATGACTGCCACAAATCAGAGTAAACTCCTGGTGTGAAAATGGAGTGTGTACTTTCTCTCTCTCTCTCTCTCTCTCCCTCTCTCTCTCTTCTCTCCATAGTCCATCCTGGGGAATAGCAAAGACAACAAAGCTGGTCACATATTTGCATATCCAGCGCTGACTGAAGCCACACGAATAAAAAAAATAAAAACACAAATCAATCTGGAGAGACAAACGGTTCCTGGCGCACACTGATGCAGCCTGGTATCGCTAGTACACATGCTCTCCTCTAATCTCTCTTCTAATCTGGAAAGAAAACGGCAGCACTGTGAGAGAACGGTTTTCTTAAAACATGCTACAAGAGATCTTGGAGAGTCGAAGTTCAACCTTCTGTGAGGGTGTAAACATGAGGGTATTGGTTACAATGTGATCTCTGGGAATGAAGGAGACTCTATACACTTGTGCACTTTCATCTACATCTGTACTTCTGCGTTGAGCTTATAAGCGGGGACGTCGGTACTGCCGTGTTAGTAGGCCACCGGCGGGAACGTCCTTGATAAGAACGCGCGAGCTTGCCGGAACAAATGCTGCGAAATTTACCGCAAAACGATACGGCTGGCAGTGTAAGTAGGTGAATTACATAATCGCTGCTGCTCACTCCCAATGGCCTAAAAAACAAAAACAAAAAAAAAGCAGAGCAACCTGACATGTTTCTTTTGTGGCTGATATTAAATATATATGATATGGAAAGTTTGTGGACCCCCCTATTCTGAATTTGGTTCCCATTTGCAGTTATAAAAACCTCATGTCCCAATACTTGTGTCCATGTCGATATCATATCGTCACGCTGCCATGATACTACTATGTCTATGTCGCTCTCTGTATAAACCCCAAGCGCAGTACCATCCACTCGTTTCATGACCAAAATCAATAACCAATAAAACCACAAATAGCTCATGAAGCATTTGTCAAAACAGAAGTTGGAATTTATGGGAATTTACTGTAGTTTAAGGGAATTAACCAGAAATGTATATAAACTGTATCGGATACAAACTTGTTTGGTCATAAACTGACATGAATACAAACTAAGGTGGAGGAGGTGGTAGCTCAGTGGTTAAGGCAATTGACTTTGGATTGGAAGGTTACAGGTCGAATCCCACCACCACCAAGCTGCCACTGTTGGGCCCTTGAGCAAAGCCCTATAACCATCCCCTGCTCAGTTGTAAGTCGCTCTGGATAAGGGCGTCTGCTCAGTTGTAAGCCAATGGATAAGGGCGTCTGCCAAATGCCGCAAATGTAATACAGATCTTTAAAAGGGCATTTTTGACTGATTTAATTGTTAGTATAATTTTGTTGCAAGTTTTAAAAAATTTTAATTTTTGTGTTATGGACGAATGCATGAGGCATGTAGTGGAAATTCAACAGAAATTGCATTAAATCTGGGTGTTTAACAAAAAAAATTTCTGCAAGATTAAATTTTTACAACTAAATTCAAGTTCCAGTTTATTCCTGTTAATTCCCAGTCTTGGAAATTCCTGGAATTTTGCAACCCTACTTGCACTCTGTGATATGATCAACACTTATACTGAATATACAAAATTCTGAAAGAAGAAAAAAAAAAACCTCAGGTTGAACAATTCCCTCTTTTCTATAAGTGTTAAATAACAAGAAAATCTGAGTCCCTGAACAGATCATTAATCAGCAGGTCACTGCACAGGGACACTGGGAATTTTTGTTGCACCATGTCTCGTGTTGTAATTAGTCTCGTGTTGTCCGTTCCAGACTTAAAAACAGGGTCTCAGACGCTGTCCACTCCAGAGCGCCATAAATTGGACTTGGAGTCTGGACAGAGATTTTAAGGCCAGTCAAGATGTGGCATCCACTCCTGCCACGTGAAGAACTCCCCCCCCAAGGTGAAAAGCTGCAGGGAGTCTGATGTTGAAGACCTGACAGCTAGACAGGTTCAAGAGAGAAACTGTGAGATCACAGAGTGTGTGAACTCGGTCCTCAGTGGGAAATAATGTTACCAGAAAGACAGCTTTTGCTTTTTTCCAGTTTATCCTAATTGGGTAACATTGCCAAAGCTCAGAAAGGAACAGCTGCCCTGAAACTCTAGCAGGTGAATTGGGTGGTATTCCGAATGTGATCCTATGCTAATAAGACTGCTCTGCATTTACTAGTGTTAAATACATACATACACTGATCAGGCATAACATTATGACCACCTGCCTAATATTTTGTTGGTGCCCCTTTTTGCTGCCAAAACAGCCCTGCTGCATCGAGCATCAACAGCATGAACTTCTTCAGTAATTTCTGTCGGATTGGACCACACCCTGACCCACAACCCACTGTCTCCGGTTCACCACTGTTCCTTCCTTGGAGCACTTTTAAAAGATTCTGACCGCTGCAGACAAACATCCCACAAGAGCTGCATTTTTAGGAGATGCTCAGACCCAGTCGTCTAGACGTCACAATTAGTCAAACTCGCTCAAATCCTTATGCTCAGCCGTTCTTCCTGCTTCGAACGTGTCCACTTTGACAAAATGTTCACTTGTTGCCTAATAAATATCCCACACGCTAACAGGTGCCGTGATGAAGAGATCATCAGTGGTATTTACTCACCTGTCAAATAATAATAAAAATAAAAACTCCATGCAAACTTTTGGACAGGTTCTGATCAACAGCTTCAGGCTTTTTAAATTGTGCAACACTGGTCCCCATCAATCACATCGCCTCCTCTACCTGGAGACGTCTCCTGATAAAAACAGCGAGATGCCTTTACTGGCTTGGTATCGTGTGGTTGTGTGGCGTTTTATTTTGCTTTTTCGCTCCAGGTTCGGAGAATGTGCCAGAACATTTTAGGGAGAGGTGTGCGTGCCTGTACAAGAGTCGAAACAAGGTCAGAAATTGTGTCGCGTCAAGGTTCGCCCACAAGAAAAGCTTTTTTTAAAGGGTTGTTTTTCCTCCTTGAGTAGTGGACTTGTGATTTTCGTTTCGGACAACCAAGAAACGTTCCTTGCCCATGAACAATACTCGTGTCCGGCATTGAAGTTCGGATTAAAACGCGATTACAAAACCCAAGTTACCAAACATTGCAAGGTTCTGACTGACTCAGCACTTCATGGTGCGGTAAAACATTTTTCCCCCCTCGGAGAACATCTTTTGAAAGACTAGAACGTGGATTAGCGCTCCTCGCAACACCGCTATCCGCTCCTCGCTATGTAAAGCTATTAAATCTATATAATCCCTGAACAAAGACGGTGCAGTGAGCTATAAAAGGACAAGCCGAATAAGCACCTGGTAACAATATAATATTTTCAGCGTGACATCTGTACGGAGCGTGGAGCACGAAACGGACATTCCCTGCATTCCTGGCCTACCTCCGATTCTCAGCTTACACAAACAAGTGGATAGAGAGAGAGAGAGAGAGAGAGAGAGAGAGAGAGAGAGAGAGAGAGAAATTTCTCGCAGTAAACTGGTACAGTCAGCACAATAACGTCTGTTCCGAATGATACACACTAATGACTGCACACTTGATGGATGTGTTCGAGTGGAGGGAGTTGGAGCTGAATCCTGTTTCCTCAGTCGTCCCGCCCACTCATTAATTCTACCCAATTGTGTCACAGCGACAAACGAGACAGCAGGTGCTGTTCATCTGATCAGATTTGAATTTAAAAGAAAACTGGTATCTGCTCTCCTTCACATACCCCCTTGATTGGCGTTCAGTGGAGTTGGTGTATGCCCAGGGGTCCTTTTTTCCTGTGAGGGCCACATGATCTCTCGGCTCTTTAATGGGGGCCGGGGTGGTCTGTAACAGTAAATTACATGGCCCAGGCGTAACTACCGATATTATTGTGGAGATTTCATGATGATTTTTTATGTATTTATTATGCCACCTAACGAAATTTTTGTGCTTTTCTGCTTTAGTGCTGTAGCAAAATACAGTAATTTAATTAGTTTATCATTGTATATAAAAGATAAAATAAACATCTCTCCTGTGACCATGATCTCAAACATTCACAAACAGGATGTGCTAATTCCCTTTCTTTTTTTTTTTAAGAGGTTATTCGAGTTAGTCTGGAACTCAAAAGAAGAGGAGTGAAGGACAAGGCTGGAATTTGAAAACGGTCGCTCTTACAACCGCTCGCTGTTAATTCACTAAGGACGGCCTGGGTGACGCCAGCGAGAGAGAATTTTTCTCTTTCAGGCCCACACAAGGTCTCATGACTCACCTTCTGCTGCTCTGGATGCTCATCTATACTAAAGCCCCAGGAGTCTGCGTTTCCCAAAATCTGTCGGCAGTAGACAATCTCACCTGGATACTGTAGGCGTGTAGACCTGTGGCCTGAGGTTTGGAGTAATTAGCTCTGTGTCAATGCCATGGTCTCGGTCATTAAGCCTGTGATTATGGAATGGAGCTATGAAGGTCAACGGGCTCGACGGAGAAGTGAGAAGAATAACGAACACAAGTGGAATGTAGAAAAGGCTTTTAGAACAGACACACAAACACTACGCTGGAAACCTGGTGTATACGACCCTTTAGGGTTGGCTGATATATCAAAAGAACACCGATATCGTGATATAAAAAAAAACTGATAAGTATGTTTGGATCATGTGATTCAAGTTTGAACAAAGTTCTGGGCAACTTCCTCTAGGCAACTTTTTCTGAAAATGATTTAATAAACAAACAAAAGATTTAAGAAAATGTATAGATTTATTTAGGCTCATATTTCCTGATATACACCACAGGCCTTCCTGTGAGCAATCTCCAGCTCTCAATATTCCCTAGCCTCTGAGATTGATCCAGGAACATTACAAAATACTGTTCATCCACAATGAAACATCTGAAAACACAGAAGACGCTTTGACCGGCCTCATTTCCGCCTCGTCCAAACATTGCGCTAATGACTAAAAACGCGGCAACGTTTGAGAGCCTATGTTTTCACAGTCCATACTGCAATGCAGAAACTTTTTTTAATTGAAGAGCGAAAAAAAAAAAAAAAAGAGGAAATATTTACAGGGACATTTTTTGTTTTTGTGTTTTGCTGTGGCTCTCCGATTTATGAAATTTGATAATTATTTTATTTATTAATAAACATTTTTTTTTAGCATTATCAACTCAATTTTTGCCACATTTTTGCTTTGAATTTATTCATTAGTTTTATATGTAAAGATATTTTTTTGCTACTATATTAGTAGTAGTAGTATTATTATAGAGAAAACTTATTGTTCTATTGTCATAAATTTGTTAGAAATGCTTTAATATTTTGTGGTGTTTTTGTGTTGTTGTGACATTTCGCCATTTCCTGTCGTAGTTTTCCTTCATTTATTTATTTTTTTTGTGGCCCACTGTAATCCAACCCGACAGCGACACGGAACAACAAAGCGATATGCAGGATCCGGTTTCCAATTAAAAGAAAAGGTTGGAAATTCTGTAAACGATCTCCACAGGAGCAATAGTGACAGCTAAGGGCTATAAACATCCTGTCCAAGCCTCCATCTGCACCTCATCGCTGCATTTCCAATGCTCAATTACTTGAACGAGAGCCAACCGATCGATAAGCTGTTAACAAATCCTGAGGGAAAAAAAAAGGAAGAGAAGGTCGTCTATGTAGAGAGACGGTGAGCGCTATGCATTCAGATAAGGACTCGGCATGCAAAAAAAAATTTATGACAGGAAAACAAAGCAACCACAAGAAGAAACAAACTGAGATACATCAAAAATACCACAGAGAAGCAGAAGAGCTCGTGTAAGTCCAGGAATGCTCCAGGTTTCTGGAATTTCGACCGTCGCATCATTCCGTGTGTATCGACATGTAATGATTTCTCGAGAACAATTCTGAGATCCGGCTTTACGGTCGTTGTTTCTCGTTTGTTTTGTCGTAAAAACCCTGTTGAATGTTTTCTCACAACCCTAAAAGACATTTTCAGCTCGTTTGAGCAAATGCTTATCGAGCAAAAACTCGTCAGAGACTCGGAGAGAACGAGTGACGGCTCCAAAAACCCAAACAAATAATAAAAAACTATGAAAACAATATGGAGGCGAGTATCAAGTCACCCTCTTCAGAAGCCATGAGATGATGAGGGCGCATCTGGTGTGTACACAAACGCAGAGTGTTTCCACCTGTGCCTCCTAGGTTACTACGCAACACACACACACACACACACACACACACAAAAAGTATACATGGCTGTTTGGATCCCAAGAGGGCACGAGTCTGGGGAGGGAGCGCCTCTGACACAAAGCTGTTGTGTAGGTTTCAAATCCTGTAACCCACTGCAACAAGCGAGAACCAAATGTACCACTGTGATAGTTATGTTCAGAATCCTGCTGGGACTGAAGATCTTTCACCACCACCGGTGATAACTAACTAATTGATTCTGAGGTCTGCCAAGCGCATGAGTTTCCTCACATCCAGGGGGCAGAAGTAAAAATCTCTATTCTGGCACATTCTTGCATAAGAGATGATGGGATGGAATGGAGGTCATGGGCGTGTTGTTGCACATATCCATAAAATATATAGACATGTATACTGGTATACTGGACTTCTTGAAGGCACACAATTGTATAGGAAGTCTTCAGATGTGTTTTGACATTTTTCCAGGCGTGGCCTGCTACAGCCAGCAGCCATATCACCCTGTAGCCCAAGACAGCTTGCCCACTGAAGCTAAGCAGGGTTGAGCCTGGCCAGTACTTGGATGGGAGACCACCTGGGAAAAACCAGGTTGCTGCTGGTAGAGGTGTTAGTGAGACCAGCAGGGGGTGCTCACCCTGTGGTCTGTGTGGGTCCTAACACCCCAGTATAGTGACTGGGACACTATACTGTAAAAAAAAATAAATAAATAAAAAAAGCACCGTCCTTCGGATGAGACGTTAAACCGAGGTCCTGACTCTCTGTGGTCATTAAAAAATCCCAGGATGTCTTTCGAAAACGAGTAGGGGTGTGCCCCGGCATCCTGGCCAAAAAACTTGCCCGCTGGCCTACTAATCATCCCCTCATATTAATTGGCTATATCACTCTCCTCTCCACTAATATGCTGGTGTGTGGTGGGCGTTCTGGCGCAATATGGCTGCCGTCGCATCATCCAGGTGGATGCTGCACATTGGTGGTGGTTGAGGAGAATCCCCCTTTCATATGTAAAGCGCTTTGAGTGCTGCAGAAAAGCGCTATATAAATGTAACAAATTATTATTATTATTATTACAGAGCTCTCAACCCTATTGGGATCCAGTAAAAAGGGACTAAATGTGGAACGAGATGCCTAAAACACACAGTTAGGTGTCCACAAACTTTTGCTCCTACAGAATATGTTGTCTTTATTTGAGCAGGAGCTCGACTCCTGTCGGAATCAGTGCCGGTCTATGGGTACGGTACTAAACAGTCATAAATATGGGTGTAAAAAACGATGGTAAAATCCATTTCCAAAATGATTTCAAAGCGTTTTTTGGTCCATTATGGACGACGTGGGAAAAATATCAGAAAGTGTTAAAAAGCATTTCTTCCTCCTACATTTTAAGCAACATACACTGACAACTTTTTTTTTGGTTTGTCTAACAGGAACACCTTTACCCCTATTCAGGCAAATATCCATCCAGCCAATCACGTGAGAGAATAGAGAGTAAATATGGCGTTTGATTAGATGAGGTATGCAAGATTCCCATTGACTTAGACGCTCGAAAATTCTTTTTTTTTTTTTTTTTCCATTTGTATTGCGCTTTTAACCAAAAAAAAAAAAAAAAAAGAGTCTTAATGCACCTTTACAGAGATAAAGCTCTAATAAAGAGGGAGCTGGTAAGGAAAACACTCCCTGAGAAGAAACCTCGGACTCAAGTGCATGTGAATGTGCATTAATTACGGTTCAGGGGTGTTGAGGTGTTCAGTCTCAACCGTCTCCTTTCAAAAAGGAGATGCTCAACTGTTGGTGCGCAAAACAAAAAACATTGTGTGAGTGTCAGCACTGTGGTCGGATCAGAGTTGCTTGAGATGTTTGAAAGGGTGACCGTTCTGAAGCAACCACTTTTTACAACTGGGCTGAGCAGAAAAACATCGTCCGGTGGATTGAAAAAAAAAAGAAAGAAAAAAAAAAAAACTACCACGTCGAGTTCGGGTCACGTCGGCCAAGAACAAGGATCGGAGACAGGACACGTGTTCTGATCACCGTGTTCTTAACAATGGGGGTGAATTTATTTAGAACATCACAAGGTATGTTTGGCTCTCAGCTGGTTTCCGAACACGGATTCGCTGCTCCAAATGACTGAGGGAAGTCAGATTAAAAAGGCGTGTCGGGAAAAAAAAAAACGTGCCAAGCACCTGTGATCCAGCAGAGTGGAGCAGCGTGAAGCAGCGTGGAGCAGCGTGGAGCAGCGTGCAACATCTGCGGCCGCGTGAATAATTACAGGAGCACGTGCAGCGTTTCGGGAGCGCGGTGACGTGATTACCACTCATTTTAAAAAAGGCCACTGGAGGAGGAGATCAAGCCCTGCTTCCTGCTCTAATTCCTTATTCTTATTCATGGGCGCGTGCGGCGCGTACACAGAGGAGCACGTCGCACGTAGATGTTCCCACGTCTTATACGGAGCGGTGTTTCTATTAAAGATAATTACATGAATGCGGCGATTGAGATTCTTATGAAATCCGGATTCATGTTCGGAAACCCGTCTGCACTTCGTGTTTCCTTATTGGGGTCAATAGGAATCGCGTTCGTATGTTCACATTCGGGCCTGGTGCCGAAGCGAAGGTTTCCGAGACGGGAGGGCGGGGCTTACATCAAGCAGAAACGAATCCAGACTGCTCATTAAATTAATGTCACAATATCGATCTTAAATCTGAGAGTTTTTCCCGGTCTGTGAATCTGATTGGTCGAACTGAATTCCAATTCCAAGATCGCAGCGTGACTGTGGCCCTTAATAGTAAACTTCCGTTTACTAACTAAAAACAGTTACTGTGGTATTGTTAGCGACGACATCAATGGACAATGCGATAACAAAATATGGCCAAATCCCAAAGAAACTACATAATTGTGGCCGAACGTAATTTCTCAGCAATGTAACCTTTGACTTCCACTCAAGATGTACAAAAATAAATCCATCTTTGCAGCAAAAAAATCCTCTCCTTTACACGCTGCTTGCATTACGCCATAAAACGACTGCTTATCGGGCGGTAAATAGCAGGACTGGCTGTTAGGGAACATTTTGAGACGTGTGCTTAAACGTGCATGTGGTGTTCGCGGGAAGATAGCGGGTTATCGCGCTGGCTGGCGTTCGTCTTCCTTTGGCCGCTTTAAAGTGTTTCAGCTGTGCTCAATCTAATGACCTTTATTCTGTTTTGTTTATTCAGGCCACGCGTGCTGTATCTCGGGGTCGTAAATACCAGGAACCGGGCTTTAGTCGTCTGACGGATAATCAATTCCAGGAACTGGAGTGTGGCCGTCTTTTAAGAGGCACATATTGTAAAGTGAAATAAATATATAATATAATATAATATTATTATTATTATTATTATTATTATTAAATATATATATATATATATATATATATATATATATATATATATATATATATATATATATATATATATATATATATAAACAGATCCTCGTCCTCGTTTTTTTTTCTTTTATCATTACAGACTTTTGTCAAAATCTTGCTTGTTTAACGCTTTATAAGTTTTTCAGTAACATGACAAGCGGCGGGTTTTTGTTTTTAGCAAAAGAAAAAAAATTAAAAAGTAATCAAACGAACATACTGCAGTACAGCAAAAGGTCATGAATTTGGCGCTGATGTATGAGGAGAGGATTGAAATCGCGGCGTTTAAGAATAAAGAAGAACGAGTGGTGACTGAGGGAGGGACTTGTTTGGAGTAAACACAGAGGAAGACGTAGAAATGGTTGGGACGTGAAGCGGTAATTGGACATGGACAGAATAAAGCATAAGCCAAACTGAATATTGAGGAAAAGTGATTCTCGGTGATTCCCTTTAGAAGGAAAAGGACCCTGGTCTATTTTAGAAACCAAAGATGACCATCAATTGTTGTCAAGATTTTGCAACGCAACACAAAGAAGCGTCTAAAGGAGGGCTGTGTGGGTTTTACGAGTGACCTCTGAACCCGGCTACTGTATCCCTTACTAGCGGTTCTAACACGTCTTCTGATTCCGGGAGCAGGTTCGATTTTTTGCGAATATAAACTGGACTTGACATGAATTCCTGAAACAAAACTCAATACAAAAAAATAGGGGTTGGGTGAATATAACAAAAATATATTACGATTCTCAAAGAACAATTTTCGAATATACTAAATTTTCAGTACAACATTATCAATAAATAAATAAATAAATAAATAAATAAACTGATTGCTATATTAATATATTACACCAAAAAAATACATAAAAAACTAAATTTGCTTTTAAATTTGCTTAAAAATTAAATAAAATAATTAATTAATCAATCATATTAAAATATTGATACAAATAAGCAATTTTTAAGGGAACAATTACTTTTTTATATATTTTTTAATGCATTTATCATATTAAATAAAAGCCACATCCAGTCATTTTTCAAATATTATAAAATAAAATAAAAAATGTCTTGACATCACAAACATCACAGAACACTGCTTTCGTTTTTATTTGTGCAGATCGTGCAGAACTACTCCAGCTGGGTGTAAAATTAGCTTTACTCCGCAGCAGCCGGAGCGAAACACGCACGTAAAGCAGCTTTATTTCGCTGTGGTAGCATTGATAATAAAAACGCAGGAACGGTGAGAAAGTTGACTGGCGCATCCTATCGCCTCGTCCCTGTAAAACTCACTGGAGCTTGTTTACGAGGGGAACTTCGTTGTGGGCTGGATTCAATTCCATATTAATGTTAAGATCAGTGCCTACATAATATTTCCGGATTATAGATGATGACTACGGCGTCGGCGGCCTGCGGTCCACTGTTAATTAGACTAACGGTGCGGTTTGAAAAGTCGTATTACAAAAATCTTTTTTTTAAAGCAGCTGGCAGCGACAGAACACCAATAAACCGCTCAGTCTTAAAGGAAGCCACATTAAAGCCGTCTCCTGTGAGCCGCGAAGCTCGAATAAACCCCCGTCTGCTCCGTAAACCGCAACAGCAAATATAAACAGTCTGAAGCTGTCGAACAACTCGAGCAAACCAGGAGGAAATTAACTGAACGATCGGAGGCTCTGGAGTAATGCTTAATAACACAAAACCTATCAAATGAAACCCTTCAGTTTGGAAAATATTTCGTGATCCATAGTCGAAGCATAAACATTCCATAAACCTAATTATAACGTTTGTCTCGAAGTGAATCAGTAGTGGTAAAGAAGAACAGTAATTTGGTCACTTTCGGCCATGTGAAGTGTCACATGACAGTCCCAGGTCTGCATGGCTCTGCTGATTTCCTCCCGCTTCCCAGAAAGATGGACCAAGGTGGACCAGCTACTCTGAATTACCCTTATGTTTGAATGAATGCATGCATAATTCCCAGTTAAGAGTGTATTCCCAGCCTAGACTCCACATCCACCATGACCCTGATTCAAAAACGACTTTAATAAAAATAAAAAAAGGCTTTACCTATCTACATGACTGATATATTTCTTGCACTTGGACTAACAATCAGATCGGCTCCAAAGAGAGCTACCCAAGTCGGCTAATCTGCTTAAGAAGATAACAGTGGTGGGGAGAACAACATATTGCTGCCTGTTGATGAAAAAAAAAAAAACACAATGCTGCTGGTGCTGTGAGATAAAACCTACAAAAGGTATCACCATAGGAACACCACAACACTACAATCTCTTTAGCCATGACATCACTGCTGCTGCGACTCAACCGATTTCAGTAATAATCCTCAATCCGCACTTTCTTTGTTCTCAGAGTTGGAATCTGGAATCGAGCCCACAAGAGAAGTGGCGACCGGAGGAACAAGTGCAGGAACGAGATGATGGACAAGACATGCTCACCTGGAACTTGACTGATATACATAGGTGGTTTTGCTTAACTACCAGCAATGACTGCTCTTTGTCACCATCATCCGCAATGCTGAAGAGGCATGAGTCATAAACGCATTTATGATTATAGGCTTTTCACAGACTGTCTACAAGGTATAAACACACAAATATGGTGCACTATGATGCCCCTGTGGTTTGCCCAGGGTTTGATTCGAACCCCAGTGAACACTTTTAGGATAAACTGGAACACAGACTGAACCCCAACATCAGTCCCTGACCTTGTTAACGCTCTCCTCATAGGTCCTCTCCAAAATGCCTTCCCAGAAGAGTGGACTTTATTAGAACTTTAAAGGAAGACAATCTTAAAAGGGATCTTCATAATCAACAAGCAAATACGGCTATGATGATCAGAAGTCCAAATACTGTGTTGGTCCCCCTTTTGACGCCAAAATGTAGCCTATTTTTCCTGCTTCGAACATGTCAACTTTGAGGACAAATGTTTACTTGCTAACCCCGCTAATAAATTTGAACGCTGAAACAGCATCGCTAATAGGCCGGCTCGCCACAGGAGACCTGCCTGGATGGGAAGAGAAGTGATTTTGATCCTTGAAACGCTGCTCCCGGCGCTCTACGTCTTGTAACCCATAAACCAGACGCGGAATGACGTCCATTGATCTTAATAACTTGTTGAAAGGTACGTCTAGAAATTAGTCACGTGTGTAAGCAGGAAAAAGGAGGGAAAAAAAAATCCCGAGTGACACGAGCAGCAAGGACAAGCACAGAAGGCAAGAGATGTGAATTGGTTCGGGGGAGGGCGGAGAGGGGATACGTTAATAACAAGAGCAATAAAAACATCAGAGAACCTAAAAACGACAATAATAAAAGGAGGAAGCTTGTTAGCCTGGGGCACTGGGGTCTTAAAGAAACTTTTCACATTTTTGGTTAATTGAATTTGGTTTGGGTTTTGGTTGGAAAATGTCTATACAGTGTCTCAGATTGCACGTGAATCTCAGAGACACGTGGTCAACTCGGTCATTCGGTGGTATGAAGATTTACTCCGACCAATCGAATATATAAATGTCCAGATGTTTCACTTTATTTTTATTGAAAAATCCTCCCTTTGCACGAATAAAAGCTTCTTGGCAACCGGCAGATTGGATGTACGCTTTATTGTCTTGTCGTATGGTAAAGTTGGTTCTAATGAGCCACAGCCCAGATATACAGTAACTGCATGGAGTTGAAGTATGGAATGGTTGCCATGTTGGTTGTTTTTCTTTCACCGGGAAAAAGTCTGAAACCTTCCCTGCTCCAAAAAAAAAACCCCAAGCCATTCAGCTTCAACCTCCATGTTTGACTGCGGGGGGGTGGGGTGAGGCATTCTGCTAACATCTTCTCTCCTGCTCTTACATATGTTCTGTTAGATCCAAAAAGGTTACAAGAACGATAAAAAAAAACTTGCTGTTTTCAAACTTTAGACAGCCACCGTTTTGCAAGTCGTGCAAGAAAGTAAGATGTTACAGCAAATAAATTACAATGTGTCCTGAGGGGGGAGAAAAGCATGAGATGAGCTGAAAACCGAAGATCTGTGTTAATACTAATTAACACCCTGATTGATGTGGAGATTGTTGGATGTGTTTCAGGTTCTAACAAGATATTTCATCTTAGGATTTAATTGTCAGATTGCGTATCGCTTCGGAAAAAATAAGTAAATAAATAAAGAGTAAAAGGTTCACAGAGGAAGAAAATCCAAAGTTAGTCAGGAATATTTATTTAAATGTTTTATGTTCTAACACGAGATGTGTATCGAGGATCGTAAGTTTCGATTTTTGTTTCTTCGAAAAACGTGTCAACAACTAACTAACGTCTTTTGTCACAGATGTAAACATGGCCCAACACATTAACCCCTTTGTAAAAGTGTAAGATCGTACACATGGTTGTTCCTCTTGGTTCGTATTTATGTAGCGTTATGTAACATTATGTTCGTTTTCTATTAAAACCAGGAAAAATTCCTATTTTACCCCTTAGATCATGAGGTTTAAAATTTTTATTTCAGAGCCTCAGTTTCTTCAGGAAAGAACCTGGTGTTGGGATCAGATGGACCACGGGATCTGGGGTGACGGCTCGTATTGCACCCGAGCTCGGGTTTACGACGACAAGGTCCTGCAGCAACCCCAGATCTTTCCTTCTAAACTCTTCTAACTGATGCGAAAGACTCATCAAAGATTAAGGAGGTGTGAATTAAAGATGATACGCGGCAACGGGAAAAGGAACGCACAGAATTTCACGTGTATGCGCCGAAGCCAGGTGAAATCTGAGCCTGTTCGGAGACGGACTGAACCAGGGGGCAACAATCCTGCACGTCGTAAAACAAACGGATGCCAGATATTCGACCATTTCAAAGCCGCGGCATGCACGGGAACGCATTAACAACTCGTTTCTCTAAACAACATGAAAGGACGATAAAATATTCAAAAAGGTCACGTGATGACCCCCGTTGGTGGATTCCTGCAGAACTCGAGATGACGAGGAGACGGTTTTGTTTTGACGTTTCAACACTTCTACCGAATTGCGAGTCAGTTTCACACAGTTTGTAGTAGATACTGTATATGATTTACTTGCTATCACACAGAACATCGGGTGTTAAAGTGACCCGGTGTTGTCAAGGTCGATTTCTAACCGTCGCTGAAAATGAATAAACCGAGAACTAAAAAACAAAGACACCAATTCATCCGATGGCTTGTGGTTAAACACAAACACAACACTGGATTTGAACTAGAAATCAGACCATGGTGCTGTTGAATTGTCAAATCGGATTGGTCAGATGGTGTTGATCCATTTTCTGCAACAACGGCTTTGAAAGTGGTGCTTTTATCAATGCGTTAATTCCATCACTTATTTCTACAGTAGCTCAATAAAATAACTTCAACCCCCCATAACAATTTTCCCCAAACCTTTTATGAAGTTGTCTCCAGTGTCAGTGCTTCTAACCTCCAGAACCAAACTCCGCTCCACCTCGTCATGTTCTAATCCCTGCCCGTCTTTATGCTTCACAGTTCTTGTGCTTCATCATCTTTTACCTTCTTGAGTATCTGCACTTCTACATGGGTGTAGGACTTGTATACTTTTGCCATCTCTGGCCATGGCACTGAAACAGAACAGCGCTCCTCTGATCTGACTCACATAACCTTCAAATCCTGACCAAACTCCATCCACAGTGCGCTTTCAATCACGCTCAAAAACCTTTACAAAAAAGCTCCGAAACTCTTTTTGGGCCATTTTTTCAACAAACACAAGAAATATGTTCTAGATGCCAGACTATTTTCTGTCTTGGTGTCCAGAACATTAGACTACAGGAACAAGAAGCTCTGAAACATCTCTCTGAATTTCATTTGAAATAACAGACGTCTCGATTGAGGTGTTTTTTAGTGAATCGCACACGAGCTGCATTTCGATCGCTGAAGCCGTGTGCTCTGATGGCACTCCAGTGGCTGGTACTTGATAGCACTAAGAGTGTTTGAAGTGCATCGTGAAGACAGGCTGTGATGCTCCTACCGGCCTGAAAGGCTTCATGGATGGGGCATTTTGAGAAGAGGGATAGTGTGTGTTGTATAACAACTGCAGAAAGCAAGCAGGCATCTCCACAAGCGTACAGGGTTTGTGCATGAAACTTCAAACCAATAGGAAACATAATCTGCATAATTCCAGGCACTCACACACACACACACACACACACACACACACACACACACACACACACACACCCACACAAGGTGTCTGACCTCATGGTCCTACTGACCCACACACAACATGCACGCTGCTGGGATGGAACTCAAACACCACATGCATGCACACACTGATACACATACCTGAGATCCTACAGGTATGAACCTCAGCTGCACTTTCCAGAGCATTTTTTGCAAATTGGGCATCTCCATTCAACAATCTAAACTCACTCACTCATGGTGGCAAGACCCCACACTCTAGCTCTCTCCCTGTAGTGGATGATCCCCGGACATTGCCCCTGGAGGTCCATTCATGGTTGAAAACTGATCATCTCAAAGTATCAGAAGGAGGTGAGATTTTGAGGGCTGATCAGGCAACCCTAAGCTTTCTGGTGACAGCTTAAAGAGCAACCATGGCCTTTTGCTCCCTGACATGTTTGTAATGATAGCAATCATCTCGAAGGAAACGGAGCTTGCAAACTCTTCATCAACTCGGCGCGCGGAGAAGATCTCCCGGTGCAGATGTATGTAATGGGCCTTGGTAAATGAGAGTCGAGTCAAAATCCCGCACTCACTTGTATGAGTGGAGGAGGCGCGGGTGCGAGTGAGAGAGAGCGCGCGCGCGCGCGCAGCCGCATGCATGCATAAATACAAGTACGCACAAAATCACTCACCCGGTTTGACGGTCTTTAGTCGCACGGGCTCGCGGAAGTGACGGATGACGGCGAGCGTGTCCCGGTGCGTGAGGCCGCTCACGGGCGTGCCGTTCACCTCGAGCAGCACGTCGCCGGGACTCGGCGTTCGGCCCGCGTGCCACCGCAGCAGCGCCGCCGTGGAAGACGCGGAGGACCCGCCGTGGCCCACGTATGGGAACTCCCCGCGCTCGGCGCCGCCGCCGATCTCCAGCACGGCGCTCAACTCTCCGCCGCCCCACGACACCGCGCACTCCTGCACCTTGTTCGCCCAGTGCTTCTTCTTCTTCAGAGTCTTAGACATGCTCTTTGCTCGCTCGTTTGCTCCTCGTGCTTAAGTACAGGGAGGGGGGGTGATGCCTCGTCCCGCGCGCGCTCTCTCCCTCCGCCTCGGTCCTCCTCCAGGATGTGCTCGAGCGGGGTCAGCACGCGCACGGTGCGGCGCTCGAGCTCCCGACTCCCATTGCTTTGACAGAAGGGAGAAGAAAAAAAAAGTTTGCCGCCGTCGGATACAAGTGAAGGAAAAATGAAAAGAAAATTCCTGGAAAAGTCCCAGTTATTAGAAATGCTCTGTTTTTGTTACGTGAATGTAGCGCGGCTGGTTCCGAGCGCTGAGCGCGAGAGCTCCCGGGCCGCACAGGGACATACCTGCTCCTGAGAAACGCGTTTGGAGAAATAGCCGCCTGACCGGCTTTACCGCCAGCCCTCCCTCCTTCCTCCTTCCTCCTTCTTCTTCTCCTTCTCCTACTTCGCTGAAATCCCTCGTTAAACACCACTGTTTCTCTCCCTCACGTCGTCACGTCTCTTTCTCACGTCCCTCACGCCTCCGACTTCCGAACCGCACGCGCGTAAACGCAAAACAAGCGCACGAGAAACTTGTACCGCTCGCGCTCGGTTCTCCGCTCTGGGTCCGAGTGGGGGTGGGAGCAACAGAAAGACTGACGCGCAACGCAGCCAATAGCGTGAGAGGAGGAGACCAAATGGGCGGGATTTCTCATTACGGCGAACAATAAAGCATGTGAACAAGCGCGTTAACTCTTTAATGTGCGTGTGATTCACGTGTTACTATATTCCACGTGAATCGCACGCTTATAGTTTCATAGATAGGAGTGGTCTTTTTTATTTTGGAAATACTGACTTTATGGAAATGTGAAATTAAAGACATTATTGTGTAAAAATAATTAAAATACATTTATTTACTAAATGTAAATGCATGAAAACTACTTCCAGTTATTATAAACAGAACCCAGGATGTTTTTCTTTCATTTTTGGAATCTTAAAAACAGCAATAAGATTGTGCAATCGATTACATCATTTGTATTATTTCCTAGTTTTATTACCATTATTATACCTGTGATTACCATGACCTTTAATATCTACTAGTACCAGAAGTTCAGCTCCAGTCGCTGAGACTGTGATCTGTGTTGAACTTTCCCTTCTCTGCAATAAAACTCTTTTTTATAATTTTATAATTTTATAATTTTTTTATAATTATTTATGAGTAAACTTGATTAATAAATAGTGCTGCTTATAAACATCAATTAACTTCAAGTGTAGCAGCAGCTCCCCCTAGCGTCCCTACTGCATACTACACGTATAATGTGATGCCACTTGAATAAGAAAGAAAGAAAGAAAGAAAGAAAGAAAGAAAGAAAGAAAGAAAGAAAGAAAGAAAGCGTTTATTTGTCACGTGTACATAACAGCACAGTGAAAATCTATCTTCGCTCATTCCAGTGATGTTAGAAAGCTGGGGTCAGAGCGCAGGGGAGCCACGATACAGCATCCCTGGTACACTTAGGGTTAAGGGCCTTTCTCAGGGGCCCAAAAGTGGAGCTTGGTGATACTGTGGCTTAAAATGCCCAACATTCTGATCAGTAAACCAGATATTTAACTACCACTTCCCCATATCCCATATAAAATGCTGTATGTGACACTTGAACAAACATTTGTTTTTAATAGTTTTACTAATTGTTATCTTACATACGTTAGAATTAGTTATTTTATCAGTATTTCTTCTTTTTGAACACTTTTCTTGGTCAGGATTGTAATTCTGACCTGTAATGTAATAGTAGTAGTATACAATAAAATGATTCTTCAGAGATTCACTAACCGCTTAGATCTGTACTACTTACAGTGAAAAGTGACCCCCGGTTACCCGGGAGCCGAAGATTTTCTTCCCCCCTTCTATTTGATGACGCGATCATCGTCACCGTTCCTGCAATTTTAAACCGAAATGAGCAAATTTCTGTGATTTGGATCAACTCCATCATTCCTGCTGCTGTAGTGTTTTTTAGGTAATTATTAACAGAGCTAAAAAAAGAAAAAAAATTGTACCCCTTCATGGTCACTGCTCTCAATGTCAAATCAAATCTCGCTCTCCGCTCGGGCAGGGAGGTTTGTTCATTTTGGACGTTTGTTCGACTTCTGAAAATGGAGCACGTCTTTTTATTCAAGGACAAGGACAAGAGCAAAGGTAGGACCCTCGCATTGTCGAGTTCGGACAGATATTCTGTAGAGTAGGTTTAGTCTCATACTAAAACTACTTTAACTACTCAGTGTTCATATATTCAGTATATACACTGTATGGACAGACGTTTTGGGACACTTTTCAGCCATATGTGGTTTCAGCTCAATAGATTTGAGGCACACAATTATATAGAACATTACTTTTTTCTTCACTTGAACTAGGAGACCTGAACCTGTTCCAGCTCCGGTCGTGTTCCACCTCATGAAGATTATGGAACTTTAAAGAAGTAGATGCCGACCCCCCGAACATCGTGAACCATCTAGAGACGTACCAGCGCCATTTGGATCCCACTTCATGTAGAGTTTGAACATTGGAAATCTTTGAATATTGAAGGGCTCTGGCATGGAGAAGCTGGTGTTGGATCTACGATGATTTTTTGAGTTGTTCAGTAGCTTCTGGTTCCACAACGTCAAACTGTAGAAGACTGTAGAAAGGACTTTTACTCATACTTACATTCCGGTTCTCATGTTAGTTCTTACACTCCAGTGTTGAGGATGGGTTCCCCTTTTGAGTCTGGTTCCTCTCAAGGTTTCTTCCTCATAACATCTAAGGGAGGTTTTCCTTGCAACAGTTGCCATGGCTGCTCATTAGGGATAAACACACATCGTTCACTTCAGTCCTTAAATTCTCTAAAGCTGCTTTGAGACAATATCTGTTGTGAAAATGTCTAAAGAAATAAACTTGAGTGGAAGATCTCCTGCTATAGAGCTCGAAACCCTATCAAATGCCTTTTTAGACGAATTGGAACGCTGACTGGTCCTCCAGGCCTCCTCACCTTCTTACGCTGTCTGAACAAGCACAAATCTCCACAAGCACACTCCAAAATCTAGTGAAACATCTTCCCAGAAGATTGGAGGTTACTATAATGTTAAAAAGGGACTAAATGTGGAGTCAGGTGTCCAAAAACATTTGTCCAAACGGTGTATGTTTCTGGTTTTAATATGCAATGCCTTAAAGCTGTTTGTGTTTTTGTTGATCATCTCAGTCAAAAGAGAAGCTTGAGATAAACCACCAATGGAGGTTACGTGCAACGTCTCCAGCCTTGAATGTGGTAACTGTGGTCACTACATTACACAGGACATTTTTTGTCAAGAAATCAAAGAAAGAAATGATTTTTTTTATATCAGAGTTAATTGGAAGAATAAATAGTAACGTTTTATGGCCACAAATTTCACAACAAAGTCAAAGTTATGCTGAAGAAAATCCGTTTTATTCTTATTTCTCAATATTTTATATATACAGTAATCCCTCGCCACATCGCGGTTCAGCTTTAGGACTCACTGTTATGCAGGTTTTTACACAGAATTTTTTGGGGGGATTTTTCGCTGTATTGTTTAGAGTGATTTTAATTATTTTTGCAGTAAAATAAGCATTTTCTAGCCTAAAAAATAAAGCTTTTAGAAGCTGGAATGCTCTTCTTGGGTATGCAGTACGTTCATTTCATCGTTATCACCTTCATCATCATTAGTACTGCACACTTAATTCATCATCATCATCATCATTCAAGTTGTATCTTCACTGGTGAGTACCCATATAGAATATTTTTATGTTAGAATTATTGATATTTTAGAATATTGAGTGTTTAAGAGCAGAGAAAAGGTTTATAAAGCCTAGAGATATACAGGTATTCTGTATACTGTACTGTATACAAATTAGGTTGCCACTTCACGGATTTTCGCATATCCTGGGCGAGGGATTACGGTATATTATAATTTATTACCAAGTTATTATTGAACTATCGTTTTTTTTTTTTTTTTATTCTATTTCACATTTTAAATCCCATTCAATAAAAAACCTGAATAAAACAATAGAAAAAAACATGAATAAATAATAACTACTTAAAAAATGAGTTTTTATTGAAATGCAATTTTAATCATTTTCATGATTTGATGTGTGAGTGAAAAGTTCAGGAATAAAAAGAGAAATAGAACCAGAAGAGAAGCTTTTTTGTGTGTTTTTTTGCTTGTTAAACTGATGGCAAAATGAATACTGATAAATAAAAAATGTAATTAAAAGCAGAATGAAATGTCCTTGATTTTACTGGATTTTTTTTTTTTATGTGTGTAAAGGTCCTCTTTGGAAGAACGTGCTCACAACAAACGAGTATTTTTATGTGAACAACATCCATTAGCAAGATCTTTGGTTTTGGTTTTTGTGTGTGTGTGTGTGGTATGTGCAGGCCAGTTAGCAGTCATTATCATTCCCAGTCTCTTGGCTCTCAGCACACTCACCATCATATCTCGGATAATATGGAGCTTCCTAAAGAAAAAGAAATCAGTGGTTCTGAGGTCCTCGGCAGAATCTTTTGATCGAAATGGTAAGTAAACTTGTCACTGGTGTTGGCTTTTAGTGTATAAGATACCCAGAGATCATCAATTCAGTTCATCAGTATCGCTTTTCTCTACCTGCAGGTCTTTTGCCTGGACAAGATGCTCTGAGGTCATGGGAAATGCCTGCCCACTGCACGCTGGAGGGGGTGGAGTTCCTAAAAAATGGCCGATACGGGGCGACTTGCAAGGCCCAGTTAAAACGAGACGGAGCCGCCACTGCTGTGATCATTAAAATGTTCAAAGGTACGGAGGGGCGTGTGGAATGAAGAAAAGGAAGTGGTAGCTAAGAGGACAAGATGTTGAACTTTTGATCAAGAAGGTTGTGATTCAAATCCCAGCACCGTCAAGCTCCTACTGCTGGGTTCTTAGAACCAAGATAAAGCTCACATCAGAAACCATAATGGAGAATATTATGGTTTGTAGCAAGGTTATATGGTTCAAGTGCTCCAGAAGATGCTGTACTCCTGGGATTTTCACACACACACACACACACACACACACACACACACACACACACACACACACACACACACACACACACACACTTTACAACTGTGGTGAGCAGAAAAGCCCATTTACATCCTACGCAATTGTGTGCCTCCAACATACATTTACATTCGGGACATTTGGCAGACGTCCCTCATCCAGAGCGACGTACATTTATTTCACTCACACACTTCAGCAGCTATGGGGTTAAGGGTCTTCCTGATTGGTCCCAGAACCTGCAGCTTGGTGTGGCTGGGATTTTAACTCATGACCTTCAGAGTTTGAAGGCCAAGTGCCTTAACCACTAAGCTACCACGTTCCCGCTTAATTATATGAAGGTAATACAGAGGATATATGACATATTAAATGTAGCACACAGTAAGTGATATTCAATGGTCGCAATAGTTTAGAGATCTCCTGATGTGAGAGCGAACACTGCTTTGACATTCATGCGTCCTTTTTAGGAAGTTCAAACAGTCCCGAGGCAAAAGTGTTTGCGGACTTGGCCCTGTTCTACTCATCCGTTTGCCAACACGACAATCTGGTACGAATGCTGTACTGCCAGACTC
The DNA here is from genome assembly GCF_014805685.1 of Silurus meridionalis. NCBI lineage: Eukaryota > Metazoa > Chordata > Actinopteri > Siluriformes > Siluridae > Silurus > Silurus meridionalis. Next base: position 12,761,990 of record NC_060899.1, read on the forward strand.
GACGCTTTCCCGTCTACTTGGTCTTCGAGACGAGCACCCCTGGGAATCTGCTTTATTTCTTATGGAGCCTTCGAGAGGTCAGAATCTCAAGCAGGGAATAAGAGTATGGGGTTTTTTTTTTTTCTTTTGTTGAAAATTAAAAAAAAATGATTTGCAATACACAGGAAAGACCTGGGACGTGCCTTGAAGAACAGCCCTTTTCAGAGAGGAATGTATATTTAGTGGCCAAACAAGTGGCAGCCGGTTTGGTAAGTGTTCTGAGACGGAGTCAACAGATCCAATTACTATAGAATGTGATGTTCAGTGTAGGACACAGTGGTTGTCTTACTTCAGGACTACCTGCTGTCGGAACACAGGCTCGTGCACGGGAACGTCGCCGCTCACAGCATGATGATTGACTCTGGGTTTCTGGTGAAAGTTTCCGGATTGGCCTCGGCTTTTGAGTCGAGGCAGACGGAGACGGTGGGGAAGGAAGGGGCAGCCGGGGTGCCTCTGAAGTGGCAGGCACCAGAACGAATCCTCGGACTTCCTGTTACATCCAGGAGTGATGTGTGAGCGTGCTTTCCCATTTTATATATATACAGTATATATATACACAGTATGTATGTATCTTATTCTTTCGGCTTCTCCCTTTAGGGGTCGCCACTGTATATCAGAGCACCTACAGGGTTTTTTTTGGTATATAAATCTATATAACACTTTTTAATTCAATGTCTTAGGTGGTCTTTTGGAGTCCTCCTGTATGAGTTGATAACTTTAGGTAAGGCCATCATCATCACCATCACCAAACCATCCTTTTTAAACATCATATTCTAGATTTGGTGCCTCTTTTCTGTTATAAAACCTCGATTCTTCTGGTTCTTGTGGAAATTTGTGCTCATCGAATAAACCACACATGAATGAGCTCAGGTACCGATGTAAGATGAGGAAGCCTCTGGTGCAGTCGATGTTCGAGTTCATCCAAAAGGTGTTCAGTGGGGTTGAGGTCAAGACTTGAGTGTGGGACCCTAAAGTTCTTTCATTTCGATATGACACATTATGATTTAACGGAGCGAGTTTTGTGCACAGGAGGAATGATGCTGGAACGAATTTGAGCCTCTTAGTTGCAATGAAGGGAATTGTGTAATTCCACAGCAAAGACATTCCATACAGTTGATCTACCAATGCTCTCAGCTTTTTGAGGGTGGTTTAGAAATGGCTATGATGGTCAGCTGTAAACTTGCTTTTAACCATATAGTGTATTTGGATTATAGGGGAGGTCTGAGAAAAAACACCAAAAATGGAACAATAAAATTGGTCTATTGAACGTTAAAAATGATAGAACATATTTGACCACAATGACATTTGTCTTAACTGTTAACCTGAGAAAGGTTATGGTAAGGAACGATATAATTAATAAAAACTCTGCTAGCTGAGTGTGAATTCCTTACACAGTTAAATTCAGTCTGTAGTCATATACAGCCTGGTCAAAATGTCCCTAATGCCCCTGCGCTTCACATCATTGTTATCGTCATCATCGTTATCATAATCAGCAGCAGCAGCATCCAAACCTAGAAGACCTCTTACGCAGCAATACACTGATGATTCTTACTGCAGGTGAAAAGACAGAGGTGTGAAGTGGATGATGCTGTTGATCTGTATTTTTATCACTATTTCACAGTGGTGGGCAGTCAGGGCCAGCCAGGCCTTCTCTATCGTCCTAAACACTATCAGTAGCACTGACCTACATTTACAACATAAATTCTAATATTTGTTCCATGAAATTGTATCAATTTATTCCCAACAGTTTATTCTCTCCATTTCGTAGCGTTCCTCTTGGCTGCACTGCTTCCAGTACGTGTATGTAGATGTTAGATTTTTTGTCCAATCATTTCTATGTGCTGCCATGTCAATCTAATCTGCCCATCCCCTTCAGAATCAGTAGTGCTGGCTTTTTTACATTAGTCTCTATAAGAAATGAGTCTCTTTAACCAATCAGATTTCATATTCGCGTCACAGGGCAGCTAGCTGGCTCAGAATAGAGTCAGCATTTTTCTGTCCTCTGATTGGTTGGTCAGAGGGAAACTGTTCCAGCCAAGTTTGACTAGCAAAACACGTGTGTAGCTCTGCACACATGACTACATCTGAGTTAGACTTTTTTATTCCTACGGAGAAAGAGTAATTGATTTGGTCACGGACATACTTAAAAATGAATTTTAAAGAAAAGCTAGACATTGTGAGGAGGTCGACCAACCCCGAAGCTAGCTAGTGTGTCTCAGCCCGGGAAAGGGTTTGTTCTCCACTTCCAGACCAGTGAATATGAGCAGTACCACTGACTTACAGCCTCCGAGGAGTGGTGCAAATTATGAGTCTGCATCTCTGGAGAGTCGGTTGTATTTTATTTACATTTGTATGTTTTTGTCATGATATTAGACAAATATTGATTCTGAACTGCTCCAGATGATGTAGGTGGCACAGTTGCGGTTGTAGTGTAGAGGTTTGGAGCTTGCTTTAGTAAAATGGTATTCACCCTCCATATGTGAAATGCCTCTCTCTCTGTAATGCCACGCGTTGTTATATTGTGTTTTTGTATTGTATTGATGGTTTCTATAATTGCGACGTGATAGTGGTGGTATTAAGAGGTGGATTAAGTCGGGTACCTCCCCACTGAAGGCCCAGGTACCAAATGCACGGCCCACCACTGCTATTTCATGTGTAAGTACTGTCCTACAATTTTCCAATTTTAGTTGAGGTGAGGAGGCCTGGGGTGCAGTCAGTGTTCACATTCAGCCCAAAGGTGTTCAGTAGGGTTGAGGTCAGAGCTCTATAGCAGGAGATCTTCCACTTCAACCCATGCAAAGCATATCCTCATATCTTTGCTTTGTGCACAGGTGTATTATCATGCTGGAACAGGTTTGGGTCTCCAAGTTTGAGTAAAGGGAAAATCTAATTCTACCATGTCCAAAGACGTCCTACATAAAAAGAAGATCACAAATGCCGGATAAACTCCTAAAACTTTAGTATATATAGTGTTTCATTACAAAATGAAAATGACACAACAGGATGGAAAAACATGCAAACCATCCATAAACCATAATTCACGGGTAACATAAAAAGACCATAAATAGTAAATGTTTTTATGTTTCTTCTACAAGGCGAGCCTCCATTTCCAGAACTGGAACCATCGAAGACATTTCTCCAAGCGCTGGCCAATTACAAGCTAAAAAGGCCTCCAAGCTGCGGCGCTGCACTGTGAGTCATATCTTTGGTGTAACCTCACATTATGTGTCATTTTCAAATCCCTACTTTGATTCCTAATCTTCATCTAACAGCAAAAGCACCAGAAAGCAAGAGAACCTGAAACCGATCTAAAAGTGTTTGTCATTTCTCCTATAGGTTCGACCTCGTGAAATACTGCCGCATGTGGAATTTTAAGGATCGTCCAGCTTATTCTGCGATCATCAGACTGCTCGAGTCGTACATCCACCTCGCTGATACTAAACCCCTCAGTGCTGCACAGCGCATGGACATTTCCGAATACAAAAGGAAGGCAGGAGTTCCGCACTGAGACACTCACAGCTGTCAACTTGAAAAGTTGAAAAATCAGGCTATTTATGTAAAAACATCTGAGACAGGGGGTCTCAAGCGCATCTTGACGACTACCTTTAAACAAAATCTCTGGACTTAAGAAGGTCAAAAAGTAATATGATGCAGCATAAAAGCATGGGGTCTGATAATATTATCGAAACAGTCCTAGTTTATCAAAATTGCTTTCAGAATTGCTTCCACACTTATACACCATCTTACAAAACAGCACTTATCCAGCACAGGCTATTCTTCTTCTTCTTCTTCTTCTTTCGGCTTTTCCCATTAGGGGGCGTCAAAGCGGATCATCCGTCTCCATACCCCCTTTCCTCTACATCTGCCTCTTTCAAACCAACTACCTGCATGTCTTTCTTAACCACATCCATAAACCTCTTCCTTGGTCTTCCTCTTTTCCTCCTTCCTGGTGGCTCCATCCTCAGCATTCTCCTACTGATATACCCTACGTCCCTCCTCTGCGCATGTCCAAACCAACTTAATCTCGCCTCCCTCACCTTGTCTCCATAACGTCCTAAATGCGCTGTCCCTCTAATAAACTAATTTCTAATCCTGTCCATCATCGTCACTCCCAACGAAAACCTCAACATCTTCAGCTCTGCTACCTCCAGCTCCACCTCCTGTCTTTTACTCGAAGCCACTGTCTCTAAACCATACAACATCTCAGGTCTCACCACAGTCCTGCAGAGTGAATTCTATTACAAATCACTCCTGCTATCACTCTTCTCCACCCACTCCACCCTGCCTGCCTGCACTCTTTTCTTTACTTCTCTAAATCCCTTCTCTCACCACAAATCACAATATCATCCGCAAACACACAATGCAACTCCTTCTACCCTTCTGAAGTCCTCTATACTTCATCAACATTCTCAAAGCAAAGATTGCAATTTTATTCCCCTGTAGTTACTGCAGGTCTCCCTTATTCTTAAAAATCGTTACCAGCACACTCCAAAAACCTCCATCTTCTTAACATAGTCTCCTCACTAGTCAACACATTTCCATCCTGGTCCCTCTTCCTGGCTAATCGGTACAAATACTTTTCTCCTTCCTTCGTGTCCAACTTCTCATACAGCTCCTCATATGCCTTTTCCCTCTTCACCTGCTGCCGCATCTCCTTGTACTCCTGCTTTCTTTTCTCATCACTCTGTCGATCCCAATTCTGTTTTGCCAACCTTTTTCTCCTTATGGTTTCCTGCACTTGCTCATTCCACCACCACGTCTCCTTGTCTTCCATTCTATTTCCAGATGTCACACCAGGTACCTTTCTAGCTGCCTCCCTCATTACTTCTGCAGTAGTTGCCCAATCATCCAGCACCACTTCACCACCACCGAGCCCCTGTCTGACCTCTTCCTCCTTCAGTTTCCTCCATCTTATTCTTCATTCAGTCCTCGCTCTCCTCCTCTTCTTCACCTCCATAACCATCCTACAGACCACCATCTGATGCTGTCTAGCCCCACTGTCCCCTGCCAACACCTTACAGTCTTCAATCTCCGTTAGGTTGCATCTCCTACACAGAACATAGTCCACCTGTGTGCACTTTCCTCCGCTCTTATACGTCACCCTATGATCCTCCTTCTTCTTAAAAAACATGTTCACCACTGCCATTTCCACATCCCTGTCCTTAAGACCATACCTACCCATCAACTCCTCATCTTCCATTCACCTACTTGCCCATTAAAGTCTGCCCCAATCACCAATCTTTTATTCCTAGGTTCACTCTCCACCACTTCATCTAACTCACTCCAGAATTTTTCCTTCTCCTCCATCTCACAACCCACTTGTGGAGCATAAGCACTGATGACATTTATCATCACCCCTTCAAATTCCAGCTTTACGTTCATCAGAAACTCTCTTCATCTTCACTACACTCTTACTGTACTCTCTTCAGAATCACCCCTACACCATTTCTCTTTCCATCCACACCATGATAGAACAGTTTGAACCCACCTCCAATGTTCCTGGCCTTACTGTCTTTTCCACTTGGTCTCCTGAACACACAACATGTCTACCTTTCTACTCTCCATCATATCAGCTATCTCTCACCCTTTACCAGTCATCATACCAACATTCAAAGTACCATCCTGAACCTCCACTCTCCTACACTTCTCCTTTATCTGCTGTCTCTGTAGACTTCTTCACCCTCTCCTTCTCCTCCTTTGGCCTACAGTAGCCCAATTTCCAGCGGTACCCTGTTGGTTAATGATACCTGTGGCGGTCGTTGGTAACCCGGGCCTCGACCGATCCGGTATGAAATTCAGATTGATAGATTTGGCACATGTTTTTACGCTGGATGCCCTTCCTAACGCAAACCTCCCCATTTATCCAGGCTTGGGTCCGGCACTAAGAGTGCACTGGCTTGTGCAACCCTAATGGCTGGATTAAGCAGCACAGAGTTCTTTTTTTTTTCTTTTTTTTTAATCAAACAGTTTGACGTTTGAAGCTTTTAAACACTGAATCAAGGTAATAAAAACAGTGTCAAATCACTAAAATAATGTCTGTGTTTTGTCAATTCAATGCACTTTCCTGTAAAAAATGAGCCGACTAAACTTTAATGTGCACACAACTTAATTTAAGCATTGTTTATAATATTAGCCATAAAAATAAAAAAAATAATAAATAAAAGATCAAGACAAGCTTGAATTTCAATTCGTGGATGGCTTCTGTGTACCTGGTACAGTTCAGGATCATATACTGTATGGACAAAAGTATTGAAAAACCTGACTTTCCCAAACATATGGTTTTTTCCCCCAAAGAAGTTATCGCAAAGCTGAAGGCACACAATTGTACAGGACGTCTTTGGATGCAGGAGCATGAAATCTTAGCTTCACTTGAACGAGGCCCAAACCTGTGCTCCATGGGTTGGAGTGGAAGATCTACTAAAAAAGCTCTGATCTCAACCCTTATGAATACTGCATTACACACTCCAAAATCTAGTGGAACATCATCCCGGAGGAGTGGAGGGAATTATAAGAGCAAATCGGTACTAAATTTGGAATGCGATGCTCAAAAAAACACATGCCGTACCATACAGGTGGCCGCAAACATTTGGTAATATAGTGTATTTAAGCACTTAATATTGGCCTGAAATCTTGGATTTTGCAGTCCAGAACCTGAACACTGGTGTGACACCACACTGACAACACTGCTGGACTTCCCTTCAGTGAAGCAGATATCATACAAGAAACATTTCGAAAGTTCTGTTCGATGCCAGCTTCGCCTCGTGTGTAGTTCTGTACACAATTTCAGTAATAAATCCTCACTGCACCGCTTCAGACTCTTGCATGAACATTGCCAGAAGGCAGAACTGTATGCAACTGCTGTACAAAGTTGCAGCTCCAGAAATGTGATGAATTAAGTTATTTAAACATTAACTTCTATCATACTTTAGTGGCCTTTACTGCCTACATTATACAAAGCAGATGAAGAGGCACCGGCAAAAAAAACAAAAGAAATGCCGGTTTGATTCGACTGAATAATAAAATAATAATACTTTATTCTTTTTAGTTGTCCTATCATTAATATTTGTGCATTTTCTCACACTCACACTTTATTTCCCTTTTCATAAAACATCTGATCTACCAATATGAAAATCCCAATTATATACATACAGACAAGGCATTGTTCTTATCAAATCATTCCGTCTAACACACACACACACACACACACACACACATACACACATATACACACACACACACACACACACACACACACACACACACACACACACACACAAAATTCACTCAAAATAGTATCATGATGTGATCCTCTCAGAGAGTGACACTCATCCGATGAGAAAAGTGCTTTCAGCCAACCGATTTAAATGAAATCATTTCACAGTCAGTCCATTAGTCCTGTAGATTTCATCACTGCAACCCAAAGTTCATCATCTCTGTGATTAAAAAAAAAAAGAAAAAAAAAATGTCCAGAGTGTCTGCATATTAGCAGAGCTTTTATACTCCAAGTGCAGTTAAAGCAACTGTTGGGCTTCAGGAGCTTTCTTTAGAAAACCTGGAGTGTTGTAGGTTGAACATGTCTGCTACATAGTGCTCCATAGAGACATGGGGAACAAAATGTAAGACATTGACCATAGCAGATAGTAGAGACACACTGGAGTGAATGAAGAGCAGAAGATCATAACAACACCTGGAGAAGAAAACGACATGTTTTATATAGCTGGATCTACAGTAGTTGTTAGGCATATCAGACTTTCCCTCAGTGTGCCTTTATTTTATGAATATTTTTAATATTTTGTCTAATATTATTTTTTAGTCCTCAACATTCTACCATTCGTCGTGTTTGAGTTAGTTCAATTCTCAGTTCAGTTCGTTTACAGTGATGTAACTCGAGTTTGATTTGTTTACGTTCACTGAAACGGGAAATGGTGGGTCACAAACTGCACCGCAACCAGCCAGCCACTAGGGGGGGCTCAGAGAAAGTAATTCTTCACCCGTTACAATGTCCGCCATTTACATGTCATTGTATTAGTGCCCTCTTCAGGACAACTTAATACCAAAAAACATTTGGTTTGAGACTCGAACTGATTACCTGATTGCATTCTTATATCCTGTTATATAATCCTGTATAGTAGTGTGAATCATGAGGGACAGTTATACAGGACACTAGCAAAATCATAAACAAGAGACGGGGTTAATTATTAAACAGAAGGAACGAGGGCAGGTTTGTTTATTTTAGTTTATTTTAGTGTCGTCGTCCCCCACAAATAAGTATAATCTGAATTTGAGGATAATTAAAAAAACTATGTACCTCCAGCATATACCATCTTTTTCCAGTACTGTGACTCTAAAACCCGGTCATGAGGGTAATGATTCTGGCTGATCATGAAAAGGATCATGGCCACAGCAGTGATCCGGAGAACAGTCATGTTTCCTCTGGTGAGAAGAGACAAACAGGCGAGGATGGCAGACGAGTAGATGCACGGCAGGCCGCGGTACATGAATGGAATGCCTGCGAATGATTGAAAACAGGAATCATATCAATCTTCTTTTTCCTGGTATGGATTAACAAACAGAGCAAAAGTAATCATGCTTTATTTTTATTACAATTAATGTCATATTTATTTATCTTTTAATAAAAGATAACTAAGTGAGAGAGTTTATTTGCGCCTATGGCAGCCGATACGCTGCAATTTGGACGAACCGTGTTAATGCTTCGTCCATTTCACCACATCTATACAGTGCCCTCCACTAATATTGGCACTCTTGATAAATATGGCCTATGTATTACCTCATATTTATGTCATAGTTTAACAATTTCCTGTTCCTAGTCACCAAAGTGTACTAAAAACTGTAAAAATATGAACTCTTGGGGTGCCAATAATTGTGCCACACATATATTTAACAGAGGTATAACAGATTCTACCAATAATAGTCGTGTAAAATAAATAAACAAAAATCTTGAATCTGAAAAGCGTTTGTGTGGATTGATTTGGAGGGAAGGCTTGTGAATGAGGCTTCGTTCTGCTATTTATTCGAGACCTGCAACAATTTGCCAAGAAATGCAGGAAACGTCAAGTTTCCTCACCAGTAGAGAAGAAACAAAGGCGAATAAACACAGACATCATGTAGCACATGCAGAGGATGTTATCCAGGATGTTGGGAGTCCTTATAAGCAGCGATGTTGCTATTCCAAATGTTGTGAAATCGGCAAAGTCGTCCAGTTTGGCTCCTGAAACGCAGAGAAAACAGAAAGCACAGATGAACTGAACTGCACAGCAGTCTGCTTTCCTCACTGTACTACAATGACTATTTTGATAATTTAACTTCAGCCAATGAGACTCTAAATAGAGTCTTTGGCTGCATCGGGCTCAAGGAAATTTCCACGTCCATCTCAGTACCACTCAGTGCCATTTGGGGAGCATGTTTTGGTCAGTGCCACGTGAGCGCACTGGTATTCTATACTCAAGGTCAACCATTTCAGCAATGTGAGATATGCCGGGAGCGCAAAGCGCCGGGATATGGGAGACAATTACAGCCAGAGCCTGCTGAATAGGGCAGACTGATAGGTAAGGGATTCTTCGGTTTGGCAAAAAAAAAAAAAAAAAAGAAGAAAGAAGAAGAGGGCAATACAACAACTCATGGCAAAAGAGCGCGCCCTGTGAGAGCAGCACTGAGCTATTTCAGGCATCTGTGGATACGTGATCACAAACACACAGGGTGGCTGTTTAGTAAAACTATATGTATGGGCATAATAAATAAATAATAAATAATTAAATAAAGGTTGAGGAGGAATTTTACTGAAAAGAAATGTTTTAGATTAAATGTAAGTTGATGGACAAATCTGGGCAAAAGATAACTCAATACAACAATTGCTAAAGATTTGGAGCTGGTCTTAAGGCTATGGTCTACTCACCCAATTTCGAGCAAGCGTCCAGTTGCCTGGCAACCGCTCCATCTGCAAAATCCAGCAGGTAACCGATCAGGACCAGCCAACATGCAGCATAATGGTATCTATGTAAGAAAAGGGTGAGAAGTGAAAATATAGTGTTAGCATACTCAGTGTTAACATTAGCATATTATTATTATTATTATTATTATTATTATTATTATACATCACTTGATATCAGTTTTCATAGTTTGTTTTAACTTTAACCAGAAGCACACAAACACCTCACCCATTGAGACTGCAGAGAATAGAGGTCATCCCCATGACCATGTTGGCAACAGACAAGGCATTGGCGGCATTTTTACGGGCAAACTCTTTGAGCTGGACCCAACTGGCCTGTTCGTTTAGGAACAGTTTGCTGGTGCGCTGGAAAAAGCCTGAGACCAAACAGAGGTAATGATTACACAGCGGCTGTTGTTTTTGACACTGCTATGAGATGAGCTTAAGGTACAAAAGTGTGAATTCAGGCGCTAAGCTGATCCCAGGACATCACTGGATGTAATCCAAAACAATACGCACATGCACGCACAGTCATTTACAATAAAAGTTACATTTATCTATCTGATGCATTGACTTATTTACACATCCCTGAAACATTTTCCCCAAGGAAAAACAAGAGTTTTTTTCTTTTTCCGGCTGAAAAAAACAGAGCTCCCGTTCTATACAGAAAATTATTATGGAAATGCGAATAACATCATCTCTTCCTTATCTTCCCACTATACATAAAGCATGGTTAGCTACATAAGAAAAATAGGAAGGTTCTTGGAAAGCTTGTAAAAATTAACGAATCAAATTTGAGAGAAACAAAAATCATTCGTTTTAAAATGCCGCGTAGGTGTAAAATAAATCAGTCAAATGACAAACAGCAATCAATGTCTTTATGTGAAAAAACTCACATTGGAGGAAGCAAAGACAAAATCATCTGAACAAGCTTGCATCACCCATCCTAAATTCAGCAATGGCCATTCAGCTAAAGCACAAAGTTGATTATTGTCCAATATCAGCACGTATGAATGAGATGTTTCTTTTAAACTATAGAAATATTTGACTATCACAACTAGTGACATGACTATACCCTTATGAGTTCAACTCTACTTGATCCATGCTGTTGTAGAAATGTAATTTTATGAAAGAAAAAGAAAATTTTGTCCCATACTTTTTTTTTTACAGTTCAGTGTTGTAATACACTCTTTAACACATGAAGGCCTCTTTGCACAACAAACCCCATATGAATATAAAAAGCAATAGTTGAAGTAGAAAAATTAAATTTTAATGCTAAATATTTTTATTTAACAATTAAGCAATTAACAATGTTAAGACACGTATGCGTATGTTTTGGTTATTTAATATAATACTTCCAGTGCATACGTCCATTTCAAATTCACACTCGTAATGACTTTGTACTCAAACGTCGATGCATTTAAAAGGCATGAAAAAAGAAAAAAAAGACAACAGAATTCAACAAAAAGAAACAATGTTAATACTTTTGCTTGCACACAAGGCCGTGTTATTTTATGCATTACTGGTATGCATTACTGAATCAATAGCATTAACACTGATGGTTATGGTCTTCACGATAGCTATTTCCTACACTTTCCAGGCAATTGCCTTTTTGAATTTATATAATGTTTTGTGTGAATAATTTAAAGTCAACGACGTGTATGTATCTGAAGAGAATAAACAGTATGCACTGGAACAATATAATAAAATATAAGAAGTAAAATAATTGTCTATAAACTTGTTTCCCTTTACTGTATGTACTGCTTAGATGATGACATAGGAACACAGAAACACAATGCAATAGGAATAAATCTGCTTCAGACTTTTAGATCAGCCTGTTTAAAATTTCAGACATCAATCCAAGCTAACGCAAATAATACATAATCAGCTGCTCATGGATATGAATTATGCACAGCCGCGGATCTGGGTCAAGCGGGTCTTCTTGTTAACAGCAATTTATTCGATACCAGACTCGTTTTGTGTGATTTATCCTTGCGTGACCCGACTGCCTATTATGTAGCGATCCTTATAAATGTGCAATAGGAGCTATATTTGCGTCACATGACCACTGTGACTTTTTTGCAGTGAAAGCAAAGGTGGATCTCAACTGGAAATAGCTTAGGGGGAGAGGCAAAAAAAGATTAAACACAACAGGGCTCTTGGCATCCCAAAACCCACTCTGACTTTGTGCCACTGAAACGCTGCAAAGAGTGTTAATGAAGATATACAAAGCGTTCTTTGTCCTTAAAGTAAATGAATGGGTATAAAATGTAAATGAATTTCTTCATAGGCTGGATATTTGTTTTTTTGTTGTTTTTTTCTAAACATACAATTAATCATAAAAACTGAATAAACTGATCAGCACGAAACCTCAGATGCAGTCATTTCTTTCGAACTCAAGTTCGATTTAACCCTAAACCCTTGATAAGAAAAAGTAAGTTCCAGACAAAATTACAGATGGAGATTGTCTTGAATACATTGTCGTTGCTTTTGGCTGCACTTCCTGGCCTAGTGGAAAAAAGACATAGAAAGACTGGTTAAATTAAAATCAAAGAGTGCATAATCATCTATAATTCTGTCTGGAATTATAGTATCGGACCTTAGTGTTGCTCATCACAGTATTCATTGTCAAAACATAGCGCTATCCGTATCCGGAGGCGATTTGCCATATTTCTTCAACACAAAACAGTCAAGAGAACAAGTAGCAAACCATAATTCCCGACCAATAACGTAATTTTGTAGGGTAAACTGGAGGCATGCAGGGACACATGCAGAAATGGCTTTGGTTCAATAAACTGTAAATTGATTTCAATGTAAAAACAAACAAATGTGACAACATGTGACAAATTAAAACCTAACCCCCTTCCCTCTATTTTTAATAAGCACCTAACATCTAAACAGACATCAAGAAAGTTTAATGCAGGGTTCCTACTATTGAGTTTTGCAACCTGCACTTGAAGTCATTCCAAAGCCGGCCGATTGCAAGCGACTCGTCATCTGAAAGAAAACAACCAATCAGAAACAGCACAAGCCAACAGCAAATCATTCACCAAAAAAGCTAACGATTTTCATTTCAAATGTTCTTCTTGTTGCTTTTAAATTTTGTTTGGACGTCACCAGACACGTGATTTGAAAGTACAGCTAAAACTTACAACGCATTTTGTCTGTGGAGCTGGTGAACACTGAAGCCATTCTAAGAGGCCTAATGAGAAATAGGACAAATGTTAGCAAGTCTGCATGGCATGTGCTATCATTTAATACAACTATTGGTTGGTATTGGTAGTCAGCTGCATGGGTATATTTAAAGATAAATGGTTATGTAATCAACTTTAGCATCCCTAATACAATTTAGTACATTAAATACTGAATTTCTTATGCGTCACATTGTTGGCAAAACAAAGAACAAAACTGAACAAATAGCCAAATTATTATTAAGTAATGAAAGAAATATTCTGTGGCTCACCGCTTTGAAAAGGTGATGCCGGTATTGCTTTTACCGCCCGTCGTTAGAGTGCGTCAGAGATGCCTGTTAAATCAGGTTTATCATATCGAGTAGCTGGTTTTCGAAAACGTAACATTTTCTAATGGAAGCCCCGAAAAGGACAAGCAATAATAGATCACCAAAATAATTCTAGATATACTTATGCTATACTTGATCAAAAGTAGTTCTACTGATTTGAGCACCACTGAATTCTGTCTTTTTACTTTTGACAACCAGATATTCCTGACTGGGGCCTTAAAAAAAAGCAATACAGTGTAACTGAATTATTTATTTATTTATAGCCAAATGAGCACAGTCCCCACAGTTCTACCCAATCCTTTGCCAAACATTTATGGTTCACTTTCTGACTCCTAAGTGTATAAATATATCCAGATGGTTTGTTCATTAGAAAGCCTAGCCAAACACTGCACATGTGTAAGCTCTCAGCATTGCTGTCCTACTGATCATTAATGCTAAATATGACCTTTTACATGCACCTGTGGTTTTACTCCTTTGTATTGTCCTTTGGGTCTGATTGTACCTTAATGTTATTTAAATTTGTTATTTTAGAGCATATGATTGGACTAAAGATTAAGTTCAAATTTAGGAAGTGAGTTCAGCCACTGCTTCTCACACCCACCAATCAACTGAGTTCTAGCAGATCTCCGCCTTCACGGAGGAGTTCATAATGCTTTGCGATAAAAATGGTTAAATTTAGTAGATGCTTTCTAAAGGTGGATTAAGGAAGAGTGTCCCTGAAATACAGAGGGCTATCTCCACCAATGTTACAAGGACAGTGATGTCATCAATTAAGTCAAAGTATACACACTCTCAAGACCCACCCTTGAGAACCTTCTGTCAACAACTTACCATCAACTCTATTGACATTAGGAGTTGTCACAATCTTATAATTGCACCCAATTTTCGTGCATCATTACTCTGACATATTTTGTCTTCTTTTGCTCAGGGAATCAGACTGGATTTAAAGAACAGGTGGACCAGGAGGATGGACTGGCTTACCTTGTAAGGAGGGAGGTAAATCAACTACAAGTGACAGAGCCTTCGAAAGGTATACCTTGTGGACAGGAAGAGGTATTGGCCCAAAGATCACTCTTGTGTCAGTGTGAGAGACAGTCCAGACCCGGCTCTCGTCAAAGATTTCTATTGTGAACATCTGGACCAACATGCCCCCAGGAAACAGGTGGAACAGGTGGATGGACTGGCTTACCTTGTAAAGTTGCTTGACTTTGTGACGGGGCCTTTAAACATTTTAGCTTATGGCCTGGAAGAGGTATTGGCCCAAAAAACAGTCTTGATTCAGTGCAGGTGACAATCCAGACCCAGCTCTTATCACAGGTTTTTCGATGTGAACACCAGGACCAAACTGCTTCCTGGACTGGTGGTAGAGGAGGTGCATCAGAAGCTTCAGGAGTAAGGTTGTGTAAGATCCACCCAGCCAACCCATAGAGGTCACAGTCCACAGAGGTTTAAACATGAATATATGATTTATGTATTTCAAACATTTCTGGTTCACGTTCCTCACTCGCTTGTACTGTATATGTAACACAATGAGATCATTCAATCTATGGAAATCTGTGCCAAAAATATAGAGGTTGTGCAAGTTCTAAGCCTTGTTTTAGTACTGTTTTTGTTCCACTGTCTGCTCCTCTAGTTTTCTTCTTTTTTGCTCTTTGATCTGACTGGACCTGATTGGACTCGGGCTAAAGCCTGGTTATTGACACTGAACTAGTTTAAGATTTCACTATGAATATTTTGACTTTGCACATTGATCTTTACATGTTCTCCAAGTGTAGCCTGTTACACACAGGTTAGATGGATTGAGCTTTATGTGCATTTCTGGAAGGCTGCTTGATACGGTTTCCTGGTAACGACTATTGACTCGGAACTACATTACTGACCGCTGAACAAATGCGCTACAAAATCCTGTTATCGGCACGTTTTGGAAGACACTGAAAACACTGAAAACAGTCATGAATGCATAACATGGTTATTATATCCACAAAATGGCTTTAACTCTACTGTACACACTGAAAACATAAAGATGTGGTGGAGCTGTCCACAGCACGTGGCTTCACGTGCCGATTCCACCCTCCCCCCAAAGGATTTCCCATCCTGAGCCACTGACAGCAGTGAAGCACACACACAAACCACAGAACAACTTCCCACTGCTACTGTATTCAACATGGAAAATGAACATGCATTCAAATTTATTGAGATTTGTGCGTTTGTGAAAACCGTACCAGTGGAAGGATGGAGCAGGATCATTGTGGGGGTTTTTTTCTGACACTATGCACAGCAAAACACCTGAAAAACACAGAAAAAAAACTGTAGTTATTATACATCTCTTACAGGATATTGGTACACAGGAGTACCAAAGTACCCAAGCAATAGACCAAAGCTGTAAAAGACAGATGATGGATGGTAGAGCATGTTTTGATCAGTCCAAAGTGTGCTTCATTTGTATAGCTTTTTATTCATTCATGTATTCAAATTTATTGATTCACATGGGCTTCTTAGCTCCTTAAATTAATATTGCACACAACTGCGTTATCAGTGTGCAGTACTGTGCAAAAGTTTAGTCAGGTGTGATAAAATGCTGCAGAGTAAAAATGCTTTCAAAAATATACAAATGAACAGAAGAGAAATCCAAAACAAATCAATATTTGCAGTTAGCAGCGGTTTTTGTAGGTATACAGTTTTTTTGAAAGAACTGATAGGTTGCTCCAAACATCTCAGAGAACCACTGATCTTCTGTAGGATGCCTCAGATCCCTCTGTCTCTTCATGTAATCCCAGATAGACTCGATGGCGTTGCGATCAGGGCTCAGTGGGGGCAAAACTATTCTTCTTGTTGAAGATTGTTAATGACATTGACTGAAGGTTTGGGGTCATTTTCCTGCTGCGAAATAAACTTGGTGTCTTTCGTCTGCTGCATTAAGTTTCCTTGGCAACTCATCTTGAAACCCCAGTCAGCTGTGAAATCTTGCTGATGCAGTATAACTAGATCGTGTCCGGTTGCTGTGCTTAAGGTTTGCCATGGTGTATGACCTGTGATATTAAACTGTCTTCCACAACCTCACATCTGCCAATACACCTGAGTCTGATCCTCCAAAATCCCTTAATGACTTAGTGAAAGTGTTAGAAAGCCAAAGACTGGTCACACCGAACATTCATTCGATTTTTTATCTGTCGCTTCGCATTTCGCATTTTCTATTGCGTTCTTATTTTACAGCATTTCTCAACACCTGCCTAAAACATTAAATGAATAGTTCTTAGTCAATCAAATGATCTGTAAGTTCCTTTTATTATCATAAAATGTTTTCTCAACATGAATTTTCACAGTGTGTGTACAGAAATCTGCAGTAACGACAATGCACTAAAATATTACAATATTGTGTGTCTCATTGGATAATATTTTAACACTGTTGCATAAAGTGTCATAAAAATACACACCAGCTCCTCAGATCACAAGTCAACCAAGACCAAGTTAGGAAACATAGCATCAGTGAAAGCAGAAAAAAACAGCCTAGACAACATGCAGTACTCGGTCCCATGGTGCCTACATCTCAGACCCTGCTTCAGAATGCATTATCTGGGCTTGAAGCTCACTCTGGCATAGGCATTTCTGTTATGGATATAAACAACAACATCGCTCTACCAAAGATATTTCCTCCTGAAAACAACAACGTGTATGAATATCATATCCAGTGGATCATTTGGTTCAGGGCCCCACAGAAAGATCTAAAAATTTTTACATTTTCATTATATATATATATATATATATATATATATATATATATATATATATATATATATATATATATATATAAAACAGCTATATATAAAACATATGTAAAACAGCTACATATTATGCATGTTGTAATGTTTAGTTATCCAATCCGTGGAAAAAAAGAATTTCCGTGAAACTGGTCCAGGGTGCAAAAAAATAAATAAATAAAGAGCCTTCAGGGAACTAACTATGTCACAGTACACAGCACACAGCGGCGTGCGCGTGCCCGCTAAAGCGCGCGCCCTGCTCTTCTTTATTGCGTAACAGTAAGAAGAGCGCGCGACTCTCCTTTTTTTTCTGATAAGTCACGGAGGAAATGAAACCGTCACATCCGTGCACTGCAGCCGGACCAAATACAGTGGGGCACAACGCGAGCGGTTATACAGCGTTACACAACACCGAAAGTCCTAACAAGTTCACATGACTGGGTCACATTGAGCGCTTATAATGACCATACGCAGTTACATTATAACGCGAGCAGACTGTGAAAGAGCTCCCTCTCTCTCTCTCTCTTTCTCTCTCTCCTCAGGACCACAGCCTCCAGTCTCTCTGCCTGTCTCTCTTTCGGCATGTCTTTCCGTATATCTGCCAGTCTTTCTACCATTCCAAATGCCAAACTTCCATTCTACCAGTCTCTCTGTCTATCTACCAACCCATCTCTCTACCAGTCTGTCTGTCTGTCTGTCTGTGTCTCTCTGTCTCCTGAAGACTTCACATCACATTACATTCGCGACATTATTATAAATACACATCATTAAATTTTTCCCTCAGACCTGCTGACATTTCAATCCACATACACATACATAAACATTATAATGATGTTATTTAGACTACACAACTCTATAAATATAATAGATACTTTATATATAAACAGAAAAAGGGACATAAAGCAAAGCTAGCATCATTCCGGGTTTCTATTTGAATACTTACCGTGATTAGAAAAGGCAAAAGACGGGAATTAAAGATTAAAAGAAAGAAAAAAAAAAGCATTCGTGTCGTCAAGTGGACTTTTTCTCTCCAGGCAGGACCAGAAATTAAAATAAAAATTATATTTATGTCTATAAAGCACCTTTAATACAGTTGTAACGTTTCCTCGACGAGCGAAGAAAAGTGTCTTAGTGCGACTGCGTTATTTCTTGTGCTCGCATCACCTGTCACAGTGACAATGGCACACGCGCGAACTGTGCGCGAGCGCTCTTAAAACCCGTCGCGCGATTTGCTGGAATATTCCGCTGGAAGTGACGTCAGGATTCCTTCTCGAGTTTTCTCTCGTGCGTAGCAGGACTGAGGGAGAGTGTTGGAGCTCCGGAGCAGAAAGGGAACTGAGATTGGAGATCATTAATGATTTTAGTTTTCTTTCTGCTCATCATTGATCTTTTCTGAACATCATTCCCCAAGAAAACATGCTGTAGGAATACCTAATTCAGATGTTGGTCTTTATTCAGTCATACACAGTTACTTACCGTACACAGTTTATTACACTGTTATTGTTATATAATCAGATATCACAAATTGATATCAGGCTGGAAATTTATTGAAAAAAAAGTGTATACACACCCAAATTGTCAATTGCAGCTAGCAAATAGTATTATCAAGCAAGCAATCAAATTTAAGTAAAACAAAAAGGTTTCTTCTTTTTCTTCACGATCTCGCCAACGACTCGCTCATTAGGATAAACATATAGTAACTGATTTCTGATGCTGAAATTTGTATTTTTTATTTATTTATTTCTGTAAATTAAAAACAAAAACTTTTGGGACACCTGATTTTTCCAGTCATATGTGGTTCCTCCCCAAACTGTTACCTCAAAGTTTGAAGCACATAAAACCCCCAGGCCTCCTCACCTCACCTACATCAGCACCTACTGTTACTAAAGCCCTTGTGGCTAAATGAGTGCAAATTTCCACAAGCACACTCCAAAAATCTAGTGGAACATCTTTCCAGAAAAGAAGTTATTATAAGAGCAAATGGGGACTTAATATGGAATTTGATGTTCAAAAAGCAAAAATCTCATGGTCATGTGTTTACAAACGTTTTGCATATAGAATATTTTGCGCTTCTGCTTGGATGCCTTTTCCCATAGGCCAGAATAGGTATGGTTGGTGTTATATGTTAATATTTTGCGAGCAATATTGTATTGTATTGCATTTTTTGTTTTGTTTGTATGTCTAATCTGTGCATGTGCCACTCCAGATGCCAATCCAGGTCTACCTTCATTCCAAATTGATGAAGCCACGCCAACCTCCCATTGATGTCACAATAGCATGATCCTATAAAGTAGGATCAGAAATGGGGATCTGGATCTTGTTAGCCAATGCTCGATTTTGTTTTCGTGATTCTGTTTCGTTTTTTTGTAATCCTGTGATAGACTGGTTGCGACTTATCCCCATTTTTTACTTCGAATTTGCTCTGTCCCTTGTGCCGATCCAATCGGCTAGTTTGTAAGTACTCACTATTATTGTAACCCATGTAAATATATGCTCATATTTGCAATATGTTCACCGGTAGTAGAAGCGTGGCTGCTATTTGTGCTGGGTGTAAGTTTCTTCTTTCTTCTATGCTCTTTTGTAGGTAATTTAGTGTTCTTTTGTAGGTGATTTAATTGTCCTGAAAAGCGTGTTGTTTATTATTTTGGCCTTGGTCTACTCTGAAAATTACCCCAGTGTTTGCATGTACAATATATAACTCCTGGGTTTTTTTTAACTATTCCTAGTGTTTGCTCATTATTTCTATACCAATAACAATGCCTGGTCCTTTACATAGCCATCTTACATCCACCATCCAATGCCTTTAAACAGGGCCAACACTAGACTGGGCTGTAACAATGTGCAGAGTCACCAGTTTATGGCAAATATTTCTGCAGCTCATTTAATGAACTATGCCTGCTGATAGACATCCTGGTAAGTTTTCATCTTAGCCTTCTCAGTTTTTAAAGGATGTCCATTTCTTGGTAATGTCCATGGCTGCCCCCTTTCCTTCACTTGTTGATAATAACCTTTACTGTGTTCCATCGTATAGCAAATCTTTTGGAAATTCTTTTGCAGCCCTCTCCTGATTGAGACCTTTCAACAGTTCGCCTTTCCCATGCATGCTTTGAAGGTGTTTGCAGACCATCATTTCAGCAATCACAAGATGTGAAGATGAACAGAAAACCCTATAGGAACAGCTGAGAAATCTGAGTCTCTTTATTGATGACTTGATTGATAAATAATAATTCTTTGACAATCTATCTTAATTTTTCAATCACAAAAACCTGCTATTTAAATTGTAGTGTTCAGACTTGGATTGCAGCCACATGATTGGATGTTTAGATAATTGCATGTTAATGTGATGGTGTTACTAATAAAGTGGACGACGGTGAGTGTACAAACAGCATAATCTATGACCATAATAGAATTATGTCTATGGTAAGATTTTAAAGGAACAAATATAAATATATTGGGTTTTATGACTATAGTGGAAAACAACTATAGTATACAAGAGTTATAACTGAATTCTTATTGTGAAAATATGACTGTACAGGTGTTATGATAATGTTATAGACTATATTGGGTTATAGTATAACTACACGATCATGCAGATTTGCATGCAAAAATTATTTATGACTATAATTGCATAACAACTAGACTAAATCCTTGCCCTGTGAGATATGCAGGTCATTGTATTTAGTAGCTCAACAACTTGAAACTTTTGTGTAAATAAATAATGAATATTATAAAGGTCAAATATTACAAATCTAGTTGAGCCAGTGTAATAGTATGCGTTCATTTCACAAAAAATTGAAAAGGATTCAAGTAATAAAATGTTTATTAGTTGAATCAGCAGTTGATTGATGTAATACCGAAACCTAATACAGAACTTCAGCTTCAAAGCAGCTCAATGTGACTTATTTGGCAACAAAGGGAAAATCCGCAGTGGTTGCTGGATGGTCTCTGAATCGAGACACCGGCTTGATAGAACCAGTTAATTTACACCAAGACAATTTGAGTGTCCTTTAAATAACCGGACAATAAAACACAGATAAATGATCAATGAAATATCTGAACCATGATCTTTGTACTCTGGTAATACAGCCACTTTTTGTTTAGAGCACGGCGGAGGAGGTTTTGGCTCTCAAGAACACTGTGGGATTGAAATGTTGCTTCACTCCATTGTAATTCCTAGTAACCTTTTTTTTTTGTACATAAGCTTGTGCTAGTTTGTGGATGGAACTATAGGAAATACATAACAAGGTCATAAGACTACAGGGTAAGTATTGTCAGGGTAAAGTGTGTTGTTACCAAAATAAACTTGCTTGAAGGAAGCCCTTGAAGCCCTGCACAGTAACCTAATTAAAGAATTCAGACACTTTCATGGAAATGACATGCATTTTCATGTATAGTTAATGCTCATTCAGAAACTACAAGCACACCCAAGCACAAAGTAAACAGGAGGTACCCATTGATTGTCGTTTGGTTTGCAGAATATTTGTATTGACAAGAAAACCAATTCAGAAGACCTCTTGCATTCCCAGAATAGACTGCGATATCATGAATGGCGTGGGATCAGATGCTGATAAGGTGTAATAGTTAACATAACTTCCTTTGGCCGAACTCAAGTAACATGCAGTACAGTGTGGAATAGATAATGTCATTACATAAGTGAAATAAAGTTCCTAAGAACAATATATATATATACAGTATATATAAAATATCGGCAAAATACCCTTGCAATTCTGTTAAAATGCTACCCTTCTCTCAGAAAATTGTTGCAGTTGCAAATGTTTTGGTATCAATTTTTTTTTCCTGTGAAAATGTGTTGTTGTTCACACTTTAATGTTTCAGATCATCAAACTAATTTAAATATTAGTGAAAGGTAACAAAAGGTAACACAACATGCATTTTTTAAAATGAAGGATTTTGTTATTGAGGGAAAACTAAATCCAAAACTACATGGCCCCATGTGAAAAAGTGTTTGCCCCCTAAGCCTAATAACTGGTTGGGCCACCCTTAGCACAACAACTGCAATCAAGCGTTTGCAATGACTTGCAATGAGTCTGTTTCAGCGCTGTGGAGGAATTTTGGTCCACTCATCTATGCAGAATTGTTGTAATTCAACCACATTGGAGTTTTTTTTTGTCTATATAGAACAGTCACCATGGTGTTTTAATTCTTCCTTTACCAGTTCCTTAACCTCAGCTACATTATTTGTATCCATAACTCAAATCTATTACAAAACATAAGTTGTGCATTGGATTTGTTTGAAATCTAGCATGCATAATTATTATTATCTTATTAGTTTGTCCCTGTCAACAATGTTTTCCAAAAATACAAACCAACTAGTACGATATTTTTACCCTTCTAACCCTGACTAGGGCAGTTACTAAGGATGAATTATCCCATTCAGTGCTCCTGAATGTGTGAATAGACTCTAGTCTCACTGTGACCCCCACCCAGGATACGATCAAGTGCAGATAAAGTAAATGAATGAACAAATACACAAAAGATAACAACAAATCATTGATAGCAAGAAATAGCTCTAAATAAATATATATATATATATATATATATATATATATATATATATATATATATATATATATATATATATTTTTTTTTTTTACTGAATTTGACTCCAGGATTCCAGACATGCTCAGTTGATCCTTTATTAGGAATCTTCATGGTCTCTAGTGTTTCTGTTTGGTATAATAATCTTGGATCTTTGATCAGAGCTTTAAAGTATCCATAAAAAAAAAAAATCAATACATTTGTGCAATACTTCAGGACTAGACTTACACAAACAAAGAATCAAGTTACACATTTAACCCCGTACAATATAATGAAGCATTCAAGCAGCGACGTTTATGTTTGGCTGACATTAGCAAAGGTAATGCTGAGAAATATGAGATATTATGCATTGTTCTCTCAGATACAGACCTTTCAATGCGATGACACTGAGTTTCACAGGCTTTTTATGCAACAACACTAAATCCTGTTGCATAATCTTCAGAGGAGAGAAACATCTCAGAAATCTGTGTAAAAAACTCATATGGGGGCATGAACTTTTTTTTTGTTTGACACTACAATACCCATAATCTGTACTGTATTTTCGATGTAATTACCTTTACAAATAAAAGGTGTTAGTGGTTAAATGTGCTTTGACAGACTTAGAATGGGATTCTATAAAAGCTGCACTTCTCTTCATTATTTTGATGTTTTGTAATCTATGGCCATAGCATCAGCAAGCCAGTTGTTCACCTCAAGAAAGAAAGGAAACTTTCAAGAGGGACCCCCTTTCAGTCAAGCTTTCATCCCTGTACTGTGCATGAGAAAAACGTTCTTGTGACATTTCCACCTGCCATTTATTTATTTCCAGCTCTTCCAAGCCTCAACAATGGTTTCAAATTCATCCACTTTGAAAGCGTTTAAAAAAACAAAAAAAACAAAAAAAGCTACATTTTCATTTTTTTGTGAGGGGCCTGGGGTGCATCAGCATGCAAATTCCCAAACGTATGCAATAGGGTTGAATATTCACTCCAGCCCACTCCAAACAAACAGTATCTTCCCTGAGTCATGCTAGAACAGGATTGGTCTCCTATCTTAAATGAAGGGAAAATGTTATGCTAATGCATCCAATGGCATCTTATACAATTGTGTTTCCAACTTTGTGCTAACAATTTGAAGAAGAACCACATGTACATATATGCATTTGTCCATAGAATCTCCAAAGAAGAGCTGTGTGACTGAGTGTAATACAGTTTCCTGTGTTACATTCACACCTGCTCAAGTGCTTGACTGCCACTGCAACATAAAAATGCACTTAAATGAATACGTAGGGTTCTTCCTCGAAAAGGAAATCCCCTTTTTCCCCTCTCCAGTAAACAGAAAGACTGCTTCAGGACGAGGTTCCAGGTTGGCATTAAGCAAAAAAATACTTTTATTGCAAACTTGTGGTCTTTGCTACTTACAATACATGTTACATTAGAAACACAAAGGCAAGTCACTGGCAGAAGACAGAAAAGCATGTGCTTATATTGTGTTTAGCACCATTGTTTTTTTTTTTCCATATACACCAGTAATTAAGAGGTTTAACGTACATTAGGATGTATGATGACATTTCTCTTAAATAGAAACTGCATACAAAAAAGTCTCCCAACAAACAATCTCGCTCGTTTTTTTTTTCTTTTTTCAGCGTCCAACGCTTTCTCTCGTCTTTTGCTTCGTCACCTGAGATGTGGAGTGTGTTTGGAGTGACCTTCCCAGTGTACAGAAACCCCCGTCCCCGTGTTTTAGAAATGTTTAAGCGGTCTCAGAGAGGGAACAGAGCAGAAAAAAAAAGAAAGAAAAAGAAAGGCAGCAGAATCTTCAAGTATTAAACACAGCTTAGCGCACAAGCTTCGGACACACGTTATTAGGACCTAGAATTAACTCAAGAAACAAATAAAGAAGAAAAAAAAAGAATACAGGCTAGGGTTAATGAGCGTCCTTCCCGACACAAATGTTTCATATAGATCCATATATTCATATGCATATAAATAAAAATTCAGTGCTGTAAAAACATTTTCTGACCACATAGGAACTGAACTAAGTGAAGGCATGTCATGTAAGTTTTTTATTTTTTTATAATGTAATCCCTCACTCTTTTTTCAATTATGGCTAAGAAAAGCTACTGAAGGACTAGGTAAACAGATATCCCATGTTAATCATCATTTTTTTTATATAACACTTAGTGAAAGATGTGTGTTTTTCTCTCGATCTCTTTTGGTTTATGCAGCACAGAGTAAAAAAAATGTACTTTTGGCAGCAGTAAGGCACCAAGGGATTATATCAGTGTGTATGTGTATGTGTGTGTGTGTGTGTGTGTGTGTGTGTGTGTGTGTGTGTGTTAAACATAAAGCAAAAAACACTCTTTGGCTATCTCAGAGAAACCCTGTTTGTGTGTACGGAGGTTAAAATGCATTGGTGATCCTGTAAGTGTATCAGAACAGCCTGTTTTTTTTTTTTTTTTGTATATGTGTGTGTGTGTGTGTGTGTGTGTGTGTGTGTGTGTGTGTGTGTGTGTGTGTGTGGGTGAAAATGCAAGTGAAATGCATCTGCAGTCCTGTAGGTGTATTTAGATCCTTGTCTCCTTTTGCGGTATGTGTGAGTATTTTCTCAGTCTCTAGGTGGCGCTGGAGCGACTTTGCCTACGATGTGCAGCGTTGCACGTTTTTGCCGCCTTCGGCGTGCAGCTGCAGGTCAATGGGCCGCGACGGCTGTTCTCCCGGCCTGACGTTTAGCAGAGACAGGTTCTTCACGCAGCCCGTGATGCCTGAATAGAACTTCGAGCCAGTCAGAGTGGCCATGTCTGGAGCTCCACCTGTCGACATGGACACCACAAACACACACATAAATTTGACATATCATTTACCCAAACTTTTACAGTCACTTGAAATTTATTTGCATCTTATCAGCATTAAAAAGCAACTGCACTGACTGTTTCTGCATGGCTTTCATTTGCATACCGAAACCTGATTGGCTCTTGTATTTTATGATGTAATAACACATCTCGCATGCCGGGGTTTTTATTTGTTCCTTTTTTTCTTTTTAAAGCTATTTCCCCATGGTATTAAGCAATGACATTTTAGCACTTGACACATTTTTTTCTTTTATTTATATACAATATTACTTATAAGGAATACTTTTAGCTACAAATTGCAGCAAAATGTTGATCTCTATTCGGTTAGACATTTCTACGGATATAAAGGATTTGATTAAGGCCAGTAATTAATTGTAAAATTAACAAATATATAAAATTGTATAAAATAAACAAAAACACACTGGGAACCAAGAGCTATCTGCTCTCTTCCACATACATGAGCTTGATGGCCTACAGCTGTGATCGACAGGAGAGAGATTTTAACGCTTTCCTCTTGCCTCATTTTGGTGTGTTGTTCGTCTCCTTCATCTTTTTTAAAATATAATTTTTGCAATTTCAGTCCCCTTTTGTTCCTTGCGATGTGTTTAGACTATTATTTTAATGTGGTGTTTATTTCAACAAGAGATCTTATAACATAAAAGGTCCATACCCAGGTAGATGCTGCCCTTGGTGTTTACCATGACACTCCTGCCAGGGGACTCTCCATGCTGAGCTGCCCTGTCATCAACCTGTACGTAGCCCTGCTTTCCTGTCCTGCACACAACAAAACGCACATGCTGATTCGTCCAGTCATTCATTCAGATGCACCACTTACTCTATATAAGACCTAACAAATCACCCATTAAATACTTTAACATTAAATCCCATAACTCATCCATCCATATTTTTTTCCTTTTTATTTAAAATAGTTTTCAATAAAGCACATTTTAACTTTATACTGTGTATATGCTGCCATTTTTGAATAGAAAACAACATTACAGTATTTCAGGCTTACATCAAATAATAAAAACTGTAAGTCTAGAATAAATAAGTTCCTCAATACAAAGTACATATATTCATATAGGATTGAGAATGATGCACTTGAACAGAGAAACTATTGCTGGAGGCTTGATCTGGGTTTAAAACAATTAAAATGAAATGCTAACAATAAAGCTACAGAATATGAATACTTGCAAATTATAGTAAAAATGGTACCTGACTGCAGTGATTTTGTGCCAGTGTCCATCATTAATGCGCTCCTTTGAAAGGATTTCTGCCTCTCCACTGCCCAGCTGGTAACTATAGGGCAAAGAGGCAAGTAGGTAAGTACACACACCAATACATACACTGTCTTGGGCAATAAAAATAAAAGCTACGCCCAAAAAATATAGCTTTTAATAGTGTTAAAACTAATCACTGCAAATTTTGTAACCAGCGACGTGTTGAATTCAAAATCTAACTCCATCCCTCCATCCCTCCATCCATCCATCCATCCATCCATCCATCCATCCATCCATCCATCCGGTTCTTTTCTCCAAATAGTACATTTTTCCCATCACTAGGAGACCCAAACCTGTTCCAGCATGACAACACCCCTGTGCACAAGTTTTATGAAGATATGCTTTACATGGTTTGGAAAGGAAGATCTTGAGTGGCCTGCTATAGAGTTAGAGCTCTGACCTCAACCCAACTGAGCACCTTAAGGTTTGAACTGGAACGCTGACTGCACCCCAGGCCTCCTCAATTCACCTACATCAGTACCTGACTTTACAAATGTAACAAGCAACAATCTCCACAAGTACACACCATAATCAAGTGGAACATCTTCCAGAAGCGTGGATATTATTACAACAGCAAATGAGGACAGAGTGGATATACACATACATGTACAAGTCAAGGTGAATAGATTTAGACTTGTATTTGTTTTATATTTGACATGGTTTAAGTAAAACACAGTGAGCTGATACATAAAAATAATCAGTAGTAATTTCCTTATAGCTGTAAGCTTTGTTTTATTCCTATAAGACCACTGCAGTTTGCAGACCATTAACAACATCTGAACAATCAGAATACAGAATTCAACAGCGCTGCAAATATGAATGCTGATTCAGTGGCTCACCTGAACACCAGGTGTCCATTGTGTAAGCCAAGGCTTATGAAATCTTTCCCCCTTCCCTGGTCTCCTGATTCCTGTAAAAAAATGGTACAGTGCACAATGAAAAATGATCTTCCCAACAGACGAGACCCCAGAAATGAAATGATTTACATTGTGGTATCATTTCGAACAGAAGCATACATGTATTTGAATATAATTAGTAGCATGGTTGTGTCAACAGTTTATAATTATTTTTTTTAGCATTTCAGCTTATACAACAAACTTTTAAAGCCTAGACACAAATTCTTTACAAAGTGTTCGTTTTAAAATGTTGAGGCGTGCACATGCATGCAAAAGTCATGCAATAGTTATGTCTAATAGTAAGTCTGATGGACGGTGCTAATTCAATAACATTTCTTTTGTAAATAAATAAATATACACCACATTCTAATATCATTCCTAAACTAATATGTGCTTAAAGTGTTTAAGTTTTGGTCCTGTCTCAACCTCCCGTCATGGCGTTTCCTCGTTATCGTATGGTGGCCACCTGTTTTGTGTTCGTCCGTGATTCGTTTGTTTAAGTATCATTGCAAAGTCTTGTCCTGCTCTTGTAATATTGAGTCCAAGTCTCGTTTGAGTAAGTACACACGTTTTAACCTGTATAGTATATTATTGGGTTTTGGTTTCATGGTACGTCATAGAACACCGTCCCCGAATATTAATGGTTACTATGGAAGAATAAAGTAAACGAATAAAGTAAAAAAACACACCCAAAAAACAAAGGATGCTATATTTAGTTGGATGTTTTTGCTCTAAAGACAACCTGTAAGATTCATTACAGCATCTGTAGATAGCAGCTGTAGGAACATACTTGTTTCAGTGTCTGCTTATGCAGAACCTTGTTGTGAGTGTGTGACTTGTGCAGGCTCAGGGAGGCTGCGGGCTCCTGAGCAGAAGGTCCGTCGTGGGTTAGTGCAGTGAGGTAACATGCAGGGCATTCAAGCATTCACACACACACACACACACACAGAGAACAAGTCAATGAGCAATGAGCGTAATCTCGCTGTCTGCTCTGGTTATAAATCACATAAATGCAGAAGTTAGAATGAGTGGGAAACACCAACAGTTTAGCGACTTTCGCGCAGTTAAAATACATGCGCAGGAGATAAAAAGTTAACGAAGATGAAATATCACAAGAGAAGAAACTTCATTCGCATGCTACAGCTCATAAACAAATCTTCTCATCATCAAATGAGCTGTCGATTGGAAAACTCCTTTAAGTTTTTGTTAAATGCAAATTAGTGTCGGGGGGGTTAAATGCAAATTAGTGCCGTAAACTACAAAACCTGAAAGATAACAATAATCAGCAAAAATGTCTGAAAATATTTACACCCATTACATCTTGATTTCAGGCATGGAGAAATGAAAATAATGATGTGTTTTCCCTTCTCGGATATAAATATGCTCGTACACTGTACAAGTCTGCACTGCTACCTTATTTTTACCCTGACTTTTTCAGGATTTGGGGAGCTGGATGAGGATTCATGCTTTGATATAAACACTGCGTGTATGGATGATGAGAGTACGTGTACAGTTTCAGAACCTACCACCCCCTGCCACAGAATGAGGCCGTCCTCAGAAATAGTGTTTATCTCTAGCTCGATGGTCTCAGGTGACACTGGAGAACTAAAAACAACAAAAAAGAAGATTTTCGAATGCAAATTTACGATAGAAAGAGAATTTTCTGCTATAACTCAGACTACAGAAACTAGGCAGGAGCTCCTGACCTGCGTGGGAACATGGCTTTGGGGAGGCTGAGGTAGCCGTCATCATGGAAAAATGCAGCGTATTGTATTGGAGAATCTGTAACAGAAGCACAGGGTTTTGGATTACACACAGGGCAGGAGAGTGAGGCCACACATCTGCTGTGCTGTCACCCTGTGGACATCCGGAGAACAACTCAAAGTACAGAGCAGGGAACAGAAAGCATGGTGCAGCATGGGGGAAATCAGGGTGAAGGATATGTACAGTATGTGTGTGCATCTATATGTGTAACATCATAGTAGTATAGTATATAGAGTATAGTTTATAATATACACATTGAAGACGTCGATTCAGATTCATTGGCAACAAATACATAGATTACATTTTCATTGAAGAGAGAAACACAAACATAAAATGACACATTACGACAGAGTCAAACAGCATACACACACATATACACGCAGTGACGTTCACGAGAGCAGGCGTTTCTCGCAAACACACAAACACATTCTGCCGAACACACACACACTCCGTAAACAAAAGAAGTCGATGTTCATGTTCAAGGATGCTTAACAAATAACCCTTTAGGCTTTAATGGGTCTTAAACTCACCTGTAATTTTGTGCTTTTTGAATTAGTAGTTAGTATCGGATTATGTGGATGAGAATGTTTGGATGAACTAGAACTAGAGACCCCAAAGGGAAATACGCTCAGTCCTTAGAAAAAATATAAAAAGTAGTCAGGAGTCTGTAAGATTGTGTAGATATGTATTTGACTAATTTCCATTAACTATCATTATTTACTGCATTATTATGAACTATTTAAGCATTAACAATGTAGATGTACACTATATGGGCAAAAGTATGTGGTCACCTCACCAGAAGATTTATCAAAGATTTAAAAAAGATTTAATTTGCTGTTATAATGAGCTCCACTCTTCTGGGAAGATTTTCCACTAGATTTTGGCTTGTGCTTGTGAAGATTTCTGCTCATTCAGCTATAAGGGTGTTAGTAAAGTCAGCTACTGATGTAGGTGAGGTGAGGAGGCCTGGGGGTGCAGTCAGCATTCAAATTCATCCCAAAGATGTTCAACAGGGTTGAAGTCAGAGGTCCAGAGCAAGCCATTTAGGATCTTCCAGTCCAACCCATGTAGTGCATATCTTCATGGAGCTGGTTTTGTGAACTTTCATGCTTAAACTTGTTATATTGTGGCACACAATTGTATAAAACGTCTCTGGATAAAGGAACATTGTCCCTTCACTTGAACTAGGAGACCCAAACCTGTTTCAGCATGACAATGCCCCTGTTATAGACCTCTGACCTCAACCCTTTGGGATGAATTAGAAAGCTGACTTCACCCCAGGCCTCCTCACCCTACATCAGTACCTGATCTTGTAGCTGAATGAGCACTGAGTGGAACATCTTCCCAGAAGATGGTAACTTATTATAACCAAAGGACTAAATGTTGAACGGGATGTTTAAAAAACATATATGAATCCTATGCTATGGTGTCTACAAACTTTTGTCCTTATAGTGTATGTGCTTCTTGATAAATTTTTATCAGACATGCTTTATATCAGGAATCAGTTTAGCAGTTTTACCAGTCCTCAGCACTCGTTAGCAGTTTGTAAGAGAAACATAAGCAACAGTTGCATCTGTTCTGGGGTGCATGCACTGCAGTCAATGCAGAAAACCAGGTTAAACAGGAGTGTAACTGTTGCTTGGCGTTTCTCTGATGACTGCTAGCAGATGAAGAAGACCTATATGAGAATTGTCTGGTCATGATACAGCAAAATATTTTACAGATGTTGTGGAATAAGGTTGGGATTTTCAGTTTAAGGGGAGTTAGAGGAAAGAGTTCTCCTTGGTTAGTGTCGGCTCAGGCAGACCGGACGGATACTGTACCGTTCACCCCGCTTGCCTCCAAATTCCACGGCGCCTCGAGGACGACGGCCTTCTGCCCTGTGTGTGTAGGATACAGCCACGAGAGCGCACGGGTGAGACACACAGTTAGGCGTTAGAACTAAGGTTAGGAGCTTTCTGCGTCCTCGTTCCAGGGACAAGTTTGTGCATTGGTGTGTAAAGGCAACATCAAGTCTAAGCTGTGAGGCTACACACGGCACTATGGGTCTATTAGTTCCATCAAGCTTTCGAGGTCCTCTAAAAGCTCTCTACGTTTTTTTTTTTGTCATTCCAGAAATGATAAAAACACACTCAGTGTTGTAGAAGGTCTAGATCAGGTGAGGACTAGTGCGCTATCGGGACATAAATGTCAGCACTGCGTTACAAAACAGGCAGACAGAAGAGACTCACCTTTTCTGCAGAAGACGCCCGTGTAACCTGCGGCACACACACAGTGACTGTTCACACAGCTGCCGCCGTTATGACACTGAGACGAGTCCACGCAGGTGTCCTTCACCACCTCACAGCGATCTCCTGTAGCCGTAAGCAACAAAGAATCCTTAAGTTAGCACTGAAACATGTTACACTATATGGACAAAAGTTTGTGGACACCTGATCATGAGATATGTGCTTTTGTGAACATACAGTTCCACATTTTGTCCCCGTTTGCTGTTATTATAAACTTCACACTTCTTTCCATTGTGCTTGTTAAGACTTTTTTTTACTTTTGAACACACGATGGGTTAAAAAAGCGTAATTATTCTGATTAAAGACCTTTGTTTTTTTTTTATTTAGCGCTGCTACAGAAACAAGAACCCCAATTCCAAAGAAGTTGGAATTTATTATGGCTATACATATATATATATATATATATATATATATATATATATATATATATATATATATATATATATATGACATTATAGCCAATAGCCATAATAAATCATAGTACTTTGGATACATAAGTATATTTGAAGGCAAATACTTTTGTACTTTAACTGAAGTGAATCAAGTGGAAACTTGGTGAGTCTGTGTTTTTCATTCCCGCTGCGCAGACTCTCCTGTCCTGCAACCTGCGTTCTTTGAAATAAGATCATTACTCTTTTATGTATTTTTTTATATTATTCAATAAGTAGTAGGTGGTCACTTAGTAGTCATTGACCTTTGGATCTGAAAGTCAAGCTGCCTCTCCTTTCCTCTCCTCTCTCAGTTGTATGAATGAGATAAATGTAAGTCACTCTAGATAAGGGCGTCTACCAAATTCCATAAATGTAAACAAACACAGGTCAAAGTCACATGATTGACTGATGTTTTGGATGATTTTATAGATACAAAGATCCTGCCCTCAAAATTCCTGTTTACTCTCTGTACTTGTAGCAACCTGATTCTGCAGCCGAGTACATGGGTGCACAGTGAGTTTACCCTCGTAGCCGTCCATGCAGAGGCATTGGAACTCGTACTCGGCGGTTTGCATGCAGGTGCCACCGTGCTGACACGGCTTGCGGTCACATGGGCTATTATCAATGCACTGACTGATGGCCCTGCTCTCTATAAACGTGTAGGAGAGGTCGATCTTCTTCCCATTGATAGACACCTGGAGACAAAAGTGTTCAAACGTTAAAAAACTTAACGTTTCATTATGTATAAATAGTAGAAAATAAGATAAAGAAGATAAATACGTACCTCTCCGATGCAGCCCTCAAAGAACATGCTGACGTTGGCAGGTTTGGGCAGGATGTCCTTTTTCGGCACGCCGCCCAGGAACATTGCGGTGTGCACGTTGAGGCCCTGAGACTTCCCAGGAGATGACTTCCTGACTTCGGGTCCATCGTCCAGCTTCAGCACGCCATCCTGGTTGAAGCGCTCCGCTGTCACGTAGTGCCATTCGCCTAGAGACACCTGCTGAGGACTACGCAGCACTGCCTGGCCTACATGCCCACCACACACATCCATTAGATCAAATAATAATCTGGCTTTTAGCAAATATGAGCCCTAAAAAAAATTCACTATACTCCGACCTGTGCCGAGCTCATAACGAAACTCCACGTGTCCCTCCACGAGCGACAGAGCGACAAAGTCCTCCACCTTCACCTTCTTCCCGCCGAGGAAGAACATCAGGCCGTCTTTGTCCATCGGCTTGAACTCCATGTCGATGCGCAGGTCGTTGTGGATGTTAGTAAGAGGAGGATACACGATATACGACTCGTCGCCGTCAAACAGCGGCATCGTCACCAGCAGACCTGAAGGTGAAGCGTACATGAGAGTCGAAATCTCACCGGCCAGCGTTTATGCAAAACATAAACAAATCTCGTACCGCCCATGCATTTGTGTCCGTATTTGCCAAGGTGGCAGCGGCAGTCATAGCCCACGCCGCCGGGACGGTTAATGCAGGTCGCGTCCGGGCCACAAGCCTCTGAGGATGCAACACACACATACACACACACAAAATATGCTTCATCACAAAGATATCGGCTACCTTCTTGAGAACACAATACACCACAGCCCCTTGTAGCCAAAAAAACCCCAAAATTAATCAGTGGGAGGGATGTTATACTCGCTCTAATGTCACAGCACCACTAGCCAATCACAAGCACTTCTTGGCTTGTGCATGTAGAAGAGGGCGAAGAGCCCTTATCGTTAATTACATATACAACCCACCTTTATACATGCGGTTGAATATCATTCTTTTATTCATCTTGCCAAAAATAAAAATGGCTAAAGATTCTTTTAACGGCAATACTACTTGTTAAAGACCAACATTTTTCCGAGACGAAAAATCACACTGCTGATGACACTGATACCTTCAACGCATGTCTGCAAATCTCACTGTGAATTCTTTTGAGTCTCACCGGGATGGCAGTGTTCGGATGAAAGGTGCTGGCAATTGCTTCCTGTGAATCCTCTCGGACATGTGCACTTGTACAGACTTTCCCGAGCGTCTCTACACACTCCACCGTTCTGCACCACAAAACGCACCATCAAAGGGACATCCAGTATAAAATCAACCGCATTATACACTATATGGACAAATGTTTGTGGACACCTGATCAAAGAATTCAGATTCCCATTCCACATTTAGTCCCCATTCACCTTAATGATAAGCTCCACCCTTCTGGGAAGATGTTCCACTAGATTTAAGTGTGTGTTCGTGGAGATTTGTGGAGATTCATTCAGTCACAGGGGTGTTAGTAAAGTCAGATACTGATGTAGGTCAATTTATCCCAAAGTTGTTCAGTAGGGTTGAGGTCAGAGATCTATAGCAGGCCAATCAGGATCTTCCACTTCAACCCATGGAGCTCAGGTGAATTGTCATGCAGGAACAGGTTTAAGTGAGGAGAAAATATAACGCCTCCAACTTTATAGTAACAGTTTGGAGAAGACCCCAATACTTTTTTACCCCATACTTTTGTCTATATAGTATACATGCACTAAAGCTTGTCTAGCTGTAATTTGAGTTTGCAATATGATCAAACCTGACAGGGGTGATCCTTGCAGGTGGGGCAGTCAGTCACACCGGTTGAACTCTTCTCCAGATCCTTGAAAATCACTTCCTCACCCTGGATAATCAGCTGTTTAATGCAGCCTAAAAAAGGATTATGGAGTCACTGTATTAATACTGAGTTGGATCAATTCCACAGGATTCGTGTGAAACAAATAGACACACTCGATGACTTTCATACCAACAAAGCCGCTCTTGAGCTCTGATGTTTTGGCGATCATGCTGTAGTTTGGATATCCGCCCACATACAGCTCCTCGTTCAGATCCAGCCCTTGGAATTTGCCCTGGACAGATGTGACAGATGTTTGCTTGATGAAATCAAGCTTGAAAACCTTACAGTCTCTGACTGGTGACACGGCAGCAGACGTACCTGGGAGGTGCCACTGACCGGAGCTTCTTTGTCCACTGTGATAGACCCATGCGTGCCGTTACGGTACAGCTGCACTGTGTGGAACTCACCTAGCTTGATTGCAGTTGGGTAGCGGATGCTGGCCATGCCAGAGCCCACATCGAACCTTCAAAACAATAGCAAAGCAATTGTATTATTTATTTATTTTTTTAAAAATTTTTACTTAACAAAAACAAGATCAGATATTACATAGTTATGTATAAAATTGAATGTCTGGCTTTTACACTGGTTTTAAAAATCCATAAGTTTTTAGTTTGTTTTTGTTACAAAGCATTGCTCATGGTCCTGATGTCAAAATCAGTTCCAGGAAGATAATAGATAAAAAAAATAAAAAATAAAACTAAAATATTAAATATGTACAATGTCATGTTTATTTCAATTTTTTTTTTTTAGCACTTTTTGTTAAATTTGTCACATTTATATTAAATTAATATACAGTTGAATTATAATTTTTATTTTAATAAATCAGATTCTGCATATACGATTTCTGTATATACATAATATAGGAATGTATTAAAAATCTAGGGAGCTATTTTTTTTATATTTACCCCTTAAAGAAAAAAAAAAGGCTAAATACGAGGAAGGTAAGTTAGAATGGAAGTAATAGGAGGAAATGTAACAAAAACTTGATAAAAAAAAAAAATTATTATATTATATATATTATTATATACACACACACACACACACACACACTTCAGGATGTATGTTTAAGGAACACTTCTAGATAGTTTTAATAATCGCTGTACCTAGTTTGCTGATTGTGTTGCTTTTTTTTCCCATACTGATACAATGAAAAATATCTGTCCTAAGACCGATGTCATCCCTACCTGAATTCAGGGCGACCACCTACAAGGCCGAGAGAAATGAAATCGGCCCCCATAGCCTTCTTCTGGCCGTTATACAGGATCATTCCTGAAGGAGAAAGAAACCTTTTAGAGGAGTACATGCATCAATGTAAAAAGTAAACCCAGACAGAGCAGAATGTATTCGGATTAAGCTGAGGGGGCAAGTGCCATGCTGAGGGGCTCAGCAGGGGGCAGTGTGTGTGAGCAGAAGCTCAGGTACAGTCTGTAGTGCTGAGATTTATGCCAGTCAGTGGCTTCATGAGCAGCATGCCAGGGCACAGGCCATAACTCAGCCATAGGCACAGAGGGGTGTAAAGGCCATGAGTGCATCGTGGTGGTCTGTGGCAATATCAGTTTATGTCTCCTTCTATAGAAGTCAAATGTAACACTCTGCACATGTTCCCTCTTAACTCACTCCATATGAGCAGAGCCAAGAATTATGAACTGCTTTAGGTCATGCAACAATATCATGCACCAGGTATATGAGGATATAATATTATTGGTGACATTGATGTTAAATTCTAATAAGATTTAATGATTTTAGCCTGTGGATTACTGCATAAGCTGCATTATGTATGTAGCTATATATATGTACGCATGTATTATGTACATAGACCATTATGTAATCCATCCATCCATCCATCCATCCATCCATCCATCCATATTGGGTGGCACAAGGAAATTTGTATTTGCAGCAATTGTTCGGAGCCAGTGTGACCTTGTTTAAAACCCCTTGCCATTAGTTATAATTGAGCAGTGAAGCGGTGAGCAACGAGTGTTCGCTGTAAAACCTTTTATAACAATCGTGATAATGTGAGTGCGGCATAAAGGGAATTTCTGCGTCATTTCCAGTCACGATCGGGTCCCGTCTCCTCAATTTCGATGGAGTGGCGAGGGCTCCTCACGATGGGAGCTTGAACCGCCTCTATATTCTCTGGTGTGAGGGCTGTTCATACACCAAATAGGGACTTCTTTTATAAAGCAGAACCTGTTTTTTCTAAATTATCATGTTTTACAATGAAAGCACCGCTCCACTGCTCCATTATAACTAATAGCAAGCAGCTTCCCACAAGATCGAACTGGTTCCAAACAATTGCAGATGCCCCATGGACAATCGATTTCCTGTGTCGCTGCACCACACTGTGTATGTATATATATATATATATATATATATATATATATATATATATATATATATATATATATATATATATATATATATATATATATATATATATATATATATATATATAGTGGTCATCTAAACTTATTCAACCAATTGTGCTGTCAAATTGTGTCAAAAACCAAACTTTAAGAAATACGTAATCGCTAATATGTTACATCATCATGGAAAACATGCAGAATTCTGCACTGCAGTGTATACAGCAGGCGTGAACTCAAACACTCAGGTGGGAACTCAAACATCATCATCATGCCTGTAGGTGAACGAAATGTGCAGCTTGTACAATCCTGCAAACAAATCCCATGCTGCACTCTCTGTACTGTGCGGCATCGCAAAATAAATAAATAATTAATACAGCGATCTCTCAGTAACACACAGTACAGGGGTGGAAAAGCAGCCAGCGCCTCTACGGTGCCCACGAGAGGCCAAGAGGAAGCCCTCTAGCAGCGTGTGTTCGTGTGCTCACACTCAAGAGCGAGGACTCACCGGAATACAAAACGAGACCTTCGTACCAACAGGGAACAGAAGAAAGGTTGAGTTTGTAAACAGAACACGAAGCATTTGATTTATTCTTAAACCAATACGAGGGCTTATGAAGACAGATCCTTACCGTCCACGTTGTCTGGCCTAAAGGTGATGTTAATCTTGAACGCTTTGTAGGAACTTTTAATGGTGGGAAGCCTGAGGTAGGACAGAGGCTCCTGACTAAAATACGGCATCACTCGCTCTACAAAAGACAGCACAGAAAGAAAGCATCAGGAAGATGAGACAGCTCATACATTCATTCTTCATTTTTTTTATTCTAGTTTCACCAAAAACACTTCTGTCTCCTTTCTGCTCACTAACAAGACTGAGACTCATGAATTCCCAGGTTCACCCAGAGAAAATGTCTAGAGCAAACAGTACTAAGATCAATTCTTTAGTGTTTTATCTCATAACTACTAGACTGGCAAATATATTAAAAGTAGAAGGTCGCTTAGTCTCCTACCAGCATCCAATAATGCATAAAAACCCCCATAATTGCTGCTGTGCTACTAGCACTCATTTGCACCATATGTATAAATCTGAAGCACCACTTCACTCTGGGGTACAATTACAGAGCAGAGTGAGCTGACCAAAGACAGCTGAGCTGAAACGCCTACCCTGTAATTAAAAGCCAGACTCACCGTGCACATTGAGTTTGGTAAAAGCCTCCACTTTGCCCTGCTTGTTTGATGCCGTACACACATACGTGCCAGAATCTTCGTGGCTGACGTTAGGGACGGTGAGCACATGGGCGTCCTGGAAACACTTGGGTGGGAGTTCGTTCTCCCGCTAAAAGAGATTTATGTTCGGTTTTGAGTAGAAAGTGTCTAAACCCTGAAATATGTACGTACACCAATCAGGCATAACATTATGGCATTATAATATTATGACCGGTAAGTAAATTACACTGCCGCCTGTTAGCGTGTGGGTTATTTATTAGGTAGCAAGTGAACATTTTGTCCTCAAAGTTGACGTCAGAAGCAGGAAAAATGGCCCAAGGATTTGAGCGAGTTTGACAAATTGTGACGTCTAGACGACTGGGTCAGAGCATCTCCAAAACTGCAGCTCTTGTAATGTTGTGCCTGATTGTTGTATATACATATGGCTTTCAGGTTATACTGACTTTCAGTATTTATGAAAGGTGGAATTTGCATGCAGTAAGGAGTTACCTTTGACCATGTGATGTTTGGAACGGGATACCCGGTGGCAATGCAGGGGAAAATGGCAGTCGAGCCCACGGTCACTTCTTTCGTATCAGGCTGAGCGGCAATTTGCGGCAAAGCTTTGAAAATACAGTCGTGTATATTGACGTTAGGACTCGACAAACGTGTCATTTATGAGAAGAAAATCCTAGATAACAAAAATCCTGGTGTGTGCCTTACAATAATAAGAACTTCTATACCAGATTTGTAATTATAACGATATAACCCACGATAACGCAGAAAAATCAGTTCGCATACACTGGATGTTAAGGACCACTTGGGTTTGAACCGAGCCGACGTTGTTGGTTGCGGTGCAGCGGTACTGCCCGGCGTCGACCTCCATCACGCGCTCGATCCTCAGCATGGCCCCTTTCACCTGCACATGATCAGGCAGCGGAGCTCCCACTTTACTCCAGCGCACCGTGGGAACCGGGTCGCCCTCAGCATAGCACTCGAACTCCACCGAGGTGCCCACCGTGACCGTCTGCACCGACGTACGCACGTTAATCATCACCTTGGGCAAGGCTGTAGTGCACAGAAACACTCACGTCAATACGCAGCGTGACAGATGGATTTCTGCCATATGAACGTCTGCCAGGATTCAATCGAGGTTACATGCGATCGCAGCGGGAGATGCGACGTGGACCGACCTTGAATAGTGAGCTTAGCGGTATCCTGCGCCTGGCCAAACAACGTGGTTGCTCTGCAGATGTACATTCCCTCGTTGCTCTTTTCCAAGTTCTCGATCCTGCCAAAAAAAAAAAAAAAAGGCCACTGACTTGAGAAACAGATTTGAGAACCTCGCTTCATTAGTACACACTGACAGAGTGTGTGTAAGTTTATTCTTTAGATACAACATTTCTGATGATCTGGTGGCCAAAATCTAGTGTAACATCAGAACATGGTGATTTGGCATTAGTTGCTGGTGGAAGAGTGATGGGAAGTAGATAATGGTGCACTGGAATGGAAGTGGAAAAAACGACTTTTTTTTTTTAAACATCCCACGTTTAGTCCCGTTTTCTGTTATAATAACGTCCACTCGCCTGGGAAGATGTTCTACTGGATGTTGGAGTGTGCTTGTGGAGATTTGTGCTGACTCATATATCATCTGTATAACCTTGTGCAATTGTACATACATATTCCATATTGTGCCTCACACACATCGTACACTAATATAACATCTCATATATGTTCATACAGTATGTTTCTATATATTTTGTGTTTTTGCTCACCAGCTTCCGCACATTTTGACACTGCCCAGAACCTTTATATTTATTTGATGTACATATATCCACTTATATATTACATGCTGTACATTTATTTGCATATTTAGCATGAATGTGTTCAATAGGGTTGAAGTTAAAGCTCGACAGCAATAAAAGACTGTAGTAAAGAACACTACTTATAATCACACACTCCAGTGTTCATGTTAGTTCTCACTCTCCAGTGTTCTGTATTGTTTAAAGACTGTTATCACATTCTTGATGTCACCCAAATGAGGATGGGTTCCCCTTTTGAGTCTGGTTTCTCTAAAGGTTTCTTCCTTATAACATCTAAGGGAGTTTTTCCTTGCCACAGTCGCCACGGCTGCTCATCAGGGATAAATGCACACCATTCACCTTAACTGTTAAGGCCTGAATCAATAGACTCCAAGAAAAAAGTCGGAATTGCGAGAAAAAAAACTGAATTACCAGAAATAAACTCAGAACTCGGAATTGTGAGAAAAAACTTGGAATTGCAAGGAAAAAATTAGGCAAACGGAAAAAATTTTATCCTAGTTTAAGTGACAGGAAATTTTAAAGCTACTTCATCCAAAGACCCTATACAGTTGTTTAGGGGAGAGCTACATATGGCTGGAAAGGTCAAGTGTCCCAATACTTTTGTCCATATAGTATCGTATATCATTTTCATTTTCAGCATATAAATATAAAAAATATATATATTTATATATATAGTACTTTCTGGTGTACTTTCAGTCTTTCCTCTGAGGAATTCATGTTCATTTTCATGGCAACTAAAAAGTTTAGCCGCTCTGATGCACTCTTCATGCGGGTCGGACAAATAAGAACATACAGAGCGAGATACCACGTCAGCGCTTCGAAAGCGTCGACAGCTGCCGTACATCTGGATTCATACCGAGTGGAAAAATGGAGGCTGACAATCATGGATCATTTACAGCATATTTCATAGTCACGTGCCTTCTAGATCACAGCCACGATACGGTGGATGTAAAACGTAATCAGCAACACGTGGAAGCGAAATTCGGAAAAATTAGGTTGCTTGTGCATAAACATCTTCGATGCATGAGAGATTAAAAGCATGGCCCACCGTAGAACTCCATCTTTGATGTGATGATTGTGTGGAAGTGTTTCTCCCTCCTTCAGCCACTCCAGAGTGACCTCGGGTCCTCCGCTGGCTGAGCATGTGAACTCCACCGCACTGCCCAGAGCCTTTACCTCCACCTGGGGGGAGACGCGCACTGACAGTGGCGCTACACACACACACACACACACACACACACACACACACACACACACACACACACACACACACACACACATTCATCACAATGGGATTAAACCGAACTCCCTTCACACATCCTTTCATTTCAAAGACCTTCAAGATCTCAGTGAGATTGCTGATGGACACACTGCATTTCTGATGGACCACCAATCCAAACTACTCACATCGTACAGACACTTTTGCAACCGCCTCGCTCCTGCCCACTTTGTTGCTAACAACACACTTGTAGCTTCCAGCATCGCTTGGGGAAGCTAGGTTGATCTGTAGGTCTCCTCCCTGCACCTCAACCCGAGCAGGCATGTTTCCGTTCACCTTGCTCCATTCGAATTGCATCGGTGGTGTTCCATGTGCAATACACTGCAGCCTGATGACCTCGCCGACTCGCACGGCCACGTCGTCAGGCAGAGTAGTGGTGTACGGAGGCGCTAAAACGAGAATCGTGGTTACGTGGTTAGCATAAAAAAATCAATTGGTTCATCCAACTATCATTGACATTATAGTCAATGCACCCAATAATCACATTCAGTGTCACATGACAATTCAACATTAGACTTAGATATACTTTACTGATCCTGTGGGGGATTATTGCGTTACAGCAGCAGCAGGTTACACAAACAGTAGTAGAGGAGAAAAAAAAAGAAAGAAAAAAAATGTAATGAAATAATTGTAACTTAAATAAATAAATACAATATTGCAGATGAAGCAACACTGCCAATTCAAAAAGAAAGAAAAGAGGAAGAAATGAAACGCGGAAATTATCAGTGTATGTATGTGTGCGTAAAATGACAGTGAATAATGTAATATGTATAAAAATTACTATCATCATCTGTTGCATAGAGGTGAGTCATTGTACAGTGCGATGGAATACGGTAGGGATGATTTGCTGAAGCGTTCTTTTTGACAGTGAAACTGAATCAGTCTGTTGGAGAATAAACTCTGCTGCCTCTGTATGCGATCATGTAGTGGGCATGATGGATTTTCCATGATTGACAGGAGTTAGTGACCTGTCGTCCCTCACTGACTCCAATCTGTCCAGTTTGTGTCCGATTATGTATTCGGCCTTGCGGATGATTTTATTGATCTTGCCAGACTGATAAAAAATTTTTCCAGCATCCTGCTGCATACATTGAAGGATCTGAGCTTCCTCAGGAAAAAAAAATCTGCTCAACTCCTCCTTATACACAGCGTCGGTGTTGGTCCTTCAGTCCAATCTGCACCCAAGTACTTGTAGTCGTCCACAACCCCAACCTTCTTATGATGGTAACGTTTGGTAATGTGATGGTAACGGGTTTAATCACAGTTTTACCCTTAACCTTTAGCACAATTTCTCTGATTAGCTTCTACCAAAAATGTCATAATGGCCGAATGTCTTAATTCGGGGGGAGATTTTCTACTCACTCTCGACATCCACCATGACGGTGACTTCGCTGGTGCCCATGTCATTGGTGGCGTTGCAGATGTACGTTCCAGAGTCCTGTCGTCCCACACTGGGTAGGATCAGTTCATTATTAACTATCTTATGTCTCCACGGAAGGGGTGCTCTAAGCTTTGACCAGGTGATCACGGGTTTCGGGAATCCTGGGAACAACAAAACATACACACACACATTTCTGTTTTTGTTTTACAATTGTGAATGAGTTGAGTGAAAAAAATCACGACTGTACAATAAATATGATTCTAGTTTTCAACAAAGACAATATTCATGCTAAAGGAGTTGTAATGCTGCAGCATGAGTCAAGAGATTCAACATTTAGGATTACGGAAATCATTTCAAACAGAGCTTATTAGGAAAATAAGCCTTAGTCTTAGTCATCGTAGAGACAATCTTGAGAAAATCGAGAATGTGTGCGGGTGACTTTTATGATTTCTATAGTAACAATGCAGACAGGGTTTTGTATATCAATGTGAGCAATGCTCTCCATAATCTAAGCCTAAGCTGTTCCATCATTTAACAAAGAAAAACCCAATTATTTATATCTGAAGCTTTCTGTGTGTAAATATTTTCCAGAAGGATTCTCCAGTTATAGTGCTGATCTTAACTCCAAGGGGGAAACTGTTTATAGCTGCAATACTTCACTTTCTTTGATTTGCACTGCACTCCTTGCAGAAGATACTGTAATATTCACTGTTAGTTGTTGCGATTCATGTAAGAAACTGGCTTTGTTTATATTACAGTGGAAGGTCCATATTTACCATGGGCATCACAGTGTAGAACTGCAGCAGCCCCCTCCACTACAACCAGCAGAGGATCACGCGCAATGGCACGAGGCGCCGTTGGCACCTGGTCTCCACCTTCTACAATCACCTCGACCCGGGTCTCTGATCTGCCCTGGCTGTTCTGAGCTGTACAAATGTATGTGCCACTGTCCTCAGGCCGTGCAACCAAAATCTGAAAACAAGAACAAGGGGAAAAAACTGATAATAGGACTGCAGTAGGGCACACAGAGAGGGTACAATTTACATCAATATGAACCTGCATGACTGCGTTGTACTCCTTGGGAACAGGGTTAGGGTTATCCAGTCTATGCCAGATGACAGAAGGTTGAGGCTCTCCAGCTCCCTGGCACTCAAGGAAAATGGGTTCACCAACGTTTACTCTCACTGGACCTGTGGGTGTCACATTGGCTTTGGGAAGTTCTGAAGGGGGCAAAGAAAATGACAGAAACAGGGAATAAGTTGTAGTGTTGTATATAGTAATGTATATAGGGATTTTTGATGGAAATGCATGAATGGTATGGATTGAAAGATGGATGGTTGCCTGGATGCATAGATGGATGGATGGATAAATGGATAGACGGATGGATGGAAAAACTGTGTAGACGCAAGAATGACTAAATCAATTCAATGGTTAAATATATGAAAGGCTAGATTAATAAATAAATGAAAGGACAGATTACTGGTCAGATGAATTTATGGACGCATAGTTGAATGGATGGTTATATAGATGG
The DNA here is from genome assembly GCF_014805685.1 of Silurus meridionalis. Classification (NCBI taxonomy): domain Eukaryota; kingdom Metazoa; phylum Chordata; class Actinopteri; order Siluriformes; family Siluridae; genus Silurus; species Silurus meridionalis. The sequence goes on from NC_060899.1 coordinate 12,806,536, forward strand.
TCAGTTGGATAGCTAATAGCATAGATGGGTGTGTGGACACCAAAATGTTCAACTCACTCTCTACATTCACCCTGACGGTGACTTGGCTGGTGCCCATGGGGTTTGTGGCTGTGCAGGTGTACGTTCCAGAGTCCTCTTGTCTCACGCTCTGTATGACCAGACTGTTATTAACTAACTGGTATCTCAACGGCAAAGGTTCAATGCCCTTTGACCAGGTGATTGTTGGTTTGGGGAATCCTGGGAACAGGAAGCATCATTATCACACACACATTCCAAACAGGGCTTTTAGAACAATAAGCTTTAGACTTCAGAAATTTTTTTGATCATATTATTCTAGAGGAAATGAATTTTTTGTATCCCTTTTCTTATATTGCTGTGAAAGCAGACTGTTATGACCAATGCTTCCCATAATCTAAGATGAATAATAACCCGATTCAAAGATTTAACATCATTTAACAAAGAAAAACCCAATCATTGATATGCTGAAGCTTTCTGTGAGCTGATTTTTCCAGAAGGAGTCTGCACTTATCATCTTATTAACTTTAAGAGAAAAACTGTTTCTAGCTGCTATAGGATCAAGTTCATTTGAGTTCACTTTCTTTGATTTGCACTGCACTTCTGGCAGCATAAATGTACTGTTAGTTGTTGCGATTCATGTAATAAACTGGCTTTGTTTATATTACAGTGGAAGGTCCATAATTACCGTGAGCATCACAGTGTAGAACTGCAGCAGCCCCCTCCACTACAACCAGCAGAGGCTCACGCGCAATAGCACGAGGCACCGATGGCACCGATGGCACCTGAGCTCCACCTTCTACAATCACCTCGACCCGGGTCTCTGATCTGCCCTGGCTGTTCTGAGACGTACAAATGTATGTGCCACTGTTCTCAGGCCGTGCAACCAAAATCTGAAAACAAGAACAAGGGAAAAAACAGATAAAACTACAGTAAGGCTTAATACCTTCACAGGGAGTGTATATTGATTTCTTTAGTATGATATGAACCTCCATGACTGCGCTGGACTCCTTGGGATCAGAGGTTTTGAGAATCATCCTGCGGTTGTTATCCAGCTTGTGCCAGGTGACAGATGGTTGAGGCTCTCCAGCAGCCTTGCACTCGAGTTTAATGGGCTTCCCAACATTCACCCTCACTGGCCCTGTGGGTGTCACAGTGGTTTTGGGAAGTTCTAAAGGGAGACAGAAAAAAAAACAGTAAGAGTGAATAAATTCACCACAGTTGTGCTGTTGGTTGGATAAATGCATGGAAAAATTTATAAATGAATGTATAATAAAGCAGGTAGTGCTGATTAAGTTTACATGGATAGTTGGGAGAATGGTTAGGTTTGCCTGGATGCATTTCAGGGTGCACGAATGGATAGCTAGATGGATGAATGATCAAGTGGACGAGTGAATGGACTGTTTGATGGATGCATTGATAAAGGATGGTTGTCTGGATGAACAAACGTTTGTATTCGATAGATCAAGTAGATGTATAAATAAATGAGTACATAATTTGGTGGATGGAAAAATCAGATTAATGTATTTATGTATAGATAGATGGATTGTCTGACAGATAGAGATAGATAAAGATGGATTGGATTGTTCAAAGATTATAACGTTATCATACCTCTGACAATCAGAGATGCAATGCTGTGCGTGACTCCGTATGGGTTGCTGGCTACACAGCGGTATGCGCCCTGGTTTACTGGCTGAGCACTCGAAATAGTGAGCACTGAACCGTCTGGACTGACCTGCACATTATCTACAGTAGGACAATGACATGTAAGTATGAGCATTTAGAACAGAATACACATAAGAGCATCTACAGTGTCCAAATAATATAATCGGTCTAATAGGAATAAATACTTCATGGCAATCTGTAATTGTTACATAATCAAAGCACTTGTTTACCTTGTAAAGGCTGGTTGGTAGAAAGTTTCCACTCCATGCGCACAGGCTGAGCTCCGGCGTGTAACCGGCACCTAAAGCTGGCCGCCTCGCCCTTGTACACTATTATGTTGTGGGGCTCAATGGAGATGATCGGGCTCTGGTGACCTTTTCCCACAGGCAGAGCACAATAATTATTACACAACTGCCCATACTATACTATATTATTATATAATATAATAAAATTAAACGCACATGTAAAAAAAAAAGTCTGTAAATCTCATATAAATAGAATAAAATAAACCCTTTCTACAAACTGTGATACTGTAAATACTGCATCAGTTCACTTAGTTTACAGTCCTGTGCTGTTTTATGTTTATAAGGATATGCCATTTAAAGCTAGCAAACTAGCAATCTTTGTTAACGTGCCATGGTCTCTTCTGTTACTGTATTTCTATTTATCTCAGAATTGGTCTTCTACTTTTATCTGCTACTTTATTTCTCAAATTATTCTCTTTTCTATTGATGCAGTCATGCTGAAGAAGCAATTGGCATAATTTCCTCTTAGCCCAGACTGTAAATCAATGTCAAGCTTTCAGTCTAGATCTCATTTTCCAGCACATATTCCTGACACATCCTTATGTACCATCTTATCAAATTGAAGGACAATTCTTGTCCGAGGGACAATTTTTGTCTTTTTTTTTAATTGTTGTCTAAAGCAGTTCAGGGATTAAGAGGCCTTGCTCATAAGCACAACATAGGCTGTCTGAAAGTTCATAACATTTTCCATTTACTAGCAGAGAACCTTAAGCGGAGTAAATGTGTTTTTTATGAGCCTGGATGTGAGCTGGAAAATGTAAAGTGGTTGCCTGTATAAAAAAATAAATAATTAATTAGAATTATAGTGCTCAAGATCGATGCGCTGGTATGAGTGAGGTGCTTACGGACGGCCTCAGAAATAACGGAGACATAGATGGAGGTTTGGCGAGGGTTCGAGTCATTGTCCACCCTGCAGATATACTCTCCAGAATCTTCCGGGGTCGCCTGAAGAATGCGCAGCTTCGATCCGACAACCTAAAACATACACCCAGGTCTAAATGATTGCTTGGTAAAAGACACTGAGATAGAATGATCTCCTTATCCAGAGCTACTCACAGTTATTAAATGTATACACATGAGCAGTTGATAGTTAAAAGTCCAAAGAGTGACATCTTGGTAATGTTGAGATTTGAACTCACAACCTTCCGATCTTAAGTCTAACATCTTAACCGCTAATCGACCACTATCCCAAACCTGAACTGAAAAAAAAAAATATGAACAAACCTCAAACTTAGTGGAGAGGCCTACAGCGTTGGCTCTGCTCCATGTGACAGAAGGTGAAGAGTTTCCTTGGTCGACGCAGTTCAGTTCCAGCGTCTCTCCCTGCAACACAGTGCTAGTTGTGCTTTGGATGGTCACATCAGATGGAACGATTTCACCTAGAAACAAATATTTGCAAAATGGTTGAAAATCTGTAGAACACAGCTGCCTTTTGTTAGAGTTGCAACTAATGAAACATTCCTTTAGACAACAATGAGATTGCAATAGATTACAAACACATTACTGACCCGTAGAAGTTGCAGAGCCACTTGTGTCCATGTGAAACACATTCATTTGTGAAATACCATTATGAACTAATGAGACTCCATATTAGTGTACTTGTTTTATGACATATCCTGTAAAACCGCATAATAATTTTTACTGTGCACTGTGTACCACTGTGTATAGTAGAAATGGCAATAAAAGACTCTTGACTTGAATAAACTCTTTCACTTTTCACCTTTGCCCCAACTAATTGCCAACACTTGTGGCCACAACTTCAAACAACCACGAAATCTGTTCATTTTAATGTAGAACATTTGCACCATACTGACTGAATTAGTACAAGCAGACCTGTTTCTCTCTTTCTCTCTTTTTCTTTGTCTGTCTGTCTAAAAGCAGGTCTAATATACTGAACCAAATTTGCATATTTACAAATATATATTTATATATACTGCATATATACATTACAGTATACTGACTACAAACCTGGCCCAATCAGAAACATTTGGAAATATTAAACTGCCTTTTAATGTCACAAAATTATGATTATTAGTATTAGCAATAAAGTGCTCCAAAATTATTAACATCCTTTAAAGTGATTATTCAAAATGTATTCATCTCTGGTCAGAGCTATGGTGGATTCCAGACATACTAGAGGTGAGATATTAATACTCTCAGTCCAGCACAGGGCTCAGTGTAAACCCACTTTAGAGGCCATATAGAATAGAAGAGATTTTTGGGAGGAGAATGCAAAAACCATTTGGACAAAAGAAGACCATTCGAAGGTCAACACAGACAGTAACCTGGGCTCAGTTGGGCTCAAGTGGCAAAGCTACTCAAAATAACCTGCTGTAATTAAACATTCGAATTTAGTACAATTTCCTGTACAAATAACGGAAAAGACAAATAAAGCTCATATGGACTTGCCAGAAAGAGTTAATATGATCGTATAGACGGGCCACACAACGAGAAGGATGGCAGGGGTGCCAATAATTTTGACACCGCTGTTTCACAGCTCAAAATTTCACTCATATTTTTCTTCTATATTTAATTTTACCAATTATTCTTCAAGACCGTTGCATTGTTAACAGTGAACTGTTATTCCCAAAAATGCCGTTTTCCGTTTTTACCTTTAAGCACCGTAACTTCGATCACAGCCTCGGAGGAGCCAATGGAGTTCGTACCGATGCACAGATACGTGCCGCCGTCAGAAGGCTTCATGTTGGGGATGAGCAGGGTGCCGTAATCAGTGCGTTCCACACGAGCCTGGTCAAGTTTGGGAGGAAATTGAGTCATTATAAAACAGTACCAATGTCTCATTTTCACACTTACCCTTTTTCTATTGCGACCAATTCGTAATGTTCTGATTCTTACCTTGTATCAGCTGATCCAGAAAAACACACTATTGTACTCGTTTAATAAACAGATTAGTGTAGCAGCTGTAGAAGCACCTGCATTATTTATTTGCATAATGTTTTGCTAAGACTAACTGCAATGAATTAATAGCGTTATTAATAGGGTTGATTAGACATTTCAAGTGACAAATGTGATCATGTGTGTGAGCTGTGCATTGTTAGAAGCTGCTAAAGAAAATCCCACAACAAATCCTACAGCTTTCATAATTTTCTTTCTAATTAAAGTAGTATTGAATTTATCATCAGAATCGCACAATATGGACAAAAGTATTGGGACACCAGACTTTTCCAGCCATATATAGTTCTTCTACAATTTTAAAGATGTTTAGTGCACCCAATTCTATAGAATGTGCTGAACTAGTTAAAGATCTTGAGTGTCCTGCAATAAATCCTAATGCTGACTGAACCCCAGGCCTCCTCACATCAAAACCGGACTTTACTTACACCCTTGTGGATGAAGGATCACAAATTTCCACAACCACACATCCACAACATCCTCCTAGAAAAGTCGAGGTTATTGGATGGTTATTGGGATGTTCAAAAAGTACATACCAATCTTATGGTCAGGTGTCTACAAACGTTTGTGCATATTATTAAATATTTAATCCTGTCAAGAGCACCGTCTTCTCTATTATCCTCCCAAAGGAGCAACAGCTACCAACTTTCAAGCAAACCAACTTTCAAGCAACCAGGTTGCCTGTCGTATCAGAAAGCCCCTCCCCCTTGCACATTTAGCCTTATCTACAATGTGTTAATGTCTAGCTATGTAAAATTTCTTGCTCACAAAGAAATTAGAACGGAACATTTGTGACAACCATTTGTTATGTTTCGATTTTCGCACAAACATGTCTGACTATGTATATTAAAGCATACAGAAAACGTTAAAAGAGCTGGCGTGGGCTGTACAAATTCCACAAACGTGTGTAATTGGAAATACTTTCCTGTGTCTGGATCCGGAACTCCAGTTGACGACCCCTGTCCTAGACTATACCTAATAGACCTCATATAATTTTGCCACAAAGCTTGATGCATTTATTAGACCACCATGAACACGCCACACCTCTAATTCTACATCACTTGTCATACCTGCATTACCAAGTTAAAGCGTGAGCTCAGAGATGTTCAACTTAATGAGCATCTCAATGCATTCGGCCTGGGCTCCCATACACACACACACACACACACACACACACACACACAAAGCAGATACACCCAAATCATAGGCATACCTACGACTGTGCAATGGGCATAACCCAAAAGCAAAAGCAACACATTGTACAGAACAGCTGTGAAACAAGCTACCTGTATTGTGATATCTATTCTACTCATAAAACGCCTTGGTTTGATAAGTATTCATCTTCCCCCATTTTCTGTAGCCCCCCAGTACAGGCAAATGTCGCAACCTGGAACTAAACCAGACTCGATTACGATTAAACAATATGTCACGAATCTACAAAATAGCCATCAAATAGTTTTGGAGCAACATTAGAAGTCACGTAATTGAATTCAGTCCAGCAGTGTGTAGTTTCGGTGTCTCAATATAATAAAGAAATTTGTTCTGTAAAAGGGATTAGGGATTGCAGACCCAATTGAACGTCATCCAGTAAATATCAGAAAAAAGTATTAAGAGAATTATGGTTCGTATGATGGGATATTTCACAAAGATCCATTGAATATAATCCAGTTCCAGGTTGCAACACTACAAAACATGGAAAGGTTCAAGGGGAGGGTGAATACTTTCTTAATAGGGGTGTACAGGTACCTACCCCTATTAGTTTCTGGTTAGTAGATGATCTGTAAGTCAAATTTCATTAAAGCATGCACTTAGTAGACAGCAAGCTAGGTGAGACATGGTGAGATATAGTGAGACATGGAGGATGGACTGGTGTGAGACAGACAGCGGACAGATGGACAGACCTGCATTTCGTCAATACGTCTCTGCAACGCATCGAGACTGTTGGATTTAAACTGATGGAAACCGTGAGAGGGAATGGCCTGAACAGACGTCAAGACAAGGGATGGAACAAAAACAGAACAAAGGAACCCAAAAAGGGAGAAACAAAAAAAAAAAAAAAAAAAAAAACAGGGAAAGAGATTAGACTGTCAAACCCCCGAGCAAGACCAACCGCATAACCCGAACAAACAAGAGTCGATGCAGATGCGAGATAAAAAGGGAAAAAAATAGAACAGATACTGGTAATGAGATGAAAAAGTCTAACCTGAGGAGGGAGAGTTCCACCTCGCCTTTTCCAAGTCAGACCCGGGCTGGGAGAACCTCCGGCTCTGCAGTAGAGGCGTAAAGTCTCACCTTCGTGAATCTCCACACGTTGCGGGCTCACCTGCACGTGAGGTAAACTGGCACCTGTAATCAAATCAGATGCTTTATTTACATTAGATCCAAAAAAAAACTTCCGTAGCCATAATCTGGTTGTAATCTACATACTGTGGACGTAAAGGACCGCTCGGGCTGAATGTTCTCCGTGTGTGTTGAAGGCCCTGCAGGTGTAGTCGCCCTCGTCAGAGCGCTGTACGGAAGGGAAGGTGAGAACTCCACCTTGGATAATGGCGCTGCTGCTGATTCGGTTCCCTGGACCTCCTGATGGGTTCAAACGTTATTAGTTTATTGCATTATGACAATCAATGGCACAAGTGATGAAGTTTGGAAAGAAGCCTGTGAAAAGTGACACAAATTGCTTGTAAATTTGTAAAACTGAAACTAGATTTTTGTGTTTTTCCTTTTTTTCCTCCCGTCTTACCCGTCCACTCAACCGAGGGAGCCGGGTTTCCAGTGGCTGTGCAGCGGAACTCAGCGCGTTGGCCCTGCTGGATAGTAATCACAGGCGGTTGGATGGTCACTCTGGGCCATGCCACTACTGCGGACAAAAAGCAGCGTGAGGAACGTTCCGGAATGACGGCGTGCACAAGATCAAATTCTGTTCGTTCTTTAATTGTCTATACAATTAAAGCCTATACCAAATGAACTCTGGACATAGAGGACCAGTCGTGCTGCATGTTCTCCGTGCGTGTTGAAGGCTCTGCAAGTGTATTCGCCCTCATCAGTGCTCTCTGCAGAGGGGAATATGAGAACTCCGTCTCGGATGATGGCGCTGCTGCTGATTTGGTTGCCTGGACCTCCAGGAAGAGAAAATATGTCGCCAAGTCACAACTTTATGGCCCAAATTATCAATACAAATATTTTGTAGTGTTATTTTTTTTTTTTATTTAAAATCACATCTTTTTAGTTAAGGTATGACTTTTAATCTCCAGATGTACATAATATACGATTTTGTTCAAGAAATGAAACATTTTATAACATTAATTATTTACCTGTCCACTCAATAGAAGGAGCTGGGTTGCCAGTTGCAGTGCAGCGTAACTCAGCTCGTTGGCCCTTTTTGACGGTGAGCACTGGCTGGTCGATCGTCACTGTAGGCTTTTTCTCCTCGACAGCTACACCAAGCAAAAGCAGTTTGTAATATGAAGGGAAAAAAAGGAAAGCCTTTAGCCTAGATAATTGGACTTCCAAGCAAGCATAACATTGGCCTGGGCAAGCACCCCAGAGATGGAGATTTCACTGTGGGTTAGCTAATGAATATATACGATTTGTCCTGCTCCTGACGTACTGTAGCTCGCGTGAATCATGATTTTCTATTGGCTCGCACGGTAAACTATCCGGTGCCAAACTTAAATTGTTGGAAGGACCACCGAAAGGAGAATTTCATGCTGGTTGAAGTATAATTAAGTATTTACTTCATTTGGAAAACATGCTGCACAAAGTGCTCCTTCTTCTCTAGTAGTGAGTTCAAATATACTGTGTGGTCTTCTGGCATGAGTATAAAGTCCCTTAAGAATATTATTCAGCCCAAACACCATTCTCTACTGTTCATGCTTTGGCTTCACAAGTCTTTTCACTACACATGGGCACAGTAGAAACCAGTGCGTACTGTAATTATTTAATTGCAGTGTCTGAACAAAACAAATTTGGTCGACTGCGTGAGATGATGTTTTTGGTGAGTTTTTGTTTCTACCGGATGAACCGAAGACGTATAGGACAGCCCGGGTTGCATGTTCTCCGTGTGTGTTGAAGGCTCTGCAGGTGTAGTCGCCCTCATCCGAGCGCTCAACGGATGGGAAGGTGAGAACTCCACCTCTGATGACAGCGCTGGCACTGATACGGTTTCCTGGGCCTCCTATAAGTTACAATTCAATATCCATTGTCACTTAACGGAGCTTTTTTTCCTGATTTAAATTTTCCACCACACTATTAAAAGTTCCTGATGTTTCTTTGAAACCGTACCTGTCCATTCGATGGAAGGTGTCGGGTTGCCAGTGGCAGTACAGAGAAACTCAACACGTGTGCCTTGTTGGGCTCTGAGTACAGGTGGCTGAATTGTGACTGTGGGCTTCACCGCTTTATCAGCTACAAGATAAAATAGCATTTAATGTCTAGCGATTCCAATTACTAGATGAGAACTGTGTTTGCTTTATGATGCAAATAACTACACCGTTCCTGTCAAGACAAGGCTGCAAAACATACCATTTGTCATTTGACTTGTATGATTAGAAACTAATTTTGTACCAGGTGAACTGTAGATGTAGAGGGTCGCTCGAGCTGTTTGTTCTCCTTGTGTGTTAATGGCCCTGCAGATGTAGTCGCCCTCATCAGAGCGCTGCACAGATGGGAAGGTGAGAACCCCACCTCTGATGATGGCGCTGCTGCTGATCTGCTTGCCCAGACCGCCTGAAAGTTACAATTTCAATTTTGTAAAATTTCTTAACTTTAGGAATGAAAGATTGTCCCTAAAAGCATGTTTTTTTCTTTCTCTAATCTACACTGTAAGATCTTATCTACATAATTAGAGAGGCTTCCGTTCAACTGAAAATCTTGCAACAGGGGATCACCACAGGGTTCACTCTCCTGTTTAGCTATCCTCCTTTATCATTGCTTCACTGACGACACACATTCCTCCCTCTACCTTCCCTAAAAACCTAAGAATCTGGCCGAAGTTAAAGACCATCTGACTTCAGCTATGCTTGACTTTTATTCACAATTTCACTGAGCACCAGATCCTACAGGTTAGGACGGTTTTGGCAGCAAAAGATGGATCACCACAATACTAGGCAGGCGATCATAATGTTGTGTCTGATTGGTGTATCTTCTTTTTCTTTCTGCTTCTCCCATTAGAGGGCGCCACAGCGGATCCATACCCCCCTGTCCTCTACATCTGCCTCTTTCACACCAACTACCTGCATGTCTTCCCTCACCACATACATAAACCTCCTCCTTGGTCTTCCTCTTGTCCTCCTTTCTGGTGGCTCCATCCCCAGCATTCTCCTACTGATACACCCCATGTCCCTCCTCTGCACATGTCCAAACCATCTCAATCACACCTCCCTCACCTTGTCTCCAAAACATCCTACATGCGCTGTCCCTCTAATAATAATAGTGTATTATAATCTTTATTTGAAATAGTGCCTTTTAAAATAACATATCAAAGCACTTTACAAACATTTAAAAAGAACACACACACAAAACAAGATAAACATCATACATGCATCACCTGAAAATTATCCTGAAAAAATGTTTTAAGAGCAGCTTTGAAGACACTACAAGATTCAGCCTGTCAAATCCAGTCTTGACTACACCCTACCTATCTACCTGCTGATCATCCACCATATGTCGCTTTCCCTTTTCAGAACCTTTAGAACATTGCTGATAACATCCTGATGTTCTTTCAGGTGTCCCCCCATGACCGAGGTCAATCCACCAGCAAAGATCACCTTTTGCCTAACAGGTCTCAATAGGTTCTGCACCACTAGTTCAGAGGAAGACACCTGCCCACCAACCACGTTCGTCTATGAAATTTAAAACTTGGCTTGTTCTTGATCGAATTGTAATGCAAAATATCCTCGCTTTAGCATGTCTTGGTTCTGTACAGTAGTGGAAGGAACATTCGGAGGACCTCAAACAGCCTCCTCAAATAAACCACCCCCACACAAACACAAGCCTTTGATTATATATTTTGACAAACATATTCCACATCTGCACTTGTTCAGATAAGAATGATTTTTGTGCCATTCTATTTCTAAACATCTCCTGGTTGCGCTTTCTCATAATTCAAAAGTTCATTTGAAGTTCTTATAATGAATGTTTTCATAGTTCATTCTGGATTTGCAGAAGCCACTTAACCCTTAACCCTGTTATTGTTGTACTTGATTACATTCAATACAGATATATATAACATCTAAATATATTTACACCATTTGTAACTACCACTTAATCATCTAATATATTGTCTTTACTTTGTTATTTATAGTTTCCTTTTAACTAATGCACAATATTCGGAGCAGCCGATCAGGTTTATGTTTCAATGCAAGTTGTATTCTGTATAGAACTATGTCTGTGAAATAAAAAAAATCTTTACTCTCATATATGAGGATTTTCAACACTAGGTTCTTACCTGTCCACTCAACTGAAGGTGGTGGGTTGCCAGTGGCGGTGCAGCGGAACTCAGCACTTTGGCCTTGTTGGACCGTGCGGACGGGTGGCTGGATCTTGACCGATAGTTCGCCAGCTACAGTGAGCAAAGACCGGTTAATCTCGTACAAGAAAGGTAGAAATGTCATAGATCAGAGAAAAGATGTGAGGGGTACTAGGAAATATTTGGAAGCTTTGGCAGGTGGGAAGTGTCTTGCAGGTTCCGAATGTCGCGCTTATTCGGAACATTGTGATGCCTCTAAGGAGCTGAAAGGAGTATCTAAAGTGAGCTAATAAATTACTAATACGATAATATGAGTGTTTTTATACTTAGTGTAAAGATGATGGGAGAAAGGTTGAGTCAAATCAGCACTTAAAAATTATTTATCCAGCTGAGCGATTGAGGTTTAAGAGCCCAGAAGTGGCAGCTCAGTGCTGCTGGGATTTGAATTCATGGCCTTCTGATCTGAAATCATCAAATCAGGCTGACCAACAAGGCTATATGAAAACGATGAAAAGTGCCAAGCAGGGTGAGAGCCAAACAGCCAGACTGCCATTCGGTAGGCATCAAGCGCCAGAATCCATCTTCTGAAATTCTGACATGGCATAGAAGGAAAAGTAAGACTATGCTCCTGTGTAAGCTCAGTGTCTAGAACACATATGCTGCCATACTTCTTATTGATGCTAATTTTAGAACAGGAGTATCGTCGGCATATGGTGGGTATACGTGTAAGTTTTTGGTGATGAAAAAGATTGTGATATTTGAAGCACGGTGGTGGATGCCCCATTTATGCATCCAGTATGTATAAAGCATGTATATAGTTTATGGGAGATTCCTCTCTTCTTATTTTACCATTATATGGAATGGTATAAATGTGTTACACACAATAAGCATTTATATATTATTATTAATGATCTATGAGATCTTGCATGCTTTTATGTCCACATAATGGTATACAACAGAAAGAAATCTCCCAGTGGCAGAAACATGAAATCCTATTGGACTAACAGCCAAAAGCTTAATAAAGTCAAGTAAGTACAACATGTGCAAGTCACCAAGTCCTTGGGGAACAGGATAAAAGTATGTGCTGTATTGTTTAATCCAGTGCATTCTTGAATACTGGAATCTGATTGGTCAGAAAATGGTGACTCATTTTCTTTGAAAGCAGCTGTGATTCAGGTTCAGGTTGCACTGCACAATCATTGGGGTATATCAATGCACGTTTCTGAAACGACTCATTTGCCTGGACTTGGATGATGGACTGAGCTTGCACAAGCATTACTTGAGCTAGTCGAGTCATGCTAACGAGGAAATGATTGTTGCATGCAGAAGTGGTGTAGAGAGACAGAGAGGAAGTCCACCACTGGGATGGAGATCAGCATGTAGACTTACGCTGTCTATGTCCTTCAAACATTTCATAGGCTGTGAAAAACATCTCAGCCTTAGTTCCGTCTGTAAATGGTGGACATGTAAAAACACCGAGAGGTAAGTCTCCAGAGCAAGAGAGGAAAAATGGGTTCTTAGGTCTTCCCAAAAAATCCAAGAGCTTTTAAATTCGACTCTTCTACTCATTTTCAAATCTCAATCATAATAAATTATATTTTAATTAGATGAGTAGAAGAAATAAATAATACTTTCTATATATGTATATGACGACTAATATTGATCCCATCTTATACATATATAGATATGTTCCTCATTACTTTTAAGTAAAACCATAAGATGGGAGCATAAGTGTAATCCCACCATTCTAGTGGAGATATTAACTATAAAAAAAGCTCTTTCCTTCAAAAGGTCTATATGCATAAATTATTTAAATACACACTATATGGACAAAAGTCTGTGGACACCTGACTATAAGATTCATGTGTGCTCTAAATCCTATTCCACATGAGCTCTTTTAATAACCCACACACTTCCAGGAAGATGTTCCACTGGAATTTGAAGTGTGTTTTAAATAGCCACTCACATGACATCACTTCATTACCATAAACTGTTTACATGCCATTTTTGCATCTTTTCTAAATTGCTGCTATTGCTCTTTGCGCAACATTTTGTTTACATTTTTGTTACTGTTTACGTCTCTTTACAACAGGTTTACTGGTGGAGCTATTTTTTTTTTATTTTGTGTTTTGTGTTGTCTTGCATGGTCCTGTGTTGTCTGTCTGGAATACTTTTGTCCATATAGTCTAGTTCTTAAGTCATTCATAAGCAAGGGGATGGGTCCTTTTACTCAAGTTTTACTAAGACTTCTTTAAGTACATCTAGCAGTCAAAGGATTCCAGGTCCATACTAAGGTAAGAAGGATTTTGTATAAGTTATCCAAATAAATAAAATTCGACTTGGAAGATGACCTTGACCCAATGCGGACCAGAGTACACAAACATACAGGTGCTCACATCTGTTAAAACCAAGTTAAACAGTTAACTTTTGCCAGCTAGGATTTATATATGCTGTGCATATATACATACCCATATATATTCATTAGCCAGCAAACGAATATATATATATGACAAACAGTTAACAATAAGGAAACCGTTAGCTATGGTTAGCATTTGTTCGGTTGGAGTGACGAATGCTATTCTGCCGGCCTGTGTTTTCCATCCTGCTTCTGGTGAAAGGAATTTTGGGCAAAAGGATATGTACATATAAAGATAGAAATATAATAGGGGCAGAAAAAAAAACCTCGAATATTCATTATTCAGATATTTTCAGCAAAAGAGAGTTCAATTTTTGGGAATAAACATAAAAAAAATCAAAACGTTAAGGTAACAAAATTAAATAAAATTAAATAAATAAAAGCAAATCCATTTAGAAAAACACAGCAAGAGGAAATTGGCCGTAACAAAAGTAGGGAATAAGCACACAGGGAATGTTCAACATTATAAAAACATGCTGGTTAGTAGAAAATTATATGGAATATGCTCCACACACAAACACACACACACACACACACACACACACACACACACACACACACACATGCAAGCGCACATTTTTTCTTAATACAGCTTGTGACTGATCTCAGTCTATCCAAGTTACAAAAATCTGCCTTCACATCATTCGGTGTTCATTTTGATTTCCTTTTTTTAATAGACGCATTTATTAGAATTATTTATACATTTATTTCACAGATGAGATAAATAAAATACACAGGAAAATGAGCATTTTACTTTTTTTGGTCCGAAATTAAAGCACCGGAAACAATTTTCGTACAAAATTAAATACACAAAAAAATCTAAACCAAAACTAGAAAAAAATAAAATAATGAGCACCAAATCAACTTTAAAAACAGAAGAGGAAATATATATATATATATATATATATCTGCCTCATGATATATGATTAGATTAATAACATTTAAATGATAAAGGAATAAAACCCAGAAATCATTCAGAGAATATTAAAGTATAAAACAAAGCGTCTTGATACAAAAAACATTGGGTGATATTAGAAAAACATCTGATGTAAATGTGATTTACAGTCCTAGTGGATAAAATATTCATCCTGCTGCATTGGATATAGCACCATTAAAAAAAACAACAACATTCATTCATTTCAGTTGTACAAAAACAGTAGTGATCACATGGTTTCCAGTGGTATGAGCTGAAACGGTTGCAGTCCTCAAGTCCTCCTGGCCAGCAGACTTTCTTAGACACTGATCGTCACTATGCTTCCTCAAGATAAATGACAGCTGCCAATGCCACTTCTTAAGCCCCGAGAAAACACCAGGCTAGTGAAGAAGACCCCCGACAAATACACCACCACCACCAAAAAAATGGCTACAATCAGCAAGGAACCCGACACCATGGTTATTTCACCGCTATCAGTGACAGGATGTACAAGAAAGATTTGTGCGATGTCTGAGAGGTGTATTGTGGTCGACTTATGCTGAAAATGTACACTGATCTTTACTGAGAAAGTTCCTTGTATTCAGAGTCGGGTTATGCACATACTGTAAACGAGTTCCTGAGCTCCGAGGTAGCCGAATATATCGCATCCCATTATTTGCTATTCAAAGGATTTCGGTTTAAAGGATAAGCGGACTCCTTTGCTGCATCTCGCTTTTTCTCAAATATGCTACATGGACAAAAGTTTGTGGACTGACTATAAATTACATAGGGGCGTTATAATTCTCTCCACTCTTCCAGGTCGAAGTTCCACTAGATTCTGGAGGGTGTTGGTGAAGATTTTGGGATCAGTCATCCACAAGGATGTTAATAAAGTCAGGGACTGATTTAGGTGAGGTGAGGAGGTCTGGGGTTCAGTCAATAAGATTGAGATCCCATCTAAACCATATCTTCATATAGCTCACTTCGAGCATATAGGAAAAATGTCCTGCTGGTACAGGTTTGGGTCCAAACATTTCTACATAAGTGTGCGCCTCCAATTTTGTGATAAAAGTTTACGGAAGAACCATATATAGCTGGGAACGTCAGGTCTCCCAATACTTTTGTCCATATAGTATATAGTATTTCAGTTCCACATATGGTGGTTAACACAAACTGTGAATACTTGAGCTGGACATATTGCTGCTCCTCATGCTAAAAACAAGTCTAAGCTAAGAATCCTATGCAGCTATCGAGCCACTATAGTGCATTATAGTCATATCGGTACAAAGGCTGAAGACACGTGCGTGAAGATATAACTCATAACTGGACCCCATTAGCAATAATAAAAGTAAACCTTGTAATGTAAATATTGTAACGCAGGAATTTGCATTGATATGGTCTGTAGAACATTTAGAACAGTAACAGAATGAAGAGATTAAATAATAGTGTTTTGCAAACACCAAGATCTCAGGACTAATAGCGATTTTAAGTTTGTTCCGATATTTTACAACATTGAAAAGCGACTAGTTGTAGTGTCTTGATTGTTGTGAAAAAAACAGTACAAAGTGACAAATAACTGCTTGCCCCACAAAAATGAGCGATTTAATCATCAGGATCGAATCGATTTGAATCACTTGTGATGTGATGACGAAAACACGGGTGTCTTTGTGATAAGGATTCGATTACACCCCCCCCTCAATCGTTCACAAGCTGTATTGTTACAAGAGGAAGCCGAAGCGGTTTGATTAGTATGCGAAGGGAACACAGATCAAACCAGAGCAGGAACGTCATTTCTCGCCAGAGGAACATTAGTGGGAAGAAAAAAAAAAAAGTCATGCTTTAAAATAAAATAAAAAAAAAGAACAGAATTGGACATGCAGCTGTCATGCACAGGAGGATAAACTGAGAGCTGGAGCTTGAGGGAGCGTAGAGAACGTTGACTAAGTGAGCGATGCCAGTCACGAACCTGGGACGTTTAGGACGGCAGTGCCCTCGTCCATGGCGAACATGTTGGAGCCGGTGCACACGTACACGCCAGCGTCTTCGGGCCGAACGTTGCGGATGGTCAGGATGCCGTTGAAGTCCATGGCGCGGTCGGGGAGCTTACCGCTGCCCTGACGCGTCCACACGAGCGTGTAGGCTGGGAACTGTGAGAGATTCAGGCATATTAGAAAAAGCAAATCTACCTTTCTATAACTGCAACAAACCTGCTATAATGGAATGAAAGATGAAGAACCAAAATGCAGGGTACAAAGAAAGTCCTACTTTGCTCTTGGCTGTGCAGATGAAGTTCACTGTAGCTCCGTGAATCACGTTCTGGAATTTAGGCTCCTCAATAAACACCTCAATGGGTTTGGAGGGAGAAGCTGGAAAGGAACGGAGATGTGATTTGAGACTGTATTTATCACAGATTTACAGTTTCCTCCTATATATACTGTATGTAAGTATTCATTTTTTTCTATTATTGCATCATAGTCTGAAACTAGTTGTACATGAAAATGCCACTTTTAATTCTTTGGATCGGAACGTCACAAGTTCAAATCCCACCACCACCAAGCTGCCACTGCTGAGCCCTTGAGCAAGGCCCTTAACCCTCCCCTGCTCAGTTGTAAGGGCGTCTGCCAAATGCCATAAATGTAAAAATTCTTTGAATAGAAAAAGATGTATTTTGGAAAACAACTAAAAGTTGTAGTGAGTGGATTTAAGTCTAATCAGGGCAATTTTTACTGTAAAGGAGGTGAAAGCAAGTGATCTTTTCTCTCATGGAGGCAAATCTTACTCTCACGGAGGTAGCGCGATTTTTACCGTCAAGGAGAAGAGAGAAGGCAATTTGTGCTCGCATTGGGGCAAGAGAGGGCAATTTGTACTGTCAGAAAGCAATAGAGATAGACTCGTATTTCCACTGAAGTGAAAGAGCGCAATTTTTACTCTCAGAGAGGTGAGAAAGGCTGATTTTTACTCTGCTACAAACATGAGAAGGTGATTTTTACTCTCATGGAGTCAAGAGAGGGCAATTTGTGAGTCAGAAAAACAAGAGAGGGTAAATTTACTCTGGTGGAGGTGAAATAGGGCAATTTTTCTCTCATGGAGATGAGAGAGGGCAATTTTTATACTCGTGGCAAAAGGAGGTCAATGAGGGTGATTTTTACTCTCATGAAGGCAAATTTTTCTCTTATGAAGACAGAAAAAGTGCAATTTTTACTCTTATTAAGGCAAGAGAGGGGGATTTCTGCTCTCATTGAGGCAAGAGAGGGTGATTTTTTACTCTCATGGAGGTGAATTTTACTCTCATGGGGGCGAGAGTGAGCGATTTTTACTCTCCTGGTGGAACAAGAAAGCAAGTTTTATTTTTAGGGAGGAAACAGAGGGCAGTCCTGTACACACCTCTATAAAAAAAAAAAAAAAAAGTACGTAAAATAATGAGACCACTTTGTTAGACCTTCTATTGCCAATTAGTTACTAAATGTTGCCATTGTATAGAACGTATGTAGGCTTTATTGTGACTTGAATCTCTAAACCGTGGCTATAACTAGACTTTACTTGTTATAATGATCTCAGCCTGGCTGCGGTTGGTGTTGAGCTGATTTCTGCAGGTGCACGTGTACACGCCGGCATCGCTAGTCTGCACGCTGGAGAAATGCAGCTCTTCTCCTGTAGGCAACAACAAATTCAATAGCTTATTAGTTCAAATGTACAGACTGCAGACGAATGCGTGTAGAATAAATCAACCGTTTGCAGCAGCTACAGTACCTTGTTTGCGTCTCTCGGCCGAGCTGGAGATTGGACGGCCAGCATCACGTGTCCAGTAGAAATAGTGTGGTGGAGGTCCGGATCCCTGGCACCTGAGGGTGACCGAGCTGCCCTGAGACACCTGTACCCTCTCAGGGTAGACCCTCACCACCAGAGGGGCAGCTGCTGGAAAATAACTTCATTTCAGTGATATACAGTAGCACTTCATCGTAAAAAATATCTTTCATTTTGTTGTAAAGGACTGTCTGAAGAATACACTCACCATCATACGGCCGGCATTTGACTCTCTGGTGTGGATTTCCAACATATCCAGGTGCACATCTGTTTAAAAAAAAAAAAAGGATTTAATTGATCTTTTTAAATCAATTAAATTGATTTCATTAAAAATATATGCACATAAACACACACAGCTCAGGAGTAAGAGTGTCTCAGCTTACCGCTCACAATACTGGCCCATGTAGCCTGTCTGACAGGCGGTACACCGGTAGTCTCCGTTCCCCAGACTCTCACAAGTGGGCGAAAATCTAAACAAAACCAAACACACAGCATTCACACTTATTATAATACTCAGTCTTATATACTATATGGACAAAAGTTTGTAGACACCTGACCATAAGATTGGTATGTGCTTTTTAGCCTCCACTTTTCTGTTCCACTCGCTTTTGGACTGTATATTTGTGTTCCTTCAGTAATAAACACGTTAGCAAAGTCAGGTGAGGAGGCCTGGGGGTGCACTCGTTTCAATTCTTTCCAAAGGTGTTCAATACGGTTGAGGTCAGAAATCTATTGCAAGCTTTTCCAGATATTCCACTCCAACCCATGTTTGAGTCTCCTAGTTCAGGTGAAGGAAAACTTTCATGCTACCACATCCAAAGACGTCCTATACAACCAATTTTGTTGTAAAGATTTTGGGAAAGAATCACATATGACTGGTGTCCCAATACTTTTGTCCATACAGTGTACGTCCTCATATTTAGTGTGTGTGAGTTTGTGTGTGATTGTAATGTAAAAGAGTTTGATTAAGTGGGAATCAGGAAGTTGCATGCACTATAAAGCTCGAGTCTGTGATGGGAAAACCAATCAAAAGTCGCTGTGACTGACAAAAATTCAGGTCTTGCTCAGAATTAGGTTTGTCTGCCTGCTCAAACAAATCATAAATATCATCATCTTTCGGATGCTATTGTTAGGGGTCGCCAAAGCGGATCATCCGTCTCCGTACCACTCTGTCGTCTACACCTGCCTCTTTCAAATTAACCACCCGGCATGTGTCTTCCCTCACCACATAAACCATTTCGTTGGCTTTCCTCTTTTCCTCCTGCCTTTCTCCATCCCATGCCCATCCTAAGCACTCGACCAAACCATCTCAATCGTCCTCAACTCTGGAACAATCCATAAACATATTGCACCAAAAGCATGCCAAAAATGTTGTATGCGCTTGGCGATGAAATCTTTCCTGCAAGTACTCAATTTTGACAACTGTGACAGATCTTCCCCTTGCTAGCTAAATAGGATTTCCACACACATTGAATGGCAGCTGTCAAAATGTTTGGAAAGAAATGGAAAGAAGGCAAAGCAATGTTTGGAGAGAACGAGGTTTTCGAAAGTGCGGAACGGTTTACACTCGGGGTCCTTTTGCGATCGCAGGATTTTTCCAGCCACAAAAAAAAAAATATAAAAAAGTGTTTGTTTAAAATGGGACTAACTGGTTCTCTGGGTCAGTATGAGGACAAGCGCAGGGCTGACAGTCTTCTGGGGTTCCAGCACTGGCGTCTCCAAAGAACCCTGCAGCACACTGGTCACACATCTCACCCATGGTGTTATGCAGGCAGCCCTTTCAATATGAAGAGAGAGAAACTCGATGAAAAAATAACAGCTCCAAAAGATCTCAAAGACTTCATAGAGCAGTACTGGATGAATGTTAGAATAAGCGTAAGACTAGTGGAGACAAACCGTACCGTGCAGACGCCGGTCTCAGGGTGGCAGGTGTCTGAATGTCCGTTACATTCACACAGCTCGCAATGACCGAGATAAAGTCCTCCACCTGTACGAGTGTAGCCTTGAGCGCAGTCCTAAAATTCACCAGAAGGTCAGAATCTGGTGGAGCGAAGACATGGCAGTTTCTAGCCCTATCGCTCTGCTATGACACTACAGAACTGGTCATACCTGGCAAGACAGGCCCTGATACCCGGGCGGGCAGCGGCACTGCTCAACCTCCAGAGCTCGGCCCAGGCTGGTGTAGTGAGGCACGGCGATCTCCATGCTCACCCCCGAGATGCTGGACGAGCGCATGCCTGTGTAATAAGAAGCTCGGATCAGGATGTCGTCCATGTGAGCCAGCACCATCAGCAGGTGCTCTCGGGTTGCGGGCATGCCGTCGGGACGCTGCCAGTACTCCTGCAGAACATCATGAGACAGAAGAAACCCAGTCAAGCGTTTCACACACGACTTATTGCATCGGTAATATCTCGGGTTTATCATACCTCACGGAAGACGAACTCAAAGTTACGGGTTTCTCTCGTGCCCAGCGTCCGTCTCCAGTCCTGGCGAGCTACGAGCGTGATGTCATTGCCCTGAGAAGAAGAGTGCTATGAGGTCAAAACAAAATCTTTTTGTCTTTTTTTTTTTTTTTTAACTGTCAATTAAATTAAATACAGAAACACCTCGGTAATTATCGGTAATTCGTTCCGGATAAGCGTTGAACTATTTTTTTGGTTGTTATAGCATGGAGAATTTGACGAGTCTTACAGTCGAAAAACACAGAGGTATTATTGTATAAAACTACTTACAATGATCTGAACGTCTACATCATCAATCGGAGCGCCCCTTGGCCCTGGCACGTATGTGATGGTGTACTTGAGCTTTCCTCCGTAGGCAGGAACCTGGTAAAGTAAAAAAAAACAAAAAAAAACAAATGATTACTGTAAAAATAAAAAGGGCAACTGGACTAATAATTACATAAACCAGGAGCTCACATGGACACAATCATATTTGTTGAAAGCTTAATATGCCATACACCACGGATTAAATATCATTCTTGCGTCATTGAAAAACAAATATATTCTTAAATTAGTAGAAGTGACTATATGGCACTTTATGGCAAAACGAGGAATTCTGAATTCCACTGCTGCATCTATTCCTGCATGAACACATCTCGTATATCAGCTGAACTCCATATCAACTAAATCATGAAGGGATTTTATTTAACACATGGACTACAACAATCTGGAAATAAAATGCAGCAGGAGTATGAATCAGCACTCTGCCCTGGTTCCACCACGCACTAGTTACCTTGTCCCCGTTAAACTTCTCAGGAAGCTTCCAGAAGAGCACCTCCTCTGAGCGTGAGCTAAAACCTTTGTAGACCAGAGAGTACTGAAGAGCACGAAGAGTGAATGGTGCCAGAACATGAGCAGACGACAGATAGGAAGAAAAAGAGA
Source organism: Silurus meridionalis (assembly GCF_014805685.1). NCBI lineage: Eukaryota > Metazoa > Chordata > Actinopteri > Siluriformes > Siluridae > Silurus > Silurus meridionalis. Next base: position 12,828,416 of record NC_060899.1, read on the forward strand.
AGCATTGCAGGACAGCAAGGCAAAAAAATAAATGCTAATCAACAGAGAACAGGTTTTCAGTTTGCTAACGGCTAATCAACTTGTAGGGGGTGGGGTACGGGGGGGACTAAACAATCTTGTGTTAAGATAAGAGGACTTAGATGTTTAGTGATGTTTTAGTTGTGGTGCCAAAAATACCATTACAAAAAGGTACTCCACAAATAATATAGAGTACCACCCAGTGACCACCCTAAGGCCACTGAGACTGATGAACCCTTGCAACCCAAGTTTCTCACAATCAGAAGGAAAATAACTGATTAACCACAATTTTTTTGCTACTCACTATAATAAGAACACGTTCTCTTAAACATTAACTTGAGTCTGAATGGCTCTAATGGGTTTAAAAGACTGGGTGGCACCGCTAAGCTTCAGGAATTCCTCCAGAGGGTGGTACTCCAAGATTTTCACATGCCATGGATGACTACCTTATTTGAGGAGCCGGGCGGAGCAGCATCAGACGGTTCCATTGTGGTTTTTCTGAGCTTATCCTGTCAGCAAGACCAACACCCCAAACCAGCATCAAACCAATGCAGAGTAATATTATCACATAAAATACCTAAAAATAAATTGAATGCTAAAATCGAAGAAAACCACCTGAAATACTATTCAATACCTTGCGTGTGTTAAGGTGAGGGGAATGGCCTGGGGCACCAGGGTGAGGCCCAGAGGCCCGCACAGAGGCTTGTAAGGCTGAAGGGGGGAACTGAGCAGCGGGGCTACCTGAAACATCTGCCGAACCGGCGGTTCGGATGGGGTTTGAGGAAGTAGACCGTAAAGACGGTGAGAACAACGAGGCAGGCGGTCCCTGCGAGAAGTTGCTGATGAGCTCCCAGATTTCATCATCGAGTGTGCGCACGTCTTCGCCGTACGACTTCGGGAAGGTGGGAGTAACGGACAGAAATCAGAATGACCCAGGGCTAATGACAATTTGAAATCCAAAGAGCATTCCAATGGCGTGCACACAACAGGACATGCAGAACTGTGCGTCAACTCAGGGGACATTAATACACGGAAGAATTCAACTCTATTAACTCAAGTCTATTCATTACCTACATTAACTTCATGCAAAATGTTACTAGTTTTCACTCCAGACCAAAGCGACAAGGACAAACATTTAGTCCTTTTCTCAGTCTCTAGCAGTGTAGAGGGATCCTGGTTTCCTAAATATATCACACCTTCAATGGATGAAACCAATGGATACTATTGCAGACCTGCCAATAATATATAGTCCTCTCACAAACCACTTGTTTTTGGTGGCTTCTTTTGAAGTGTTTTTAAGTCATTTTCAAAATCCCCCCAATTTTTTAATTTTTTTATTTTTTTTTTTTACAAATATTGACACTTAAGGAAAATAAACGAGGAAGTATACAAGAGCAATGGCTAAGAAGATCACTAATATGACATTGGAAGAATGTGGCGACTGTCTGTCATTCTTCCAAAGACAAATATCAACTGATTGGCTATTGGGGGGAAATGTGATTTATGAGCATGTGCTGATTATAAAATGCAGAGCTTGCTGTGATCATACAATTACTTACTACTGAAATCTGAACTTCCATGCAGCCTGATACTCTACTACCGTCTTTTGACTTTGCATAGTGCATAGTTATTCGTTTCATGCAACACGGCATGGTCATAAAAAGAAGTTTCACCACCACAACTGGTTAAAAAAGTACCACAAGAAGTCAGAAAAATACAGCAACACGCATTCCGCTCAAGTTTCTTTACCTTCTGTGAGCGTTTCAATCGTTTAATCTGAGTCTGCTTCTATAAAGTGCAAAAAGTGTATATTTGATTAAAGTAAAGGTCCCACAATGAAAGATCTTGCACCACAGGTACGATTGATTGTGTCCTCAATCAGGCTTTTAAAATGAGATTACACCGATCTAGCAAGTTGTTGCCACTTTTCCCCACACACACACACACACACATCCAAAATGCTTCACTTTCCCCACTTTCACAGAGGCTAAAAATCAACTCCATGCACCCGGGATAAGGACAGAAGAGCTGGCAGTCCGAGTGAGAAATAAATGGGAGGTTTGTAGGGTACAGAGACTAAAACTAACTAGACTGTACCTTATCTCCCTGGTAGCTGGAGGGTAGCTGCCAGAAGTAGGGCTCCTGGCTGTGGTGGTCGAAGTTGGTGAAGGAGAGCTGCGTCCCCTCTGAGGACAATTCCACAGAGAATCCGGTGCTGATGCGGTTGGTGCGTTGCCGGTTCACAAGTGCAAAGCCATTCACGTTCCCGGGGGCAAACACGGTGGTGATCTAAGGACGAGAGACAGAAAAAATCTTAGTTCAAACCTTGTTGTAAAATTGTGAAAGCTAAAAGGCTTTTGTCTGCAGGCCTTACAACATCTCTGTACAAGGATGAGCTGGAGCACTGCTGAGTGACTCCCATGCAGAAGCATGCTAGGCAGCCATCTTTGTTGGCAGGGCTGAGGTGGAAGGCACCAGGCTTGCAGCTGGAGCACGAGGGACCCTCGACGTTCATCTACATGTTGAGAACGCACAAAAGAGATCTAAAATCTTTCTCTGAGCTTCTTATGAATATGAGGCAAAACAGTACCGTAAAGACGTTTGTATAGTTTTGTGCACGTGCCTTGCAGCGGCAGATCCCGTCTGAACCGCAGCCTTCGCTTCCTCGCTGGTCGCAGTTTTGGCATCGGCCTGCAAACAGGAAATCTCAGTTCATTCTGAGCCACAATGCAAAACAAACACGCCAGATTTTTACAGTCCTGCTTAATATCTGGCTCATCTTAAACCCGCTCTCTTTGAGATGAGCCAAATGCTAAAAGAATTACAGGAAAGACTTGTGAGAGAGGAAATTAAACAAAGCTGCTTCAAAAGCAAACTTATTTCTAATGTTTTTCCAGCCACAGATCAATGCACTTCCATCCAGCTATTTCATGGAACAGCATCCTACTGTACAAAAAAAAAATACAAATAAAAATACATTCTCGAGCAACCCATACCGCTTCCTGGAGTGCAGTCTTGTCCATGTGCAGGGTTGCCTGTGTATCCTGAGGCACATCTATAGTAGGAATTAAAAAATATATATAAAAAGAGCACTTATTATAAAACATTAAAAAAAAATTAGAAAAGTGTTCTTTTTAACATGTGTAAGATGAAGAACCCATTTTCTTGGAAAGCGTGTCCATTAACTTAAAGCCCACACTGCTAACCAAATTGAATCAATCAATTTGACCAAGCAGAATCCACGCCTGGGTCTATTGAAAGCCAAGAGTAACTGATTAATCATGTAGAATTAGGTGTGGCTCCTTCTTGATTGTAATAAAAACCTGAAGAGGAGACCCCTCGACACTACTGGTTTAAGACGTTTTACAAAGCAAAAAGATAGGCAGTATTAAAACTAAAGGTCATCCGATTAATCGGCAGCGAAAGTTGTTTGCTGGAACAATTGGCAAAAATCCATACCGATAGTTTTTCCGGGTTGTGTTTTAGCTGGAGCAGGTCCGCGGTCATTATACAGTACAAGAGCTGCCTCTGGAGGCAAATCATTGATGCCACATGCTGTTTGTTCTGCCACATGAGCCTTATTTGCACAATTTTTCAGAAGGTTTTTGGGCTCATGGTAATTTTAATAGATATCAACCAGTGTTTGACTCATTAATATCATTCTATTAATAGATTGGTGTCAAGAGCAACATTATTTTTTTCACATAAACAGTTGATAAATAATAAAAGCTTCTTGAATTGACTTGATTAAGCAAAGAATATTGTGACAAAAATGATTATAGGGACAGTATATCCATTATAAATCATAGTTCTTTGAATATGCAAGTACATTTGAAGGCAAATACTTTAGTACTTTTACTGGAGTAATATTTTTAACTAGTGTATCTCTACTTTGACTCAAGTACATGGTTTGTATGTGTGTCAACCACTGAAAGTGTGTGACATCAAAAAAATACTTGATTTTGTAGACTCAAGCCAAATGCAGTGGAGCCATCAACCAACACCTTTAGTCAGCTCTCAAGGTGTTTTTTCCAGAATTTCTGCTTAATTCATCTGCATTCTAATGCTATTCAAACGCTCTTTCTTTTCAGATGTGTTGTCCTTCAGCATGCTCAACTAGGACTTGAAGCGGTTCATGTTTTCTCATGTTCAGGTTCGAGGCTGAAAGTTTACCAAGAAAACCCTTAAGTCTTGCCAAGGGTTATGTTGTTTGTGACCTTGTGTTGGTAAAGGAGTAGTCTTTCGCCCTTTATGCACTAGTGGGACTTTTTAAGTGTGCAGTTTTAGGCCATAAAAGAACATCTTCCCTTTAGTTGAGATTGTTCCTATATTGGCTCCCGTCCAACCCCTGCCTTTTATCAGCACCGCCATAAACTACATAACCACATTCCTCTGAGAAGACTCTATCCAGCTGTTTGCATCATCAGTACTCTCACTTCACACTTGCACCTCTGGTTCTGGATCTGAAACGTGGACTTTGTGCTGACAAATTCTTTTAGATTTTGGACACATAACAGGCACAATCTGAAACCCCATAAATTTGCTCAAATGAAAAGTAAAATAAAAGCGTGCCAAAAGGGGTCCAAGCACCTCCCAAACAAAAGACAGCGAAGCTACATGAGACAAAAGATTTACCAACTTTCACAAACCAAACCTCACGCAAGAATTTTTTTTCCCCAGTAAGGAAATGCAATGGAGCTATATATACACATGTATGGCTCAATATAAACCATGTTCTTTGGTAGAGATACACTAAATAAAATATTACTCCAGTAAAATTGCTTCCTTTAAACTTCACTTTAGTACAAATTCAAAAATGTTTGCTTTCAAATATACTTAAATATTTAAAGTACTGATTTATTATGGCTATAATGTGATCATTTTTGTCACAAAACCTCTCAGGTCAAGACCTCTCCACATGCAGCTTGGCTAGCCCGGTATCCCCACTGATCTTAAAATACTTTTCTAAATACTTGATGGGACAAAGTATAGAGTTCTCACCTCTCACAGTGTCTTCCAGTGTATCCAACAGGACAGTTGCAAGTCGGCTGTCCATCTCTGTCTAAGTAGCAGGATTTCGTCTCACTGTAATAAAAGGAAAACATATAATCAGAAAGTCTGAACAAGCATTCTGATAGATTTTTAAAGACACTATGGCCAGGTTTGACAGACCTGCTTCCTGAGGTGGGCCCAAAACAAGGGCATGATCTACAAGCGTCCACCCCGCCAGTCACAGGATCGCCATAGAAACCAACATGACAGATTTCACATCTGGGTCCAGCTGTGTTGTGCTGGCATTGCTGGAATGGGAAAAAAAAGGACCGTGATCACACACTATGCTGGACCAGTGCAAACCCTCAGGTTTCATCCTGTATGTGATGAAAGAACTGAACTGAGTAAGGAGATTAACTTCAAAAGAGACGGAGAAAGTATTTTCATTTTAATAAATGTTCAAGTGCGATCGCTGCTGTGGTGTAAGAGGAATAAAACATTTCTAGACTAGCTGTTACTGGAAATTAGTCAACTTTTGGTTTAAAGAGTAACTACGTATAGACGAAGGGACGTTAGTGTTTATACGGATTTCGACGAGTGGAAACTGCATTTAATTTTTCACGTACTTCCCTGCTACATTTATACACTCATCCCAGCGTTCAACTAACACCTGAAAAGATTTGTCAGTACGCCTGAACTATCAGCTTGCTTCGCCTCATCACTAGGGAACCACCACAACCACTGATGGACGTACGGCCATCTTTGAAACGTTTACCATACCATCGCCATACTGTGCTATGTGCAAGTCCTCTGTAGATATCTGTGAGTTTTATGCCCTCGTTCAAAAGAACTTTCACCACAACACGCCGCTCCATGTACTCACAAACACTGTTGTCTAAAATCTTGATCGAACAATCTTTGGTATAGTCTGCGACATGTGCGCCCCTATCAGTAATAGGACACATTAGCCACTTAGTACCGCCACAATGGCATCTATTTTCATATCTGTAAAATCAAAAGTCCCGCTATTATTTACTCAACATGTTACACAAAGTCATGGGCAGGGCTGTACAGAGCGGCAAAGTCTGAGACAGTGAGTCACGTCTAGACCCAGAATCCAGTCAGCTTCAGAAAGCGTGTGTGTGTGTGTGTGTGTGTGTGTGTGTGTGTGTGTGTGTGTGTGTGTGTAAGTGTAAAGGAATGGCTCACCCACCAAGCATCTGCCCGTCTCTGAATCGCATCTAGTGGCGTGCCCGTGGCATTCGCACTTCTCACAGGTGCCAAGGTACAGGCCTGAGCTGGTGCGTATGTATCCCACATCACAATCCTGCAAACAAAGCAAAAGTCAAGGTAACAAGGGTTCAGATGTTGCCAAGCGTTATTTCGAGCGATATCTTGAGCCGCTGCAAATCTGATGATTCAGAGATGACGTGACCCTCCACCCGCATTCCGAAGCGGATTAAAAGGAAATGGGTCATGTACATAGAGCTAATAATCCTCGGCCTGTTGAGTGTGCTGGTTTAATGACTCGATGTTTCCATGCAGTCTTGGTTCGAGCTGAAGGAGGGGGTGGTTATACCTGGCATGACGGCCCTCTGTAGCCTTGAGGACAGGCGCACTCCTCCACCTCGAGAGCCCTCCCGTTCCCCGTGGAATGTGGCACCGCAATGTCCAGCTGGATGTCAGAAATGCTGCATAGAAACAAAACATGAGCACCAGGAAGCAGAAAATGGACTTGGTCATTACGGTTCTATCTACAGGTTAACTATGAACAATTCAAAAGTGTTTAGTAACGGCTCATTCTCAAAATTAAGTCTGATAACTTTATAAAAACCCTGTGAATTTTTCGGCAAGGAGACTTTTGTGCCTTCCGACTTCTAGCACAAACAGGCCTTTGTAGTGCTGAAGAAAAAAAGATTAAATAAAACCATACGTTCTTTTCCTGTTCTGTATTTTGGAAGGTGCAGCTCTACCTCTGCCATGTTAACCCATATTCTATGTGAGTCTCAGGACACGCCTCGATCTCCGTAGCAACATATTCACGTAGCAGCGTGGTGCTGAAAGAACACGCTTGCAAAACAGACTGAAATTTTATCTATGTAAAAAAATATTGGTCACAAATTATTGGTCACTTTCTCATTAATAAAAGAATCGCGCATTTCCTAATAATTATACATAAATAAAACGTTTTTCACCCATGCAAATAGGTTGAAAACAATACATAATTTGTATGATACTTGTATCCGATGCACACTTTTTTTTTTTACATTGTTGACTTTTATGCTGCTGCACCAATTGGTGAATCTTACCATCCATAATACCATCCATAATATGTATGTAAGGAGTCTCCAGTTTCAGTCATTCACAAGTTTGTAAATACTAAAAGAAAACAAAAAAACAACGCACCTGCTCTCGGCCATGTTGTCCGCATAAGTGGCTCTGATCATGAAGACGGACACGTCGGCCAGGACCATCAGCAGGTGCTCTCGAGTGCACGGCTGTCCATCAGCTCTCCTCCACGCCGACTAGAAGAAACCATTTCTACTTAAGCCCACTCCAAAGTCAAAAGCATCATATTACCAGCACACGGCACAGGTTCTCAAAAACAGGCTTTTAAATACGACTGAAATTATTAAGTAGCACTCCCAGCGCACCTCTCGGAAAGGCACGGTGATGGTGCCAGGGACTAGAGGCAGCGCATTGGTCTGCGAGTAGTGCTCCAGGAAGATGCCGTTGCCCTGGAGAACCACGTCAGGCTTGTTTTCGATCACCACAGAATAGCCGCGAGTCTCATAACGCACCCTGTAGAGCAGCTCTCCTCCATATGCAGTCACCTTTGTGGAGCATAAAAAAATTGTCAGCACTTTGAAGCAGGTTTCAGCCAGCGATGAGTCTTTGCAGCTTTGTGGTTTCTTACCTTGTCTCCTCGGAAGTTCTCGGGCAGCACCCAGTAGAAGATGTCATTGGGAATGTTGTACGACCAGCGGAAGACGACCTCGCTGCCTCCTTTCTGAGTGATGCCTTCGGTGATAGACCGAGTATTTCCTTCGTTGGCGAGCGAAAAGAGCTGCCCGTTGACGCCACCTCGCACCTTTACACACAACAGAAACAATCCATCACTGGCGTGACACTAGAGGATCTGTTCATCATTGAAGAGTGAATTTCAATCTGTATGGTAGCATAGGATGAAGTGTTTCCTCAAAATCGGGACTATGAAACAAGAATTCAGGATTATAGCACTTCAGTTTACATTTGTGACATTTGGCATCCGGAGTGACTTACATTTATCTCATTCATTTAACTGAGCACTTGAGCCGTAAGGGCCTCGCTTAAGCAGCTTAGTGGTGGTAGAATTTGAACTCACGACCTTCTGATCATAAGTCCAACATCTTAACCACTCTAAGTTGTCCTTTATATCTACAAGTGCTGTAAGAAAAGTCACCCATCACTTCACCCCTATATGTTACACACACTATTGCTGCTGTATATTGTACAAAAGTTCTAAAGTAACTTCTTTACATTATTGATCAGTTATATACTCTGTATATTTTGGTCTTATTTAATTTGTATTGTCTCGTATGGTCTGTACTTCTGAGTCACCAACAGCTGGAACCAAATTTCTCACTTGGCTAATACACCTGATTGATTTATCATGGAGCCTACAACTCAGAACCTTTATGTATACATGAGGCAAGACTATGTGTCATAAAATCCATTAAACGCATCAGCGATAACCAACCTGATCTCTGGTCCAGGTGGAGCTGGCACATTGCTTGGTCACTCCCATGCAGAAACACTTCAAACACCCATCGGGATTTCCAGCATTCAGATGGAAGGATCCTGGCTTACACTCGTTGCACAAAGTTCCAGCTACGTTGGCCTGCGTAACATCGTGCACAAAAACCAAACGTGATAAATACACAACAAGGTGAAATGCGGGGTTGTGCGGGTTTGATTGAGATAAACCCAGCGCAGGTGGTTTTAGGTAGTGGAAATAAAAAAATCTTTACCTTGCAGTTACACGGCATGCTGCTGGAACTGATCGTTCCTCTGTTGTCACACTGTTTAATCTCTGAAAAAAAAAAAAAACAGTGTAAAATGACTACAGGAGAAATAATTCACTTTCCATTATACACAGAGCTACAGACTCATGCCTGGTAAAGGAAGAAAGGAAGGACGGGAAAGGGGGATGAAAAGATTTATCACTTTATTCAGCACAGAGAGAGATAACTATTATAGCAGCAGTATAAGTCGACTAAAATAAAGATAGAAGGACAGACAGACAAGCAGGATGGATAGAATGATAAGATGGATGGATGGATGGATGGAGTGAATTAGATAAGCAGAATAGATATAGTGAATTAGATAAGCAGAATAGATAGATAGATAGATAGATAGATAGATAGATAGCTAGATAGATAGATAGATAGATAGATAGATAGATAGATAGATAGATAGATAGATAGACAGAGACAGACAGAGACAGACAGAGACAGACAGAGAGACAGACAGAGAGACAGACAGACAGACAGAGTGAATTAGATAAGCAGAATAGATAGATAGAGTGAATTAGATAAACAGGATAGATAGATAGATAGATAGATAGATAGATAGATAGATAGATAGATAGATAGATAGATAGATAGATAGATAGATAGATAGATAGATAGATGGACAGTATAATGTAATGTGTGATTAGCAGGGTTGTGATGAACATGGCTGATAAAACAGCAGATTGGAGTTAAAGGTGTTGTGCATTAAACTAAAAGATTTGATAAAAACTGTCCTCATGTTCTACCTGCACTGTGAGCAATGCATTTGCCGTTAGGCTGCAGTGGACTTCCCACATACCCAGACGCACACCTACAACAAAAAAACACAACATAGGCGAGTTTTCTTTTTTTGCACAGTGTGTGCACTGAAAACGAGAATAAGAGAGTGAAGGACTCACTTCTCACAGCGGCGTCCCGTGTAGCCTAGTACGCAGGCATCGCAGGTTGCCTGACCGTCCACATCCAGGAAGCAAGTGTCCGAAAACCTGTACAAGAAACAAACACCTTCTCAACAGAGACATCATGAACTATCATTACTCACGTTCCTCAGGACTGAGTTCATCGCTTAGTAAAAGAAATGTGAGGTAATAAAAGATGAAGTGTTGTAGCTGTTCACTTTCTAATGAAAAGCAAGTGTTTGATTTCTTTTATAACAGAAATAGTCAAATTGTATTTCTTATATAAACCGTCATTTGCTGTGTAGTGTCATATGAAGCTCTAACCTGCGAGACGTCTCTGTGTAAGGACAGGGACAGGGCTTACAGTCGTCCGGTCGACCCCGAGTGGGATCACCGAAATACCCGGGACGGCATTTATCACACTGAGGTCCCTCTGTGTTGTGTTGACAACTCTGAGAGAGAAAAAGGTAAAGAGACAGAGAGAGAGAAGAAAAAGAAGATAGAGAGAGAGGAATTATACAAAAAAACAAACAAACTGAATTTAAATAAAAACACAGAATTAAAGGCGAAATGTACCAGGCAGTGTCCGCTGATGGGGTCACAGGCACTGGCATGGCCATGGCAATTACACCCGGCGCAGGTGCCCAGGTAAGGACCACCAGGTACCCGCTCGAACCCGGACAAGCACGACTCACAGGAGAGGCCGGAGTAACCGGGTGGACACCTGCACTCCTCTACATCTTTAGGCTGACCCTGCAGGCTGAACACCGCGGTGGTGGTGTCCATGACGATGTCGCTCAGACCCACGCTGGCCATGCGGTTGTTATAGATTGTGCGGATGCTGATGCTCTCCAGGTTCGACAGGGTCATCAGGAGATCCGCGCGAGTCACCGGCTGCCCGGAGCTGTGTTGCCAGTTTTCCTAAAAACAAAAAAAAAAAAAACACACACACAAAGTCTACATGAACTCGGATTAAATCTCTACCATATTTCTGGCTGCTAATGTAAAACCTATGAGTGTGGCTAATCTGTACATAAAGACCGACCTCTGTAAATTTGATCTCCCTCTGGTTTTTAACGTTGGGGTTTGTGGGAGAGCCGCGGCGATATACAAGTCTGTTTCCGTTCCCCCTCAGGACCACGTCAGGTTTGTCCACTGGCTCCGAGCCATCCCTCTGCAGCAAGTAGCTCACCTTATACTTCAGATAACCTCCATAAGAGTCCACCTGAAAACCAGACAGTAAACCGTAACGATCACATGACTATTATGCTTTTGCACAAATGACCTGAATCTGAACATGGTGACAACAATGAGTTCTTATAGAGTCCACATGTCTACATGCAGTGTGACCTGTACAGTATATTCAATCTATTTAAGTCGATACGTTTTCCCCAGAAGTAATAAAAAAAATAAAAAAATAATTAAAAATAAAAATAAATAAAAAGTGTGTGTGCATGTGTGTGTGTGTGTGTGTGTGTGTGTGTGTGTGTGTGCATACGAAGCAGAAGTAGATAATGACCTTGCTGCCCAGAAACTGGCGTGGAAGAGTCCAGTACGATTCCAGGTCCAAGAAACGGCGAGACAAATCCACCAGCTGGAGCTCCTCTTCCTCCGGATTAACCATCAACTGAGTAGAGGAGAGAGGCGGAGGAGTGCCTGGCCGAGACGGGAAGGACACGTTCACACCTGGGAGAGATAGAGAGGGGGGGTTTAAAGAAAGAGCGAAAATTATTTCCCCTTTTCAAACCCGTTTCATCAAACCCTATCAACATGTCATTAACACCATCTTGTGTAGTACCTTTAAAGTTCTCCTCCTCGGTGAAGCGCAGTGAGATCTGGCTGCGGTAGCGCCCCGTGCTGTGGCAGATCTTGGTGATGCCGGAGCAGTAGCAGGGTGCACACTGACTGCCCAAGTTAAAGTGTCCTTCGGGGCAGTTACCTGGGAGGAGAAACAGAGACATAGACGTTTTCATACATACTTATTTAACGCATAATAACATGGCCAACAGACAAATCAGACAAGCTGGAGATGATAGATGGATAGATGGATAGATGGATAGATGGATAGATGGATAGATAGATAGATAGATAGATAGATAGATAGATAGATAGATAGATAGATAGATGGATAGATGGATGGATGGATGGACACAAAGGATATTGAAAGACCTGCTTTAGAGCTCCGAACCCTCTGTTTTCTATGCTTATGAACATGTTAATTAATGTAATAAACTCTTTCAACTGTGAACAAACTTATATTTCGAGTTGAATGTAATGAGTGTGATTATGGTCATCATAAGTGTTAAACTGTTCTTACTGGGTAAACGAGTCAGGGTTAACACTCCATCCGGAATGGCAAACACCAAGCCTTTTGCGTTTATCGCTTCGCACGTGTACGCGCCCTGGTCTGCTTCCTTCACATCACGGATGGTCAGAGTCCCGCGGCCATTCTCGCTGGTCATCGTAATCCTAAAAAGAGAGAGAAAAAATTGAAGGAGAGAAGAAAAAAAAAAAAGAGTGAGTGAGAGGCTTGTTAGCTCGAATCTTAATAACTTGGCCCATTTTCCCAAAACTGGACATTTTGACATTAAAAAGGCATGTCGAAATCCCAAAAAAACTGGACAAACAATAGCAGCTCTTTTCTCCCTGTGGTTTCAGATGACCAGTGTGACATTTTAAAATCTTGACACAAAGATCCTATAAAGAAAAAGGAGGAAAAAAGTTACCAATTTAATATGTTAATATATAATCATTATAAAGAAGCAGGTTTTTTTTTTCTCCCTAGCCGGATGATTTGACTGACCAAATTACAATCCCAGAAGCCAAAAATACCCTCGGGTCTGGTTCCAATTATCTCTATGAATCACACTATATAGCAACTGAACATTTTGGACTTTTTTCAACTTGTGTAATGTTTTTTATTTACTCGTAAATAAAAGGGAAAGGAACTGAACATGATCAGACTCTCTGCTGTCATTTTTGTGTTTTGAAAGTCATCAATCAAATACAACACAACAATGTTACTGTTCAATACTAAAACTTTTAATACACTATTTAAGCAAAAGTATTGGAATGCCAGATTGTCCAGCCATATGTGGTTCTTCCCCAAACTGTTACCACAAAGTTGGAAGCGCACAGTTGTTTAGGACGTCTATGGATGTGGCGGAATTACATTTTCCCTTCAACTGAACTAGAAGATCCAAATCTGTTCCAGCATGACAATATCCCCGTGCACAAAGCCAATTTCGTGAAGATATGGTTTATATGGGATGGAATGCTCCCTGTACCCCAGGGTTCCTCACATTACCTACATCAGTACCTCCTCATACCAGAGAAATTTCCCTACAATTACACCATTACACAATTATAAAGAATTATCGTTTATCAAATCGATGTCCTGTGCAATGCCAAAGTTAATAAGACCTTAAATACCCTTTTCATGTTACTAAGAATTCACTACATCCTCTGCTCTAATGACTTTCCCATGGTAAAAAATAAACAAGCTCTTACAAAAGTGCTGACAAAAGAGTCTCCTTCCATACCAACAAAATAAAATGTCTTTTACTATTCATTATCATGAACATCAAATCATGTGATCTACAGCTTGAACTACTGCAAAAGCTGCTTTTATAAGACATTATAAAAAAAGAATCGAGAACTCATCAGCACCCTGGTATAATGGGAAATCCTCCTTATTAAAAATCTTACTCTAAGGGGATTAATACCTGTTACTGGTCGGAATGTGGCCCCAATTTAGCCTCCACGTAATGATGGGGATGGGCACGCCAACTGCCGTGCAGGTGAAGGTCACCGTCTGCCCCCGTGCTGCTGTAATGGACTCTTCCGGAGGGCTGGTCACTGTAGGAGGGGCTGTACCATAATAGAGACAAAAACAAAAACAAGATTCGGGGTTTTTTTTTTTTTTTTCACTCTGTCGCTCGCTCGCTCTCCCACAAGCATGTGGAAACTCAAATCCATGCATACACATGCAGGGCACATTCTTATCCCAAATAAGTGGAGATATATTTGGTTGGCACTGTTAGTAGGAGGGCTGGAATGGCAGAAATCTAATAATTTTACTGCACTGACTGAAAAATGCCTGAATGTCACCGAGTGAACAAATTAGTTGGAAGTAAAGGTGTGTGTGTGTGTGTGTGTGTTTGTGTATGTGCCACTGGCTCCTGAATTCTGACCTGCAAAGCAGACACTCAAATGTTTCGAGATTAAGCCTCTGAATACCAAACCAAAGGCAAAAATTCTAAACAGTATATAATATTAGACAAAAGCAGTTTATTATACTCAAGCAGTAGCATGATCTTTATAACGCATTTGGGGACCTTAGAACACACTTTGGAACAGAGTCAGTGCTTCTGTCTAATTTGTGTGAAATGTTCCTCATTATCGTTCTGACAGTTTTGTCTTGTATCAATGAAGAACATGAAATGGCAGGACCAACTTTCTGACCATGATCAAACCTTTATACGTTCCTTATATACTTATGAGTGCATACTGCATCTGTGTGTTAATATACTCTACTTTACTCTGTGGAGATTTGCGCTTATTCAGCCAGAAGTGCATTAGCAAAGTCAGGTACTGATGTAGGTGAAGGTGAGCAGGCTTGGAGTGCTATAGGGTTGAGGTCAGAGCTCTACAACGGGCCATTCAACATCGTCCACTCCAACCCATGTAAACCGTATTTTCAAGGAACTCTCTTTGTGCACTAGAACATCATCATGTCGGAACAGGTTTGGGTCGAGTGAATGGAGGTACTAGCATGAAAGTTTCCCAAGACATTCCATATATTGTGTGCCTCCAACTTTGTGTTAAGAATTTGGCAAAGAGCCACATAAAGCTCATAGTAAGTTATAAAAAAATTATTACAAAAATGCATTAAAAAATACCTTTCATGTTCTAAAATAATTCTAACTTCATTTTTAAATAATAAAAAAAAAAATACAAATAAATTGTGGGAATGTAGAAGTGCATTAACAGCTAGAGAGAAAACGACAAAAGAATGGTTAATAATGAGCTCCGAAGTCATTCGTAAGCAGTAAAGAATGCCTTACCGCAGGCGTACTCGTCAGAGCGGTCACGACAGTCAGGCTCCTCGTCACACTGATAGCTAGCGGGAATGCAGGTCTGGTCACTCAGACACTGGAACTGCTCGGGAGCGCACACGTCCCCGGGTTTTTTAGCGGCTACGTGCACAAAACACAAAAAAGACAGAGAACATGGAGCGTTTGTTAATGGAATGCTGAGTGTGTAAATAAGTGGATGTAAAGGGAAGACTGAGGTTGCGAAAGCTTACGACAGTTGATCTCGTCAGAGTTGTCGTGGCAGTCGTTGTCTCCGTCGCAGCGCCACAGTTTGAGTGCACAGCGACCGTTCTGGCACTTGAACTCGTTGGGCTCGCAGGGTGAAGGAGTTCCTGCGTAGTCATAATTATTTATTGTAGTATGTAATGTGTAATTCGAATCTTGGGTTCATCTTGTGGCAGAATTTAGCAGGATTTTAGATTTTTTATAGCAGTATAATCAGAATAAGGATTAATGCAATAGTGTTTACAGGTTAAAAAAACTGTTCAAATACTTATGGACCTGGGACTTTCTCAGACTCTTACCACACTTGAGCTCGTCGCTTCCGTCGCTGCAATCGCGATCTCCGTCGCACAGGTAGTCTCGGGAGATACACTGTCCGTTCTGACACGTGGCCTGGTCGGCGCGGCACGGCCCGGGACGTGGAGGGATTTTAACCTCTGACGTAGGACTTGGTATTGGAATGGGTAGAAGAGTAACGGGTTCTTCGGGAGCTAGCAAAAAACGTAATAGCGATTATGTTATCATTTGAATAAGACTCTGTGCTAATGGTGTTCTCACTGTTCACTTTACATCTAAACTAGAAGATTAGTATATTAAAAGAGGAGCCTTGGTTAAAGAATTGACTTTATATGTAATGTACAGCTTGTTCGTACTCACCACAATTGATCTCATCGCTCATGTCTGGACAGTCCGGTCGATTGTCGCAGACAAAATCCAGAGGTATGCACGCACCGATTTGACAGCTGAACTCGCTGGTGGTACAGGGCCTGGGTAAGATGGGCTCCGCTAACAAGAACAGTGACAGTCAGTGAGGCTAAACCAGGCTCAGTATGCAATCATCATGCAAACACATGGCAACCTCGCTAAGATCTTCTAAAAGAATGTGGGAAAACTCTCTAATCAATCCAAAAAGGCTCCATTGCGGATTTAGTTCTAGCATGTTTTTTTCTTGAACAAAAGACATGCAGTCTTCGCTTAGAGATTTTCCAAACCACATCATACAACAGATTCATTTTTTTGTCAACAATACGAATATTGCATTCATCAAAAGCCACGACTCCATGCATGCAAAGCATCTCCTCGTGTATATCCATGCATGTGATGATCCATTCCTTGGTAATACATTTCTACAACGTGACAATGGCTACACTCTATTTGTTACCATGCAGCAAGCATGGCACACTACAAACCTGGAGAAGCTAGAGGCTCCACGTGGAGGGTGGTATCAGCTACAAACCAGACATAAAAATGAGCTTTATGCGTAGCCACAACATTGACATATATATCGGAAGGTGAAAAAACTTGTCTCTTGAGTCCTACGAGGTGACAAGCACCATCAAATCTAATTCATACTATCATATGACGGACAAAGTGTCGAATCTGGAATGCTGGAGCAGAGATATGCCAAAACCTTTAAAATTTAGTGTGAACAATATGTCAGTAGGGCATCTCGACATCCTGACTTATCCCCATATCAAAGGAGTGAATGAATGAAAGATGGAAGTAATGAAGACATTTGTTAAAGTAGAACATATCTTAAGAAAATGTAATATTACATTTTAGATACACACATTTATATACACATCTGTATTACCCATATGGGGTCTAACAAATGTTTACTTATTAATTAAAATGTTTTTATTTATTCATTTGAATTAAATAAATTTAATTTGGGCCAATTTATTAAAAATTAACCCGGACCATGTCTTTAAAACATGAATTTTGTGTACCATTATGCCACTAATACATTCACTGTGTCTAGGAGTTAGCAAAGTAAGCTAAAAAAAAAGTGTTCTAAAGATATATTTGGACTGTATTCAATTGTACAAGATGACATTTGGTTTAACATTTTGTTAAATCAGATGCTATCATTAAATTATAAAGACCTTCCACATACCTGCCAAAGCAACAACATTGCCTTCGTGTTTGACAAAGGATGTGGTACTCTTAGACTCATGAGCCTTTCCTTTCCTTTTCTATACTCTCCACTTCCTATAATTCAATACTGCTTTTACCTGTCCAAATGATTTTGTTCCAGAACCGGGCAAAAGGATAACATTTTACAGTTTTCTCTTTAACTATAAAAGACTACTTGACCTTTCGGTTGAAATAAGTAGTCCTGCAACCCCTAGTATACTACATATGATAAGATATACAAATGCAATCATTTAAGGGTGCTTACCTATTCCCAGACGTCTAAAATCAAAGCCCCTGACAGAGGTCACGTAAGACGCAATGGAGCCTTCGCTGACCACGGAGTACAGCACATCTCGAATTTGAGCTTCGTTATCGTTTTCGTCCGAGCCCACGTCCAGTTCCACAAACACATCATTGCCGATTTGCCTTAAAACACAAGATAGGTACCATGTGAAAATAAACACTATTCGGACATGCCGTTTTGAAAAATAATCATCTGTGAACTTTTTTATTTCTTAGATAGGTGTGCATGTTTTAAATAATAATTTTCGACACAAAAAACAGCCATTACTTGATGAGGACCACATTGACAGTTT
This sequence comes from Silurus meridionalis, assembly GCF_014805685.1. Lineage (NCBI taxonomy): Eukaryota > Metazoa > Chordata > Actinopteri > Siluriformes > Siluridae > Silurus > Silurus meridionalis. The sequence continues at coordinate 12,846,208 of NC_060899.1, forward strand.
GGGTTCCGGGTATCCTGAAGTAGTCAGACTCAAGCTGTGGGAGAGACAAATACCATCAATTACTTTCATCCCACACAGCTGGCGACATTACACACAGTGTATAAAGTCTTGATGAAGCCTGGCGATAAAGTTTTATTTTTAATAACCCTGGTTTACTCTCTAAGCACGTGCATATACGTAGCACGGAGGATAAAACATGGTTTGAAATTGCACACCGTGTCGACAATGGCGGCGGAGATTTCTTGAAAGGCAACAGAATCGAAGTCGTCAAGCTCAGGCCCATAGATGAAGGAGTCTGTGAAGTTCACCAGGGCACGATAGTATACTGCAGGGGAAAAGGAAAAAGACACAACCTCAGAGTTCAAACTCAGAAACACTTATACAAAGAAAAGCAAGCTCAGTTTTTACACCAAGATCAGTTTTTACTGATTTTTTACATTTTACTAATTAAAAAAAATAATATACTGGAAAGCAATGCGGGTCTTAATATTAAAATAATCTGTTTGTCCAAAAGATGCAGTGCCAAAAGGCTTAGCAGGTCCAGTTTCTAGTAATAATTAGCATTTTATTTTATGCTAGTTATCGCAGATGATCTCTATCAACTGAGTATAAGGTTGATCTGTAAACAGCTCCAGTCTTCTATTCTCACTTGAATGCCAGGACCTCTCCTGGGTGGGCATTTACTTGAGTCTGGTTTCAGTCTGTCACTCCAGGTTAAGCGAGGAAGTCAATATTTGGGCTATTTCTTACAGCCAACTGCTACTTCCAATGGGAGACGGATCTTGTGTCAACTGTCCGGAAGGTCTAATGGTGTCAATGTGCACATTGTCGAACATCCACATACATGCTCACTAAAAAAAGGTTATACAAAAAAAAATCTGTTATTATCTGAATACGGCTATCATTTAAAGCCATAGTGTTTGGTCGCCAGATGGTCATTAGTTTTGCCTACACAAGTTCATACTTATGGAATTATTATTGGACGGAACAGCTTTCCCAACACGGCTCTTCAGATGCTGTACTTCAGCTTGGTGCTTGGCAATTTCAAAACTTTTGTTGCTGAAAAGCATTCCACATGTATACCCTAATGATCTACAGTTCATAAAAAATGGCTTATGGTCACCCATGAACTCTTAGGAACCCTGACTTTATTGAATAATTTTATTGTATATTGTAGGTTTGTAAATGACTGTCCTTTGATCATTTCTGGATTCTGATTGCGATAATGGTTTTCCATGTGTCTGGTTCTTCTCCAGTATTCATCATATCAGGAAATTTTTCCTAATATCTCTGCTTATAGATCTAAAGCTACGTCCTGATTTCAGTCCAGCTGCTGCTTTGTAACAATGTCTATTGTTAACCAAATCAAAATTCGACCCTATGCAGGCACGCGATGGCCACGCTTCCCTTCCTGCGCTTGTATTTCTGCAACGTCATTCCGAATTGACCCCAAAAAACAAAAAACCTTTAGAAAGCAATCTAAATGGAAATAAGTCTCAAGGAATCAATGCCCGCTAAGAGGGATATCTCTATCTAAAAATATGAACACCACAAAACCATAATCTCTTGTATGGCCATGACCCCAAACAGTAGCATAGCCACTGCTTAAGTCATCAGTCGCTCCAATATCCTTTCCTCTCATTCTTTTGCCCTGCACTGCTCACTTTTTCCGTGTGGGAAATTCCCAGTCAAGTTGTATCGAACGCCAAGAGCACAGACCAGGGCAAAAAAAAAAAACGTGGGGGGAAAAAAGCATTCCGAACTCTTGATTCTCAAATGTTTTGGGTGTTAGAGCAGAGCAAGTAGGACTGTGGGGGCTTTATGGACCACGATCGCAGTGGAACACACGGAAGCCTGTGTGCTAGACAAAGGGCTGATTGAGGCATATGGCCGCGCGAGCCTTTCCAGCATGCTGTTTTCAACTCAACCTTCCGAGCAAATCCTTAGTCTCTGGATGCACATTCAGCACAGTTCACATCGATTAAACAGAGGTAAAGAAAGAGACTTAAAAACATTGATTTGCCAAGTTGATGACTTTATTTTTCCTCCGACACATTGTACATGGACAGTCATATACTGTACTAAAAGAGCTTCACTGTTTTTCAATCAAATAATCCTGGTTTCTTCAGAGCTTCTAAGCTTGGGAATGGCAAATACCCCCACACAAAAATGAATAAACATCACTACTGTTCATGTGCATTCATTAAATTTCACTCTAACAGCCTGAAGCACTGAGCTCATAGTTTGCGTATTTGACAATCGTCATTGATCTAAAATTCAAGGATACCACAAGATACCTCAATGAAGTTTCATTTCATTGTTCACTCAGGCTTCCCACCAAAATTTTAGTTAGACTCAAATAAGACCATATTTAACATCTGAAATAATTATTTTAAATTCCAACTATAATATGGGCTACGTTACAATCTTTGATGTGTGTCAGAAACAGAATCGCTAATGTTTTTCCTGTGTTTATTTGCATGGTTGGTGCACTGTAATATCATGGCTCACTGCTCACTTCTACAGATTCACTGCTGCCACACAACGTAACAACCAATCACACGGTGCAAATCCAGTCTAGCGCCGATCGTTTGGCAGCGCTGAAAGTCTGCTTCTAACACCACAAAGAATACCTTTTGGCCATGTCCACACTAATAAGTATTAGTTTAAAAATGCTCTCCGTTTTGAATCCACTTTAAAAATGCCGTTTTGAAAAAGCTTTCATAAACTATGATACATTTCTAGTCATCTTTTACTCATTTTTAGCCGTGATGTTTTAAAGAGCCATACAATAAACCAGTGGTGGGTGGTCAGGGGCAGCCAGGCCTTCTCTGCTAGCCTAAACACTATCAGAAGCACTGACCTACATTTACAACCTAAATTCTAATATTTGTTTCATGAAATTGTATTAATTTATTCCTAACAGTTTGTGTGCTGCCATGTCAATCTAATCTGCCCAGGGCCTTCAAAGTCAGTACTGCTGGCCTTTTCACCATAATCTCTTTAAAAAATAGCATTGTTTCTTTAACCAATCAGATTTCAATATCGCCTCACAGGGCAGCTAGCTGGCCCAGAATAGCATCAGCATTTTTCCGTCCTCTGATTGGTTGGTCAGAGGGAAACTGTTAAATACAAGTTCGACTGGCAAAACACCTGTGTAGCTCTGCACACATTAATACATCAAAGTTATACTTTTTTTATGCCTACAGAGGAAGAAACATTGATTTAGTCACGGACATACTTAAAAATACATTTTCACGAAAAGCTAGACATCGTGGGGCGGTCGCCAACCCGGAAGCTAGCTAGCGTGTCTCAGAAAGGGTTTGTTCACCACTTCCAGACCAGTGAATACGAGTGGTACCACTAGATTACAGCCTCTGAGGAGCGGTGCTAATTAGGAGTCTGCATCTCTCGTGAGTAGGTTGAATTCTATTTACATTTTTATGTTTTTGTCATATTATTAGACAAATATTGATTCTGAACTGCTCCAGATGTTGTAGGTGGCACAGTTGCGGTTGTAGTGTAGAGGTTTGGAGCTTGCTTTAGTAAAATGGTATTCACCCTCCATATGTGAAATGCCTCTCTCTCTGTAATGCCATGTGTTGTTATATTGTGTTTTTGTATTGTATCGATAGTTTCTATGATTGTGACATGATAGTGGTGGTATTAAGAGGTGGGTTAAGTCGGGTACCTCCCCATTGAAGGCCCAGGTACCAAATGCACGGCCCACCACTGCAGTACATAAATGTAAGGCAGAAATGACGCAGGTCAAAGCATATTACATCACACAGGGACGTAAACGTTTTCACAAGTTTCATTGTGGACAAGTAACTTTTGGGAAACAACTGAAAATGGCATTTTCAAATTTATCCAGATTATTGTAGACGTAGCCAAAGTTTTATTAAAAATATTTTTTTTTACAAATTATTAATTTCATATTTTAGAAAAGCAAATAGGGTGATATTTTCCATTCTAATCCAGACCTGGAAATCACTCAAAGCTAATTCCATACTTTTTACAAAATGCGTAACCATGTTCACTATAAGCTGTCAAGGCCATGCCCCAAAATACAGCTATATTTTTAAAGCTTTCTGCTATGAACAAATGTTGGATAAGGCAATATTCGCCTATGAAAATTTAAATAAATACAACACAGAAGAAATGATCTACTTTAAAGCTAGAATAAGTTCTTTTGGGTGGCCATAGAGCCATTTCTGCAAGTCAACATTTAGATCTTAATTATAGTCTTGAATACAACAGCTTCAATCCAATCTTCCACAAAGAAGCATTTTCTGTTTAGGGCCAAACCCTTAGTCAAGAATTTGCTGGGAGGATATATAAAACACCACTCGGATTCCAGAAGGCAAAATTACAGACGAGATGCGAGAGAATGTGTGGGCAAGCGCCAGTACAAGCGTTTAAATCTCTGCCAGAGATGATGCTTCTGTAGGGGGTGGAAACAAGTGCTTTAGGGTTTGTGACCTGAAAGATTTGGATCAAAAATTTGGAATGGATCAGTGACCAAGGTTCACAACTGGGGACACCATTAACTGGAATGTAAGAATGAAACTTGTATGTCCAAGTTTTATTTCGCCAGAAATAAAAATCGGAAATTGAAAACTGAAATCAGAAGGGAGAGCTTTTTTTACTTAAAACAGGTGCACAAAGAATGCATCCCAAATAATGGCTTCACTTTATACATTTTTATCTGTTACCACATCTGGAACAGTAACAAACCATGCAGAATGGATTTTAGCATGGTCTTAGCGGCTGAGTTCAGGATAAAGTCACATTCCTCAGGTACTGTCAACAGGCCAGCGGTCACATTTGGATTGTAGTCAAGCTGAAAAGATGCAGATGGCGGACGGGGTCAGTGGCGACACTGTACCCTGAAGGGGAGGAGGGGAGGGGATAAAAACTGTGGAGTCATCTGTCTCAGAGGTTCTCTCACTGGGTCACTGCAGCCAGCAGGATATCCTTTATTTCTGGGCACAGTTCAACTTTTCTGCTTCTCACATCATCTTTCCATGTGATCCACCCTCATAGCGAGCAACTTCAATGTGACAGCTTCCTGTTTTTCCCCCCAAACAAATTCCCATAATTGGTTGTCTGGTCCCCAGGATAATTGGGTTATTTTATCCCTTGTGAGAAAATTGTTCCATCAGTGTTCTGGCTTTACAGTGACTAGTACTGAAAGGAAATTTTCCAAATCAGACAAGTCTTGCACAGGGCCTTTTATTATAGATACATGTACTATGTAGAAATACTATGTATATATTTATATATAACGCCAAATAGAAGTTGACAGTAAATGTTCTTTATATGAATTATATTTATTGAACATTTCTGAATCAAGCCTCCAGTGTTATCACTTTGGAACAGTCAGCAAGCAGGAAAAGGAAAAGTAGTCAAGATAGCATTTTTTTATGTCTCCTGATGAATCTTTTATTGCCATAATTTCCCTCTCCTGAGGCAAGCCTCAAAAGCCCTCCAGCATCAGTGCTCTTCTTGGTACATGGGATTTGAATAAGTCAGTTAGTTCGATGTTAACCTGTCCTAATTGCACACAATTAACTTCAAAGCAGGCTGTAATGCTGCAAACCATATCCTCGCCCAAAATTGGTAACTACAAAAGAAAAAGAGGGAGGGAGTCCAAAATTGGCCATTTTGGCGTTTCCATCCAACAAAGCCTCCTGTGTGCTATCAGGCGGACCGACGAAGCGTGCTTTCCCAACCGCTTTAAAGATAAGGAAGCAAGCAAGACACGGATCTTTCAAAATTTCTTGTTATCAGTTTCACGCTCCGACCGTATACTGTTTTCCTCACTTCAACATGAACGCCTTTTGTCTAGACTGGCCGGAAGCAAAGCTGTAAATAGTTCTACAAATTCCTAAAAGGTAATTCATTCATTTATGAGGGACACTCCTAGATTTTCTGCAAAAATTCCAATAGAACACATTTCCATTGGTTTATACCAGCTCTTTCATCAAGACGCAAGGCTCAAGATTGCTGGCTCTTTGTTAGACGTTGGCGAAGACAAGACGTTCCCTTTTGTAACACAAAGCCAGCTACAGTGTTGACTTGCAGAAATTAGGCAGTGAGGCAATGTTTCCTACAGTGCAGGAGGAAAATATAGATCTTCAGGACAACAGTTCATGAGGAGGATTGTTTGGACAGCCGTGTGTTAGAGGTGAACTCTGCTCAGGCAAGAGGAGACGTGCTGATAGCGTACTAAAACACTAAAAGAGGGATCTTTGGGACTTCTGAAACTTTTTCTCACTGAAAACCTAAGCTCAATTCAGCTCCACTAAGCATTGACAATGTATATGGCCACCTACATGAAAGCAAGATCATAACCACAAAGATGGAACCCCCCACCCCCCCAGTATTAATTGTAACTTAATACTATCGAGTCTCCTCTAAACAATGTTGTACATGATATCACTTATTATAACAGCTAATAATTTGTGCCCCCCCAGTGTTTTTTTTTTATCCTTACTTTTGTAATTAATTACAAAAAGACACTGCCTGTCATGTTACAAATACAAAAAAAAAAACCTTGAGGATTCTATTGGGGTCGGAAACCTACTTTCTGTTAGAAAGCACTGTTGCTGTATTAGATTCTACAGTCTTGAGTATTAGATTATGCATATCGTCCTTCATAACAGTCCAGGGATTCCAGCCTGCAGAGCTGATGTTACAGAAAAGGAATACATACTTCTTGAATCGAGAAATCACTGGTGTAGTTATATATTTCAGCTGTTTCAAACGTAGATACTTAAAAGTGATAAAAACGGCACCAGTGATTAAAAGTATAACAAGATCAGAAGCATACCTTCTTTCTTTCTTTTTATGCTAAGTGCAAACCATTTTCTGAACCATTCCAAGACAACACAATTGAAACAGCCAACAAGGTTTAGAGATTCTTTCAGCCTGGAGTCAAAATAAAACCCCACGCTCATTAATCTAACTTCACGATTCTCCGCTCACTCAGAAATAGTAACCGTTATTTCTGTGGCTGTGAGCACTGGGATGACCTCATGCTCTCAGGCTGCATTGGGGCTTATGAAAGTCATGAGCAATAAAAGATAAATCAGAGATAATTTGGGAGATGTCTCCTAAATCACACAAGCAAGATCTAAGAAAGGAAGGGCAGGAGAAATTGAGGAAATGGACTGTTGAATATGAAAGCAACATTTTGAGCTGTATACAAGTTTGCTAGCACGTTTATGCTAAAAGCGTGCATGTCCAATAAACTTTCTTTTGGCTTCTCCCATCAGGGGTCGCCACAGCGGATCATCCGCATGTTTGATTTGGCACATGTTTTTACACTGGATGCCCTTCCTAAAGCAACCCTCCCCACTTATCCAGGCTTGGGACCGGCACTAAGGCATGTGCAACTCTAATGGCTGGGGTTGGTTCCCTGACCGGGGATCGAACCCGGGCCGCAGCGGTGAGAGCGCTGCATCCTAACCACTAGACCACCAGGGTGCATGTCCAATGAAAATACAAAACGGTGCACGCACATACAGTTCCACTGCAAATAAAAGAGTTAGGTCATTTATTAGCACCATTATTACTTATTAAAAAATGTTAGCGTTACCTTGAAACAGACCAAAATTTCTGTTGTGAAAATCCAAAACTTAGATTGGTAACAATGTAAATATTGATTTATTTTTATCATACTAGTTCCTAGTTGGTTGGGCCTGTAAATAAAAAGCAATAAAAGGACATATTTTATTTGATCATATTATATATTATAAAATAAAACCTTTAAACAAATGCGATTCAGACAACTATGGCAGAGATGTGGGCTGAGGAAACAGAAGACACCTTACAACAAAAACAGGAAAGCCGCAGTGATCGTAGTGGACAGTTATCTTTTCCATCGCCCACAGGAAAAGGCTCACGGGAACAGACGGAATGGCAGAAACCGGTCATCTAAACCACTCATTGCTCCATTACAGGAAAAACCCTATGGTGCTTCCCAAGTGCAGGCATGCAGTGACCTAAAAAAGCCTCTTTCCTCTTTGCCCAGAACAACCTACGGGGTGACTGACTTGCTAGGATTCTCATGAAAAAACAGGCCGTGAAAAATGTCTCAGCCAAATAAATCAGACAATAAATTCAGTCTGAAAGAAGTTTATCTTGGTTGAATAAAAATGCTGGAACTAATCAGTACCCTTCTCTGAGACCATTTGTCTACTAATCAGAAAGTAGCTCCATCCTGCCCCCTCAAAAGCCTTCTCACCCCACCTGGTAACATATATTTCAACCACATGTGGAACACTCGAGCCCGGAGATCATAATTATCACATTATTACTTTCCTTCGGGTGCTCGGACACAGCTGTTGGCTATTTTTTTAAAATGATGCAAAGTATCTGGCATGTATTGTATATCATGACTCACAGCTGTATATACAGAGTCACGCTGCGAGTGAGATTTGCTTGATATAATGCCTCCACGTCCTGTTTAAATTACATCCGAGGCTTATAAAAAGAACTATAAACCAAATGTCCTATAAATCTCAGCGTGGTAAGGAGAAGTGATGTCTCAAAGACTAACATTAAACAATGACAAGTAGAAACAGATATAATATGTAACCTGTATGGTACAGAAAGAGAAAAAAAATGTATGTGATCGAGAAAAATGCAAAACAAGCCCTCGTGCTGTCTGCCCATTTACTCATTGTTTGCTCCTGCCTTTCAAGTGCACTATTTAGCTTCCACCTCGGCCTCTTATCTGATGAACGCAAGCACGCGGACTGTTTGAACCTCAGACACGAATCTGGGGGGCGCTGTGTTATGGCGAGTGAGCGGTGAGAAGCGCTGAATGTCAGGATGTGCACCAGACAACAAGAACGTGACACACACTCGGCTTAAAGAGACGACGATTCTTAAAACATACTACAATTTATTTCCTATTAGCTCACTTTCAATTGAAATATTATAACTATGCAAGCAAAGAGTGAGACATTTCTCCTTATCATAAGCTTTGACTACCATCACATGATCTCAGAGTCAGACAGCAAACTATGGGGAAGGAATTTATATTTTGAACAGAAAGACAAAGAGAACGTCCTTACTTGTAGAAGAGAGGTCGACTACTGGTGGCTCTGGGGTGCTTCCATCCTCTTCTCCACTGATAAAATCTGCAGAGTATACAATGTAGGTATGAATGCGAGATATCTTTTTTTTTTTGTGGCAGTGAAGCCTGTAATAGTATAGATATTTGATAATAGCAAGTATCTTGTATATCTTGTTAATACATTTAATAAGACAAGGAAAACATTCTTTTGCAAAACTTCAGCACTCTTGTTTATTAAGGTCTGAATTATTTCAGATGAAAGCAATATAATATTCAATTGCACCTCCTGATGATTCATCGGCGGCAAAGTCTTCATCGTCTTCGAGGTAGCGCTGAGGCCTCGGCACACTGGCCACCTCGAGATCCTCTGGAAATGGCACCTCATCCCACACCTTTGAGCTCTTGGCCCCCTAGAACAATTGAAGAGAGCTTGCTTTACAGGGGTTCAAACATCTGCTGACTGCATTGTAAATCACAGGTTTATAACATATAATGCGCTCATTCTAGTATATTATGTTTTCTGAGGCAAGAAAAAGTCACATGGTTTTACACTGATTTAGTTCAATAATCAAAAGGAATGGTGGAATGTTCAGGATACGTTTCCAGAAAGATCTTCAAGACAAGGCAGAGGTCCTTGTTCCACTGGTTTCCTGGTATGATTTCAGTCATTAGATCAGCATTATTTATGAAATGCATTTCCACTGCTCACACAACCAACCCCAGGACGTTTAAGAACATTTCCCCTGGTAGCTCGGTACCTCGGATTCGATTTTTTTTTCCTGTCTTCGTAATCTGTGCACGGTATGCCACTTCCCATTTCCCGTCAAGGCTGCAGCACCGTTTAAATGGCTCCAGCCAATAAATAACTTGATCTCCCACCCAAATCCTTTCTCCCTCTCACTGAGCACCCTAAACCAACAGTCGCGGGGATTTTTCAAAAGAAAACCGCTGACTGGCGAAATGCTTTTGAGCCACGCTGCTCAGTGAGGTGTATACACAATCAGCTCCTGCTCAGCTATCCCTCGGGAATGGAGTCTGGCCAAAAAAGCCTGGCATTAAAAAAAAATAATAATAATAATAATTCCATTATTTAGCTAGAAACTACATAAAATGATTAGAATGCAAGGCAACCCAAGGGAAGGAATTTAAACAGAAATTGTTCCACCATTAAGGCCAATATAATAAGACTAATTTAAGTAGGCATTAGTGAAGGACTATACGGGCTATACCCACAGTACTTCTGTCAAGGATTAGATAAGGGGTTAGAGATGTTGCAGCAAAACCATGAATGGAACATGGCGCATGCATGAAAAGGTCAATGGTTTAGAGGCATTACCATGTCTTTAGGTTGCGACAAAACACACACAGGATCTGAAGTCACTCGCAGAAGTACTATATAAACATCTAGGCACCACACCTGGCTGGGGCCTGTTTAACAAAGGAAATAATAGGAAGTGCTAACATGCATATGAACAGCACTCATTGGTGGAGGAATCCCACTGTTTATGTTCCAAATGTGGTTTTTAACAATGGTGTTTATTCTGTACGAAAGCCATAAAAAATATAAAAGAAATCAAGGCTCAGAGTTCACGAGATATATGAAACCACTGGAACTTGAAAATTGCACTGGGGCTGGCCCAGCTGTTGTTTACTGGCTTCGATCAAATCCCCATGTCTAACCGAGTCCACGGTCAATCAATACATGGCGAGAAGAGCCAGGAAGCTGGACTTCAGCAGGATCACCAAATCTTTACTACACATCTGCGTAAAAACCTACTCGAACGCAAGTCTCTTGATGGTAATAACTGAACAAATGTGGACGGTTACATTGGGATAATCTTTCACGCCCATCCATGGCAATCACAATGTCTGCCTGAACTTATGGCCTTATGGCAAGGTCCGTCAAGGACAGTGTGAGAACAGTCAACACTTGTCCTTCCCTTCTCGTAACACCACAGCTGTGAAATAGTGTGCGATAATAATATTGCTAAGATATTGCTAATCTATCCGTTCTTGAAGGCACCTATGCACAACAGTCTTGACTTTTTATTGACAAACGACCCTCTGGTGTGTCACAGTTCAAACACTCCACCAGCATCAAGTCGCATAAAAAAAATCGCCTCGCCCAAGAGTTTAAACACAGGGATAAAAGGGTGAGAAAAGCAATCCATTATCAGCAAAAGCTTTCAAGACATCTAAAGGGAAATAAAAATTAAAAAAATCTAATCTTAGAAGCCTTGATCACTACAGGCACAGAATACAGCACATTTCCTACTACAGCACGATTACATAAGAGGCGTTAGAGCATGAGAGTTGATGTTAGAGGTGATGCTTTTTTAAACACTGATGAAGCATTAAGTCAGCCAAAGACTCTCAGATGGATCTCCTCAGCACACCCTGGCACAGGACTGCGTCTTCCATGGAGCAAGTTGTTTAGGATCCCGAAGGATCCTGGTTCATATTTGGAGTGCACTTATACTACATAGTGTGCCTGAAAAGAAAGCGGTGCTTGAGGGGCTTTTTTTTGTTATGCATCACACATGAAATGAAAAGCTGTCTAAACATTGAGACTGTCATACTCAACATGACGGTCTACACGTTGTATGACAGAAAGGAATGGATGGGGGAAAAAAAATCCCTTTCCCTGATGAGAGGCTATAGGAAACTGACAATGTGGTTTTTTTTTTTTACTCCCTCGGGCTTTCCAAAGTTGATGAATGAAGCCTCTCAGTGTGATATAGATACACTGTACGTGTCAACAATTCGACACATTTCGCTCCACCGTGCGCAGCAATATGGATAGCAGTTCGAACAAGCTTTGACAAGTCGTTAGTCACCGATTTAGGGTGGGGAAGGAAAACAAGAGCTGGACGGAGGTTTGGGAATACATAACTCGGCCTGGAAACTGTAAATCATCCCCTGTGGGTCAGGCCGTTCTCACACATGTGGATCATGCCATGAGTCAGCCACGACTCCCACAGGCATTCCACCGTGTTCTGTCAATTTACACCACCTGATGCTTCCTGCTAAGCACAGCTGTTTCCCCATGCTGAAATAGAAGATGCATGCTGGTTGTGCTAGGTGGCGCAATAACATGGGTCTATTCATGCATAGGTCCAATCGGTAGAAAAACTCAAGAGTGTGCCTTCCGTAACTCTGTTCCACACACATTAAAGTTAGATTGAAGACAACAAACAGCTTTTTCTCCACTGCAAACTCTGAACCTTCCAATTAATGCAATTAAGCAAAGAGAATAACTATAATAATGATACAGAGTAGCTAATTTTTTAAAGTTTTCATGTTTCCCCGCGAGAGCTTTAAATGCGCATGATTGTCTCTAATAAGGTGTATGCTAATTTTAAAAGTGCCTTGCCCATAAACTAGATCTCCCACTATGCACTTCGATTTTTTTATGACCCGCGAAGTGACGTTCAGCCGCGAGAGTGCAATGTTTTTATTTCAGCGTTTCATAGCTGGTTCACAACAAGCGGCGATCAGAAAGATCAACAATTAATACCAACGTGTCCAAGAAGAGAAAAGTTGATGCCAAAGAAAGACATGTATGTTCGCGCTCCGAGAAGACGAACCGGATTGTGTATTTTGTGTTCAGTGTTGGTGGTCCAGAAGTACAATATACGTCTGCATTTTGACACCAAACATAGACCAAAGTATGTTAAATATCCCTTTAAAAAAAACATAAAATTGTCCAATAATTAAAAGACAGGCTGCAGGAAATGTCTACAAAAGCTACAGTCAAAATCTTTTACATTTTATTAAACAGTTTGGCCCGCAACTTGTACTTTGTTTTAGATTTTGGCAACTTATGTAAATGAGTTTGACACCCCTGCCCTAGATATAAAAGAGTTTGCCAGTAAGTGGTGACAGACATGCATCCTAACCAGGGAGGATTCCTATCTTCAACCATTGTCCCTGGGACAAACTCAGGATCCACCACAATGCCGTGCAAGGATAAAGCACCGACTGAGGATAAATCAATGAAAAAAATGCCCCCTGTGAGAACATCCAGACACTGTTCAGTGGCAGGGAGAGATGCCAGGTCAATCAGCCAGCAGTGTGCCAGCCTGTGTGAGGGAATCAGTGCTGGCCATACAACAGTTGGATTTTCGGTATTACTCAGAACCTGGAGTGACTGGAGAAGAATTGGCTTGTTTTTTCCCCCGTTGAGCAGATCGCTGTGTAATTCAGTAGCACATGTAGGGAGAATTCTCTGAAGTCTGAGTCCGTTTAACAGTAACTCAATCTCTAACCCTAAAGCCCTCCTGACAAATAACCAAACTTAACATGCTTTTATAGATTTTCTGTGGTCGCACACCTTCTTCCAGCCGATCCCGAGTTGCCATGTTTTGTACTATTTAAACCCTAGCAACAGAAATGATAATCTTGGAAAGAAAAAAAATGCTATGACTCAATGCTGCTACTCAAAGTGAGACCAGTAAAAGTTAATCATCAATTTGTGACCGCACTTGTGGGAGTTACTTTTATAGCCATGACTCAGAATAACAAAGCGACAAGGGTCTATGCGTTTGCAATGTTTCAGCATTTGCAACCAGACATAAGTGACACCCAGCCATGAAACAAGAGCCTGAACATATCGTGCTTGAGATCCCATAATGGGTTTGAAGTCATAAGCCAAATCCAGCTCTGGTAGTGGAAGAATCATGGGGCATGTCAGTGGCTTGACTGCAAATCTTTTTTTACATGCTTAATTACAATAATATCTGATAGAGCACTAAGTGATTAGTGATTATGCAGCATATTAGACTCGACAAAATGACTAAAGCTAAACAAGGATTTAGCCACACACAGATCAACACAACAGCTTCCAGAAGAGCTTGAAGAACAAGCTCTTTAATCAAACGTAACATGGGGTCTGTTTTTTCCAAATGGAGTATGTGGGTGATATGAACAAGCAAAGCATTCCACTGGAGTAGACTTTCGCTACTTGTGAGAGTCCAGGTGGCCCTTAGAGATGAGTCCTCCCATTAATTACCAGCCCAGCAGGACAGCCTTGAAAACCTCCCTCAAACAGACCACCTGTGTTTGGCACCCTGGGTTCTATGCTCCTGCTCACACATGCTGTCAAAATAGTCTGGGGTTGTTACGTTTGCTCTGCTGTTTCAGATTGATTTGTAGCTGGTTTTCAAGTCGTCGCAAATACGGTGGGAGGTCATCAATTAAATGTGACCCTAACGCACACCAAATCTCAGGGGGTGATGTACTCAGTTAAAATGCTAAAACCTACAGTCTGGGGTAGAAAGAAATCAGCCCTATGATTTACCTCATACCATTCAGTGTATTTTTTCTTCCTGTTAAATTCATTGTTGGATAGTCCTCGAAAGTCAAAATAATACACTTTAAAACATTTGCCAAAACCTTTAACTTTTGATTTCTGACTTTTTTTTTCCCTTCAAAAAAGCCTTGTTACACCATTTATCACGCACCTGCATTAGGATTTATTACATTTTGCCAGCTTTAGGTAATCACCCACAACTCATTACCAATGCTAATTAAAATTCCAATCGAAATAAATGCTAACATTCAGTGGTTGCTGGGATTATTGCATTACAAGAGAAAACCTTATTTTAGTTACGTTGTAATATGTAAATTTGACAAAAACACACGTATACTTCACAAGGTAATAATACGTCATAACTGAATGGCTCTTGAATAGCAAATCTTGGTTCAGGAGTCTTTCTGTCATGGACAGCATTTGTTTGGATCAAGTTTTTAACAGAATTTCCAAATCTAATTAAATAAGAGAGGTTACTGAAGTGTACTGACATTTACTTTACATATAATGCAAATTAATTTAACATCTGTAGCGAATCATAGTTTGCAAAAATCCATGAAACATTCATACTTTATTCAGATAGACTGGAATTCCCTTGAAGGCGAACACGGGCGACTTACATCTTTGTTAATGTGGAAAGAAAGTGCCTAATCTGAGTAGTACCTACTCTAATAAGGTTGCCAGATAAAAAAAAAAAACGATCAAAAAACATTTAATCAAGCTGTGATGGTAGGAAAGTATAAACAAATTCCACATTTTGTTTGTATTTTACAGGCCAATTGAAGCAAGCCCATCAGAATACACTTTAAGGGGAATTCCTTTCTATCATCCACTGTATTACTGTTCTACCTGAAATATCAGTGCAACAAGCATGAAGAGAAATGTGTGGAATTAGGCCAGCAGGATAATCTGGCAAGATGCAACTGGAAAATCGGCACTGCTTGACGGAGCTCATTTCCTCTTGTCTTTTAATCACACCTTATATAGTGTTATCATAAGCCCATGGCTAGTGGAAAGAATTCCTCTGCCGTGATGCTAGTTTTCGTGCTTATCCGATAGCGCATTAGTTTAGCTTTTGATGGCACTTACTGCTGTTAATCATCGTAGCTAATGATTGGCTTTTCTGACTTTGACTTAAAACAACATTAAAAAAAAAAAAGTTCATTTTTTTCTGAAATGTGGTAAGGACTCGGTGCAGGATCACAGCAACTCACAGCAAAAGATAAGTAAACAATCACGGAAGAGTATTTTAAGAGTCTAAAAATACAGCGTTATTTCCGGTAATGGCGTCTAACTGTGACCTGTGGGCTGGAGAGCTCGGGTATCTCCGGTTTCCCCAGACGACAGCTGAGGTCCAGGGGAGGCTGGGACCAGAGGTGGCATGCAAAGAGAAAGGGCTGCTTGTGTTTATTTATAACAGGGCAGGCCCCTGCAGTGGTGCTAGCTGTCATTCAGGAATGGGCCATGTTCTCCTGGTAAAGGAATTAGCTTCACGCTTGGGCAGACACTTCAAGCGGCGACGCTGCGGTCCTCAAACACAGGATGAACTCAACGGTGGAATGATTTCTGACGTAAAAGATGAGACATTTGGGGGTTGGATGAGATCACAGTGTATTTTAAGATACTTTGCTCGTAGAACGATGCTTCACACTTTTGGAATCATTGCCGAACTCAACAATGTAAACAAAAATGTCCCAAAGCACACTACGGTAAATGTCCATGGCCAAAAAGACTCTCGGCTTACCATAGCAGTGTTTCACACCGTCATACCTCACACTAGGACCAGATAATCCAATACCACCTGTTGCCTTGGCCTAGGCCCAACTGTAACAGCATTGGGGGGTACAGGGGGAGGGGGGTACAGGGGGAGAGGGGTGGGCGGGTGGTCAAAAGTTTCATTAAGATTGTGCTTTAATAAAACCTGTGCCTCATTTCAAGAGTCAACGGAGAGAACTAAACTCGTTTTTAGCAAATGAACATACACCATTTATATTAATGGCACTTGGCAGATGTCTTTATCTAAAGAAACTTAAGTTTATCTCATTCATTCAACTGAGCAGCTATGATGTTTTTTATTGAAGAACTGGACATTTCTTTATTTAATGCTTAACATTCTGGCATCCCATGTTTTAGATTTTTAAAACTTTCACTGTATTTCTCAGAAAATTCCATTTATTACCGTAAATTAAGCTGGCATAATAGCGAATCATCCAAATAGTGTTGATTCCTACTACAAATCAGCCTGTAAATTTCTGTCAGACGTTTCTCCATTACATATTGGTCTGTTGCCTTTAATGTCCGGTTATTGAGAATCTAAACTCTGAAGTTCTCTAAGGCTGCATTATTTAGTTTGCTTTGGATACACTTCAATCTTGGTGAGAGATGTTTTACTGTGTATAACCACCTGCTGCCTGTTCCCAAGTTCATGGTCAAAACACCAAGAGATTCAGGGCCAAGATCATAATTAACTGGGATTTGGGCTGGAAGCCTATGTGAAAGTTTTTTTGGAAAGGCCACCAATGTTGATGTTGCAAACTCTGGAACAGTAATTGGCAAACGACATGTGTGGAGATGTGGCAGACCATCCGTTTTGATGAAACAAAGATGGAAAAAGCTGCTAGTTTGATCCCCGTAGAGAACATCTTTCTGACAGGATCCCAAACTCGAGACTTATCATCTCTTTTAAAGTCCCAAATCATCCTTTTAACTAAAATTGTCCATTAAGCTAAGATTTTCTTCACCTGCTTTCTCGGGAAAAGGGATTTCCAGCATTAAACTGATTAACCTGACAAAAGCTTTCATAGTGTGAAACTTAACTGATTTGAATGGCACATTAGTTGAAAAGCTTTTTTGGGTTTTTTTACTTTTTCCCTTGAGAAAATGTAAGTAAAAAGCTTTTTTTCTTTATTTAATTTATAGTCATGGTTGTTGAGGAATTTTAAGGTACATTACATTTAATTTCCTAGATGAAATACGGTTAAGGTTCATATTACTAATCTTCCTCAACAATCATAAGCTCAAGGAAAGTTTGCTATTACTTTTTCTGGAACTGTAACAACTAAATACCTTTTCTTTTATTATACATATTACTAGAAAGATGCCCAGGTCAGAGTTCCAGATCTTTCCAAGCAGTAATACAGGATCTTAATAATATACTAAAGAATAGAAAATGCTCAAAGTGCTATTTTATAAGCTGCTGAATAATGAGGGTGGAAGCCATATTGTTAAATGAAGGTACATTGTTACAACTACAACTCCTATGCAGCATCATTTAAAAAATGTACCATCATCAGATGACTTCAATGCTTGCCATATTGTGATATATATATGCCTCGTTTCAATAACATTAGTCTTTGATTTGTCAGTGAAGAAAAAAAATCTTTCTATCACTGATTCTTGTAATATTAAAAAAAATAGCAGACAAAAAAGGCAACTTTGCAGGGAGGAAAGTACAATCACGTAATTTTCACAATCTGAATGGGAAGCCTGATCAACCAAAGTCTGAATACAAATATACCCGCCCCAGCATACATACCAACGTTATCATCTCTGAATACCGCCTGATAATAATATTAAAAATATAAGAAGAAGAAAAAGAACAAAGACTATTATTAGCTGAAACAGACAAGAATGCTGCTTTGGCTCCCAGATGAAGCAATGGTATGGCGAGGTGATCAGGCATGAATAAAATGTTCTGGCAAGTGACTGGTGATGACCTGAAGATGTCTAGCTCTGTTGACCCCTTTCTAACCCAGTGCGAAGTACACCTCCAGGGAGAGAGAGAAGAAATTCCTCTGGAAGGTAAAAATATCACTAAAACCACATAGCTGCAGGTGAAATTTCACCCTTCGCTCAAGACTCCTTGGACAAAGTGGGTGTGTGCAAGAGCAAACATCAGGTTTTTTCTTACCTTTGACAGGTAAAATCCAAAATTTGTTACGATTTTATCAAAAGGTTATAACAAAGGGAATTTGGTACTTAATCACAATATTGATATTATATCATTGTCCTGCCTAGCCGTGTATTGATCATTTTTGCTGAATTTCTTTTAACTTTCAGCCAAAGGCAAAATTCTTGCAATTCCACAAAGAAATTAGCCCGATTTGGCCTTGGGTAACAAATCCTGCCTGCCCTGTCAGTCAAAAGCTATCCTTTTTACATGGAAATCCACCACCTTTCTCCTACCTTAAGTTACACTGAAGCAGTTCACAAAACAACTCTTGAGGCTTCAACAACCAGTGACTGAGAGCTGGTTTTAGAAACTGCCTCTTTGCATTTCCAGTCCACTTTAAGTACTTTTTGACAACTGGACTACAGCAATGCACGTGGTTTCTGCACATATGGGTCAGAGGAACTAAAAAAAAATGCTAATTTTATGGGTCCGGTGTTGCAAACTGTTCACCTTTATTATACATCTTGCCCTTTAGCAAACCTTGACGCATAAGGGAACGTCAGCTATTCCGCTTTTTATGAGACGATAGAGAGCGGTGAAGCAAAGCGTGAGCTCCTGAATGTATTCAAAGCCTCTTTTGTTAAACCTTGCAGGCGGCGATACACGCCACATAGTCCTCTAAGCTGAAGCCATTGAAATGCTTTCATAGTGACTGTAGCGCTGTAGAAAGGACCATTCTGACACTTTTACACCTTCCTCAATTGGGTCAGTACTGGCTGCAAGTCAATAAACAGCTCAAAAAGGCAGTTCTCAGGAATGGTTTTGTGCTAAACATCTGGTAGGAACAGCCAGTCGTTGCTCGCTACTTTAGGCCACATCCAGACTTTTCTTTTGGCTGTTCCAATAATTTAAGTGTATAACAATTACCATGATTCACTTATAGATTCACTTGCATCTTATCTAAATATATAACTTAATAAATATTTTAAAAAGGTGATGTGTAAGTGTACTGCAAACATTAGGTTTTATTAGTGGATCTTGTTGGAACTACTGATTTTCTGATGTGGCTCAATGATCCAATCCTAAAACTGGGCCATTTTCATTTATGGCATTTGGCAGGCACCCTTATCCAGTTCCCTCATTGATACCACTGAGCAGTTGAGGGTTAAGTGCCTTTGCTTAAGAACCCAGCAGTGGCAGCCGAGTTGTGCTGGCATTTGAAATTAGGACCATTCGTTCAACATCTCACCCACTGAGCTACCACTCACTGCTGTTTGTTGCCTTAAAGCAGTGTAGTGCTTTAGCAAGCTGTTGTTATAAACAAGCTCCTGTAGTGCCCCTTTCTATAGCAGAGCTGAATTCTGCTAATGGAGCACCACTGTTTCATCAGTAGGTCATGGGGGATGCGGTTTATTGTCCAGAATGGCGGAGTCTCTCTTTTCCAACCAAAATACTTCAAGGTTAAGTCTTTGAATTCATTATAATCTAAATGTTAATTTTACAACAGCTTTCACCAGTTTTCAATTTTGGTTTGTCAGAGGGTTGATTCATTTCTTGGGGGTTAAAAAAAGGATGCAATTGTTTCTATAAAGGAAGTCTACAGTGTCAAGTCTACAAATGTAAAGTTGGAACAAAGGTTTTATTTTGTATTTTTTCAAAACCATGACAAGTTGCATTTTTTTGTGTGTTTTTTAATTCATTATTTATCAGTGCGGCTATCAAATTGCTGTGAAACAGCAGAAAGACAGCCAAAAAAGTTAGTAAAGAAAAATCACCTTCTCAAATTTAGTTATGAATTCTGAACATATCTTATAGTAAAATACATACATGAAAATACATAAAAACATAAAAATGCTAGTTTTAAAAATGACCGTTCTCAGATACTGTCTTGAGTTTTCTGCCAAGCAAATAGGTATTAATTTCACGATCCACCATCCTCTGGCATTTCCTGTCACTGGTTCAAAGAGTAGAATTCAAAATCTCCCCGAACACAAACTCTCCTTAAATGTCACATAATATCTTCAAAGTTGACCTCAATGTTATATTTGCATGAATTCTTGGCTTGCTGAACTGACACTATGGCAAAACTTTCCTAATTTCAGAAAAAACACTGAGACAGTTGGGACATGTCAGAGAGTCAGCTGCATATGGTAAGTAGTCCCACTAACACCATAACTAATCAGGAAAATCTTTTCCAACAGCTGTGGAACTCCTGGTTCTGAGCAAATTACGCCTTCTCGAAACATTTCCCAGGGATTGACTGTAAACTGACCCTCTCTGTAATACAGCACCATTGGCTACACTAGCTTGCTTCCTCGAAGGCAGCACAAAGAAAAGAGAAATGGAAACATTCCTAATGCTAGTTTTTCTGAAGTCAGCATGCGAGCGGGGGATCAGGTGCCTGCTTTGTATGCTTGATGTAGCCTTATCCTGATTGGCCTGTTCTGTGGTCTGAATGCTTGACTGTAAGCTTCCTGTCATCCATTGACTAAGGATCAAGGAGTCGGCCTCTCGCGACCCACAGGATTATCTCTCTTGCGGCTGGGACAAGGAGGAGAATCCTTAAGCTCTAGGGATGACGTTCCACCAGGTGCAAGGTCCTAAAGAGGCAGAAACTCAAGAAATGTACCTTTTCTCTATATTTGTTTTTTGCCATTCTCGAAGGTCTATAACTTGACCCGTGGCAACTGTGGTAAGACGAAGACAAATCAATCAAATTAGACCATTGTGGCAACAGGAGTCAACGTCGGCTAAGCAAGTACTCATCATTTTATGCCAAACAATCAACTGGACTACTAAATTTAATTCATGGCCACTCAGTTTATAGCATCAAAATTACCAGTTCACCTCAAACCCTCTAGAGAATAACAACTTGAGGCTACTTCAGAGCAGACAGGAGACTCAGTGAGTGTTGGATAAGGTAAGGTAGTAAATGAAAAGCGGGAATAAGCTGCACATCCAGAGATAAACACTGACTCACTTCTAGCACTTGTCCAAGGTCAACATGGGGCTTTAATAAGGAATTTTGTTTTACACTTTATATTATGTTGATTGGCTGGAAGCTTCAGGGAATCGCAAAGGAAAGTTACGATTTGAAACAAGTTTCTTCACAC
This sequence comes from Silurus meridionalis, assembly GCF_014805685.1. Taxonomy (NCBI): domain Eukaryota; kingdom Metazoa; phylum Chordata; class Actinopteri; order Siluriformes; family Siluridae; genus Silurus; species Silurus meridionalis. Next base: position 12,867,612 of record NC_060899.1, read on the forward strand.
AGCAATCTAGTTTTAAATATCACATGGCCAAACCTTGAGGTTTTTTTTTTGTTTTGTTTTGTTTTTTTTTTTTTTAAATACAACACTGCCAGCAAAATAGTTTTGCATGCAAAAAACAAAAAAGTTCAGCCTGGGGAAACATTTTGTTCGGTAGGTAAAAATAATGAGTCAGAGTTGCAGCAGCACTGGCATTTATCCACATCGGAGAGTTTAGAACGTGTTTGATGTCTGGCCAAATTGCTCCAAGGTTTAATTACATCTAAGTCATAATCGTAAAACCTGTGACATGAATGCAGTTAAATCAGTGAAATCAGAGTGGTCACAACGAGCTGGTATGAAAGAAGTGCTCACGTTTGAATAATTACTCTTATTAAGAATGTGAAGCATGACAACGAGATGGTAATGTGTATGTTAAACCTGCGTAATCCAAGTAACGCATTGCTGAGCACCTGATAAAAAGTATTCAAGAATACATAAGCAAATCAGCAAGTAAGACTGCTGTTCCAGACAACAATGCACCACACCTAATCTAGTGTGGAGAAACCCTGCTTAATTCACAGACTAAAATAAGACTTTACCCATGTCTAACTTAGCCTTCCTTCCTCATGAGTCTAAAATAAACATCCACTTAAAAATGCTGCTTGGAACAATAACTGCATGTACAAACAGCCATCTGCTTTGAGTAAACAACGTGTAACGTTGAGGAAATCTGAGGTACAATTTCAATTCCTAGATGTGGATATTTATGGCCTATAAATGTATCTGGGACCTGGAAGAGATACATCTGCGAGAAAGGAAACCAAAGTAGCCTGCAGTCATCGAGATCAGTCACCAAATGTTTAAGTAGTAAAGTAATAGCTTTGTCAATTCCCCAAGTTGCACCATCTCCGAAGCAATTCATCTGTCTGTAAAGTTTGCTGCAAGGCATAAATTAAAGGTGGGTTTGAGCCAAGGAACACCTCCACTTCTGCATCTGCATGCCAGCAGATTGGTCCAAAGGTACAAGAAAGCAAGGGCCCCTAGTCTGCCCATTCATTAGAAGCAGATGTGAAGTTTCATTTCCTACAAGGTAATTACAACTAAACACAGATACCAGGACAGTCTATGTGCAAAACCTTGCCAAGTGGAAACTATCACCAAAGGCTGGATACCCTTGAGCTGTTTTAACACATTGCTCTTCTAAACACTTCCGTTTCTGGTCTGCCAAGATTGGTGGTTGATCATCTGAGGAACTTTATGCCCGATTCTTGAATCAACATAAACTTTTTTCTTCTTCAAATGTTCCAATACTATAAAAAAGTGTTCCAGATGCACTTTGCAGTGTGTTAGATGCCAAAATCTGCCAGTCTTTTGGCCAAAGCCAAAGAGGTGAAAGCCTGTCACGAGATTCCAGGGATTTCATGTAGTGAAGTTGTGGGAAATTGTGCTGACTAGCCGCTCAGGCACCTCAGCCGGGGATGATCAAGCTATGTAAACTTTGGCCCTGTCCCACCCATCTCAGAGCAAAAAAAACCACTGCCCATTCTTATGTGATCTTGCTAAATCTCTATCCCGTTGGTTTGCAGGTACTAAGGAACCCCCACACCCGCAAAACAACAGGCTACAGTTGAGACATGTGCCCACGAGCAGGTTTTGTTCCTGCGCCAAACAGTGTTGGTGCCAGATTTCAGCCATGGTGCATGCTTTAAAAACGTCCTTCATGTTCGTGTCAGGGCCACAGAGGGAACTCAGCAGTGGATACAAGAGGGTGAGAAGTTCCTCACGCTCCCTGTTCTAACCTGTAGAGCTACTAACCGACAATAAATCAGTGCTAAAAGAGCTGTTTAAATAGGCTCTTTAAAAGGATAATTGTTTGAGTTGGTTAGTTTTAGGTGGTGATAAAGCCTAGTAAAAGACAATTAAGAAGCTTGTGTTTGTTTTACTGCAGTTTGGAAATGGGGGCATTCCACCCCGGCATGTTTACTGTGAAGCGGCAAAGTTTATATAATGGAAATTCACTGTTACTTAGAACAAATGAGTCCAAGCATTCATTCTGACCGAAGTGGAGTTAAGCCCTGGTACACCGCTGTGGGTTTTTTATTAATACTTAGAAAATATAACAATCAGTTAATTCAATCAGAATCGCTTTCCTTCAATTCCATTCATGTGCAAGCATGTGAGTAACAGTATAAGTACTCTCTATAAAAATTACCTCAGAGTTGCCAAAACAAGAAATGCTTTCTGCTTGGTGCCATGTAATGCACCATGTTTGTCTCATGGCATCAGTGAGAGCTGCCCATTTTTGAAGAGACGCCACTGTCAAATCAAGTGAACAAAATGTTTTGCTTATCCCAAGAAGGCATTATGAGGTGTGGGTGGAAGCTAAATTTTACACAACCACTTGTATAAAAGCCACAAACATTTCAGTTGGGTAACAATCCAAGGCCACGATGGGAAGCCTGATTTGGAACAATTTAATAATGTTTTATAAAGGCATTTATTTTCTTTAACTGGGTAATGACTAAGTTGTGGTATCTTCAAATGACAAAAGTGGAATTGTTGGCACTGAAGACCCTCAGCATCTTCCAGAAAACTGACAATGACACACCCATTTCAAATCATGTCACTTGCAGATGACTTTTATGCAATACTGAAACAGCTGCTCTGCTTTTGATTATGTGTAGGAAACATTATTGACAGCATATGCTGAAATGCTGCAGCTGTAAACCCCCGAGTAGTAATTTCTCCTATTGCGTAATGTCTTTTGTATGACACAATCATACATGCAAGTATCATATGCACACCTGATGCATTGTTAGTCTATAGACTGAGAAAAGGATACCTAAATTAGGTACTTTTACCACAAATACGCAAGTTCTAGTAACTTCAGATAGACTGTACATGCCCACACAAAGGCACATCCATGTCAAGCTTCTCAACCAGAGCAGTGTCTATAGCGATGGCCTCGAACAGCTTGCCAAGGATGCTTTTGACACGGTAAGTTGAAGACATTGAATGGGGGCAACTGCAGATGGCAGCTGATGTGATCTGAACCTGGCAAGGAGAACTCTCACAATTTGCATTCTTTCCTTATCAAGCCATAGATCCAGTGCTCTCCCACACTGTTCACACCAGTGCTCAACTTTCCCTCATAGACACACACATACTGTACATGCAAAATCACATCTGGTTAAAACAGATAAACAACGTTGGGCCTTGACTGAGGTACTTCATTGTCAATAACAGCAAACATGGAAGACCATTTACTTGCCTAGTACCAGAGCGCACAAAACAAAACAAGTTGGGTTCCCCCCCTCCCCTAAAAGACTTCTTGCTATTACCAAAAAAAAAAAAAATCATTAAACATGTCCAAGAACTGACCACTTTTACAAAACATGGCAAGCTGCCTTGAAAAACTGCTGAATAACATAAAAAACTTATTATTCCTGTGACTGTATATATTTCCCATTTCATTTTTTGGTGTACAAAACTGCACATGCTTTCACACAGAACCACACACCTAAAGATAAAAAACCGTACAGTTCACCCTCCGAACTGTACGTTTGTTAGTACACAGTTTCATAGATCTCGGGTGGAGCATCTAAATCGAAAGTTCGGATATTATTTCATTAAAACAGCTTCTCGGGAAAACCCTGAGCATGTAGAACAGTCCATACTTCTAAGCTGTAAAAATGCAAACTAATTTAAAGTTGAGGTAAATGTTTTCATATGGTTAAATATATTACGATAGGACTACCAACAATATACAGTGGTTACTTTCAGCTTCACTGATGTTTTCTTTTTCCATGAGAAGACTCTGATGGGGCAAAGAATCATGTAGTTAGGCATCAGCAAAAACCAACATGGAAAGTATTGCAGCTGTACTGGAATGAATCATTTTCTCTCATGGAAATCTAAATAAAAGACATTCTGATGGTTCTAGTGTGGGATGTGGTTTTTGGCATCTCAAAAAGCAGGTGGCTCTTAAGCAAATTAATCATTACCAGTTCAAACATGTCTGCTTTAATGTGCAGCGCTTAGAATAGGTGTTCTGTGATGACTTGCCTTTGAACATGACATGTTCGTGGAAAAAACAAAGCAAATAAGAAATAAGACGACAGTGCTTTTATATACAGCTCCTGCCTTCATCTTGGAAGTTCCACAGGAAAGCCTGAGTAAACTTGCTGCAGGGAATTGGGGTTCCCCATCCTATAGATAAATTTGGACTTCATTTCCCTCACAGGATGATGAATCAGCAGGGCCTTTGTTTTTTTTTTTTACCTGATCAGATGACGCTGCACGGCAAAAGAAATCTCTCTGGCAGGCGCACATTAAAGCAGACATTGGCGTAAAAAAATGCATATGGAGCAAAGCATTCAGCCAGACTTCCTTCCCAATTAGGTCACAGGGAGGATGCTGATAATAAAGGCCAGCAAGGGTGGGAACTAGAGCTGTAACGATTCCTTCTCGAGAAAATCGATTACAAAATTTCATCCAGGCAAATTAATTTCATTTAGTCCATTTAACTAAACACGGAGCACTGTGTTTTCCCACAGACCACTAATACTGACGCACCACCATCTAAACTCTGGAGCGCTCTGGACAGGTAACGCAGAAGACGCTGCAAAATAAAAAATGGAGGAACAGGGAGAAAACAGCGAAGGGCGAGGAGAAGATTCAGGCTAAAGAAAAAGACCCCAAAGTTTGGGATTATTTCAAACTAATAGTGCGGTTACTGTTTTCAAGTAATTTCGAATAGATTGGTTTTTATTTGAATGCACTAAATGGGATATTTATACCTCATGAGAACATCCTACTCATATGTACTCAGACACACATTTAAATTTCTTGTGGCAATATTAACTCACTATATTTTCTTATGCTACATCGCAGCTAAATTTTCAAGCATTCCAAAAGATTTTTAATTACAGCAAACTATTCACTTTTTATCAACGGCTGCAAAAATGTATTCTCTTTCAGCATAGACTGTACCATCTCTGCAATGACGGTCACACTGAATAACGTTATATAATAGGGCTATGTCATAAAATTATATCCATTTTCTATAGAAATAAAGTTTCCCAAAATATATCCATCTAAATTTCAGGTCCAACTTGATAAAATTTGCCAGCATAACGGTCCGACAGGTAGCATTGGCTGAACTGAACAACCACTTAATGGATTCATGGGATTTTTCCTACTATCTTTACGTAAAGATTTGAATGGCATTACCCCTTTCAACGCAAGACATCATGTATTACAAATGAGGATACTGACAAACAATAACCCTTGACAGTGATGAGGAAAAAACATCTAATAATGAATAAACTCAGTACATTTTATTTGCATGTCCTTGAAATAGTTGTTAGAGACTGATTCATTTTTAATTTTTTTTTATTATTATTAAAAGGACTAAAGAAAAGAAAAGTTGCTTTATACTTGTCACATGTACTTTACAGCACCTTCAGGGAAAAGCATTCTTCGCATATCCCAGCGTTGGGAAGCTTGGGACAGAACTGCAGGGTCAGTCAAGATACAGCACAAAGGGTTAAGGGCCTTGTTCAAGGGGCCCAACGGTGGCAAGCTTGGCGATACCAGGGCTTGAACACCGAGCCTTAACCACTGAGCTACCAAGAAATCCCATGCCACTTAAGGTTTATACACTGTGTTATATAAAACTTGGTTATGCCAGTGTTAAGAAATTATATATACACACACACTGTAAATTATCTATATTAATAAATATACATAAGTGCAAATGCAATGTGAAAACTGCTCTGGTAAATATATTATAATACAGTCAAATCTTAACCTTGACCTAATCATATCTAATGAGAAGGCACTGCCTCAAGCTCTGAATGACAAAAGTGCAGGAGTGCTTGGAGTGCAAAGGCCACTGGTGTGTGAAGTGGTCACTTCTCGAAGGGGGTTTGTTGAAATGCTAATGTACCACAGAGTGAAGGACTGCTTTGTTGCTTTATCTAAAGCCACTTGTATGCTTCTCAGCAAAGAAGAGAGGAGAGCATGGGACAAACGACAACCGAGTCACTTCAAAAGAATCCAGTTCTCCAGCTCTACAATAAATTACAGCGATCATGTGCGGTTTGTTACGGCTGATGGGGGCTTGAAGTAAAACAGGAGCTGGAGCCGGTTTTTACCCCCTTAAACCCTGCATTACAGTATACCAGAACCTGACAACTCAAACACACTGAAAGTGTAAAGGAAACCGTAGCCACTGGTGACATTCTTCAAATATTTATGTTATCCAGGTTGCTCCGCTGCGAAATATTCCCCCGAAAGCTACAAAGTTCCTTTTCATTTCCTTTCTTGCAGAGGCTGAACTCTTATAAGATGCATCATAATTATTTAATAACAGCCCAGGAGAACAGTTCAACCAACCAGGCTGCAAGGACCTCAGATTAGTAGCGTGTTTCATATCAGGACAAGTAAAGGCTTGTCTTTGGTTAAAGGTAAGAGAATAGTGTGCCGGCAACACGGCTTTACAAGACACGTTCACATGATGGAGGAAGCTCTTAGCTCGTTCTTGATCCCAGCAACTATTCATTATGGGTATAACTGCTAAAGTGTTTACTCTGGGTTGTTGAATACCAAGTTTAGGGACGCTATACAAAGAGTTGTTGGCACCAAACTCAAACGTACTCGAGATTTTTTTTTTTTACTCAAAAGGTGTTCATTTTCTATAACAGCAGCATTGACCATCTTTCCAAGTGCAAGGCGAACCACATGGCGATAGACTCAGCAGGTAGCTTAGTGGTTACCGATGTGGGTTACTGATCGGAGGTTTGCGGGTTCAAGCCTCAGTATCCCCAAGCTGCCGCTCTTGGGTCCCTTGAGCAAGGCCCCAGAGGGTTTTCTGGGCACTATAACATGGCTGACCCTAAGCTTTGACCCCAGCCTTTTACATCGCTGGGATACGCAAAGAAATAATTTCCGTTTGGGATCAATAAAGTATTCAAAACCAAATGAACAAACAGGTGCAGGAAGGAGTCTCCAGTGTCAGATAAAGCCGTTCCATTTACATTTACAGCCTTTATGGCAGAAGTGCTTATTCAAAAAGAATAACAACAGAGCAGTCGGGGTTTTGGGCCTAACGGTGCCAGCAGATTGGCGTTAGTGAGATTTGAGCAACCTTCCCATCCAAAGCCCAACGTCTTAACCACTGAGCGACCACTTAGTTTAACTTTAGGTTTTCTTTCATAGGTCTTTAGCGCTTTCTCAGCAACACGGCAAGTGAGTCTTTATTCTTATCTTCAACTGCTATAATTTTAAGTGTTGCAATGTTTTTAATTGATTAATTGAGCTCCATTCATTGTTACTTCTTCGGAGACATTAGACAACATAAAGACAACCCATGTTTTAACCCAAAGTTATTTAATGACATTCTGACCCAAGACCAAAAAGTTTTTACTCAAAGGACATGCTATTCAGGACAATTAGGACATGCTAATTATGTCAATAAAAGTCTTGTTAAAGAGCAAAAGTTTCAACACAGATAACACACAAATCGTTGGACAAGGTGCAAAGTTTAGTTTCTTTGCATGTCAATCGAACTGAAGTAGTAATTACAAAGCAACATGAAAAGGAAATGATGAGTAAATGAGGAAATGAGTTTTATGTACAGTATATATTCACATTATATCGAAAATATTCAGCAATCACCCATAATTCAGTCTTTGGTGTTTTGTCTTCGCAAGTCAACCAGACCAAGACCTCCAGCCACACACCAAGCTCTCATCACACACTATGTGATGTGACGCCATGGCAGAATGACTCAGTGTGACATAATGGGGCTTGGCAACAGGTGAGACCTTGGTATTGCTGCAGGGGCAGTTGTGTTGTAGAATGTGTGTGTGTGTGGGTGTGCTAGAGGAGAGACAATGGTGCGAGGTCTACTTTTGCATCATGCAGTGCTGCAAATTAGCGCCAACTCTTGTCCACACATGCAAGAACTGGTGTACCAGCTGAGATGCAGCTGTGTTTGCAGTCTGTCCCAGAACTCTGTGAAGTGCACACAGATGAAAGCCTCCGAATCCCACAACGATGCAGTACAGATTAGACACAGGTCGATGTGATTACACCAGAAAGGGAGGCGAGATTCCAGCCGTGGAAAAATTGTTTGGCTGAATACAATACCCCGTCAAGAAAACCCCAATATTGATTAATTTATGTTGTTAGTAAGTTGTTAACCTCACTGACCTCAATCTAAACCTCAGTCACACCCCACTGTAGGACAAACAAATGCAGAGCCGTTAGCTTTCCATGACTCCTGCCATGTTTGCTTTGGGCCATACCTTTTTACACATACAGTGGACTGGCACTTAGCACTTGTTTCCTTTTATTCTAAAAATAACCACACCATTTCCTCACTTGTCTGGCACAAAAAAATCAGAAACGAGATAAAAAAAAAACAGTGGAACTCCCACGGTAACACAATATGTGTTGATACTGTGGTAATGTGGTATTTGTTTTATTAATGTTAAAAAAAAAAAAAAAGGTCAATTCTGACATTTAGCACAATATAAGTGTTATTAAATATATTAAATAAGGAGTCTCCAGTGTCAGCATTGGTGGGTGAATAAATATATCATTTACAATGCATGAGGTAACACAAACTACTTGTTTTCCAGCAGAATGTGACATGTAGCTACAAACATAAAAATCTATATATATATAAAGCACAAGATAAAGCACTGTGCATAGATCTGAACCAGGGTTTAAAGTACGTCTTCTTGCCCCATAAATGACTCACTCACTTTAAACCACGGAGATGCTTCAAGGCAGACATTCGATCGCTCATACACACAAAAACGTCTGGAAAGAATTCACTCTAATCAGCGATGACTATCATCATTTCCCCTGTCGAGCTTTGGTCGATTTAGGCAGATTTATGTGTTAAAAGTATTCCTTTACATTACACATGTACAATATTTATACATAAAAATTACATGACATTACATGACTTTCCACAGGCTGACATGCACTAAATAATAAAAATAAACAAAAAGATGTTTAGCACCATGGCATAAAAACAATGACACTACAATCTGAACTACAATGAGAACAATTACGCCTTTGTCATTGTAATTCATTATTTATTAACTTTATTTGTAATCGATTTGTAATTGCAGTTAATTTGTAACTTAATTTGGATTTGTAGTTCAATGTATTTAGTTTGTACTTTAATTTGTAATTGTAATTTATCATTGTTAGTTTCAAACTTTGTAACTGTAGCTCCTTGTAGTTAGTTTGTATTTTAACTTGTGATTGTGGTTCATTGTAGTTAGTATGCAATTTAATTTGTAATTGTAGCTTATTGTAGTTTTACTTTAAATGTGCAATTGTAGTTCATTGTAGCTAGTTTAAAACTTTGTAACTGTAGCTCATTGCAGTTATTTTGTTATTTAGTTTGTAGTAACTTAAGTTTGTAACAAAATGTATAGTTAGTTTGTATTTTAATTTGTAATTCTAGGTAATTATAGTTACTTTGTAACTTGATTTGTATTTTGTAAATTATAGCTTGTAACAAAATTGGTCATTGTACCTAGTTACCTGTCATTTTTATTGCAGTAATTGTAACTTAGTTTGTACTAACAGTTGAATTACATAAAATTCCATGGCTTGAAAGTGGGTGATAAGTGGGAAGACATTCACCCAGAAATTTGAATTTTCCACACTTAAATTTTCTAAAATTTACAAAACTTTCAATGCATTAATGAAAAAAGGTACACTTACAAATTCAAGGAGAGAATTCAGCACATTTATTATTTTGTAGTGAACAATCAGCCAACCAAACAGTTTTCCTGATACGAGGAAACTTTCAAACTCTATTACTCCTAGGTTTAAGAACAAAACCTCATTTTGCTGAGCCTTTCTAGTGACGTTTCTTGTGTCTTTTCCACCAACCTACTCTCTATGCCATCTCAACTCAATACCCCCTAAGCATTAGGGAACACAGAGATAAGGCCTGTGGGGATATGGTGAGAATTTAGTTAGGACATGTTAGTGGATGATGATAGGAATGTCAGGGACAGTCTGGAATGGGACAGAATTTCAAGCCTTTGAGCCTCTAAAGAATACACGCCCTTTATTATCAGCCGTCGCGATTAGAAACTTCTAATCCCCGAATGTTTGCCCCGAGTGTGAAACCGTATCCCACGCAAAGCTGACCTGATTTAAATACTCATAGTCCCAATCTCCACTACACTCAGAGCTTTGTGCAAGTCTAGGATCACATGTTTAACCCACGACATCCTGACTTTACATAGGTCTTGAAAAAATGTGGGCATTCTAAAAGAAGTCAAGGTGAGGCATGATAAAATAGAAAATGATCTGTCACAACATCCTGGCAACGAACTGTATAGGGGTGCAGGAATCCAGGTCAAGCGGGCCACCTATGTAGAAGTCAGCGAGCACTGGCAGCACTATATTCTGGGAGAGACTGTAAACCAGAATAGTCGCTGATACTCATAATTAGGATGCCAGTCACTGAGAGTGACAGACACTGAGAGCACGTCAAATAGTCGGCGAGACAAATGTGATTGTGCTGAAGCAGCAACTTTCGCACCATATGCATGGGTTAGTGTGGTGAATGGAACTCTGCTATGATTTCCTCATTGCTGGGGTTCTTTAATGCAAGTGAGTGCCGCAATCACAACCATCTAATCCAGATGGTCTCGGTCCAAACAACAACTACACACTGAAATGGACATGCTGATTGTTTTTCATTGGGGGTTCCCCATCCACTTTAGGTTAAATCTGAATTAAAAAAAGATCTAAATCTTAATGCACAGTTTTAAATAGATCGGTGTCGTGTCTACATAAACTGCTTTCATCGAATGAACCATTCACATAAGCCATTACCTCATAAGCAGGTTAAGCATAAACTCAAAGGATAAGCATTTAAAGCTCGGGTTACTATATGAAAAATCACCAAGGGCAACTGCGATCCAAATGCAAGAATGTTAAATGTCTACTAAACAAAGGGTTCACTTGTACATGATTTTACTATTTAAAAAATGATATAAAAAAAGAAATCGATTAGAACATATTCCATGAATGTTCATATCATATTACTTGAAAATAAACAAATTTATCATCAGTTTTAAGATCAACTGGTTCGGCGAGTGTGTGTGTGTTTGCTTTATAGATTTCATTTGAACATCTATCGACATGAGGACCTCTTTACAGCTCCATCACAGAGAAATCCTCTGTACTTGGAAAGCAAATGCAGAATCCAGTAGCAATTAGCACCCAACCGATTGCTAACAGAAAGACGGCAAAGATTCGGTTGTGCTAGTAAACTAAAAGATAATGAGTTTATTGCCGTTTTGTCTGAGCTGATTGATAATTACAGCGCCGAAATTCCAAGTGGGGCTGCTTCTAGCGCTGAATCCAATGAGCCCTCTAATATGTAGTAAAGTTGAGCTACAATAGGAGAAAAACAGATGTCCTTAGTTTAGAGCAATTATAGGGTAATTGTGTGAACAATAGTATTCTGTGAAAATAAAAAACACCACATCAGTGCCTTGTCCCTGGCAAGGACCTATTTTTGCATTCAATCTCGATACGCAAGCTCACTTGAATTAGATACATCACATGGACTGACAAAGAATGAAAATTTGAAGATCAAAGAAGAAATTTGAAGAATGAAGATTATAACTGTTTGGTCTTCACCTAACTCAAAAATTGGCTTTTTTTTTATCCAAATCTCTAAAACCAATTCATGTTTGTCCAGTTATTTGGCGGCCATGCCTCAAATCACACCTTGCTCTAAACATGACAGAATGATAGCAGTATCTTTGTGCTCATAAAACTGACTCATGGGACTCAAGATGTATATATAAATGTGTTAGAGCAAGTAAAAGCACCAATCCTAAAAGCCCAGCCTGAAAATTAATAATTTTTAATAATTAAATTAATGAAAAAACAAAAAATTATAAATAGTAAAAACAATATTAAGCTAGACTAAAGACATTTCCAGATATAGCTGTTGGGTTTAAATGTGGTGTGGAGTTATGCGATAGGTGGTAGTTCATTTACTATCACTTGCGTAACTGAGTTCACAATGTAGAATAATAAGCAATGCGGAGTGCATCAAGGGCGTACACGAGGTCCCGTTTACATTCCCGCATAGTGTAAACTGTAAGAAAAGGTTTACGCCCAGCACTCAAGGTGTTCCCACTGAAGCCATGTGCATGGGAATAAAGCTGAGAAAGTTTACAGGCATGCACAGTGTCTATGAATAGCCGGTTCCTATGGACAAGATTAGATCAGGAGAAAGACACTGGAGCAAAGCCGGCATTCCTATTGCTCCTGTACACAATCGGAAGAGAATCGTTGCTTAAAGTGTTTGCTTGAGCAAAAGTGTTTGGAGAAAGGACAGGCTGTAGCAATCTAATGTGTTTGGGCTGATCAAAGAAAAAAAACTACACACCGAAATTTGTGTTTTTTTTTCTTCAGTTTAAAGAATAATCTAAATGTTTAGTGCTGGCTCCATATTCTTAAAACAGGGGGGGTTTCTGAATGACCACTATTGTCAGTCATTATACACACAGTTCCAAAAGTATGTTGGCATCTGGTTATTACACCAATATGTGCTTTTTACGTCGGAGGACACCCTTATCTAGAGCGACTTTTTTTATACAGTCAAGGGTTAAGGGCCTTGCTCAAGGGCCCAGCTTGGTGGTGCTGAAGTTTGAACTTATGACCTTTTCTGATCAGACGTCTTAACCACTGAGCTACCGCTTTCCCTGTTTTTCTATCTGGTTTATTTACTTGACTGTATACAAACTAAAAGCCAAAACAAAAACACCAAACAAATAACACATTGAACAACAGTCGGGTAGGATCTGTACTACATTTAAGGAAAAGTGGAACCTGATGGGTCTTATCAAGGTGGTACCATACAAGGAGACATCATGCATTTGTGCACGTGCATCAAAGAACACTAGGGTTCCAAGAGTAACCCCCAGGAACAAGGTACCTCAAGGGGTCATGCAATAGTTCTGTGCATGCACTTTGTAGAAATAAGGACGTGTGTGGTCACCTAGTGCGGAGTGATCACGTGTGCACTCGGGAGTGTGTGTGAATGAAAGCAGCCCACCAAGTCACGGCAGAATAAATGCACTTACCTCGATGAGATGAGACCCGAGCAACAAGATGAGCAGAACGGAAAACTTTCGCACTCCTGTGCGCGTGCCCATCTTCTCCAAGGCCGTCCTCCTGGGAAACTGAGAAAATCTCAATCTCTCAAACACAAGCCGCCAAAGTTTTTTGGAGTCACTTGAGAAGAAAAGCGGTGGTGTGTCTCCTTAACACACTCAACCGTGCGTGTGCGCGTGCGAGTGTGTGTCTGAGTGCGCGCGCGTGTACATGCGTGCGTGCGTGCGTGTGTGTGTGTGCGCGCGCGCGCGAAGAGTACTGCTCCCAAATCTGGTCAAGATTGTTATATCCGTTTCAAGGTTTTCTCTTTTTTCCCTGCTTCCTGTTTTATTCTGCGGACCAGAAAATATGTCCCCTCTCCAAAGTCCGGTTCTGTCTGATGTATCCAAAAAAAAAAAAAACAAACAAAAAAAAAAAGATGGAGCAAAAAGAAAAAAAAAACCCATGCAAACGCCACCTACGTCTACAGGAAAGGTTGCCAAATAATGTCATCCCTTTTAAACTAACGTGCAGTCTGTACATTTTAATTAAGTATAAACATTTACCAAAAGGATAAGCAAAAGTCTTCAAATATCATTTAATCAATTAAAGCGTGATATTTGTAAAAAAAAATAAAAAATATCGACCAATTTAATGACCAATCTGGCAACCTTTCTAAAATTACTTATTTTTAACCCTTTAAAAAGTATCAAATCTTCTAATTGATGCTTTGTAGTAAAATATATATATTGTTTTGTATTAAATATTAAAATTATGCATTATGGTTCATATTTTTCTTGGAAAAGCATGATCTAAATACAGAAATAATGTATTACCATGAGTATGGGTAGTCCTGAGTTTATTCTTTTAGCGCCATCTGCTGTTCATTAACAGTACATACTGTAGTAACTACACCAATCAGGGGCTTTTCAAACTGAGGGTCACTGCAGTTGCAGAGTTTATCAGTAAACATGCACGAAAAATGAGATTAATGTCTTAAATCGTAGCCTTATGTTGAGCTTTAACATTATACAGGTTTTTGAGCTTTAAGAATTTTTTGATTGGAGACACAGCCCATAACAACAATTACAACGACAGCGGGGCATAAAATCAATTTAACACCTTTCTTGGTAATCTGATGGACAGGGATAATCTATAGTTCCTGTCTGATCATTGGGGTTTTTCATTTCATGGTGTACATGATATTTGCAGCAAGAGCATGGCCAATGCACAACACAACACTTCCCACTAGACTGGAAAGAAGGTACAAGGAAAATTCCTTTTGTTTTTTTTACTTATAAGGTAAGCACATCTGGATTTTTTAAACACATTCGAATTTTTTTTTTCAAATTTATTTTGGCAACCCCTGAAATAATGGAAAGTGAGAAATATCTATCCATTGATTAATTTATACATGTACCCAATCGTCCATCATTCCATCCATTCATCCATCCATTCATTTATAGTATCCAGTTCATGCTCAATGTTGCAGAAGATCTGGGAACACACCCTGGATAAAACACTGCTTTATCAGTGCATGCAGGCAAACAGTCAGCATCCTCATTAACACCTACAGGTTATCTAGTGTTGCCTGTTCACATATTTCCATCCTTTCCAGAGCCGGAAAGAAGCTGTAAAACCCTGAGGAAACCCACAGGGATATGGCAAAAACATGCAAAACTCCAAATGAAGAGTTTTCCAAGTTCGAAATTGATCTGACGGCTGTAGGTTTAACTACCTGCTGTGCCAACATACTGAATATACTTTTATAGTCAGCTTTTAAAAACTAGTACACGATTAGGCCTTTTCAACACGTGTGTGTGTGTGTGTGTGTGTGTGTGTGTGTGTGTGTGTGTGTGTGTGTGTGTGTGTGTGTGTGTGTGTGTGTGTAAAAGCAGCTGCTTTTCATTTAGCTCCCTGAACATCTCCAAGTAGGAAAGAGATAATAACTAGGCAGAGACCAGTCATCACATGTCATAGATCTTCGACTTTTGTGGTAAAACCCTCTATAGACTCCAGAAATAGGCACGTTCAAAATCCATCTGTTCGAATCCAAGCCATCAGCAAACATTACACTGCTGAGGGTGTACACACTCGCACAATACACTCGCACAACATACTGACTAAAATTGATGAATGGTTATGATTTTAGATTGGAGGCTCAAGTATAACATGTATCACATTATATCACAAAGTCCAATTAACACCAGGATTTGTAGGGCAAATATAAATGCACCTTCAGACCAAAATCTAGACTACTAGTTTAACCTTCAGCTTCCTCCATTTTAGAAAGAAAATAATGAAAGTGTAACTACTGACCACCATCACATTCATTACACCTTGACTGTATAACACACTGCCTGTTGGTGGTGCTGTTGCACAAACATTTATTATCAGCAATTAATCTGAAGGCCAAAAATGACCTTATACGAATGATGTACTTTTTAAGCATGTCCCTCAGAGACTTTAGAGAAACCTTCAGGTTCGAGTTAGACCTTTTGGAAAACTTTTGTCTATTTTCTTCTTCCTCATAGACTTTCTGTTCTATCACATGGTTCAATGCAGACATGTTTTTGCTCATCCATTCAAAAGAGTTCCAGCGTTGCCTGGTTTTTTTGACCTCCCAAAAATTCTGGTAGATTTACTGCCTACTCCATATTGCAATCTTTATATGGGGCTCGGCAATAGACCAGGACTGAGAACCAGGTTTAAAATGCCACCGTTAAATGATTATTGGAGCATTTAAGTGCTTAGGTAAATAGAGTTCATTGGTTAATCTATCTGGATGATAATATACGAGTGACTTTCAAAAGATAGAATGTTAAAATCATTGTATTGAGTAAAGATCGTAAATTTCCCCCTGAAGCTATTGGAGATTTTTGGAATATGATGATACTTATCACGGTAAACATTATCTTATGTTTGTATTGATATAAATCTGTATGAACTTAGTGATATAAAACCAATCTACTAATTGACACGTTGATTGTGGCAAGTTATAAATTTTCACTAGAGCTCTCTCTCTCTCTCTCTCTTTCTCTCTCTCTCTCTCACACACACACACACACACACACACACACACACACACACACACAAACACACACCTCTGGACAACTTTTAGTTAAGTAGTTCCAAGTAAAACTAAAGTGCAGTGGAAATACAAAAGTTACATCTGGTTTATTTTACCGCCGCAGATAAAGAATTCCAGATGTTGATCAGAAGAATGTTCAGCTAAACGGGCCTCAAAACGTTTTGGTTAATGCGATAACAGTGACCTCATGTGGACAAACGTGTTAGTGCAGCAGGTTGGAATAGTTTTTCCTGGATGGATGGATGAATGGATAGATGAGTAGATGGATGGATGGACACGCTTAGAAACTGTTTATGTATATTTAATGTTTATTTAATAATATTTATAATATATATATTGTATTTCTATATAATATATAAATAATTCTAATTTTTTTATGAAAAAAATATTTATGTTTGTATAAACATAAATATTTTTTTCATAAAAAAAATTTAAATTATTTATATATTGCGATAACAGTGCGATAACAGTGACCTCATGTGGACAAACGTGTTAGTGCAGCAGGTTGGAATAGTTTTTCCTGGATGGATGGATGAATGGATAGATGAATAGATGGATGGATGGACACGCTTAGAAAATGTTTATGTATATTTAATGTTTATTTAATAATATTTATAATATATATATTGTATTTCTATATAATATATAAATAATTCTAATTTTTTTTATGAAAAAAATATTTGTTTGTATAAACAACCTCTTATGTACAAGATATTTTCCAGTCAGACAATTATTTACAGGCTGCTCAAATGCTCTGCATGTTTGTAAGTACATAACCTGTGTGAGAAATATTTCTTGGAACAAAAGCACGCACAAAAGTCATCTCCCAGATGCACACCATCACTCTATCCTGAGAGTTGCCGCAGCAGAGAACCTAACCTCAAATATTAATGAACCAACAGCCAAGAAAAGATGCCAAGTCACTTACTTAATTTGACACCACTGATTTAGATGCATCAAATAATACAAATGCAGGTCCAAAGCTACAGTGAATTTTCATATCAAACATCAGAACAGTGAGGAAAAAGTTGGAACTGTTGCAGAATTGTTGGTGCCAGACAGGCTGGCTTTCCTTGGATTTTCTCCAAATTCACTCTGAATGACATGAGAAACAAAATTACATCAAGTGAGCAGCAATTTTGTGTGTGGGAAAAGCTTTTTTTATTACAGAGATCAGAAAACAATAGTTTCCTGTTCAAAAACAGGATTCTGAGACTACAATGGGCACAAAATGGATCAGTTAAACCAATTATTCTTTGGGAAAAGAATGTGAACATGTCCTGTGGTGTTTTTCCACAACATGACAAATAAATATGTGGGTGGAGAAGAGTGATAGCAGGAGTGATTTGTGATAGAAGAGTATCTGTGAGAGTGAAAGGGAAAGTTTATAGGACTGTGAGGAGACCTAAGATGTTGTATGGTTTAGAGACAGTGGCATTGAGTAAAAGACAGGAGGTGGAGCTGGAGGTAGCAGAGCTGAAGATGTTGAGGTTTTTGTTGGAAGGGACGAGGATGGACAGGATTAGAAATAAGTTCATTAGAGGGACAGCGCATGTAGGACGTTTTGAAGACAAGGTGAGGGAGGTGTGATTGAGATGGTTTGGACATGTGCAGAGGAGGGACATGGGGTACATCGGTAGGAGAATGCTGAGGATGGAGCCACCAGGAAGGAGGAAAAGAGAAAGACCAAGGAGGAGGTTTATGGATGTGGTGAGGGAAGACATGCAGGTAGTTGGTGTGACAGAGGCAGATGTAGAGGAGAGGGGGTTGTGGAGACGGATGATCTGCTGTGGTGACCCCTAATGGGAGAAGCCGAAAGAAGAAGAAGAAGAAGAAGATGACAAATAAATATGTATATTTGTTGAGTATTTTTGGTTAAAAGAAACATTTTTATGCAAACCAAAATAAAATAAAAAGCTGACTCATGATATTGCATGAATTCGTTGGTTTAGAAGGCTGTGAAGCAGGAAAACTTTACTCCTCTCAGATGCTTCTTTTTTTTTTACTCAATTCTTGATTTTACTTTTTTAACCAGAGCCAAATGATGGCATTTGTGTAACACCACCAATCTGAACAACATCACCTGTGATTCAGTGTTACACAGCTCTTACACAACAGTGAGGGACTTATGTTGGGAACAAGAAGTTGTTTGAGAAAGCATCAATGATCAAATGTCCAGAAAGAGAAACTGGTTTTTCTTTGGAAGTCCTACATTTTTTAAACCGGTTTCTTTTTTTAAAATTCCTACATGTAAACAAGTAAGAAACTTTGGTGCGAGCAAGAAAACGGAGGCCTACAGCGACAAGATGTTCGAGAAAATCTGGTTTTACCAAGTTTATTTAAGGAGAAGGCGGTCTGTCTCATGGACCTGACGGTGCACCTACACACCACAAAGCAGCCGTCTTGTCAATCCGGTATACCTGAGTGTGTTTACACTGAAAACACAACAATGTGACCCTTCTCTTCAGTAAGAGAAAAGAGACTTCACATTATATATCTACTGCCCAAACCACGTGATTTACATTTAAATAAATTAATTACTGATTCATTAAACAAATATATGAATTGATTTTTGCAGGTTTTAACACTTAAAATGTAAGTGTAAGTGAGGTTGCTTCCTGGCCTGTATACTAACTTACTGAATAGTATTTAAGAACAGTAGATCACTTGCGAATTGTTTAGTAAGGAACTGTAGGTAATTAGCCACGCCTCTCACCCCTTACGCTCATGTTTATGCAAGGTATTAGCCAATCGGAATGCGGTATGATAATTGCTACAGGTGTGTGAAGACTGGAAACCTCAGACGCGTCTTTTAAGAGTTTGTCATTCAGGTGTGCTATAAGAGGAACAAAAGTGACTGGAAACACCGATTTTATTTTGTGTAGTAACTTTTAAAAAGACAGCAAGCAGGTAATTCTGTGGTATCCGAAGTTTTTATACGGTCACATGGGTCCGTTTTTTTCTCTTTTTCACAGCACAGGTGTTTATTATCAGACCGACGCGCGAGGACGGGAATAAGCCGCGAGTGAGCGCGCGCACGGCGGTAAAACAAAATGTCCCGCTTGAAAGCGAAAACGCAGACGTGCAGTAGGTGTATAAAGTGATTTCAGGTTAAGGGTTTTAGAAGATTTTAGAGGGTTTGTTTAGGTGGTTGAGGTGATGGAGACGGACTCGGTGAAGTTGGAGTCGAGCGTGTGGCTCGGGAACAAGCGGCACCGCGCGCTGCTCAGCGGATGGCGCTTCAGCTGGACCGAGCTGGACAAGAAGAACCGGGACAAAAACACCAGTAAGTCTCTCACACACGTGTCTTTTTTTCCCCACTTGGCACGTCTGTCCAGCTCATTTATTTATTAAAGTGCACGCATTTTGGCACGTGGTCACCAAACTTTTGTTTTACACCTTTCTAACCTAATTACCGCGCGCGCACTCGTTGCATTGATTGTGCACGCTTATTTTTTTCACCTTGACGTTGTCACGTGATGCCATTGCGCAATCGGTGTTATGGGTTCGATTCAAAATGACTTCAGTTTCTGAAGAGATCCCACAGTGGATATTATAATCCCTCCCTCTTTCATATTTATGTACGATTAATGTTTTTTTATGCACCTTTATGGTATGTGTGTTTGTTTAAAAATGCATGCCAAGTAAAGTTTTTTTTTTTTTTTTTTTGTATTGCAACAATAAATCATTTGTTCCATTAAGGACCATATAAATATCATAAATAGCCAGAAACACTATTTGATTGCTCCAGATCTCCAGGCAACTGATTTGTCCAGCTCTGTTATTACTTAAGTACTGTGTGTTCAGATTTGCCACTGTATGTTTTTTTTTTTTTCCATTGCATGGAATTCAGGCCATTGGTAATGATCATCTCAACAGGAATGCATAGTAAACAGAAGTATCGTACCGTGCCAAAGTTTAAAATAAGATCCCTTTTGAGATGCATTTAACGATAAGGTGATTGGTGATGTGACATGAATAACATTATGATTATCAAAAAGATTTAAACAATTTGGATCATGCATATTAGCTTTACTTACAACCTTCAGAGATACAGTAATGCTGCACTGAGTTATAATTGTGATTATTAACTAAATTATATAACTAAATTAATTGTAGAATATTTTTTATATATATATAATGCAGAAAATTTTTATTTATGAAGGTAATTTTAGAAAAAATAACTTTGTAAAGGTTTTGAGTTTATATATAAATGTATATATTATAATATATGGAGGTGGGGTTTATGATCTTACACTATCCACAGTGACTTAAGTGTTTTGGTATTAATTACACTATCTAGATTTACTCGTTTTGTCTTCGTCACTAGTTGTAGTGATGTCAGATATGTCGAATATTAACATTTTAAGATCACAACTGTTTATTCAGGTAAAGTCTTGGGTTGTGGTGATGCTGACTATAGAGGCCAGAAATCAACCCTTGCCTCTGGTGTATCATCTATCAGGTGTGCGTTTGTGTCTCAGTTTCAGTGCCCGTCTCCGAAGTGGTGGCAGTAATGGAGGGTCAGGTTGAGATCCATCCCCAGAAGAAAACGAAGGACACTGACCGAGACTTCACACGTAAGATCCAGCTTAGTGACCAGTTCGTCCACTGACCTGCCCTAAAATAGATCACGTAACTATTTGTCACTTGTCTTTGCCCTAGTGTTCTATGTGAAGCGCAGTAACACCAGTGGTGGGAAGGGGCCGCTGTGGAGCCTGGGTAGATCCCAGTTCTGTTGCCTCAGCCGTGACCTCAGGGACCAGTGGGTGACACAACTCCGAATCGCACTCAAAACCCACTGTGAGTCGAGCCGCTCAGTACTCAAAAATGTTGTTTATGGCTGATATACAGATTTTTCTAAGAAGCCATGGTTTCATAGTTAGCTTTGCTTCGCTTGCTATTATTTATCTGGAAATGTGCCCAGATCGCTGTTTTTTTGGCAAAAAGTAATTAGTGACTGTGTAGACTTGAGTCACAAAGCATTACCTGGTATTGGATATTGGTATCAACAGGTGTTTTCACATGCAAGTAATCAAGTACAGTATTGGACTGATACGTGATACCAGTATTGGTACTGTTGCATCTCTAAACTATTGAATAATAAATTAATGAGGAAAGTGCCAAGTTATATATAAATAGGTTTGGCTCCTGTTAATCGCAAATGTGGCAGGACAAATGTAAATGACCATCCCACAATTCCACTCGAGTGTCCCTCTGATAAATGTGTTGGTTTTCCAGGAAGTAATCAGATTTTTGCGATGGCAAAAAAGTGGCACCGTATTTTCAAAGATATATAAAAAAAAAAAAAATGTACATGTCATTATGCATGCCTAAGTCACGTGTACACCTCTGTTTTCCGTCCGATCTGTCTCTACCAGGTCCCTCTCGCCCTTGCAGGTTGTTGGTGTTCATTAACCCCTATGGAGGGAAGAAAAAAGCGAAGCAGATCTATCACTCCTCAGTGGCTCCTCTATTTGAGCTGGCTGGCATCAGCTCTCATGTTGTGGGTAAGCCGCATGCAACACCGCTCCAGTGTCTTGGTTGTTATTGAGTCTCACTGACCCGGGGCTCTCGAGTGACACTCCGTGGGTCTTTATCAAGAAGCAGGAAGGAACTAGAGCCAAGTGAAAAGAGAAAGGGGGAGAAAGTCGGATCAATTATTAAGCCGAGTAAATTACGCTAGAAACCCAGGCTCAACCGACGGGTATTGCTTTCTTGTTTAGTAAAAAGATATCCACGCCAAGTGCAATTGAATCAGAAGTGGCAATGAAGGGAGGGGGGTTACTTCATGGTTTTCATCTTCTAAGTCAAGCTTTGAATACCTGCCTATCAAAATCACCTTTTCTTATAGTGACCGAACGAGCCAATCAGGCGAGAGACCACATCCTGAAGAAAGATCTGACTGGGTTTGACGGGTAAGTCACACACCATATCGTACCATGCCTCGTGAAATTACGCCGTAACAATCATCTATTTTTCCAGGAAAAGCATTTTGAAAACACTGAGCAGGTAACCATGGGGCCCGTGTATATCATTACTCTGCGATTAAACCCTCTTAACGATACCTGTAGTGCAGCATTAACTATAATTTCATGCTTCAGCTGCATGATTTCGTGCTTCATGCTTCAGCAGACATTGTTCATTTTTCTTCCTTTCCATATAGTGTGATTTGTGTTGGTGGAGATGGAATGTTCAGCGAGCTGTTGCACGGCGTGATCGGACGAACCCAGCAGGAGGCAGGTGTTTCAGAACATGACCAGTCTGTGATGCTGCAGCCATGTGACCTTCACATCGGCATCATTCCGGCAGGTTTGTAATGAACTGTGCCGACACGACTGCGGGTGAATAAGTAAGGGGAAAACGAAATGATTGAATGAGAATTTAAAGCTGTGTAATGCTCAAACACACTTTCCAATAAAATTACCACTTTAAAATGTTAATTCTCTTGTACCAGCGTTAACAATCTCTTTTGTTACACATTTTATACTTGTATTTTATGTTCTGGAACATCCATGAAATGAACCGGTTGCTTTACAAGCATTGAACAGTCGGAAAACTCACCCAAATGATTACCGAAACCAATTTCTAGACATAAGAGCAAAGTTCCCACAACATATCCCAATATTCACACATGGATCTAAGTAAATCAAGTGGCATTGGCTTTTGCAACACTACACCTTTCCCATAGAAAACATAAAGCTACAGGCTTAACTCTAACTAAACGTGCTAATACTGGGGGGAACAACAACAACAAAACCAAAACAAAAGTAGAACATTTCCCATAAAAGTTGCTGTGTGCGCTGTTATACGAAACCGCATTAGAACAAGTACAGTAATATAAACTAATATTTCCTCCCTCTATTGTCAGTGCTGCATTTGTGGAGTGTTAATACAGTATTACTGAAACACTTATTTTTATAACCCTATAACTAAAGGGATCAGGCAATAAAAATTGAACTGTAGTGTTTTTTTTTTCTTTCATATTTCTAATGCGTCTCTCCGCAGGCTCTACAGATTGCGTTTGCTTTGCTACAGTAGGCGTGAATGACCCGGTTACATCAGCGCTGCACATCATTATTGGTAAGAATTTTCACAATGTGACTCTTAAAAAGGTGCTATATATATTTATTTTTTTTTATACATAGACAATAAATAAAGATGTATGAAAAAATTTAAAAATTGCTGATCAAATTCTGGTCTTTCCTGCTTGACGCTCTGTAGGCCACTCGTTCAAACCTACCGATGTAACAGTTTTACTGTTAATTAAATCTTATGTAATGCCCCTTTTTAAATAAGCTACATTATTTAATCTTTTATTATGAAATTATTATTTTTTATTATTATTTGCACGGTCAATTAAAAAAAAAAAAAAGGTTGTTCTGATAAGCAGAGGAGTGTCAAGTTTTTTTTTTTTCTTTCCCAGGAGACTCTCAACCTCTGGATGTGTGTTCTGTCCATCATTGCTCCGCACTGGTGCGTTACTCCGTCTCACTGGTGGGCTACGGTTTTTATGGTGACGTGTTGGCTGAAAGTGAGAGGCACCGCTGGATGGGACCGCGCCGATACGATTACTCTGGTACTCTTCTATTGTATGTAGACTTCAGATGTCTGTTTATTGTTGCTTTCCATGTCACTATGTAATTACACTTGTTGAAGCTTGGTGTGTGTGTGTGTGTGTGTGTGTGTGTGTGTGTGTGTGTGTGTGTGTGTGTGTGTGTGTGTGTGTGTGTGTGTGTGTGTGTGTGTCGCTGTAAATATAAATTCTATACACATTTAAACAGTTTGCATGTCTTTATGGAGTGACCTGGTGCACTTTCTTTCCATGAGGCAAACAAACACATTCACTACCAAAGGACATTTTAATGAAGTAGAAAAAAAAAAAGTTCTTCTGCTCTCACCGTCCCTGTGTGTCCTCTCTGTTTAGGTTTTTTAGTGTACCTGTGCAACAGGAGCTATCAGGGAATAGTGCAGTATCTACCTGCAGACTCCCAGATCACCAGCCCCAGAGACAACAGTCGCTGCCTCTCAGGGTAAAGGCAGGGTTTTGAAGTCAAAATAAATATACAATTAGTCAAGTGCCTGCATTTTGTCACACTTTCTGCGAACTTCAATAAAATGTTAGAGGAGGTTCTCTGGCCAATCAGAACCAGGAAGTATAATCATTTCCATGTCATTGCTTTCTATTTGGAACTTTCACATATCGAATATATTTTCCATGCATGCAGAATGTTAGGGGGTCAATTATATTTTTTATATTTTCTATTCTCCTTTTTTACCCTATTTTATTCCCTCATGCCGGACCGTCGTCAAAAGCATTTCACTGCATGTCGTACCCTGTATGTATGTGTTTGTGACAAATAAAATTTTGATTTGATTTGATTTGATTTGATAACTTTTAAGGGAAATATTAAGTGCTGATTGAGTTTATATACATCAGCTAAAATCTCAATCACCGTCCCTTTCATGTAAAAGAGGCCAGAATAAAATCTAATAATACACGTGATGTATCCCGTACGAGAGACGCGTAAAAAGTATTATTCTATGAAGCTGTGGAAACTCTTGTTTTTTTTTAAACTATTGTGTAAGATGGGCCAAGACATGCGCATCCACTAGAGATACTATTAAAATGTACAAAGCACAGGAAGCTAAAAGACCACCTTGTTCTAGTTTATTCCTTATCAGTACACCACTAACGGCCAGAGCACCTTAAAGCTACCTGCAAGCCGTTGCTATTTGTTGGAGCTGTGTCCATGACTCCTCAGTACTCTGGTAATGTGATCCCTGTGGAAACCACTAAAACGGTCCATGAATGAGAGCTACTGGCTGAAGTAAGCCTCAATAAGATTAGACAGGTTTGTGTACAGAAACTGAAATGTATACACATACTTGGTTGTCATCTTATTTATGATAATTGTCCTGCTTGGCAGAGCATTTATTGCTCAGTCTACATATCCTTAGTTTTGTGGCAACCTGTTACACCTGTACATCTACCTTTGAAATGTAACTCTGTGTTTGTGTGTGTGTGTAGGTGCAGAGTATGTTCAGAGAGCACAGAAAGACTGTTCCCTCGCTCAGAGAGCTGCAGCTCTTTGTACAGCAGGCAACTCAGCCAGTACAGCATTGAGTCAGAGGGTAAGACACGTCATCCAGAAACACTCGCAAGCGTCCAAACTCGATCACAAAATGACAAAAAGGTGGAAAAAACTGAACCAAGGTCATGCGATTACATACTAAAGTCACCATTTCTTGGGCATCTGTCCACTGCATACTGAAAAACATAGAACTGGGATGTTAATTAAACAAATGGTAGCACATTAGAGCACATTTAAGACAAACCACAGCTTTACAGCCAGCACTGTATACTATACTACAGTCCGAGCTGCTGGAGATGACTAATCAAGATTATTGAACGGTCAATATCATTGTTATAAGGGCTTTTATCTTTAGTCAATGATTTAAACATGAGGAATCCAGATAGAAAGTAAAGATGAAGAGTAAAAACCCACTGCTGTGTCCGAGGATCGCTTACGTTTTGTTAGTTTGAGCAGACGTTCTTGGTGAAATCCACTGGTACTAAATTGGTGGCCCGAAGAAAAAAGGCCAGTTACTGTTTTCTTGTTCTGAACTTATGCAGATGAATATGCTCTTCAAAGTTAGTGATCCAGGATATTACGATTATTGTGAGAAGCCAAGTGAATATTTGACTGGTGATCATTTCCAGTCGTTACCTTTGGAAGAGAAAAAAAAGCACGTGTCTAGATACGATGTTGGTAAAATCAACTTAAAAGTAGGTTTATTCTGCAACTTCATGAAATTCATGACACATACTGGTTTTCCAAAACATATTTCCTCAGTAGGTGTTTTAATGATGTATCAGAGATAAAACAAAATGCTACAAAATCTCCCATAAGTCGGGTTGGGTTCTTGTCCCCGAGTAGGCAATTACATAAAATTAACATACTGTGTTCCCAGTGGTTGGGGTCTTGGTCCTCCTGTAATCATGGGATAAAGATGGCCAGTCAGAAGAACTAGAATTTGATTTGTAGTACCTCAAGATACCAGGTGGGCCTGGAAATATGTGAAATGTCCCAGTGGCTATAACCTATAGTGTTCATAATGTAATACAGTTTTATAAAGGTTTACAGTGATTTAAGTGACCTCACAATTGTGATTCTTGCAAACCCCTTCATATATACAAATAGTAGCAACCTTCAGTTGGATCCAGCGTTTTGACTTGATTTTGAAGGTACCTGACCCAGGGGTGTGTTCTCATTGTCCTCAGATAACTGGTTAAGTGTTGAGGGCAGGTTCAGGTGCGTGTCCCTTACCTGCATGTCTAGCTCATGCCCACGGAGCCCCAAAGGTCTCTCGCCCTCTGCCCACCTGGCTGATGGGACAGGGGACCTCATCCTGGTAAGGAACACTAACCCCCTAGGCTTCCTCACATACCTGCACAGGCACACCACCACACAGGATCAGGTGAGGATGGCTGCATACATTTCTTTTTTTTTTTTTTTTAGCCAATTATTTCAGATTTTTGGAATAAGTTTGCTTATGATTTCCTTGTGTAATTCCTAAAGGCTTAAGATGGAACATTCAGGGGACAACAAATAAGTTTATATTAATATAAAAGAAGGAAATTGTGGATCCTATAAATGATTAGTGGGTTTTTTCTGCGCAATCAATTAATTAAATTTGGTTTTAAAAAATAAAAATACACTCAATGTTTATTGAGAAAATGAATCCGCCAAGAACAAGTGTATAGTAACTGACTCTCCATCTCTGTGGTTTCAGTTTGACCTGCCCTTCGTCGAGGTCCACCGCGTCAAGGCAGTGCGCTTTTCCTTTCTTCCCGGTGAAGAGGATGACACTGAAGACCAGCCAAACGAAAGCCAAAATAACACCCCCGGTATCCTGGAGGATCCTGAGACTCTGTGTAACATCGAGTCGAACAACTTCGGTTCCAAGCAACACCTTGCAGGAAACCAAAGTGAACAAGGATGAAGGAGAAAAGCAGGAACAAGAGTGATTATTTGTGCGGGCTTTGCTCTAGTGAGCGATCTGCTACGTCGGTATGGAACTGTGATGGAGAGATTTTGCCGTACGCTGAAATCTCATGCAGGTAAGTCGTCCGCCAGCCCCTTAAAAAATAACCTATAAAACATACTGGATTAATGAGACCCTTCCAAATATGCTGTTTTCCTAAAACTAAACAGTAATTAATTTATTGAGGCATTACAAATATTGAGCTTGATATGCTGCCTATGTCCTGACACATGAGTTCATCATTGGAGAATTTGGCATGTAAAGCCTTTTACACGTACGGCGTGCGGTAGATGCTGTTATCCAGAGCGACTTAGTCTCAATAATCAATAAATGCATTCTAATAGTTTATAAGGACATGGAGTAACAAGCAGTCTAAACCTCTAGTGGGAGAGAGACGTTAAAGTCTTAGTAGGGCATCTCCTTACACATGGATCTGAGGTCCAAGAACATTAGTAAATATTTCAAACTCCAGTTAAACCGTTGCTGCTTTTCTTTTCCCCACGATTCAGAGTACATGGTCAGCTGGTGCGTTTGTTTGCCCGGGGCGTCGAGGAGGACCCAAGCTCCCGGAAATACAACGAGGGAAACAGGAACTGCAGAGGGCGATGTTTTTCACATAGCTAATAACCACTAAATGGTAGATCAGAAAATAAAAGATCATATTTAAGTTAAAAACATTAAAATATTGCAAAAAAATAAGCAGATGGTTTGCATTTCATGTTTAATTTTTTAAATATTTAACAAAAAAAAAAAAAACAACCCACACATTCAGGTATGAAGTGCCTTTAATTTAAGACTGAACTCAAAGCTTGTAGGACGACTGTAGCACATTCCAGTTTGTTGTTAACACAGTGTTTATTCACTTAACACATTCCAGTTTACACCAGCCCACTGGTTTATCCTCTGAGCTGAGTGACAACATTCCCCCCCTGGCTAGGCCACATACCTGAGAGCGAGAGTCACAACCAGCAGGGTTACTTCAGGATTAGGACACGTCTCATTACATTCAAACGTGTCGAACACGTGAAGACTGATTGGAATGTGTCCAGACTGGGCCTGGCGTTGAAGATTGTGATTTAAAGCAGGTTAAAATTTTTTTGTTTTGGCACCTAAATAATAAATTACACTGTTTCCTACCTCGCTAACTCACTGAGTGTGCCACACACCCATACGTCTGAAAACTAAACTAGCATTCTTGGCTTTGTTGTGTCCAAAGTAAACATGGGGCTCAAAGCCTAAAGGGAAAAAACATGTACAATACAAACTCTGCAGCAGAACTCATAATACTGAATAGGTTGCAAAATACTGAACTTATTGCTTCTTCTTAAAGCATCACTACCCACACCATTAGCAGAAACGCGCTCACATTCTGCTGTTCCGGTAACTGGACGGGGAGAAACGAAAAGGAAGCAGCGGCATTGCTGCGCTTTGGTCAAAAATTAAAGAGAAAGATAAAACTAAGTGCTCAGAAATGACCAAATCACAACCCAAAGACGATTACCACTAACTGAAGTGGTAAGAAGTGTAACAATGCTGAGACGGTCGCTGTAAACATGCGCCCCGTCGTACAAAACATTTCGAGGGGGAAAAAGTGAAAAATCTCAAGCGCTTTACTTTCATCAAGTCTTAATCAGTGCTCAGAGATTGGAGTGTTGTACGGGATGAGGGTTAACCCACTTGTACGTTCCTCCATAGTGGAAGCCCACCCTCTTCATCAGCTCGTCTGCCTCTTTCGGTCCACGGCTGGTGAGGAAACAGGGAATGAGAACGGTGTAAACGAGTAAAACCGAAGTATTCAAGTAATGCGTCTTGACCGACGTCCTACCTTCCGTATATGTAAGGGATCGGTTTTGTTCTTTCTGCTTCAATCTGGTGGAGGAGAGGGGTGAAGATTCTCCAGGCTTCCCTGAGCTCATCACTGACACACACACACACACACAGACAGAAAGGCATGACTCGCACATTAAATCAACTACTTAGACAGCTGTGACATGAAGGAAACTGACTCACCTGCGCACAAAGTGCATCTGGTTTCCGCTAAAGACATCCAGAATTAGGCGCTCGTAGGCATCAGGGAGCTTCACATCCTGTATATGGGGGGGATTTTACAATACATGCAGAATTTAAGTCAATCAAGAAACTTAAAATTGTGGAGGCAAAATTTACAGATGTCTTGCAGTTGAACAAACCAGATTTCAAGCTTATTGCATTTAAATAAAAAATCCCACTCAAGATTTTTACTGCTATAAATAACCCTCTACTATTCTGGGCTTTAAATGTCATTACATTTTCAAGCATGGCTGTGAGGGTCTGCTCGTTCAACCAGAGCATCAGCGAGGTCCGGATAATTAAATCGACAGTATTCATATACATTCGATATAACAGTGCTTTTAAAGTTTGTCATTTTTAAGTCCAGACGTGATTCTTTGGTGTCCAGATACTTTTGCACATGATTGACATTTGTTTTAAATGGTACATTAGAAATAAATCAATAAATAAACGCCATGGGTAAACCCAGCGTTGATGTAATCGGATAAGAAACCTGATCATTAGGTGAAGTGAAAGTGAGCATGTTTTGCCTTGTATCTGCTACGGTACGTCAGGTCCAGCTCCGTCTCCTCGGGGTTCAAGTACACACCAGGCTTTTTGCTCATCATTTTGGCATAAATCGCTTCATCAGGCTGCACGCGCATCACCAGCTCGTTCCTCTGGCACTGCGAATTAAAGATGTCACCCGGAACGTCGGTGAACTGCAGCCTCATCTCGGCCTTGCGCTCGTTCAATGCCTTTCCACAGCGCAGAATGAACGGAACCCCTTTTACGGAAAACAAAACGGCATAAGAGCAGGTGACGATCTCCTCGTGAAGAACAATAAGAATTTGAGTGAAAATTGGCGCACCTTCCCAGCGTTCGTTATGGACGTAAAGTACCGCAGAGGCGAAAGTAGCCGTGTGGGAGCCTTCAGGAACAGTCGAGTCGTCCAGATATCCCAGTTTAGCCTCCCCTTCCCCATCAGGATTGCCCTCGTACTGCCCCAGCACGACATCACGTAGAGACACCGGCGCGATGCACTTCAGCACCTTCACCTGAAACACACAGACGAACGCGAGAGTCTGATCACTGTCCGATTAAGAAAAAAACTGTATTGATCGGTGTGTGTGTGACGATACCTTCTCATTTCTCACGTCATCCGAGTTGGTTGAAGCAGGCTTCTCCATGGCAACCAAGGAGAGCATCTGGAGAAGATGATTTTGCATGACGTCACTGTGAGACGGAAGCAAAAGAAATGTATAAGAAGTCAATCAGATTTCGCAATCCTCAAAAATACACCTTTTTTTTCCTTTTTTTACCGGATAATACCAAAGTCATCAAAGTATCCTCCTCTCCCATAGGTTCCAAAGGGTTCCTTGAACGTGAGAACGACAGAGGCCACGCTGTCCCTGTTCCAAATCGGGCCGAAAATTCTGTTCCCAAACCTGAAAAGAAAAAAAAATTAGTACAGAAAAAGAGTTCAAATATTTAAAAGTCAACAAGGCATTCACTGAACATGATTTTACACACACACACACACACACACACACACACACACACACACACACACACACACCTGTGTGTTACAATCAATAGACAAAGGTTTGTGTGCTTTTATAATAATCTTCATTCTTCTGGGAAGATGTTCCACTAGATTTTGGAGTGTGTTTGTGGAGAAGCACAGGGGGGTTAATAAAGTCAGGTACTGAGGTGAGGAGGCCAAAGGGTTGAGGTCAGAGCTTCATGGAGATTGGGTCTCGTAGTTCAAGTGAAGGGAAAGAAATTTCATGTTATATAATCGTGTGCCTCCAATTTTTTGGTAAAATTTTAGGACAGAATCACATATGGCTGGAAAAGCCTGGTGTCCCAATACTTTTGTCCACATGATGTATTTCACACTTCTTTATGCATATTAGATTAAGAACATGTTAAATCTAGTTCTTGGATGAACCTGATATTATTTTCACAGTCGAATAGCAGACATCCAACAGCAGGAGAAGGGGCAGGTAACTCACTGGCCTCTACTATGAGACATTAGATGAAATAAAAGATGAAAAAAGCTCAGCCTTGCTTTCAGCATCATTGCGTTGTATAGTCAGGATGAGGATCTTCCCAAACAAGTCACGCGATTTACACGAACGCTCGGTCAGGTGCATTCGGGAGCTTGTCTGAACAGTGTGTAACACATCACCTGAGGACCATGAGGTTCTGCACCATCTCCTTGCCCAGGTAATGGTCTATGCGGTAGATCTGATCCTCGCTGAAGAGGGAAGAGAGGTGTGCCGACAATTCCTCCGAGCTCTGCAGGTCCCGGCCAAAAGGTTTCTCTACAATCAGCCTGCTCCAACCCCTAACACAGAGAATATGAGACAACAAAAAGACGGGGGAAAGAGGTAGGACACAGGCAAAGAAAAGGAACGAGAGAACAAGAGATGAGAATGCAGTAAGTGGAAGATAGGGGGAGACAGAGACAAAGAAGTGAGACTGATGAATAAAGTCTCGATTTCAAAATCAAAAAATCATCAAACATCCTGAGAAAATCCTCTGAATCGGGTACTGACTTGTTGCTCACGCAGTGCTGGATGTTGGTGGTGACGACGTGATAGACGGTGGGTGGCAGTGCCAAGTAGAAGATATAGTTGGCGCTGGTACCATGGCACAAAGAGTTCAGATGGGACCGCAGCTGTAAGAAACACTCTTCCTCTGTATAGCGTCCAGCCAGGTACGAGTTCCTCTGGAAAAACGCTGAGAGACGCTCGGTATCCGTGTCCTTCGCCTGATATGAGGAACACACAACGATCTTATGTTGGTTATTAAATCCATAACCCAGCAACCGTCAAACTATTAATTCTGTGGGTTTTTTTTTTTTAAGCGTTATGGTTTAAGATCATTACGAAGAACTCACTGGGGCTCATGGCAGATGTTACACATAATGTACGACTAATAATAATCTAAAAACAGAATACGAAAGCCATATGGTATTAATGGTAAAAGTTCGATGTACAATATTTACAAGCTACATTTCCGTGTTTTTTTTTACGAATTTCTACTTAAAGTAGAAAATCCTATATATATAAAAAAATTCTCTCATCTACACTTTAATAATTACCTCAATAATTCTAGAAATCTGTTCATAAGTATTTAGACTCAGTACGTAGTTGAAGCACCTTTGGCAAAAATTACAGCCTCAAATCTTGTATGTATGAGTTTTGACACCTGGACACCACTATTCCTCAGGGCAAATCCTCTCAAGCTGGGTCAGGTAGAATGGGGACAGTCAGTGGACACTTTCAGGTTTCTGCAGGGGACATTCCACTCTAGGACTCTAGGACATTCACAGTGTTGTCTCTAATCCTATAAACTAATAATAACACTGCTTCACCTCAGTCTGCATCACACAGTTAATGTTTCTGGAAAAACTCTGACCTGCTGAGGAGGCCTGTGTTTAAAGTGGGTGGACTGGAGGCCTGTGCTTTGAAGGCACACATTCCAGCCAACCAGAATCGAGAATTCACAAGGCCCTTGGTATAAAATGGCTTATTCTACATTTAGAGCTAATACTAACAATTTACGACCTTCACCTTCATATACGGTAACGAGGCGGCGCGGATGTCATCCACCGTCAGCTTGGAACGAGCAAACCCGACAAAGTAGGTCTCCTCTGGTAGTAGTCCATCCTTAAAAAGCCACCTCAAAAAGAAGAAAAAAAAAACTGCAGGATTAGACAGATAACTGAAAACACACACACACACACACACACACACACACACATTTACCGTGTTTAGACACTCACCAAAGTGTTGGGTAGATCTTCTTCTTGGCAAGATCCCCCTTAAATTGAAAAAAACAAAAATTTTAAAAAAGGATTTGACTTTTTTTTGGCTTGTAATTTCTACTTGAATAAAAGGAGGGACACTCTGAGGAGAACCAAATCTGGTGACACGTTCATGTGGCTTACAGCAGGCCATAAAGTATTAAACGTAAAGGGACCAGTGTCCCTCACAGAACCTGCTTTACAACATGTAAGGCTAGCTCTCTATTCCCTCCGAGGCACACATACACACCCTTTTAAATGAGGAAGTAGTTTCGGTGTTTAGTTCATAGGTTTATCTACAGAGTTTATCATGGGGTAAGTATGTAAATAGCATATAAAAAACCCTGTACATAATTTCGTCTGCTTTGGCAAATTTAAAGCAGTAGTACAGGTTTAAAAGTTGTAGCGTTTATTTATTTATTATACCTAGCTACAGCGACGCAGGACGACTGAACTAGCTGATGTATTTTGCGTGTATTATCATATTCAATAAATCCCTGAGAACAAGAGCAATTAAACCAAGCCCTGAGTCATCAGCTGAGGGGATTGATGGTTTAAGATGGAGGAGGTGTCTAGTTTGCATACTCATGCATATTTTAATATATTAATGAACGCCGTGGTGTTCCACTTGTACATTCAGGTTACACCAAGTTGTTTCATAGTTTGCATTTACACTTTCAGGGCTTCCTTGTGGCTCAGAATTCTTCAGAATTAATCCGGCACACCTGCTAGAGAACATCAGTGAGATTTACCTGATTTAGGAGACACTGATGGTGTACTGATCCTACCGACAGGATTCATCAAGCAGTTCTGCTCCACTCTGTAAATTCTAAATCATCTCTAGATAACTGTAAATTCCCTGTATACCCTAAATAATCTTCTACTTATCCATATATTATCTGTATATACACCCTGTAAAACTATTGTACAGTTTTACATACAATTTACATATCTAATGTATATAAATGTATATATTTACATATTTATCTGCACTCATCAGTTTGCACAATGCTGCTATTTACACTTATGGTAGATGATAAACTACATTTCTTGTGTTGAGTTCTATTTATTTACAGTATCTCACACAAGTGAGTACAACCGTCAAATTTCAGCAACCATCGTCTTCTCAAAGGACAATACTATAGAAATAAAACGTGGATATATTTTATTCAATGTGCAGCTTCTATAGCAGTACAGCTTTATGGAAATAACAATAAACAGCCATTATTGTCTAAATAGCTGGCAACAAAAGTGAGTACACCCAAAGTGAACAACAAAACTGTGTCAAAAGTGTCAATATTCTGTGTGAGCACCATTGATATACAACACTGCCTTAATCCACCTGATCATGGAATCCACCGGAGCTGCACAGGTTGCTGGGATCCTCTTCCACTTCAACATAGTGACATCACTGAGCTGCTGGATGTTAGACACATGGTGCTTCTCTACCTTCTGCTCTAGGATGCCCCACATGTGCTCAATAGGGTTCAGGTCTGGAGACATACTTGGCCACTTCATCACCTTCAGCTTCCTCAGCAGGGCGGTTGTCATCTTGGCGGTGTGTTTGGGGTCGTATTATGTTGGAAAAACCTCCGTTCGGCCTGGTTTCTGACGGGAGGGCGTAATGTTCTGCTTCAGAACATGTTGGAATCCATGTTTCCCTAAATGAAACTCAGCTCCACGAATGAACCAGCAGCACTCCTGCAGCCTCAGACCATGATGCTGCCACCACCATGCTTCACTGTAGGGAAGACAGTTTTCTTGGTACTCCTCATCAAGAAAGGTGTTGCCCCACATGCTGGACATCTGAGCCAATCGTAAAAACAACAGGACATGGTTCCAGCAATTCATGCTCTTGGACAGGTCATCTTCAGCAAACTGTTTGCAGGCTTTCTTGTGAGCCAGCTTCAGAAAAGGCTTCCTTCTTGGACGACAACGATGCAGACAGAACCTCTAAAGCAATGCTACAGCCCTCGTGTGTCTGTTTTTGAAGCAACTTCTGCAAAACTGCACCTGACGCACAGCACAAGGACTCAACTTCTTTGATGGACCCTTGCGGGGCCTGTTTAGAGTGGAACCCGTCTTGGAAAACCTCTGTATGACCCTGGTTGATGGACTGTAGCTCAGTTGTTCAGTATGAGGGAATTGTACTCAAAGTAAATTTTATCTGCTCTATTACAAGATACTCACATTTGTATGGCCCTGACAAGCAGACAAAAGGACATGTGA
Source organism: Silurus meridionalis (assembly GCF_014805685.1). NCBI lineage: Eukaryota > Metazoa > Chordata > Actinopteri > Siluriformes > Siluridae > Silurus > Silurus meridionalis. The sequence goes on from NC_060899.1 coordinate 12,902,966, forward strand.
CCTTGTATGATTACATGATGTACAGCTGTTATCACTCAGGGTCTTCTCACTTTTGTTTTGACACTCATTTCGTTGCTGCTCATCTATCTGTCTATCTAGTGTTGCATTAGAGCTACAGGAAGATCTGCAGATCTTCAGGGATCAGGGCTGGAAGTAAAGCCTGAACATTTCACTTACCGATGCTCCCATGATCACGAACACATGAGTAACTTGTCGGAAGTCGTGCTCATCATAGAGCTCCTTCCGAATTTCTCCAAACACCTGGGACTGAGATCGCGCTAACAAACTCATCCTTTAGAAGCACGAGCGCGACTGCACACGCGGAATGAAAGCGAAACAAACACACACCCGCGCGAGCGGATCTACACCACACACACACCCCCACTCAAAACAATATTTATGGAAACGTGCAACAAAAAAGGCGCTCGTGCCACCATGTAGGTATAAAGATAACGCTGGTGGAGATAATCCGCCGATTAGTGCACCGCAGCGAACCGCGGATTTCATACAGCGACCGATTTCTCCGTTTCTGCATTCAATATCTAAACGCGTGAAGGAAAGCTGGTTTTCTGGCAGCGTGCACGAGCATGGGCGACACGCTCAAGCCGCACGAGGAGTATTCCGTGAAAAGCCATAACGGATTTCCGGCCAATCGGATTTGTCGGGTCGTGGAATTCTGACCAATAGGATCCGTCGGAGCGGAGACCAACGCGGGTGACGTCATGGCAAGCTACAAATGCATTTTAACAACTGAAATGGGAAATCAGACACAAAACCAAAAAAACTAAATAAAACAAGAACAACAAGAACAAAATAAAAGTAAAATAAATAATATAAAAAGTAAAATACAATGACTAGACAAAAGTCTTCTATTTTACAATTTTGTTTTTCATGAATGGAAATTAAAACCACAAATTCTTAATTTAATAAAATCACCCTATTTTTCATTCAAATCACTGACCCCAGATGAAGTATAACCAGTGTGACCGATTTTTTTTTTTTCGTTACTCATTAAACATTATTACATGTCCTCCACATCACTACCACTCCCAGACACTCCCTCATATATTCATGCAGGTTATTTACGCAACAGTGCAGATATAAAGAAGAAACCCGACCTGACCGATCCTGACTGCTTGGCATTTATTAACCAATTATACATTTATATAAATATCCCCAAACCGCGAAAAAAGATACGAGCACGCAATCATAGAGGAATAAAAATTTCCCAAGAAATCTTTAATCACAACAAGAACATAAAGGATCTATTTCATGTCTCCACTTTATGGACATAAACCTGGTTGACGTTTCGGATCGTCAACTCGTATAATTTAAGTTAATAAAATGGCTGAGGAGAGAGACGTGTTCATGGTTTCTGTCTGAACTGAAATAAAAATAAAAATAAAGCATTTCTTGGGGGAACACCCCACTTGAGCTTGGCTTGTTCGGCAGAAGAACGGAATGATTTTTTTTGACAAAAATAATACACGCCGTGTCCGATTTGCAAAACAAACACCCGTTTTCCACGGTCTTCAAATAAAATTGGAAAAAAAATTAAAATACTTATTAGACACTTTTTTAAAACATAAATAAAATGGTTAAAAGAAACAGTTTGAAGGCTGAAACAGGAACGTCGAAAGCGCACGTTTGGTGTGAGAGTGTAAACAATACTGACGCCAGGGGACGGTCCTTCCACTTGCATTTCAGAGTCTCAGAACCTTCAATGGTTTTTTTTTGTGTTTTTTTAAAGTTTGGTCCATTACATGGACATAAATGACCCACATGCTGTCAGTTCACTCAGATGGACCAGGAGTGAGTTCCAGTAGGATTAAAGCACAGGTTACAGCTGTCCTTCAGGCTGGAACTTCATCTCGACAGGGACGGAGATCAGCTGAATATCCAATGTTGATGCTGGTTTCCCGAGTCGCACGGGCTCATGACTATCTGGCTGTCCTTCAAGTGTAGGCACTTACCTGAGGAAGGATTTTTTATTAACTGCTTCTACAAAACAGCAAAAGAAAGAAGTCGATTAGCAGGAGTACTACGTGTTCTGTCTGTGGGATGAGATTTATTTTCGTGGTGTTTAAGGTAAAGGGACACCAAGAAATATAATCAATAATGTAAATCATTATCATTCATATATTTGATATACTGTATACACTGACTTTTTCACTCAAAACTGTTACTTCAATTGATTGGATGCTCTTGTTAAATGCATTCAATTTTCCATTTACTTGAACTGTTAGACCTAAAACCTGGCTGGACACATGGGCTGGAGTGGAAGATCTCCTGCTATAGAGCTCTAACATCAACCTACTGAAGACCATTGGGATGAATCAGAACAGCAGCCCAGGCCTCCTCACCTCACCTAACCTACAGTACTTTACCAACACACTTGTAGCTGAATCGGCACAAATCTCTACAAGCGCACTCTAAAATCTAGTGGAACATCTTCCCAGAAAAGTGGAGGTCATTAGAACAGCAAATCGGGCCGAAATGTAAAATGTAAAGTTCCTAAAAAGTGTTAAGGTCAGGTGTCTTGTTAGCAGTAAACGGTGTGTTAAATATAGAAAATACACTTTGCTCATTTTTCATAATCTTTTTCAGTCAACATGATCCTGAATCCACCAAAACTCACAAAACGAGTTGAACTGAAATGTTGAGTGAACAATACCTCACTCAAGATCCACTCCTGCTCGGGGGCGACGTTAGTACCGCGCCCCTTCAGGTGGCACAACTCGATCTTCACTTGCTCTGGGAAGGAGGTAGCATGCAGACACAGCTGTTTGCCCATGTTGTGCCTCAGCTCCTTGTGTGTTGAGTATTCAAAGTACTGAAGAAAAAAATATTAAGTCATTCAAAGAATGAACACAGGCGTTTAAATTCGGAGAAACTGACTATTTTACCAACAGTAGAGATGCAGGTCATACCTGGTTTCCACCCATGTTGTGGCACACATACATAATAACCGCTTTTCCTCCATTATTATTCTCCCCCACGTCCAGGCAGCTCTGAGACCCCACGTTTTTAAGCTACATGGTGATAAAAAGAGTACAGGATCAACTCATCTACATGATGAAATGAAATTTGTAATTTGTTTTGCTGACATGAAAGGAAGACTTACTGCTCCAAAGTGAACAGGGTTAAGATCGGGAATAAACACTTCTGGGTAGACGTTGTTCAAATACCAGGTAAAGTTCTTGCAGCGCAAGTTTTCTCGGAGTTTCAGCCTGTCTGTGAGGTCGCCGTAGCTCATCTGCAGGACCCAAAAACAACATTGTGTTGGTCTATTACTAGTAAAAGAGTATCCAATCAGAGGACCATGACTAAAAAGACATTCAATTAAAGACAGCATCAATCAACAAGTGGTCCTACAACAGGAGGCATAAACACCAGGCACTTTAAAAACTATTTGCTAACAAGTTCATACAATTTAATCCATCAATACCTGCTGGTTAATATATATATATTCAAAGTGATTATTTGCACCAACACACTATTTACAGTACTGGACTCTGAACTCAACATGATCATTAAACTGGGTGATCCTGGACTTGACTTGGATCCTTAATCTAAAGAATCTGTGCCCGACTTGGACCCCAAACCTTGGGACTCTGGACTCAACTAGAATATTAAAGCTAGAGACCTGGAACTTGACTTGGACCCTAAACTAGAAACCCTGAACTTGACTTGAACTCGAAAGCTAGAGATTTTTATGCTCAACTTGGACCCTAAAGCTAGAAACCCTGAACTTGTCTTGAACTCGAAAGCTAGACATTCTGCACCTAACTTTAACCCCAAACCTTGAGAATCTGGACTCAACTTGGACCCAGACTAGAGACCCTGGACTTAACTTGGACACTAAAGCTAGATATTCTGTGCCCGACTTGGACCCCAATCCTTGAGACTCTGGAGTCAACTTGAATAATAAAGCTAGAGACCCTGAACTTAATTTGGACCCTAAAGCTAGAGACTCTGTGCCCAACTTGGACTCTAAAGCGCTAGACCCTGGACTTGACTTGGACCCTGAATCCAGAGACTCTGTACCTGACCTACACCCCAAACCTTGGGATTCTGGACTCAACTTAGACCCTGAAGCTAGAGATTCTAGCCTTGACTTGCACTTGACTAAAGACCCCATACTTAGTACAGATGCTAAAGCAGAATATGTAAATATACAATCATCTTCAGTTACAGGTTGGAAAATATTTTGCCAGTGAAAAAATGGTTAATTATTCTTTCAAATTTGCAGGTAAAAGTCCAGTGAAAGAATGTTGTTAATAAATAAGCAGCGGCTCACAAATCAAAGTCTTGTGAATTTACAAGTCAAAGTTAATTTGTTCATTTGTGCAGACAAAATCTGCACAAGGCAAAAGCAACCAATAAAGCAGCGAATCCCTTTCTTTTATGTGCTGTTTAGCTTCACTGAATTGACCTTTCTGCTCAGTGACTTATTTGTGAAGTCACAGTTTCAAACGTGTGCAGTCACAGCGATAACGGACAATAAAAAAAGCTGGTACTTGACCAAGCCTGGAAAAGACAAATCAGTTCTGAGATATAGCTGCAACCATTCAAGATGATTCATAGCAAAAATTGGGACTATTCCAAATGCTCGATACAATACTACTAGTCCTTACATACAAATTTTACATAATTGATTTTTTCCTAAAGTGGGGGAAATGTGACTTAAATGAACCTCATCGCAGAGTCACACAATTTTTACCTCTCTGGCAATCTTGGCTGCTTGCTGGTTGCGGCGATAATAAATTTGCTTATAATCATCCATCCACACCTCGGCCAAGCGGACCTGGTTCCGCACAATGACTTCAGTTCCTTTGGGGAAAGTGTGCGGACTTTTCGTGCGGAACACGTGACCGACCACAGAGCACGGGATGATCTCCAGCTGGCCTCCACATTGCCACACCTGAGTGTTAGTTTCAAGTTAGCAACATGAAATAAAATAAGAGAACCTGTGTGTGTGTGTGTGTGTGTGTGTGTGTGTGTGGTATAAACAAGAGATTTTAACAAACCCTGAAGGACATCTCTACGTTCTCGCCACCCCAGATCTCCATTTTGTCGTCATAGGTACCGATTTCCTCAAAGTAGACTTTGGAAATGGAGAACAAACCTCCGGCAAAGGTTGGCGTTCTAAAAGACAGAGAAGACATACATGTAAATAAGGTGAAATCCAAAATCAGACCTCATCATAATCATAATCTAATTTGGCAAACTGATGATTCCTGAATGGAAATTGAGATTTTACTCTCATTTTTAGTTTGGGCTCATTGTAAAAAAAAAAACCCACTTAGAATAAAGACAACGTTTCCCCCCACACGGGTTCATCTGCCAATTTACCTGAAATGCAAGAGCCACCAGCTGATCAGCAGGAGTTTCTCTAAGACAATGGCAGCATATGCATCTTTTTTTAACTGCTGAACTTGCAGAATGAAAAAGCAAAGTAAGTATCTCCAGACCTCCAGACCTAGAGGCAAGTGTTATCTTGGTACATGACTCTGTTTGTGCTCAGTCAGCTGAATTTTTAAACAGATAGGAGTATGTTTAAAATATATATTTTTATTATACTAATTTTACTGTATAATAGTAATGTAGTATATTGTAGTATAATAATAATATTTTTTATTATTATTTTTATTATTATTATTTATTATTATTATTAATAATAATACAATACCATGAGGTCCCTCATAACTCAAACAATATTGAAGTAAAGTACTCAATCAATAAAAATAAATGTTAAAAGATATGCATGTCTCAGCAAATGGGTAAAAATCTATTCAGAAATAGAAATAATTGGACACTTGTAATTGTATCTGTTAATCCAACAGATTAACAAAACACTTCAAATATGTGCATACTCATAACTGATCTTTTTGTTTCTAAATCCTCAGGTATTTATATTTCAGAGTTTACTTAAACATGCATAATCCTTCATACCGTTTATTTTAACGCTACTTGCCTCTTTAAAAAAAAAAAAAGAATCGTATATGAAATATAAATTCTTTGTAACCAAAGATCCAGCACACACCATGTCCTCGTACGGCTATAAGACAAACCTCTGAGCTACTGTTAAACATTAACCTACAGCTGCACACGTTCACTGAGTGCTATATTACATTTCTGAATGTTAACATAGGTCTGTTTCACGTCATTTGAAATCGAGTGCGGCGGTAAAACGCGGCCTTGACCAATAAAGTCGCTATGCCGTCGTAAAGACCTCTGCAAACCTGTAGACAAAGCAACCTTATCTTAATAGCAAAATGAGCTACAAAATGTGTGTGGGGAAAGGCAAAACACAAAAGGGGGTGTTGTGGCAGAGACATGGTCACAAACATATACACAATGGGAGACATGGGCCAGATGACAAAAAAGGACAATGTGAGGGGAAGAGACAAAGAGACAATAAGAAACAAAGACAGCAACAGACACAAAGCGAGACAGAGATAGAGATGGAGATACAGAGTAATTGAGTGAGAACAAGAGCTTAACGTGGATTAATGTGATAAGACGGCGTTTTTTTAAAAGACCAAACTCGGTAAACACATTAATAATAAAGCAGATCTTGTACAGTTGAGTTTGGTCTTTTTTAAAAATGCCGTCTTGCCCCGTTAAGCTTTTCTATGGGAGAAAAATTATTTAATTACGCCTTAAGCATTCGTACTCTGGACTCGTGCGCTTGTCTGCTTAATTATTGATGTGTTTACTGAGAGTGGTCTTATAAAAACACGGTATTAAGCCACGTTGAGCATTTTAGAATGTCCCAAACAGAGAAAGAGTCAAATGCAGTGGGACAAAACAAGACGAGAGCAAGAAAGGGACCATAAGAGTGCAGGTGATCGAGAGAGACTCACTTGACAGGGTAGGTCTCATCTTTGCGCTTTGCCTGCTCGTAATGAGGGATGCCCTCCCAGCCGAACGTCAGGCTCCAGTCGAAGTTCCCGCGGTTGTGAGCGCGTGCGCTGGCCACGGGCTTCATAAACTTAAAGTTGTTCAAGTCGATGGTGGTGATTTCTGGGCTCACGACGGCTGTGGGCTCCTCCACAATTCGAGCGAGCAGTGGCTCAAGCCAGCCATGGAAACATTCGCCTGGAGAAAAAAAGAAAACAATGCACACACCCCCAAAAAAAAATTTAATTGCACTGGAATACAGAGTATGACAATGAATATAACCACTGGCTCTACGAGTTCTACTTGCTTGTGCAGGTTATTTTATTATTTAATTTTTTTAACATTTTGAAGGATGGGTGGGTGACAGAAAGGCGAGAACGTCGGTCCTGTGCTAAACACACGTCATGAAAAGAACTGCATGTGTGATATGAACGAGACCGAAGCGAAAAAAATTATAAAAATATTGGGAAAAGCAAAAGTTATCAAAACAAACAAAATGAAAAGCGGTGAGTGTGTAATTAGGGGTGAACATTATGTACCAATGTGTGAACCTACAGTGAGCATCGAGGAAGGTGAGGATCTCGCCCTGAGCATGACTGGCTCCCAGCAGTCGGGCCGTGATTAGCCCCTTCCTCTCGGCCTGACGCACTACTTTAACCACCTTCAGCATCTTTATGTACTCCTCCAGCTGAGCGTGCAGGTGACCTGTAAGTCCAGGGACATGGAAATCGTAAAGATCATACAAATGGTGATCTTCTTTCTCACATTAATCCTATCAAAATGACTTAAGTTGTCATAAACAAATTATAATAATAAAAGTAATACTGAAGTGAATGGTGAGCAGGAAAAAGTAAAGCATGGTGGTGGTAGTGCACAACAACTGGATTTGTTTTTTATATTGGTCAATATATCATCTATGATGGAGATCACTGGTGTCTAATCTTATCTGGAAAGTGCTGGTGTGGGTCCCAATGCAGGTTTTCATTCCAGTTAAGCAGAAGCCACACCCGAATCTATTAAACTACAAGATGAACTGGTGACTACAAAAAAGTAAAGCATGGTGGTGGTAGTGTGCGAAAAACTGGATTAGTTTTTTTTATGTTGGACAATATATCAGCTATGACAGGTTTGTTCGGTCCTATTACTTGAGACTAACCAGCATGGATATCAGCGATGTCATTAAATTCCAGTTGAGCAGAAGCCACACCTGAATCCGTTGAACTACAAGATGAACCGATTATAAGGGTGGAATTAGGTGTGGCTCCTCATGTAACCACAAGGTGACTGCATTTATCTTCGTACTACATTTTGTCTCATCGGTGGTTCCTCATACGCTATATGGCTGAAAAACCATATGGCTCTTTGCCAAACTGTTGCACAAAGTTTGAAGCACACAGTTGTCTAGAAGCTCTTTGTATGCTGTAGAAGTACAAATTCGATTCTCTGCAACCAAATGGAAATGGAACTCGCGTGTCATGTGCAGAGTCTTGACCCCAAACCTAATAAACACCTTTGAAATGGACTGGAATGCTGACTGCACCCCAGGTCTCCTCATCTTACATCACACATGATCTTACTGATGCCCTTGTGGCTGAATGAGCACGAATCTCCACAAGCACTCTCCAACATCTAGTGGAACATCTTCCCAGAAGAGTGGCAGTTATTGTTACAGCAAACCTGAACTACATAGATACATAAGCACAAGTTGTGATGGTCGGATGTCCTCATACAATTGGCTGTATAGTGTAGATAATGTTCAGGCCTGTGATATACCTAGAGATTTTGTATAGGGAGTTTTAGCCTGTGGAAACTTGTGTGCCGAGATGGTAAAAGTCCCCAGTTTCATCGAAACCTAAATACTACAGAAACTTGTCCAAATAAATCTGCTGACGTTTGAGTTTGAACCTGTATTTCCACTGATACTTCTTACCGCTTATATATGAAAATCTAATTTACTTAACAGGTAAAAACTGATGCGCACTGGGAAATTAGCGCTTCTGTGAAAATATTTTGCTAACACTTAGGTACGCTATATGGACAAAAGTTGGTGGACACCCGACCATAATATCCGATTCTACATTTCACATTTAGTCCCAGTTTGCTGTTATAATTCCCTCCACTCTTCTGGGAAGATGTTTAACAAGATTTGTTAAGGGTACTTGTGGCGATTTGTGTGGATTCATTCTGCCACAAATGTGTTAGTAAAGTCAGGTACTGATGTAGGTGAGGTGAAGAAGCCTGGGGGCGGGGGTGCAGTCAGCGTTCCAATTCGTTCCAAAGTGTTCAATAGGGTTGAGGTCAGAGCTCTATAAAAGGAGATCTTCCACTTCAAATTATTTAAAGCTTATCTTCGTGCATGGGGGTATTGTCATGCTGGAACAGGTTTGGGTGTCCTAGTTCAAGTAAAGGGAAAATGTTATGCTCTGAACGCGTCCTATACAATTGTGTGGTAACAGTATTAAAAAAAATAAACATATGGAAAAGTCTAAAACAGTCAAATGTCCCAATACTTTTGTCCATATGGTGTAGTTTTTGAAAAATACCCTCCATTTAAATGTGGCACAAACACCAAACTTTGCATGACTCAGTTGTCTACAGGCAAGAAAGCCTTTTTTTCCATCCTTCAAGTTCCCTTTTTTGGGGGAAAAAAAAAAAAAAAAAAAAAAAAAACACCTCCTTCCTAAAAATTTACCCACAACTTATATTTGAAGACACACACCAGAAGCTTTAATGACTGATCCTCTTTTCCTCATGGTTCATGCACTGTGTCTGCATGGGAACGGAGACATGTTGTACAAATACGGTTACAGGATGATTGGCCTTGTTTGCACTTAGGGCAGAGCTATGCCAATAAAGCGGAGTGCAGGGCCAAGATCCTGGGCTTAATCCTGTGCTGGAGTGTTATCGCACGCTCTCGGCAAACGCCGCACCCACCTGCCGTGCTTGCGTCATCTACCAGGATGATTTCCTTCAGCAGAGAGGCCGGGGCGGTGTGCAGCACGCTGTAGACGGTGCGCAGCAGTGTGGACCACGCCTCGTTGTGGAACACGATGATCACGCTGGTCGTGGGGAGAGGGGGACATCGGCGGAATTTGCGCTCCACGCACCTGGAGGATGGACGTTGTTAAGGGCACCATCATAAAAGGGGTTTCATTTAGAAAGACGCTAATAAGGGAAGAAAACAATCGGGGACGTGCGGTTGTAGGAAAAGGACCAGCTATGGGGTCTTCTTACGCTTTCAAAAGTTGTCATTTAACGCTGTATTATCTGCGAATACTAAGAAATTTTTTGTTTACATTGTCTGTGAAGCAAATTTGTTTGCTGCTCGTTTTACGCATTTCTTGTCACGTTTTGCTGCAAAAGAACGTCCATGAAACAAATTTCCTATATCACTTATCATCAAGTTATAGCAGATATATGCGATAGCGTGAACACCAACTTCTCGTTTCTTTTTTCTATGCTAAATCTAACCAGACGCAAAAAAAAAAAAAAAACCATAAAAAGAAAAAGACTTGTGGCGTCACTAAGAAGCCACAAAGTGTGAACTGCACGATACGGATGACTTTCCTCTGATGCGGAAACTCGCCGATTGTTACTAATCGCTGGAGACTCGTTCCGTAGAACAAGAGATTTTTAGATTTTCCTGTTATAAAATGTTTTAATGAATAAAGCTAATTAATTGTGGCGTTAAAACAGTTGCTTCTCTTATTAGCGTTTTTGTTTTTTCTCACTCTTGGAATTGAAAGCAGGCCTAGCAGCTCTTTAAGTGAGAAAACAGAACATTATCAACAATGAGTGTTTGCCTAACAATCATAAATGTTTAGCACTTGTGTCAACACAATACTGCTCAGCTATGAGAAAGTATGTCAATATATCAGGGAAAGTGAATATTTGCACTTGATCGCATGTAGAAAAGAACAAATACCCAGTAAATGTTTAATGAATCATGGAATGAAAAAATAAATCATATACAAAAATGTTCTTACTCTGGGGGCCGGGTGTCCTCCCCAAGGCTGCGGTGCAGGGAGATCCGATCACTTGCGAACTGATTAAAGCAGTGCCTAGTCATGCCCTCTTCCTTCTCCTTCACTTCATCTGGAGTCAGATTGTTCTCCTGGAACGCGTTCCCTTCAGCGCCCTGGCTCTGCGGATCCTCCGGCGGCCGCTCAAACAACGGTTTCAGCTCGTCCTGGGTGTAGAAGCCTGAGGGGCAATCTTTTTCCATGCTCCCTTCTAAAGGCGTCTGTGAAGAGTCTGGTTGACCTGGTATCTGGAAGGCCATTTTGTTGACTGCATCGCGAACCATTTCGATCATTCGCTCCTTCCGGTTGGATAAATCCTGGAGCCAGGGTTCCTGAATGCCACTACCAACGTCCCTCTGGATAACCACAAGGGCCAGCATGAACAGCACCCCCCCCAGCACGGCCAATTTCAACGGCGAGACGCGACGTTTTAGGCGCATCCTAACGGCTGGAATACAGGAGGCACAAGGAAAACCTAGACGTTATTCCATGGAAACAGTATCAATATAACTGCTGTGTTTTCCTTATGTTAATCGCAGGAGCACGTTCAGCCAATCTTATTATCTGATGAGGTGGATAAAGTGAACTGCACCAACCACGTGATCTGAACACACACTTTTCTTCCACACACCCACACACCAGATCCAACAGTGCCATGCTCTTATTTTCAGCTCTCCATTGTACTATTGTGGCAAGCGACATTAAATCAGACCCCAAACACAGAACAAGGAAAAGAAGTGTCGGGTTATAAAACTTAAAGCCCAGTTTTCTGAATAGTTTAACACTGGCTGATGTCCTACTGTATGGAAAATATGCAAATAATACAGGAAGGAATTACATTTCCTATTGTTCTGTTAGGAGCAACAGTTCTCTCTCACACACATACACACACACACACACACAAACAAACACAAAATGGATATGAAGTAAACAAATGAATGCTGGGTCCTTTTGACATTTGTATGAGAAGAGAAAACGTTATGAGTGAACATTTATTCAGATGATTTGACTAAATTGTTGATAAAGGGTTTTGTTAAAAAGACAAATTAGGGGAATTTGTGTGTATATATTTACTAGGGGTGTAACGGTACAAAACAAATGCACAGTTTGGTTACGGTACGATTAGGGGGAGGAAATGCAAAACATAAAATCGCTTGTCATTTTTTATTAACTCCGTTTATTAATACTACCGTTTGTGATCATCTAAAGTTCACATTTTTTAAAAACAAAATACAAAAAAAAAAAAATCCTGTTTGGTTAAATAATATATAAAATAATATTTTCTAAAAAAATCAATATAAACCAAATTAATGCAATACTCTTTTTTTTTTTTTGATTACATTGGCACAAATTAAATTGATTAAATACAAAGAATAAATCCGTGCAAAACAATCCGTTACGGAGTAAGTAGCCACGGTGACACTGCGCTAACTCTGGTTTCCTTTTTTATAGCCCTGGCATTGTTGTGTATGTTAATAAATTCAAAAATAATAATAAAAAAATGCTTTCGAGAGTGCGAGGCAGAGACTAAAGGGATGTTCCACACGTAAAAATTGCATTCGGTCACTGCTTGAATTGAGGGGGGGCTGGGGGGATCCAGGACCCCCCATAAGGCATTAGGGACACCCCATGACAAGTAAAGAATAGACTTAGGGGGGTCCCAAAGATTATTTTAGTAAACTATATATGAATTACACAACAAATGGGGACCCCCCCCAATAGACTTGACTCAATTCGAGCACTGCACCTAGAAATTTCGGTACGAATACGTGTACATTTACAACCCTTTATTTATATTATATAATGATATAATATAAATTAGTGTAATAATAATTGATTATATATTATTACAATTATTACATATATTTTTTACTTTTATTTTTTTTTAGCAAAGAATTCATTTTTTTAATTTTCCAGTAAAAATTGTTTGACACAAAATGCTCCTGAATGTTTATTTTTTTGTAGAATTTTTTTTCTAATCAAAAGATCCTTCAATAACCTCCAAAGCTGTCATTTATACACTACAAACATGAAACGTCTCACTGGAAACACTTTAGTCAGTCGTCTGGATAAACGTTCACCCAGAACATGTCCTTCAAATGCCCCAAAAAAAAAAAAAAGAAGTAGTGTTCCAGGGATCAACTGTGGATTTCCACATTTTCCTTTGTACATCTCGGTTTCCATCAAGGTTCTTTCTGTTAAGTGAACTTTCTACGGCCTGAATGTGTGGGACTGATGTTCCAGCTTCCACCTTGCATCAAGTGTTCCTGAAACAAGCTCAATATTCCTGGCGACTCTGACTCGGGATCAAACATCTCCTTAAGATGTTAAGATGAATGAATGGATCCTGGTTATAAAAAATTCATGACTTATGGAAAAATTCGGTGTGAATACAAGAATACACGCCGGACACCAAGAGTATACACCTATCTAAACATTAATTACAATAAGGTGAATATACACAGCATCTCTTTTGCCGGTTTGAGGTTTGATGTTCTTTGGGATTTACTCACTGGTACGTCAGGTTATCCTTCATTTCTCAGAACGTCAACAATCCGCCTACCTGTCTTACCTGTTCTGCAATTGTGCCTACGCAAATACAATTACAAATTTCTTTCTTTCTTCACTAATAACTAAAGGAGCGTCAGTCAGACGTGTCGTTGAACTAGGAGAATTCATTCTTTGTGAAAGTTGCATGAACAACTCACCAAAACAGGTTCGCCTGGCCTTTTTTTCACCTTTTTAATCACAATGTCTACAAAGAAAGTCTTAAGTATAGAGACCCAGATTCTCCAAGTGTCCTCTTTTCACCAGTTCATTGAAATCATGAATATTATATTATTACAGGTGTAACCTAAATGTTTTTTTTTGTTCACTGGTTGGTTGTTTGTTTGTTTGTTTGTTTGTTTGTTTAAACTCACAAACACATGGTCCAACTTCCTCATGAACGGTGTTAACATCGAACAGGAAATCCGACTCTTGAAATACAGAAGAAATAAACCTTCATGTCTTCACTTTCTTTTCTGTCTTTTTAACCTGGTGTAACTGATACCCTGATTAATGTTGCATTCAACATCCCGAACCACAACAGGTCCTTCAAGGAAGTGCAATGAACTTCATTTTTCTACCTTTTTTTTTATATTGATATTTAGATAGAAATCAAATCAGATCCTACCAAGAAGTGTTTGGAGTGAAGTCGAAGAGGAAACCGGGATGAAATTTTCCTAAAAGGACATGCAGATATGAAAACACATGTCAGCAGTTGAGCAGATCTTCAGAGCTTAGAAGACTTACCTGGAGGAAGCGTCGCTCAGCGCGCGTGACCGATGAACTCGTTATTTCCCGTGAGCGCGCGTGGAGGAGTGTGTGTGCGTGCGTGTGTGTGTGTGTGTGTCTGTATAGATAGCAATGATGTCGTAAAGTCTGCCTCATTGGCTGCCGGATGAAACGAGCGGCTAAACACATCGTCCTCCCGGTTTCCCTTTTGAACGCAACAGGTGCCGCGCGGTCCTGTATTTCAAGCGGCGGTCCGCGCGGTCCTAACGCCGCCCGATTACAGGCGCGGCGCGTCAAGGGATGGTATATGGCGCGCGAAGGCGATCGTCAGAAAGGCGGTGCTAAAAGTTGTGAAACACTTTCCTACGTCAAGGTGCATTGAAAAAAATACATACATAAAGCAAAAAAAACCCCACACTTAAAACTCACGAATACTTGTGCGAATTTCACCAACGACTTCTAATTAAAGTTCTGAATTGGGCCGCAATAGGATTACAAGCATTACCTGAGTAGGTATGAATAATGCACAGAGGAGCGATTAAGTACCAGCTCGGATGCCGCTGTGGCACGGGGGGCTCGGGTTACTGGCTGCTGGGAGCCGAGATTGTCGACTATTGATTGACACGTGAGCGCTGAGATCGTGGTCTACATGGTGGCCTCAATATGCAAGCGACGTCTTTACACTGGAGGCCTGAATGCCATCAATGATGGCTCATGCATTTTTACAAAAAAACAAACAAAAAAAACAACAGAAAAACCGTGGTGGGCCGCCAAGCCTTCTGTAAGGCCTTCTCTGCTGGCCTTCACTCTATCAGAATCATTTTTATCCATGAACATTTAGTAAATTATTCCTAATAGTCTATTCACTTAATATTGTAGTGTCTGTTTCAGTGTCTGGTTATGTTGAGGTCCAATCAAATTTCAGGCGTCACATCACGTGTTGCTGGGGTCAAGCTCTGCCGTGAAAAAATTAACCTATTGCGGTGCTACAGTTCATGCTGCTTCAAGGTTGTTGCTTTAACCAGATTTTAAATGGCCACTCTGAGGCCATCTAGCAGGCGTCCGATCACGGTGGCATTTTCAGGTCTTTTGATTGAATGGACTAGCCGGAGCTAGCAACCCGCATCTGTAGAAACTGCACAAGCTCAAAAATATTTGTGTGGATTAAATAGTTGTTTTCTTTTCATTTTACAATGATTGACAGAGGAGAAGAAATTAAATTGGTCCCAGATATACCTTCCAGAACATGTACATGATAAAGTTTTTTTTTTTTTACTTGGAAAGTGAGGAAAAGTCAGGCAAAAAAAAAGGTTTAACTCAGTTTTTAAGCTCAAATCCCAAGGAATACCATAATGCACAGAAAACTCTGGGTCCTTTTTCTGTGGTTAATACTGAAGCTTCTGCTAGAGATGATGTAAGCAGGCAGTGCAGCTTGTGGCTACAGTAAAAGGAAACTTGCTTTTGTAATGTCATGCAGTGCTCTGTTATACTGCGCTTCTGAATAATATTGATGGTTGCTATAGCTGTGGTGTCATAATGATAGTATTAAGAGGTGGGTGGTTCAGGTACCTGTAAGACACCACTGAAGGCATAGGTGTGAAATGAATACACTGAAACTGCCAAAAACCAAACGAATTCACTTGACTCAAGCAATTAATGTGATTTGAGCAGGTATTTTCAAAATGACCCGCCCACCTCGTACCAGTGCCGAACCTCAAACCAGGGTCACAGGGATGTCAGACTAATATATTTATTTGGGCCCTTAGTGTTTTACAGGGCTCTTTCTAAAAATTGTATCTGGATAAAAACCCTGGTTCTGGACTACCCAAGGATTCTTGAAGGACACTGAAATGTGGACTCCAGGCGAGAGGAACCGCACGACCCGATTTTGGAACGCATACATTCACACTTTCTGAAAAGGACAACAGACTGGTGCGATGTGACCTGACATGAAATGGATGTACTGTTACTGATTATTTCCCAAAAACAGCAAGCACATCCTGATGTGTTTATTCTACCTACACCACCACCACAAACTATGAAGATGAATTTGGATTGTCTATTACAATGGCTGAACACTCCAAAATCCAAAATTTTGGAAATAAGTATTAAAGAATGACATGTTTTACACATTTAGAGTTACAGAGTGAAAGAATTAAGTTAGCATGCATATCGATGGGTTTAAAATGAGTGCAAGCTCTTCACAATTCGTTTTGTCAGGAGCACTAGACCTCTCCGAGTAGGTCAAAAGTTCATCAAGAAAGATTTTAAAAAGGTTTTCCAATGCATCCAGCAGGTCATACTGCATTTTTAGTCTGGATCGTGGCAATACTATAAACTGAACTGAATGCTGATAAGATGAAGGTTAGTTGTCAGATAGACATGTACGGGTGCCTTTTATCTCGAGTTATCATGAAGATGATAGTGACCTCAGTTTGAATAAAATAATAAATCATACTGGAACAACGGATTCCTAGATTAATGCTGCAGTTTACGCCTTCAGAATCAGGGTGCTGTGATCGCGCCGTTTATTTGATCTTCCATTGCTACAAGAAGGAATTTTTTTTTTGTTTTGTCTATCCTCATCCACATGTTATTCAAACAATCCAACAAGGAGCACCAGGAATCAAAGACATACTGTCTATCGTTTACATATACGTAGCTTATAAGGTGTGGTGTAGTTCTTTATTTCATTCTATCTAGTGAATAGTGGAGGAGACGTCCTTGGTGTCTGTACTCGGGCACGGTTCGAAGAAGACAAAACAGGAAGTTATCTATAGTGAACTGTTATTCCGACACAAAGAGGAATGCTAACGACACGTGTAACTAATCAAATCCTAAAACCGACACACAAGTGCACACAGCTGCTACTGTAAAATATACAAATATTAAGTTAGAAAAATAAGTATGAAAGTAATGTAAATCGTATTAAAGATTAAGTACACTACTTGGACAAATGTTTGTGGACCCCTGAGTATAAGACTCATATGTGCTTTCTGAACATCCCATTCCACATTCAGTCCCTATTTGCTGTTACAATAACCTCCACTCTTCCGGGAAGATGTTCCACTAGATTTTGGAGTGTGAGATTTGTGGGAATATATTCAGCCACAAGGGTGTTAGTAAAGTCAGGTACTGATGTAGGTGAGACGAGGAGGCCTGGGGGATGCAATCAGCATTCCAGTTCATCCCAAATGTGTTCAATAGGGTTGAGGACAGAGCTCTAAAGCAAGGGGACAACAAGATCCACTCCATCCCATATAAAGCATCTCTTCATAGAGGTGGGTTTGTGCATCGTCATACAGGAACAGGTTCGAGTCTCCTAGTTTAAGTGAAGGTAAAAAAGGGGAAAATCTCATGCTTCCGCCTCCAACGATGTCCTGAAAAAAAAGTCAGGTGTCCTAATACTTTTGTCCATATAGTGTGTCAAAAGTTCTTTAAATCTAACCAAAAATGGGCCTCAGTGGATTTTTTTGTAAGATTTTTTACAAACAAATCTTTCACATTTAACTCTTCCGACTGCTCTTTTTCTGCAAATGATTAATGAAGAAAAAATGGAAAAAAAAATAAAAAATTATATATATATATATAACACATTTTTTAAAACAAATATTGTCTATTAAGTCATTCAGTGAAACAATGGTTTTCTTGACAAAAAAATCAAACCAAATTTAATATCTTACAA
The DNA here is from genome assembly GCF_014805685.1 of Silurus meridionalis. Lineage (NCBI taxonomy): Eukaryota > Metazoa > Chordata > Actinopteri > Siluriformes > Siluridae > Silurus > Silurus meridionalis. Next base: position 12,920,855 of record NC_060899.1, read on the forward strand.
TCTGTACAGCCTGGGAAATTTTACCAAACTGACATATGAACAGTATGCAAATGCAAGCAAATGGCTTAGTAAAGTAGACAGGAAGTAAGTAAAGGGGAAAAAAAAAAAATGAATTGTAGACAATTATATCAGGGTCCGTTCCCATCATGCACCATGTCTTTACACGATACACTGATCCAAGAAAACAAAAAACGGCTGTCGCTCTGTACATTCGGTGGCAGCTGAAGCCTCTTTATTTGGTCTAAAAAACAAGTACAGGGATACAAACATCGTTCGCTGAAAGTGAAATCCGTATAAGAGAGCTTAGTTATTTGTTTTAGTTTTGACGAAACCGGACCTCGCGAGCCCTTTGAAAACGTGGACTTTTCCTGCGCCCGTGATCTCAAAGCTGTAATCTGTGGTGACGTAAGGAAGCTCCGTCTCAACACCATGCTGGAAGAGAAAAAAAGGACAGTCGTGTGATTTTAAACAAAGAAAGTGGAAAAGACTAATAATATTAACAGTTCATCGTAAAAAGTAACCGAACGTAATGGATGCCATTGAATTGCACGAGACCTCAAAGACATTTGTTCGAAAAACGTGTCCTCTTGTAAAGCATGGAATAATTTTCTTCTCTGGGTGTGCTAATTTAAGTGCGAGTTTATAGAGGAAGTTCCTGTTGTTCATTCATGGTAATTTTCACTTACAAACTCGTTTTGCTGCATTCTGTGTTCTGGGTTGCAGTAATAGCTAATTGCAGTTCATTGATGAGTTCTGCACCAGTGAAGTTCAAATTGCTATTGCTGTCTATAAGAACTAACTTGCCACATCATCAGTTCGGAATAATGATCACAAGTGAGGTTGGTGTGACTTTTGCCTCATGTGTGAACTTTACAACAGGTTGCGAGGTTTCTACGTTGGTGACCAACAGTTGTTGGTTCTATATTTCTTATTGCTATTAAGTCATTGACACATTTGAGGTCTGTAAAGCATGTACAAATACACTATATGGATCAAAGTTTGTAGACACCGGACCACCTGTCCCCATTTGCCATTCTAATAACGATCTTCTAGGTAGGTGTTTCACTAGATGTTTGAAGCGAGTTTGTGGAAATTTGTGTTCATTCAGCCACAAAAGGTGTTCAACAGGGTTGAGGTCAAAGACCATTCAAGATCTTCCATTCCAACCATGTTGTAATAGTGTTGATCTCTTACTTGAAGTGGAGGGAGAATTTAATGCTACAGCATCCAAAGACACATGGAAGAACCACTTGGAAAAGTCAGGTGTCCCAATACTTTTGTCCATATGGTGTATACACTGCCAAGTGGCGTTAAGGAAAACCAGGAAAACGATACAGTGCAGGTTTAAATCCCTGACGATTATTCATCCATCAGTGGTGGTCTAAGAGAGAGATCAAAACTAGCCTTGCTCTTTGTCAGAGTCACGCTAACCACTGCGAGTGCTGAGGTACATAATAGAGGGCGGTAAAATGTGTAACTCGTAGCACGAGAAACGGCTTCAAAAGCTGTGGTTGTTGTCTGTTATTTTTACGTGACAACTGTGTTTTACATTGCAAACAGAAAAAAGTCCCACAGACCATTTGTGCATAAGGTGTGGGGAGGGTGTAGGGGGAGGGAACATGGTATAACTACATCCTACAAGTTTGAAAGCACACTGTTGCTATAGTGTTGGGTAAATATGTAAAAACCTGAGACTGCCTTTCTCTGTCTAAACGTGTAAGGAAATTACTATGAGAAAGCCTGCAGACTAAATCCATACCCAATATTATCATCTCTACCAAGATACTTATTTGTTTAAATATACACTATATGAACAAAAATATTGGACACCTGACTTTCCCAGCCATGTGGTTCTTCCCGAATATGTTACCACAAAGTTGGAGACCCACAATTGTATAGGACGTCTTGGTATAGATGTAACCTTCAACCTCCATCAGTACCCACCACCCTTGTGCCTGGATAAGCAAAAAAACTCCACGGAATCTATTCAAACATCATCCCAGAAGAGTGGAGCTTTTTATTACAGCCAAAAGGGACTAAATGGGAAATCGTGTGTCCATAAAGAAGCAATCTTACACTCAGGTGTCAACAAACCTTTGGACAATGGTGTACTTTATGGGGGACATTGTAGAACAGTTTTCTACGATATGTTTCAAGAAATAATGGTTTTCGAACGATATAATTGACAGCGATTGAGTATGGTAAACCTTAACAACAATTTACCTATAATGAACATTGGGTTGGGGTGGTGGTGGTACACAGATGAGAATGGGTTCGCTTTTAAGACCTATTTTCTTCCTCATACCATCTCATTATGGATAAACATATAGGGATTAATAATAATAATACAAAAATTGCAGTCTATTTAATTCTGAAAAGCTGCTTTGGGACAATTGTTACTTTACCAACACCCTCGTGGTGGAACGAATACCCACAAGGACACTGTGAGTGACGGTCATGGTCAGGTGTCCACAAACATTTGCCCATATAGTGTATTTTTATTTGTTGTTGATTAAAATCTTGGTTATTGGGTTTTTTTGCCTGTTGTTCCAGAACAAGACCGGATTTCCCAAATGTGAGATAATTCCCTAAAGGAACCTCAGAACAAGGGATCGATTTGCATTCTTCCGTGACTCTTACCTGGACAGTGAGCAGGATTTTCGGCAGTGTGATCTCCCCGAGCAGCAGGCAGTTGACCTGCCTCAGGGTCGCCGGAGGCACTGGGGTGACTAGAAAGTAGAGCCCTCGGGCCATATCCACCCCTCGGAGGACACCTTCAACAATGCAGATTCAACATGAGAGCAACAGTTACTCAACCACAGTCACTTCTTCTTTTACCAGCTATTTTTTGGCAAAGGGGGAGAGAGAAAAAAAAAAAAAAAAAAAAAAAGCAAGCAACAATATGGTACATCCTTGACTCTGTGGTAAAATAAAACCCTGTGAACATGACCTTCTTAATATAAATAAATCAAGTCTGATGGCTTTATCATTCTCCGAAATCTCACTGTTGTCATGGTGTTCAGACGTTTGCTCGGTATCTACATCCTGAGACTAAACTGGAGGGAAAATGGCTATGCTCTGATCATCTCTTGCAAAGGGAACACACGTTCTTGTACATGTTGAAGCCATAGCATGAAAATCTCGTGAATCGGCGTGCCGTGTGTGTAATAGTAGCCGTCCTGGCTCAGGAAATGCTGTGTACGTACCTAAGCCTACGCACTGACAGATGGGCGTTTGAGGCAGTAGCACAGGTCCACCTCTTCCTGCCACTTTTTCACTCAGACAGCAGAGAGCCACTAAACCGGCGTTAGCGGCGTACAGGATGTGGTTGGGTGCCACGTCACAGTGAGTGACTCCGAGAGCGATAGCCGAGTGGGGCACCTACGAGAAGAGCGAGAAAACATGCAATGCTGAATAAAGACTTAACCATGTCCATCTTGTTCAAGCACGCAGACGTCAACATCTGGGTTTCGTTAAATCCTATATAAAAATAATAATAATAATAACAATAATAATACTAGGACAACTACAGAATCTTTTGATGAAAATCAATGTATTCTAAAAAGCAGTAAACAATAAACAGAGTGGAAAAAAAACATGCTGTTACAAGTCATCCTCTTATTCGACATTGGATTTTTTAAAATTCATTAATTTATTTGTATTTATTTTAATTTTTAGCGAAGCAAGTTTCCATTATCACTTACGTTACATGGAGGGACGGGTAACGAGAACCGATATTCTTTTGGACTGGTATATAATACTGGACAAACAATATCGTTAGCGATACTTGCGCTAGTTGTTTGATCTCCGTATACTTCGGTTCAATTGGCGAATTAGCACCAGTGTCAGATGCAACATGTGCAGTAGTGTAATAGTGAACACTAGTGATATAATGAAACATTTACAAACAAAACACGCTTCTATCCCAAGCAGTGCGCCGTATTTATTATGTCTCCGTCGCCCCTCCAGCTGCAACCGCAACTCTCCTGCCCTAGCCTCGTGTGATGGGAACATTCATTATGAATGTTTTTAATACTAGTAGTCTTTGGGGACACCACATCGGTTTTAAAATGTAAATCTAAATATGAATAAACCCACAGGAAACGCTCGGCTAGAAAAAGTTTTGACTGTCAGTAAAGAATGAGACACCCACGAGCAGCCCGTTTACCATAGTGATGAGTGGGTAGAAAGAAATGATGGTGTCATAGAGCTGTTTTTAAAATCTAGTGTGAAAGATTTATCCTTCACTATGGTGGAGTTAAGCTGGTTCAGGTATAGTAGGCAATAGATGAGTTAAATAAGCAATAGATACGTTTTCTCTCTTTTTGAAGGCCCAAGGTTCAGGGGGGTTAAAAATAACTCAAAAACTTTTCACATCATGTCTTTCTGTACCAGTAGTATCGTGTGTAGTATCGATAACAGTATCAATGAGTACCAATCAATAAGTAAATACTTTCCCTGAAAAAAAATACTTTCCCAAAAAATACTTTTTGGCTGATTATTCTCTCCAATTTGGTTTTCCCTACAACAGTGTTTTGGTTGAACAGCCAGGAGGTCAGCAAAAAGAAAAGAAAAAAAAAAAAATGCAGAGAATGGGCCTTTTCGATTGGCTTATAATTGGAGTGTTGTGGACTTTCATATCTGAACCATCAACTCACACTTCTGCTCAAAGCAGTTGTTTTTCGGGCGTTTTTTTTTTTTTAACCTGAGTTACACAATAAATATGCTTTGATCTATGCAAAAGCGTATTACTTCTGAATTTTGTGCCAAAGATTAGAATGATAACCGAAGTAAGAAAAGAAAAAAAAAAAGTGGATCGTGTGTACCTGGTAGGGGGTGAAGCAGTGCAGGGGGCAGATAGGGCCGGGTTCTGCAGACTGTAGCTGGCTGAAGTATCCCAGCAATGCCAGCTCACGCAGCTCGTTACTGCGCTGATGACGCCTGCACAGAGGAACATGCAGAAAAAAAAAAAAGCTACAATGCAAAGTACTTCTCTTTTCTTTATTGTTTCGAATGCATTCCAAAAAATGACACTAGGTTTTTGGTGATGCTACATAATAAAACATTCACAGCTGCCTGCACGTTAGGGTTGAAATGATTCCTTGAGTAACTCGAATACAAAAAACAACGAGGCTTCGTTTAGTCCATTTAACTACACACGGAGAACCGTGTTTCCCCAAGGACTGTTATTACTGACGCACCACCCACTAAATTCTAGAGCTCTCTGGACAGATAATGCAGAAGCCTACAGAATAAAAAAGGAGAAAAAAAGGCGAGGGGAGATGATTTTGGCCAACGAAAACGTCAGAACGTTTCCAAACTTTAAGATCAGTTTAAACTAAAACGGAGAAAATGCTGTGCAGCACGTTTATCTTTTTTCCAAAGTCATTTTAAATCAATAAAGAGTCAATAAAAGAGTTTAGGATTTTACAGATATTCTTGTAGGCAATTTCCTTGAAAGAAAGAAAAAAAAGAGGAAAAACAAAGAAAAAGCACTTTTTATCCGATTACTCGAATAATCCATGGAATAATCGGTAGAATACTCGATAGCTGCAGCCCTACTGCACTTCACCCGGCTTACATTTCCCCGGATGTCCCGGCTCCTTCGAACTCCGAGTGGATGCTGAGGAGGAGGTGACCCCGTGCCGAGAGCTGATTGGCCGGTTCCTCCGCGAGGGCAGACTGCGCCGGTGGATGAGTGTGCCAGCCTTGGGCAGAGCGCAGGAAGTCGGGGTTGAGAGTATGGCACTGGGGCGTGTCACCGTAGCTCAGCTGCACCACATGGGTGACGGAGAATAAGCGAATGAGGTCGACCAGCACCTGGAAGCCATGCCCTGTGCCAGAGAGAAAAAAAATGTCTACAGACGTCTCACACCCACACACTGTTTCCTACAAAATATACCCCATACACGGCTGACCTTTAACCCATCCCATGGTGTTAATAATGACCGGGTTTTCTCCGCTGTAGTGTCTCCACAGGGTCTTGAGTGAGTCCAGGTAGCGGTCTAGATCGGACTGGCATTCTGCTTGGCCGTAAAACACCATGTGCTCTGGCTCTCGTTGGTGTGTGAATGGAGGGCCTGAGGGAGAACACGACACCTGCTGTCAGTATTTGTGAATAACAGGCATGTTACGAATCCTAGTCTTAAGAATAGTGAGACACACACACACACACACACACACACACACACACACACACACACACACACACACACACACACCTAACAGTGGCTCGGTCACAGTGATTAAAGAGAGACACCCGGGAGGCGTGAACTCCGTCTGGCCAAGATCACACTCCAGATACTCCACGCTTGCAGTGCTGCAAACACACACACAAAGATGTGTATTAAATGAGACACTATTATTTAAGAATTGCAATGTTCCTAATAGTCCGAGCATATTTCCTAAAAATATCATTTGAATATGAGCAACCTTTCGAACATGAAATGACGTCTAAATAACATTCGTGGTCTTTCGTTATTCCGCAGCACTTCTGTCAGACTAACTGCACCCGCCTACATGGAGAGAAAAACCCCCATGACTTCTCTCATGCTCAGGGATGGGGGTTGTGGGTTTCAGCCACTCCAGGTTCACGGTATAACCAGCATCTTTGTTTTTGTTTTTTTGTTTTTTATCTCTTTCTCACATAAACACCATTTTATTTTCCCACCTGCAACTGACCTCATCAATACAACCATGATGGGAAGTCACCATCATCTGACTTGCTTACATAAACACTAACAGTACTTTGATGGAAACCCCACACTGTCCATTTCATGTGTGTTACATTAACAATCAACACTTCTATATGGCAACCCCGCATCCGGGAAAAAGTCACTTTACCTTTCCACAAACCGTATAGTTAATGTCTTTATCTTTATTTGAAATTTTATTTACCTCGTTTTTTTATAGCACCATGACAGCATGATTATATATATATATATATATATATATATATATATATATATATATATATATATATGTATATATTTATATAAAATTTGTATTATTTTTTTTCCAATTAAATTTTTTTTTGTTCCGTTTTTTTTATTCATTAAAATAATATTTTAATATTTTAAATTAAATATTTAATATTGATCTAACAATATTAAAAAAAAAAACAGGCTCCTGTTGTTGTAGCTTTTCCTATAGTATATATCTTTTTGTAAATGTAACATCAAACTTATGGACACTGGATCACAACTTATGCATTACTTTCATCTGGTAAAAAAACAAAACTGGATGAAAGGAATGACTTGGATTTTTTTTTTAACACCTGGCAACCTTCCTTTAAATGAAAAACATTGATCCTCGATTCTAATTAGTTGCGAGATTAGAATTATTATTATTTTTTCAAATAAAGACTTGAAATGTAGAAATATAAACATCTAAGATTTTATCACTTTTGGCCAAATAGACGTGAATTCTCTATTTTTATCTATCAAACTCTACGCTATTTCTATCATTTGAACTATCGAGATTGGTATTTCAGATTTCTTTTCCCCCGGTATACGTGACTAATTTGAATTATACACACATACATAATTATAATTACTATGATTACTATTATAATTATGGAATATAATTAGACAAATTATTCTCGTCTAGGTTTATCAGCTTCCAACACTGAATATAAGACAACACTATAAACCACGCTGTTGTTCTGATCGTGTGTAATCGATGATGAATGCATGAGGAATCTTGGTTTTGTTGATTTCGCCGTGTGAACTTTCGCATAGCCTCGCGATTGGAAATGCAAAAAAAAAGAAAGAAAAAAAGGGAAACTCCCTTCACGATGATTTACATAACTGGTTCTAAAAACAGAACGTATGGTGGGTATGTAGGATAAAGTGTCGATATGCAGGTATGAAAGTATGTAAGATAATATCACACCGGTGACACACCTTGCGTTTTGAAACAAAAATGGTTGCGTCACACGGCGTATGGAACGCTGAAAAGACTTTAACCTTTATGAAGATGCTTACTGGTTAAGCAGGCTGTTGATGAGATGCCTGTTGAAAGTCGACTTGCCAGAGTTTTTGGCCCCGCAGACGAGAATAATGGGACAGCGATCAAAATCCCCTGTGGGGGGAAAAGAGAGAAGAGTTTTTCACTGTAGACAATGTAGACATTAGAGATTCCCTTGTCGAGAGCGACTTACAATTATCTCAGTTATACAACTCAAGCAGGTGATGGTTAAGGGCCTTAACCATTGGGCCCGGCAGGGGCAGCTTAAAGGAGCTGCGATTTGAGATCTTCCGATGGAAAATCACCCACTTCAACCATTGAGCTAGATGATCTTTTGAATAGGAGTTCAAAAACCACTGGCCAGTTAAAAAGAAACACCTGTACCTAATTATGACTGTGCAACATTAAGACCCCTGACATTTTCCAGCCATATGTGCTTCATCCCTAAACTGTTACCACAAAGCTGGACGTCTTTGAATGTGGTGAATTAACAGCAAATAGGGACTAAATGTGGAATGTTCAAAAACCACAAACTGATTTTATCAGGTGTCCAAAGAAATTTGTCTGTACACTATATGCTAGTATGCACACACACAAGTTTGCATCATGTTGTAGTTTTAATTAAGACACCGTAATGCATAGATGTTGGAGTGTGTGTACCTTCCCATGCACTGAGCAGGCGACTGAGCGCCTCTTTATAGCTGTTTGATGCCACCAGACCACGTGCACAGGGGCCCTGCAGCGCCGTCACGCCCACGGCAGAGAGAGCTGGGTTATACACGGCAGCCTGGGAGTGCAGCTCCTTCTGCAATACACACACACACACACATTGTATATGCACGTCATCTTCAAAAGCTCTCGACAGGCTTTTTGTGGTCGACTTCGGTGTTCTGCATGATCATGATCTCTCTTCTTCTGCAATCCACCAGCAGCCAGGAAATGAAGTTTAAATTTAGTGCAATGCAAACAACACGTCATACGTAGTGGTGCATTTTTAATGTGTGTGTGTGTGTGGGTGTGTGTGTGTGTGCACCATATAAATCGCCATGATATTGTGTAATGCTAAAAAAAAAAAAAAAAAAAGCCTAAGTAGTATGGCCTCACCGAGCTGAGGTCGAAGAGATGGCTGAAGGAGCTGCCGAAGCTGGAGAGGAAGCGTGTGAGGGGCGTGTCCAGCGGCTGAAGCAGCACCACGCATGAATCTGCATCCACCTCGCTCAGCAGTCTCGTACGAGCCTCGGCAACGGCGCCGCCTATGTTACACCAAACAAAAATAAAAAATCTAATCTAATCTTTTCTAAATGAAGAACACAATTTGGAAGAAAAAAAGCACGACATCATTCCTAAGCCCTTACCTGGCAGGAGGTACTTGCGGACGATGGCTTTGGCCTCTAATCGAGTTTCCCTCCTGCTTTTGGCTGAGGATGTGCACTCGACCATGGCCTTGATGGTGAGCGGACAGTGGGACGATGGGGAGAAGAGCGGATACGGCTGCTGGCCTTGCTCGATTGTAAAGCCCATCACTTCCACACGACCGCTCAGGCACATCAGCAGGCACGTTCCTCGGAAACATAGGGACTGCAAAAGCGAGAAAGAGAGAGAGAGCAGAAACCCATGAGGCGTACAAATGACAAAAACGCTGTTAGTAGGAAGTATCTCCTAACATGATTAAAATAGTCATGTCCATGTGTACATGTAATCATAACAGCAAAAAAAAAAAAAATGTATGATGGCAATTAAATGCACCCCCAAAATACACACTATAAATCTTTAAACTACATAAACAACCATATGATTTTTTTTTTTGGCTAATAAGAAAAAAAAACTTCAAAAAGTCTGATCATGTTCCAATTCGCTCATAAACAATAAAGGAAATATGTGCTGAGAAACATTCAGTTCGGTTTGTAAAGCCGTGGTATGATTAAATAAACCGAATGTCAATAATGATTTATAAATATCTCTTCAAACTTTCGAAAATAGAGCGAATTTAATTCCTGCGTTCTACTCGCACTAATTTGCACACGTGTAATGGCTGAGTTTCCGGCTTAGTAAACTGTGGTATGGGTGGAAAATGTTCGGTTTGCATCAAAACTGTGCTTTGTTTTGAACAGGGTGGAAATGTTTCAATATAAAAATGCAGTACGGAAAACAGTGACCTTTTTTACTCTATTGGAAGATGCAATGCTTCAGACAGCAGGCAAGTAAATATGCTCAGACCTCCAACAAAGGACTGACTAGCACAATAACAACAACGAGTACAAAAATGTTATATATATATATATATATATATACATACACACACACACACATACACACACACACCTGTTAATAACACGTTAATGCAAATTCATTTTAACGGCACTACTGTTATGAACGAGTGATTAATGCAGCGTACGTTTCTGTTTAACATTTTTTATTTAAAAAAATATATACGTAAATATAAGAGTCGAAACTAAAACCTTCAACGTGGCACACATTTATTAACAACGTCTATTCTTTGCTCAGATTTAGAGAAAAAAAAAAGCAAACAATAATAAAAAAATATTTTTAAATCACTACACATTTGTTTTAATGATGCGCCGAGTCTCAAATCGAGCAGCAAAATCCGCCATGACGCACACGTCCGGCAATTAAAACCGTCCGGGTGGAAACGTGGTTTAAAACACCATAATTACTTTAAAACGTTTACAGAGTATTTTTACGAGCTGCTCTGTCATCTGAAAATGTAAAAGAGTCTGTTTAAACAGCTGGAGCAGTGCAAAGAAAGAGAAGTAATAGGAACCTGGTATTTTTAGGTTCTTTTAATAGACTTGAACAAGTTCTTCAAAAAAAAAAAATCTATAAACTTTGAAACATGTCTAGTCTTCATGCTCTATGTTGACTATGGTTTTACTAATAATAAACATACATTTGCATAAAGCATCCATATTTATCCATGCCCGTGTTGGAGTATTGAGTTGCAATTAATCACGAGTTAACTCATGACAATCACATATATATATATATATATATATATAGCTTTATTTTACCTGGCCTTGCTTCAGTACTAACACTGTGTGGTTCTGGGAGCGTTCATACTGCGCGTGGTATTCCAACACCTCCACTTCCTCAGACTGATTTAAAACCGAGTTCCCTTCTCCTTCTTTCTCGGCACCGTTCTGAAGAACGCTCTTGGCGTAAGACCTCCAGACCTGGGAGTCCTCCGAGTCGCTCTCCGTCTCCAGCTCAGTACCCCCGTTGGTGTGGACGTGAGGACAGGGTGCAGACAGAGCCTTGCCTTTAGCCTGAGATGAACATTTGTCTTTGGACGTCACAGTTGCAGCCTTGGTGTAAGCCTTCTGTAAGCGCTTCACCTTGGGCTTCTGTCTGTTAACCAGCTCATTCTCAAACTTTGCCGTCGAAGGCCTGGGATTCTGGCCAGAAGGGTCCACGTGCTGGTTCTTCTTCCCGTGAGTGCGCCACTTGTTTTTGGAGTGGCGTTTCGTAGCATTTCGATTCTCATGTTTGGAGCGAGAGGAGACTTTATGCACCTTCATGGTTGTGGCTTGTGAACTTTCATTGGCACTGGCTCATGGTGTGAAAAACCACCTAGTTGGAATACAAAAAAAAAGATATTAGATTCGCAAGAAATGGTGTGAGAGCAGTAACTTGGTTCCTTATGCTCATGCAGTCACTTTTGAAACTAATGTTTAAGGATATCAGGGTGATGATGTCACGTATTGCTCGAATGATTTACACTGCAGACAATAGCATTTTAGATGCACCACCCAGAAATGCCATGCGCTTTTAGAGTTACTCCATATGTGCTTTCGCTGACGGAAACCACTAACGGCAGCCACGGTGTCAGAGAACGTCACCAGGAGGAGTCACAGGCATCCGAAAGGTAGATAACCCTCATGGACCGATCAGCTATCTTATTCAGTCTGCACTAGCGACTATCCAAATGAACAGCTTCATGTTCTGGGAACTGTTCTGGAAAAGTCACAACACCTGATTGCCAAAGCTCATTGGTTCATCCCTCATCCAAAGGACTAAACTCCAGTCTTTTTTAATCAAAATGAGGTGGATGGTCAATAAGCACACAGTCAATGTCAACAAACTGCTGCAGCACAACAAGACCCAACCCTGTAGGCGGGACATGCGTCCAAAAGAGCATCTGATTGGATGGACACAAGACTAGTACAGGATGATCTTAACAAACGAACAAATAAAGATTTTTTTTTTCTATGAGGAAATACATGCTATTTGTTTTTGCATTTTTTTAATCTTAGACTTTGTTTAAGACACATAGTGATTTTTGAATAAAAGTGTTTTTGCCACATCAGGATTTTATTACATTAAAAATGTATCTTATTACATCAATTTTCGGCAACTCGTCGAGCGCCCCCTGTGGTCTGATTCCATTTTAGCGCACTCCTGAACCCCGAGTGCACTACATAGACTGCTGAATCCACTATCTCCTACCCTACTTAGGGCACATTTACAGGGAGCAAGAAGCCATTTGCGATTCGCGCAGGGTCACTCTTATTACTGTATATTAACACATTACTAAACGAACCAGCATCGAGTTATATTGAACCTCTGTGATATTTAGATTAATTTGACCTTTTAGAAAGACCAAGTAGTCAAGAATCGCTATGGATTTTCAAGAATTTCAGGCAAACCTTCCCAATTTCTCCTTAGCAAAAAAAAGCATTGCATGCTACATAGCTAGTAGTAGCACTTACCTCTTTAAATGGCTAGCTGATAAAAATATTCAAGAATCTGCAGCCATAAACAGGAATTCACTGTTTAATACATAAATCTTGATGTATGCATGATCATGTGTTTATTATTATTATTATTATTTAATAGCTAGAGTTCAATTACCAGCTAGGATCTCTCCATGTGAGCAGTCCTGCAGTTCTTTAACGTCAACGTTAACAATAATATTAACCCTCAAACGAAGACAAACGTTAACCCCCTTTTATGCTTTGCAAACGCTCCTACACTAAAGTGAGACAAAAACGACCATGTTGTTAAAATATTATAAAAAATCTAAACACAGCCCGTTGTCTAGCGTATGCTCCAAAAGCGGTATGGAACGAACAAGGGGATGGACAATACGAAATATCCCGGGGTTTAAAACGAATTATTTCATGTTCTTAATATACAGAAAGTGTAATGTATTGCTACGGTTAAACAATTAAAATACATTTATAATCATGTATTAACTTCTAAAACCGAGTTTATAGCTTGGTAACGCAGGTAATATGATATTAAAATATTTCCTAAACAAAATATAAACTCCTTGAAACATATTGCTTGGCCAACTAGTAAACGTCATTTCCTGCTTTTTTTTTAACCAACATGGCGGCTTTGTATTTTGTAGTCGAATAAAAAGCATTTCGTGTTAAAGATGTTATTTATTTATTACATACCAGTTTTAAAGCGTAGATCGGATTTATTTATGAAAGAGCATTGCGTGAGGTTGTAGAGACTGCAGCCACGGAGAGGTAAATCATTCACTGCTGGTTTAATGGAGCGGACTTTAGGGAGCGTCACAAAAATACGCACACGACTCTCAACGTCGAGTTCATACAACCAGGTGGATCACTGCAGCCATTAAGGCACTGGATAAAATGTGGAGAATGCATGAAGATGTAGGATAGAAAAATAACAGAAAATACAAATATTTTCACGCATGATAATGGCAGTGTTTGACACCCAGTTCTATATTGCAGACAGTATTTCATGGCTCAGATCTAATACATTATATACTGTTAATTTATTCTATATAGAGTGCAACTTCTTAATGCAAAAAAATCCAAATAATCATTTTCTATTAAGAAATTGCAAATATGCAATCGATGACAAAACATACTGTGTATTGGATGAACCCTAAATAGTCGAAAGCGTGTGAAGAGATCGACAACCACGTGACCATTACAAATTTGCAGTAATGTGTCAATAATATTTTTTTTCCCCATGATGTTGAGGAGTTTTATGTTAGAACTAGAGTTAAAAGATTTCTTGGGTATTGAAATTAAAGAAAAAAAGTAAAAAAAAAAAAATTAATATGAAAAAAAAAAAGAAAAAGGTTTAGAAGATGAGGGGGTGGGGCTAAGTAACATTGGGGCGTGTCTAGTTTGCATATCTAAACAATCTCACTTTCTCAATGAATTTATATATATTTCCAATTTATTGCTTAATTAATATGTATATAATGTCACTGCATTGCATTCTTTTTGTCATGTAGTCCTAATGGATCGAAGCACACTAGATGGTGCTCACGCCAAGTGGGTTTTGTCCGAGCTGAACCAGCAGAGGGGGCTTGGAAAGTTCTGCGATGTGATGCTGAACACCCCAAGCGGTCAAGTGTTCCTGGCCCACCGCAACATCCTCGCTTGCTTCAGCCATATTTTCCGGGACTTACCCTCCTCCACGACATGCACAGAGATCAACCTGCCACAAGAGTGTCCCGATGAGGGCCTGGAGCTGCTGCTGCATTTCTTCTACACTGGTGATCTCGAGCTGAACAGCGAGACTGAGGTGAAGGTTCGACGGGCTGCAGATGATCTATCCGTTCCTGATTCCCTCGTTCCTGCTCAGAAGCTGGTCAGAAGCGATGGGAGCGAAGACGGCGAAGGGAAGTCACTTTTCCTCTCAGGGTCCGTGGACACCAAACCGCACTTGACCGCTGTGCCACAATCAGCAACTCAACCAGAGGTGACCAGCGATGGAGAAAACCCGACGAGGTCAGAAGTTGTAGATGTGGAGCGCGCTGATTTTCTCAGCACCAACTCATCCACCACCACTCGATCTGGCAGGAGGGTCCGGGGTCCAAGCAGGCTGGCCAGAGAGGACGTCGTTCCTGTAGCCCCAAAACTCAGTGCAACAAGAAGAAGAACTGCATCTCTCGAGGCCAAAGACGAACGCATCACACCCACTGATGGAGAACAGAGCAATACGCATGTGGCAAGTGAATTTATTAATTAATCATTTATTATTAATTCATAAATAGTGGTTTTACCGGGCTTGAAATAGGTTGGACCGTATTTGCCGATAACCGATTAATCAATAGTTTTTGTTTTGATTAATCGATAGTTTTGAAAATGGATACTGGATTAAAAAAAATGCTCCATGTAAAATAGCACTGAAATTGATCACAATACAGTCATGTGACATCAGAGACCTCTCCGAGACATGAATCTGGTCCGTATTGTTTCAAATTCAGGACATTATGTAGATGATTCAGTCGGTTTGCTTCTAGTTTACACCAAGTTTTTCAGAATGAAAGTCTGAAAGTCTAAATTAGTAATTAAGGTTTGTGTCCATGTCTTTTTGTTTTTTTCCTCCCTTTATTTTTCGCTTCATCTCATATATGGTATGGCAGGTCAAATCAAAGGTCATCATGGCCCTGCTTTGCCCTGCAGGCTTTAGTTTGGGCATCTCCACTCTATATTCTGGTTTCGTCTGTGCAGGACGGTCCTCCAAACGGGGACGAAGACGACGAGGACGGTGCAGGGATTTTTACAGAGGACACGGACGAAGAGTACACGCCGCACCAGCCACCCGTGGCGGCGTTTATAAAGCTCCGCGAGGGAAGCGCAGACGGAAAGGAAGTGTCGACGGGAAAGAGAACGGAGACGGAGGTGGGTCGACGACGGACGCGAAGAAGGACTCCGTTCAGTGTCCCACGTGCCACAAGACGTTCCTCAGCAAATACTACTTGAAAGTCCACAACAGGCGGCACACCGGGGAGAAACCTTTTAAGTGTGACAAATGTGGGAAATGCTATTATAGGAAGGAGAATTTGCAAGAGCATGAGGCCAGGAACTGCCTCAGCAGGACTGATATGGTGAGGAAGAAATAAATAAAATGAATAATAATAAATAAATAAATAAATATTTGTTAATGGGAACATAGCAGGCAGCGTATAAATGGCTTGAAGAATTTTTTTGTATGCATTGACTATTTTACCAAACTCAAACACCTTTTTCGGTCCAGATGTTTTTCTGCTCTAGGTGTCCCATGAGCTTTAAGAAGAGACAGGAACTGCGGATGCACACAGTCTCGCACACGGGCGAGATGCCGAATAAGGTCATTTTCTATTTAAATAGCAAATATAAATGGGCCAAAAAACAAGATTTTTACATAATTGATAATAAACAGTGACGTATGTATTAAAGCAGGAATCAAACACTTCAGGACATGCCGCTATGCATGTCACGTGCATCCTGTAGTGTTTTATTCTTACAGTATACACCACATAAATCACAGTTCATTTACTAAACACCATGCTTTTTATACATTTATATAGATTTAATGGTGTTGAACGTCCACTTATAGTATTCACCATATGGACAAAAGTCTCTGGACACCTGAGCATTAGATGAAGTGCTTTTTCAGCATTTCACATTTCGTCCCCATTTGCTTTTATAATCTCCACTTTTCTTTAAGGAGCGTGCTTGTGGAGATTTGTGATCATTCAGTCACAAAGGGTGTTAGTAAAGTCAGAAGGCAGCCAAAGACATCCTATACAGTTGTGAGCTTTCAACTTTGTGGTAACAGTTTGAGGAAGAACGACGTATGGCTGGAAATGTCAGGTGTTCAATTCTTTTTTGTCCATCCATACATATATATATATATATATATATATATATATAATACGGATAATGAAATAATTATAGGCTACTTTGAAGTATAATTTTTTTGTTGTTGTTCATGTTGTAACTCTCTCTCTGCTTTTTTTTTTTTTAGTGCACTTCATGTTCGGAGCAGTTCATGCAGAAGAAAGAGCTCCGAAATCACATGATCAAAGTCCACGGAGCTCCGAAACCATATTCAGTAAGAAGCCGGCTTTAAGACGTTTGTTTCGTGACGGCACACTAAGCTCGATTCAGTTTCAGGTTATTTTCAGGTGCTTTTAACAATGACACAAGGAACAGTATTTATGACAACAGCAGCAGGTCGGAATATACAGTATCGGGATGAGATCTGCGTGAGAAGGTTTGGGAAATGAAACACATCCGCAATTGCGATTAACGTTTATATCCAAAAGCCGGAGGAGTGACGATGGAAATGTTATTATAACGTTTATTATTAACCCAAAGGAATTTCTTTAACAAATATTGATGCAAGCAAACTGTGTATTAACACAACAATTAAGAATATATAAAATATATAAATTTACGATTATGGGAGTATTTTTTTTATTGGTCTTTCAATTTTCAACAAAAGTACAGCATTCCCCCGGAAGTTCTGAAAATCCGTGAATTTTGGACGCACCACCATATCCTCTATGGTACCTTAGTGAATTCATCTAGACATTTCCACTTTATAAACGTACAGTGTTTGAACAAATCCTGCGCTTCTATTGGCTGAGTCAACAGCCTTTCTCGCCTCCGGATTGGTCAGAGAACTCGGTTAGTAAGTTGGTTCCTTTGTGATGCGTTCTCAACAGAATATGTGACGTAACAGACATAAATGCTTTAGCAATCACTTAAAATGTATAATACAATAATGTTTTGAAAACTTGTATGAAAAATGTTATTCCTAATGTTCCTGAACATTCGGTCCCGCTAAAAAATTCCCGCAAATTTTAAGATAATCCGTAACTTGCTGTAAATTAGGTTCCAAATAAAAACCTGTGAATTTTCCAAGCTGCGAGTTCCGAGCCGCAGATTATCGGGGGTTTTACTGTATTATGTAGTTCCTGTTACAGTTTGTCCAGTATTGTGTAACTTTGTGGACAACTGACTATAAGATTCGTATGCGTTTTATGAACATCCTTTTCCACATTGTTCCCCCTTTTGGTGTTCTAATAACATCCACTCTTCTGGGATAATGTTCCACTAGAGTGTGGCGATGTTGTTGCTGATTCAGCCACAAGGATGCCAGTACAGTCACATACTGATAAAGATGAGGAGGCCTAGGGTGCAGTCAGAGTTCCAATTCATTTCAATAGGGTTGAGGTCAGAGCTCTATAACTCAAGATCCTCCATTGCAACCCATGTAAAGCAGATCTTCATGGAGTGCTTCTCTGTGTACAGGAGTATGGTCATGCTGAAACAGGTTTGCGTCTCCTAGTTCAAGTGAGCGGAAAATTTCATGCCACCACATGCAGACATCCTGTATTCTGATTAATAATAATAATAAAGGATAATTCCTCATAGTAAACATTTAAAAATTTGATATTACAAAAGATGCCCTGAGACGCCGGGGCTCAAAGCGTATACATTCAAAGACATTTTTTTTCCATATATGATTTCCTTCTCGATCCTGTTTATTTCTAGTGCTCGCTCTGCCCCAAGAACTTCCTGTCACGCACCGAGCTGCGTCTCCACGAAGCCGCCAAGCACCGCGGGGAGAAGCTGTTCGTGTGTGAGGAGTGCGGCCATCGAGCTTCCAGCCGCAACGGCCTACAGATGCACATCAAAGCCATTCACAGGTTTCCTTTACAATCCTATACCGGAGAGATACAGAGTAGCCGTAGAACCTCCATATAGGGCCACCTATAGACGGATAAAAAGACGGATAAAACAATGTAAAGTGTGTCAGTAAGGTGCTGGATTTTTCATGGATACACAGACACAAGGCATTTAAGGTCATGTTAATAATACAAAGAGACATTATTGTGTACAGACAATAAATAATGTACTTGTTATAGAATGGTTTTTTTTTTTTTTTTTATTACAGAAATGAAGGTTATTGTGTTATTGGTGCTAATAGTCATGTTTCTGCTTTGTCAAAAACTCAACATGAACACACCCGACCTCCTCTCTGCAGGAAGGAGCGTCCGTTCGTGTGCGAGATCTGCAATCACGCCTTTACCCAGAAGGTCAATCTGAACATGCATCTCCGCACACACACAGGGGAGAAACCGTATCAGTGCCACCTGTGCGGCAAGACCTTTCGCACTCAGGGTAATTTCATTTCTAAACGTTTCTATCGGCAGTCCGTATGCCGTAAATCGGGTTGAGATATGATTAGAACTAGGTGTTGACATAGACTCCTCACCAGGCCACATCAGTACCTGCCTTTCGTAACACCCTTGTGGCTGATGAACACAAATATCCATAAGCACACTCCAAAATCTGGTGGAACATCTTCTCAGAAGAGTGGAGGCAATTATAAGAGCAAACTGGGACTAAATGTGGAATGCAATTCTCAAAAATCACATTCCATACTTATAACCAGGTGACCCAATACTTTTGGCAATATAGTGTATATTTCAAAAGCTTTGATACAGAGAAATACAGGTATTAATAGGACACTATTACTGTACTGTTTTGAATTTATTTATATGTTCTATTGCATTTTATTGTATTCAAAAATCTTTAGTTCGAATATCACGTGTGTGTACATAGCGAGCCTGGACAAGCATAACCGCACACACACTGGCGAGCGGCCATACAGTTGTGAGTTCTGCGAGCAACGCTTTACCGAGAAAGGGCCGCTGCAGCGCCACATAGCCAGCAGACACCAAGAAGGCCAGCCGCACACCTGCCACATCTGCAACAAGTCCTTCAAAGGTGAGCAGCTGTTTTTGGAAAATTCTGGTTCGTCCTAAAATTAAGCCTGGTCAAGAGCTGGCGGATTTTGGATTTTCGCCGTTTTGTCTTTTCCAGCCATCGAGCAGCTTCGTGTGCACGTACGGAGACACAAAGGGATGAGGAAGTTCGAGTGCACAGAGTGTGGCTACAAGTTCACCAGACAGGTACAGAGACATTCAACAACCTGGGCATCACAGTCAAAGCTGTAGGGATGGTAATACTATAAGGATATAGTGCTTGTCTTCCACCACATGATGTATTACATCATTATTATATGCAAGAGACCCTCTGTCTCTTGCATAGAAGGCTTGATTTCTGTGAACGATGTCCTCTGGTCCTCAGGCTCACTTGCGGCGACACGTCCAGATCCACAACCGCGTGGAGAACTACAACCCACGCCAGAGGAAACTGCGCAACCTCATAGTAGAGGATGAGAACGCAGAGACTACTCCCGCAGGACAGGAGGCGGCAGACGAGGATGCCCTTTCAGCCGAAGAGGAAAGCATGGTGCGGCTTGACTCTGGCGGTGTGAAGGAATCCGTGCAGGAAAGCTTCGGCATGGACGAGGTGATGGAGGTGCTGGTGACTGACACGTTTCCCATTCAGTCAGACCTAGTGGTGGAGCTGCAGGGAGACGGGGCTGATGGCAAAGCTTGAGGGAAGGGTAAGAAGAGCAAGTGCTCCAAGGTGCGATCCTGAGACCAGATTTGTTTTGGTGCATAAGTGAAACGGCAGCCAATTCAAATGCATGCACAGTAAAATAAAGTACAAACTTTTTTTCCTCACTAGAGAGGCTCTGATGATGACGACGGATTTAAAAAAAAAATTATTTACCGAAATATACGGATAAAATAAAGCGTTAAAGATTTAACGCTTGAATGTATCTGCGTAGTCCACAAATAGTTGAATGTGTTTTCAATATTCAACTTGGCAGCCTGGGAAAACCCTTTTCTGGTTTCTTCACCAACATTATATTTGCAGGAACACTATATTACAGAGTAAAGGAAAATATTTTTGGTAAAAGGAAGCTGAACAGCATCTACAGTTAAAGGTGTTTCAGCTAAAGCAGCAGTCGAACCAACTGGAAAAGCCAATTCACTGAAAGGAAAGAAAACAGGATGGGAAGTAATTTCATATTGAATTGCACCAAACTGACCTTCATTTGACCTGTGAATTCACAAGTCTGAAGATCGGAAGCAGGAGGGAATATTGTGTCTTCAGCAAGTAAAAAATTGTAGGATTTACTTATTATTAGGGATTTTTCAAAATCATAAACCCCATGAACGTGTGCTCGGCTTTACTTGTTAATACAATAGAAGTTTATACATTAGACATCAGAATACATGCTTTTTACCTGCTCACCAGAATACAGCCACCACAAGATACAGTATACGGACAAAAGTTTGTGGACACACTGACTATAAGCTGCATATGTGCTTTTTGAAATTCCTATTCAGAATTTAGCTTCCACTCTTCTGGGAAGACGTTCCACTAGATTTGTGAGCTTGTAGATATTTGTACTCATTTAGCCAAATATTCAAAAATGTCATGCTCCGACATCCAACGCATCCCATGCGATCTTGTGCCGCCAAATCTGTGATGACTGATTGGGGAAGAACCACATATGACTGGAAAAGTCAGGTGTCCCAATACTTATGTCCATACTAAGTCTTTTTTTTTTCCTATAAAAGACACACAGTTTTAGTGTGGAATACAATAATAGTTTCTTGAAGTTGAGCGTGCTCACAGATACAGATCCTAACATTTTCAATTATATACGTATATGTGCTCAATCCTTTTGCGCTTCAAAATTTCACATGCGAACACTATAAAATGTACATATTATATGACATCATGGCGATACGATGTGCTATAATTACGCCAGTGCAAATAAACAGTCAATAAACCCGTAGTCCTGCCTGCAGTTTATTTCTTCATCACGCTTACAGGCATCACAAACACAAACCGAAACACAAGGCCTGTACGGTGAATTGTATTGGCCACATACCAAACCAATGTAAGAAAAAACAAACAAACAAACAGAAAAAACAACAAACGTAACAAAATGTTAGAAGTACCGTTTCTGCATAGGAGTACGCAATTATAATTATTAGTAATAACCAAAAACACACACAATGTCTTCCTCGAGACTTAATTACTAAATGAATACTTCCAGTTTTTTTTGTTGTTTTTTTTGGAACAGCGTAGTGAAAGCAATTCAAACAGTGAAAACAACACGCAACACAACATCTATAAAAATAGGAAAGAAAAAAAAACCTCCATAAATAAACTTCCTATCAAAATACCAACATGAATGGGATCGAGACGTTAAAAATCACAAAGATGTGAGGAATTCATGCATAATAGATTGTCTGGTTGAACATCAGAACGAGAAAAATGTTTAATTTTTCACAGTGCGATCCAAATTTGCCAATATTTCTATGGATTTTAACGGTGCGATCCGACCCGTTTGTTTTTTGGAAAGCGACAAGGCTGCGGTTGCTTTCCTCACACCCCCTTCTGTTTAATCCAATCGATTCCCTACTTCATAGCAAGACTTGAACCCGCGTCATCCGGTCTCCTTCTAGTGCACGGACTAACGTGTGATGCAAATGTACATGGCTGCACTACTGAAGATCGAATTAGTGTGTGAGAAAAAAACAACACAACCAGCATGATTCCTACCAGAGTACTTTCATGTTTGTATGTCAAGTTGAGTATTATTTTAGTAAATAGTAAAAAAACCAAGCACCTGATAAACAATATTAACACAGGTGCCAATATTTATAGTTCAGCCTTTATGATTATTGCTTATTATCCTTGCAATAAAAAAACAGAAAGCCAACACAGTTCTGCTTTTGGTAGTAAAGTTAACACTTGAATAAAAGTTCACAAAATTCCCACATAGAAAAGCGTAGTTACTTTACACCTCCTGCAAGTGAACAGAGAAAAAAAAAAAAAAAAACACTATATGGACAAAAGTATTGAGACACCTAACCTTTTCCCCAGACTTTTTCAAGTGGTTTTCCCCAAACTGTTACCACAGGTTCGGAGGTACACGATTGTATAGGACGTCTTTGGTTGCGCTAGCAGGAGATTTTCCTAACCTGTTCCAGCAATTTCCGTGTGCACATGAGGACATGCCTTAAGGTTTGGTGTGGAAGATCTCCTGCTATAGAGCTCTGATCTCAACCCTATTGAACATCTTTGGGTATAAATCATCTTACCTCCGTCAGTACTGAACTGAATGAGCACAAATCTTCACAAACACAGTCTTCTCAGAAGAGTAACAGCGAACAGGGACGAACGGTTCTCGGCAAACTCCCACGAAGACTGTCTAATAGAAATCACCAAGAACTACAGTAACAGCTAGGCATCTTCAGGCCTTGGTTGAGATGGTAAGATCATGACTAATGGCTGAAATGAATATCTGAATATGATGAGCGCTACAATTAGACAAACCTCGGCATTTCGGCAAATAATATCCTTTGGATATAAAATGGAAAGTGAAGAAGGTAAACAAAAACCAAACCTCAGCACTGGGGGCTGCATAGATTAGCGAACTAATACATTCAGTGGTCATGAAATGTAAAGAAAGGAAGTGAAATGGACTTTGGTGGTCAGAAAAAACAAAACAAAACAAACCAGAAATGTCTTTCTAATGAAAACGAAAGCGCTGTCCAAGAAAAGCCTCACGCTGAACTATAAAAGCTCTGGTGACGTATATGAGCTGCTGTCTATCTAATGACTAAGCTGCCCTTTCTATATAATATCTATCTATACGCCCCCTTGTGGCTGAATGAATATGAACATCTTCCCAGAAGAGTGGAGACTGTTCAAACAGCAAATGGGGACTAAACGTAGAACAAGAAGGACATATTAATCTTATGGTGAGGTGTCCACAAACTTTTGTCCATACAGCCTATTTTCAATAAAGCATCACTGTGTTTGTATGTTTTTTGTTAGTTTTTTTTTACCATGTATTTCCATGTGCTTCATTTCATGTCGGTTTAATGCTGATAGTGTGGCTAGAATCATGCTGGTGTAAACACTGATCCCAGACACATCCGGCCCGAGGTTAACGGAAATAAGAATACAAAGAGGCAAACAGCGGGAGCAGGAATAGTGCATCATGTCCGTCGCTCTCCGGTTGAGGTGAAGAATGTGGTAAAGTGCGTATCGTGGAGTTCGATGGTGGCATCAGCGCGCCGGGTTCACCTCCCGATTGCGGTGGTTGTGATTGAGCTCGTTGTTGAGCTCTTGAAGCGCATGGTGGTGGCGATGGTGGCGGTGCAGGTGGATGTCTTCTGCCTCGGAGACGTCGAGCGGCTCGAACGTACTGGGAACGAGGGGCATGAACTGGCGGAAGATACTGACGCTGCCGTGCCAGAAGGTGGGCTGGGGGAGTCGGCCGGCTAGGCTCCATGAGCGCGCGCCGGGGTCGTACACCTCCACCACGTCGGACAGCTCAAACGTGTTGTCATAGCCACCAGACACATACAGGCGGCCTCCCAGAACTGCCACACTGCCTCCCACGTGTACCTGTGGCGGAGGGTATCATAGGAGTAAGTCAGTACCTGGACCTGTAGAATAACTCTCATAGTATGAGGGGGCAACATAAAGAAGAAGAGCTAGATAGCAGGCCCAAGTAAAAACTCTTCCACCCAACTTCTCCATCCTTAGTGTAAGTCAAACATCTCTGAAGATACTGTAGAAGGATAAGAAATACTGGCTGTTGAGATACTGAGGTCTGTTTTATGACCATAAATGACGTGTTTTTTGTTTATATACTAAAGTAATACCGTTCTTGTGATATTTCAAGATATACGGTATATATGTTCATTGTACCACCTGGTATCCCACCCCCTAATCATTCAAGATGCCTACACACTAATCGTGTCACACTCACGAGGTCGATGTGAAGAAGGACAAGAAAAATTCCTTACTTGGTTCATCGGGCTAATTTTGTCCCATTCGTTCTTCTGTGGATCGTAGATGTCAATTTCTGCTGAGTCATCCCTGAAACATAGGAACCGTGATAAATGCTTTCGCAAATGTATTCATTGTCCATTTAAAATCATAAACTCTGTTGGAAGTAACAAAATGAAAGCAAAGTTTTACACCAAAGAAAGAAAAAGTACTTGTGCAAGAAAAATTACAACTGTTTTTCCCCACAGTATCTCATGCTGTCAGTGTTTATCATAAGCGGTCATCATGTTGTGTGTGCTGAGGGGAAAACATGGAGGTGAGGAGTCGTTCATGATTGATTCGTTCGTTTTGACCGAGTCTTTAATATGACTGATTATGACTTTAAATGAGTGATTCGTCCGTTTTCTACTGGACGCACTTGAGCAAAGCGTCGCAAAATCTCGAATGAAGGAAATTACAAAAAAAACCTATGCGTTCACTTTGATGAACGAGATTCAAAGAACCAAGTCACTAAAATGATTCATACATGACACCGAAGCAGCACCGTTCCAATGCAAATATATATTACATCATTCATTTGAAAACCGTTTCCTTAAGCTATGACATTGTGACTGCTGCGTCTTCTATGTCAAAAGGTTTTCAAAAGAAAGAAAGATAATCAATTCACCTCCTCACCTTACAAAATAGATGTTCCCATTGAGAGTCACTGATTTTGGTGCGAAAGACCAGGGAGGCAGCTGGCCGCAGTTTACCAGGTTCCAGCGGTTAGTTTCGGCATCGTAGCATTGAATGGCCATGGCATCCTCACCAGGGAGTGAGCCGGTGGCATAGAGACGTCCCCCACACACTGTAGTTGAGCAGTTGTCCATGGCGTGCAACATGGGCACCAAAGGCTCCCAGCAGTCTAGTGTGTGGTCGTAGCGCTCCGTGCTGTCAGACGCCACCACGTAGAGCTGGCCCTTCACCACACACGAGCTGTGGTACTCACGTGCCTTAAGCATGGGCGACACTTCGGTCCACTCGTTCACGCTCGAGTTGTAGCGCCACACGCCGTCGTAGAGGCGCGATCCATCTGAGCCGCCTGCCAATAATAATAAAAAATAAAAAAAGCAGGTGGGGTTAAAAGTAGACACGGTATCAGCAAAACCCCATCTTAGTTATAAGCATGTTAACTGTTCAGGGCGAAAGATGTCATTTTTTGTAGCCCTTTCTTACAACCAATGATACATTACAAAACGCATATGAGGATTTGTGACAGCCCTGAGATGTTTTTCTGGTGTGAACATTGTCCAGTTCTGGACGCCCGAATCATTAACTGCTGTTGTTTTTCTGGCAGAACACCACGTCCCCATTTCCTCTCTCGCGTCTAGCCAAAAGCTAGCTGTTTATTTATACTCGTGCAATGATTCAAGCCATAAAGGATTACAGGGTTGTTTTGAGCCTTCATGGATTTCAGGTCTTTTACAAAGAAGGTATAGTGTTTAATCTTTGGTACTACACGTGCCACCAGCTGGGACGGATGGATAAAGGACAGATCGGAAGATTCACATAAATCTGAGTAAAGTCACAACAACAAAAAATAGCAATAAAAGACTTCTCATTCTTTTGGAAATATGACGGACTCACACCCAGTGATCCCCTGCGACCCCGTCCAGGATAAACTGCTTACTGAAAGTGTCAATGACTGATCATCTTCCCCCTGATCCATGGTTTCTATTTCACTTGCACAATGGAGCTGAATGTTCTACTTACCGCCCTCATAAAAAGTGTACATAGATGTTTCTGGATCACTTCTCCAAAAGCATTTATACTGCTTTACAAGGTGTCTACACAGTAAACGACTGCCAAATTTGCCTCTTTATTTTCATTAGAAGTTCAATAGTTGGCACATTTGCATGTTGCCTGTTCTATCAGGTCGGTTGTCAGGTTTCAAAATCCTTCTTTTGAATTTCCATTAGCAATTTCTGTAGTACTGCTTGATTTGTAGTAACCAATAAACTAAGAGAAACTCCTTCGCTTATCAAGGGTAGATTTATATGATGGGAAAACAAACCATGTACATGGGAGAGATGTGAATATGGATATTGTACCAAGTTGGAGTCTAAAGAAATATTCTGTTACTTTAGTACATACAGCCATGTCTAGAAGTCGACCGATTCATTGGTTTAGCAGTTTAATTGTCGCAGCTTGTTGATAGATGAAACCATACTATTAGTTTTTCCGGGTTGCGCTATACAGTACGAGAGCAGCCTCTAGAGGCGAATCCCTGACGCCACATGTTGTTTATTTGAAGTGTCTTTTTTAAAATCATTTTGGATGTAACTATTTTTATTTGTTTGGAGTGTCTGAATTAGGGCTGCACAATTCGGGGAAAAATGTAATGTTTGCGATTATTGTGGTCAATATAATAAATGGTATCATAATTGGTATCACCGAGTGGGTGTGTGTCCCGGCCTGAGTACAAAAAACTAAAAGCACTGTCTGTCGTCTCTTTCTTCCAACTAGTGAGATCTGTTACAGATTTTTCATATTCAAACTGAAATTATTATTATTTTTTGTTTTGTTAGCGGCACGGAAAGACTGCAAACTGTTCTCAGAAAGTATGTGTCCACCCGTGCACTTATTTAATTCATTATATCGCAACATTTGCGGTCATTTAATCACAAGTTGACATCACAATTGCGATACGATTAATCGTGCAGCACTAGTCTGACGCATGTCTTTGATTTTTCCTTAACATTTATTACTATAATTAGTATATCCACGTTTCATTTTGTACGTTTTTGCATAGTTATGCACAGCGTTATGTTTGTTTTTTTATCCAGCATCCATTTAAAAAACTATCAGTCGATTCATCGGTTAGGTATGATCCAACCTAGCTATCAGTAGCCGATGGTCCGACCTACCTGTGACATACATATCATTGCCCAGTGCGGCTATACTGTAGCCTCCACCGAGATGGTCAGGAAACTCAGCCAGGTATCTCCACTGGCCTGTCTGCGGGTTGAAACAGTCGACGGTCACGAGTTCATCACAGTCTTGGTCACACCCTCCCACCACGACCAGAATCTCGGCAAGACCAGTAGAAGGACGAGGGCGCATTCGCTGGCACGGCCGATCGTGCCGGTCGTACTCTCCTGACTGGAAGCTGCGTGCCTCGGACACCAGACGCAGACACTCCGGTGTTAAATAGACGAGTGGGTCGCTTTCAACACGGGCAAGCAAAAAGAAGCGTCGAACGAAGGGCAAGCGTACCTGCTGCAGGAGCTCCGGCCAGTACTGAAGCCGTCTCCGTGGGTCAGCTTTAACCCAACGCGCTGCCATTTGGTAAGCCGTTTCCTCCTTGTCCACGCGTAACCCATCGTTCGACACTAGTTCCAGCAAACGCTTCCAGGGCAGACGCTCAAACTCCTGACCTTTGGCCAGGTCCATAATGTTGTTGAGTGCAAAACGCCGAGCACTGGTGGCGAGCTCACTGCAGGCGTACGCCTCTGCAAAGTCCTGGATCTCCAGGCAGTTCGAGACATCGAGACGCTGCTCCAGGAAAGCGCAGCATGCCGCTTTGACCGACGGGAACTGAAAGAGATCGGCTGCCTTTAGCAGAACGTCCACGTTGTCGCATGTGACCGTCACACGGCCCGTATAGCAAAAGTCCACGAGAAGACCGAGCAGCTCGGCCGAGACCTCTTGTAGGGACACTCGGTCCATCGCGCTCTCACGGAGTGTACCGGCAAACATAGCCCGGAAGTAGGTGCTGGCAGCAGCCAGAACGGTTCGGTGGCAATGGAACTCCTTTCCCTCGGCGCACAGGGTCACGTCGAAAAACTTGCGCTCGGCACGCAGCTCGTGAATGCCACGCAGCAGGTTGACGGCGTGGGCCGTGTCGAAGAACGGCAGCATGGAATGCTGTGTCTGTAAGACTGGCTTCTCCATCGCAGCAACCTTGCCCAGAATCAGTCGACGATTGGGCCTGAAAACACTCTTGTCTGTAAAGACAAACAAACAAACAAAAAAACAACCATTATAATGTCACATTCACATTACAGACATAAAGGAAAGGAACTAATAAACTGGGAATGTGGTAAAAAAAAAAATTAACAAATATCACCAGAATACGACGATTCTCTATAATCAAGGAATCGGCATACAAATTTCCTCCTTCCTGTACTGCTCCTTAAAACGTCTGAACTACTTAAAGCATAGGACGCGGGGTGACGTGTGAGAAGCTTCTAGAACCCGATATAAGTAGTGACCAAACCGCTTGTGACCATGACTGTCTTAAGAAACAGCTCTTTACTGTCTGCCTGGTCTATAAATACATTAGCAGTGTCCATTTTCACAGGGCGAGGAGGGGGAAAGAACACCTCATGCCATACAGCATGTTACAGTGAGCATTACTGACACCCCCCAACCACCTCCAACATCCATAACACCCTTCACCAAGTAATACACAAATAGGCGTAGGCCCTTTAACGCAGCACCAGATCCAGGAAAAATATCCACAAGGCGCATAATTCATAACTGCTGTGGCCAAGCTGGGACCAAACACACTTCATAAGTTGAAGATTTAAAGGCCTCATTTGAACGTCCCAAGCAAATTATGTGCTCTTCAAGGTGACCATGACTTTAACGATATGATCAGCCAAAGTTGTGTCATGTGTCAGCTTAAAGAACACAACATTTTTTTACGATAAAACCGAAGATTTGATGGTCAAAAAATTTACTGTCTGATTTTTCTCAATCGGACATCAACAAAAATACGGGAACAAACCTGCGTAAAAGGGAAAGTGATAGTTTATCCTTAAGTATTAAACTGTGAACGTTGTCTCCTCGTCTCCAAATAAAGGGGCGAACACCGAGTCATGCGTTAGCCATTTCTCCTCGGGTTCACTTCAATCAGTAAACCAATTCCCCGACTAACACTATTGAGCGTAAATCACGTGTGTATTAGGCTTAGATTTACATCCATTGCTTTTCCTGATGGTCTACTTTCAAAACAAGTTGTGCAACAACCAAAAAAAAAAAAAAAGAAGCTGTTGCCGGTGAGACGAGGTCACATTCCACACAGAGACCCAACTATGTATCCAGTACAACTATGAAAAACAGAACACCCTGGAGAGGAGAGGAGAGGAGGGGGTTTAGGAAAGAAAGCTACAGGTTTTACATTATGTATAAACGCAGAATGTGGTTATACTTCTATTTCATTGTCCGAATAAAGGGTCCCTTAAAAAAAAATAAATAATTCAACCCATTTACAGCCATAAAGCTGACTTTCTCCAGACTATTAAAGCAGTATCACATTTCTTCTGCACTTTTTTTTAAACCTGATCTCTGCTAAAAGCTCAATTTCTGATCTGAATTGCAAGAGTACTGGAAACACTGGATATAATCACAGCAACGTTCTGATTTCACTTTTCTTAAAACCCCATGACAAGAAGACAAAGACAAACAAGCAGGCAGAGGTAAAAAAACCTTGAATGATTACAAACTACAAGATGACAAAGTTTGGAATAGAATTTGAGATACGTGTGGTAAATGATAAAAGCAATTCACACACACACACACACACACACACACACACACACACACACACACACACACACACACATTATTAGGGAGTTGGAATCAGAAAAATGAATATTAGAGAGATGGGATCAGGACTAATTCTAGGAAACCTCACTAAGCTTCAAACTTCAAGCTTTCAAACTGAAAACTAAACCAGGGCCAAAATCTGTGGTGCCAGAACCAGAATATGAGACACAGACTGAGCCAATGTCATAACGTGTAGCATAGATTAAGCCCAGGCTATAATCTGTGGCATACAGTAAGCCTGTGCCAGAACCTGGGACACAGACTAAGCCAGGACCAGAACCTGGGACAAAGTCTTGAGCCAGGGCCAGAACCTGGGACAAAT
Source organism: Silurus meridionalis (assembly GCF_014805685.1). Taxonomy (NCBI): domain Eukaryota; kingdom Metazoa; phylum Chordata; class Actinopteri; order Siluriformes; family Siluridae; genus Silurus; species Silurus meridionalis. The sequence continues at coordinate 12,951,203 of NC_060899.1, forward strand.
ACTTGAGCCAGGGCCAGAACCTGGGACAAAGACTTGACCAGAACCTTGGACACATACTTGAGCCAGTACCAGAACCGGGGATGAAAACATTCTTCTGGATCTGGAGCCATTCAAGAAATTCTTTCTTTGCATATCCAAGCGATGTTAGGAAGTTGGGTTCAGAGTGCAGGGGCATCCCAAATACAGCCCCCCTGGAGCACAGAGGATTGAGGGCCTTCCTGAAGAGCCCAAGAGTGGCAGCTTGGCCGATAGTGGGGCTTGAACCCTAGACCTTCTGATCAGTCAACATAATAAAAAGTTCAAATCTCAGCACCACCAGTGCCACTCGGGGGCCCTTAAATTTGTAACCTTAAAAAATGTTGTACTTCATTCAACTGGCTTGGCTATGTCCCCCCCCAGTGACGTCATCACAGCGCAACCACAAACGTCTAACGAAAAGAACTCAAATACAACAACGCCCTTCAAAGTAGGACCAGGATCACTAAATTTATCACAAATACTTTATTAAAATCATATATAATGTGCCTACTAGTGAAGTTTCCCCTTAACAGTAGATAACTGATATGTGTCCGTTAGTTCCCTCAGGTCAAGGAGAAAGCGGCACGAATTCAACGCATGCGCACTTATTTTTTTCTCCCTCTTACCGATATATCCGTGTCGCTTTTTTTCCCGTTTTCCTCAGCTCTCAGCTTTCCCCCCCCAATTACATTTCAGAACTGATTCCTTTCTTCCTTCCTTTTTTCCTTCCGGAAAACTTAAATACGGCGTCCGTCTTTTTCCTCTTTCATCTCGACGCCATGTTTTCCTCAAGTGTCCATATCTCACCCTCCCTCCCCACCTAGCCGCTCATTGGCCACTCCACCACGTGACCTAGAATTCAACCCAAACGCCTATAGTATTCCTATTTAGGCTCACTACACAGGGATGAATTTAAAATCGTATACGCTCTACTCGGTGAACCCTAGGTTCTATAAGGACCGATTTGGGATCGAGCAAACTGTTGGGAATATTCTGGCCATGTTTTTAAATGTAATTATAATGTTTTTTTTTTTTAACACTTTAGAAACATTAACTGGTAAGCATATATACTTGCTGGTTATTATTATTATTATTATTATTATTATTATTATTATTAATTATTATTAATTCTCCTTATTATTATTACTTATTACTACATTTGATATGTGTGAATATTGCCGCCATCTAGTGGTAAATCTAGTGTAAGTGCAACAAGCTTGTTTTCTATGCTATAGAGATATTAAAGACAAATCCACCGTAGAGATCTTAAATCTGGTTGGTCAGAAAGTGTTGATTGCTCTTTTATAACAGCAGATCAGATAGTAGATCAGGCTTCGGCTGCAGCAGATCTTCCGTCTCCATACCACCCTGTCACCACATCCATAAACCTTCCTCTTTCCACCTGCCTGATGGCTTCATCCTCAGCATTTTTTCACCAATATACCCCATGTGCCTCCATCTCCATGACCAAACCATCTCAAGCACGCCACTCTCTTCTTGTCTCCGTAACGTCCTGCCCTCTAATAAACTCATTTCTAATCCTGTCCATCCTCGTCAGTCCCAATAAATCTTACAGCATCTTCAACTCGGCCTCCTGTCTTTTTGTCAATGCCGCTGTCTCTAAACCATACAACATCGCAGGACCACAGTCTTGTAAAAAATGTCCCATTCACTGTTGCAGATACCCTTCTATCACAAATCACTCCTGCCACTTTTCTCCACCCACTCCACCCTGCTTGCACACTTTTCTTTAGGTCAGAATGGCAATCACAGGTTTTCAAGAATGAATTTTTAGTCAGGTGCCATCCCTCGACATTGCAGCAAAGTTTCAAAGACCCGAAAAGTAAATAAACACCAGTCTCTTTTTGCTCATGCGTATTACAGGGACGTAGGCATTTTTCGAGATTTCAGTGTGGAAGACGTTTTCACATTTTTCCGGATTAGTGTAGACGTAGCGTTAAATACACTGTAGGAAACGGGTAACAGGTGAAGATTATCAAGGCAGAGCAAAATGCACATACTGGCGCCATCTAGTGGACAAATAATGAAATACAAAATGAAATAAAAAAAAATATATAATATAAAAAATATATTTTATTGGATTGTCCCACTTCTAATTATAATACATCATCAAAAAAAGGTCTTAAACTTTCTATTATATGTAAATTTCAAACATTATATAACTCCACTTGCTTCCTTTTTTTTCTTTCTGGTGATTTCAATATTTATTGTATTTCCTTGATTCCAAATATGTTACTAATACTTTTATTTATTTAAAAAAAAAAAATCCACTTTGGGGTAGTAACAGTACTTTTACCTTATTCTTGAATTATCTCCTATAAGAACAAACCCCATGTTGTTTGATTTATTCGACATTAATATTCTATATAGATGTTTTGACATTTTTTGTATTGATTATTTACTAATTTATGTGCTGCTTTCCTGTTTTAGACAACAGTATTATTTTTTTCTCTGATTAATATCATCCCCAACTCCCTCCTGCTCCGCTTTCGCAGTATCCGAAGTGAGAAAATCGATTGTGTCTATGCAACAAATGACAAAAGTGTAGCCTGTGCTTCCAATGCAGTACTGAACGCTGAGTCAGCATAATCGAATGCTGTGATCCAGACACTAGTTAGTTAATGTACGGATCCAAACCTGTATCGAGTCGTTTGATTGTATCCAAAGACAACCCAAAAATTATAGTATTCCTATCGAGTCTCGTCTCAGAGTGAAAAATCCATATTTCGATTTTGCCTGGAACATTTTTGCATGTATTTATGCGTGTTCCTGTTATTTCATCTGTGTTCTCCTTCCACTATTTATAGCTCTCTCTGGAGCAGAACTTACCGTGTTTCATGCTTTCGTGACTTCTGATTTGTTGTGGTATTCCCTGCTGTGGGAAAATATTTGTTCTTTTATCACGGGATTAGCCGTGCACGCTGCCAGAAATAATTTACACAGAAGAATGTTATGGGCTGCTGGAAAATATTCACTCAAGAGAAAAATACAGAAACGGGTAAATTTCAGAAGCGGAGAGAAAGTTTTAATGAAGCTTGAAACAAATTAAAAGGTGAATTCATACAGTTTGTCTCAGAGCAAAGACATAACACGTTTACCAGTGGTGGGCTGTAAGGGCAAGCATGGATTTCTCTGCTGGCTTGAACTCTGTTAGAATCACTGACTTGCGTTTTAATATGTTTTTGTCTATTAATATGTTATAAATTGTTCGCAATAGTCCATTCTCCTCATTTCATAGCGTTTCTCTAGGGTGCGCTGCTCCCGAGCGGAAGTTTAGGTTTAAGTTTCTATTAAATTAGTAGGTATTAGCTGCCACATCACGTATGCTGGTGGTATCAAAGGTATCCACCTGCCATTAAGTCTTCAGAGTCAGAGCCTGATGGCTCTTTCAGTGTAATCTCCCTGTTGCTTTCAACTGTTGCTTTAACCAATCAGATTAAAAGTTGGCCACTCCGAGGCCCTCTAGAAGGCGTCCGATCACCTTGTTATTTTTTAATTCCTTTGACTGGATGCTCATAGAGCGCACCAGTCAGAGTTTGCAAAATGTATCTGTAGCAAACTGTGTATACTATATTTGTGTGGATTTACGTGTGTATGGATTTATGTGCTGACGGAGGAGAAGAAATTGATTTGGTCACAGATACACTTTACCAGACAAACTTTTCAAGAAAAGCTGGACATCGTAAGGAAACGTTTGCCATATATTTAAAAGGCCTACTGGCTATTGCATGGCACTGACACTGGGACTCCTTTCATAACTGTTAAAACACCTAGAGGAAGCTTTAAACTATCACTGATATGTCATCATAAAACCAGTGAGATTGTTTTATTAGTATAAAAACTTTAACATGTCAGAACGAGGGCATGAATTCTAATTGATAATTAGAGCCTATATGATGCCATGCACTGACATGTACACCATATGGACAAGTATTGGGATGCCTGACTTTTCCATCAATATGTGGTTCTTCCCCAAAGTTGAGGCTCACAGTTTTATATTTCCCTTCGATTAAACTAAGAAACCCAAACCTGTTCCAGCATGACAATGCACAAATCCAGCACCATGAAACTATGCTTCACATGGGTTGAAGTGCAACATCTTGAATTGCCTGCTATAAAGCCTTTTTCCCTTAACCATATTGGGGTGAATGTGAACGCTGACTGCACCCCAGGCCTTCACCTACATCAGTACCTTAATTTCCTCAATTTTTTGTTACAGAATGAGCACAAATCTCCACAAGCGCACTCCAAAATCGAGTGGAACATCTTCACAGAAGAGTGGAGGTTATTATAATAGAAAATGGGGACTAAATATGGAATGGGATGTTCAAAAAGCACATGGTCAGGTGTCTTCAAATTGTTGTTGATATAGCGTACCTACAAAAGAAGCATGCGCTTTTTTCCAAACATCAGCATAAATTAACATTTTTTAAATGCGGTTTTCAAAACCTCAACCTTCATCACACTTCACTGTTGTGTTTTGTACACATGGAGCTGTGTTCGTGTGCCTCAGCAGAGAAGCTTTTCAGGGAGGATACTGAGTGACTTATCATCAATGCTTACAGCAGCCATTCCAACGCCAAAGCAATAATGCAACACATTTACAGCAAAGTTAGCAACTCGGCTTTATTGTGTCAGGTATAATCGAAGGTGCTCCTCAGAGAGGCGTGGTATTAAAGCACAATAGCATCGAGAACACTGTCTCGCTTCAGGGCGAATCTGAATCGACTGGGAGAAGGAAATGCTGAGGGTCGTTTTTTTATTGAAGTCTCTTTGACTGCTAAGCACCAGACACATTCATTCTTCTCTTTCAGACTTTCATTCATCTATAATATTATTATCCATTTATTTATGTTCAGATACTCTACACTGAACGGGGTGCTGAGAACCGAGGAAATAATGTGGAAAAACGTCTCAGGATTTTACCAGAAGCTGCAATGACCAACACATTTCACTAGATGGAACAATGACTCACTTTTTTGGCTTCTATTGAAACAAATGAAATTTGATCACAGAGCTGAATTAAAGAAAACAACAACAACATTACTGGTGATTATTTTATTGAGCAAACTTTTATTGATATTCTCCATCCAAGCATATCTTTATATATCTTTATCTATAGCAACTGGAAATGCTTTTGTATTGTGCAGCATGTTTGTACGATTAGGCCTGGAATTAAGAAAAAACATTGTTAAAGGGAGGGTCATGTTTAAAACTCTGTTAAAGGGAAGTACATGTTTAAAACCATGTTAAAGGGGAGGTCATGTTTAAAACCATGTTAAAGGGAAGTTCATGTTTAAAACCATGTTAAAGGGGAGGTCATGTTTAAAACCATGTTAAAGGGAAGTTCATGTTTAAAACCATGTTAAAGGGAAGTTCATGTTTAAAACCATGTTAAAGGGAAGTTCATGTTTAAAACCATGTTAAAGGGGAGGTCATGTTTAAAACCCTGTCAAAGGGAAGTTCATGTTTAAAACCATGTTAAAGGGGAGGTCACGTTTATAACCCTGTTAAAGGGAAGGTCACATTTAAAACCATGTTAAAGGGGAGGTCATGTTTATAACCCTGTCAAAGGGAAGTTCATGTTTAAAACCATGTTAAAGGGAAGTTCATGTTTAAAACCATGTTAAAGGGAAGTTCATGTTTAAAACCATGTTAAAGGGGAGGTCATGTTTAAAACCCTGTCAAAGGGAAGTTCATGTTTAAAACCATGTTAAAGGGGAGGTCACGTTTATAACCCTGTTAAAGGGAAGGTCACATTTAAAACCATGTTAAAGGGGAGGTCATGTTTATAACCCTGTCAAAGGGAAGTTCATGTTTAAAACCATGTTAAAGGGGAGGTCATGTTTAAAACCCTGTTAAAGGGAAGGTCACATTTGAAACCCTGTTGAAGGGGAGGTCACGTTTATAACCCTGTTAAAGGGAAGGTCACGTTTAAAACCCTGTTAAAGGGGAGGTCATATTTATAACTCTGTTAAAGGGGAGGTCACATTTAAAACCCTGTTAAAGGGGAGGTCATGTTTAAAACCCTGTTAAAGGGGAGGTCATGTTTAAAACTGTGTTAAAGGGGAGGTCACGTTTATAACCCTGTTAAAGGGGAGGTCATGTTTATAACCCTGTTAAAGGGGAGGTCATGTTTAAAACCCTGTTAAAGGGGAGGTCATGTTTAAAACCCTGTTAAAGGAGAGGTCACGTTTATAACCCTGTTAAAGGGGAGGTCACGTTTAAAACCCTGTTAAAGGGGAGGTCATGTTTAAAACCCTGTTAAAGGGGAGGTCATGTTTAAAACCCTGTTAAAGGGGAGGTCATGTTTAAAACCCTGTTAAAGGGGAGGTCATGTTCAAAACCATGTTAAAAGGGAGGTGCTGAAAACGGTGCACAATGAGAAGAAAAATATTGATCATAAAAAGTTGTCCGAAAAAATAAAGAGTGAAGTAAATTACTGATACCAAAAAAACTTAAGTACTCTACTTAAGTACGGTAGCAAAGTATTTGTACTTCGTTACTTCTCACCTCTGGACATGATGTATGTTAAGATTCCTCGAGGCAGCCGTCTATGATGTGCCTATTAATTAAACAGATTAATAAATCCTTTCAAAGGAAGGCGTCCAGTACCTGCCATGTTTATTCTGCATTGATGTTGATAAAAAAAAGCAATATAGCGACTGACACTGAACACAGAACCAGCTGTCCTCCATGACGCACCTCGGAAAATCCATGAACATGAACAAAAAGGTGAATTATTGAAGTGTTCAAACAGTCTGGACATGAATGCCAATGATGTTCTTATACACTGTGTGTGTGTGTGTGTGTGTGTGTGGGCTGAGAAACAGCAAGAGGTGACAGGGCGGAGACAGGCAGACAGATATGTGCAATTATCTGCATTGATTTCAAGCTCTAGATCTCCAATGTAAATATGTCCCACCTAATGAACCATCTAGAGACGTACCAGCACCATTTGGATTCCACTTAATGTAGAGTTTGTACTTTGGACCTCTTCAAATGTGTAAAGCCTCTGGCATGGAGGAGCTGGTTTTTGGATTTATGATGATGATATGTTGAGCTATTTTATGAGTTGCTCAGTAGCTCCTGGTTCCACAACATCAACTGACTGTATAAGACTGTAGAAAGGACTTTTACTCATAATCACACACTCTGGCGCTCATGTTACTTCTCACTCTCCAGTGTTTTGTATTGGTCTAAGATTTAAAATTTTGATATCACCCAAATGAGGATGGGTTTCCTTTTGAGTCTGGTTCCTCTCAAGGTTTCTTCCTCATTTATCTAAGGAAGTTTTTCCTTGCCACATTCACCCCAGGCTGCTCATCAGGGATAACTACATATTATTCACTTTAATTCTTAAGTTCTGTAAAGCTGCTTTGAGACAATGTTCATTGTGAAAAAATTCTTCAAGATCTACATACTTGCTTCTGTAAAAGTGAGGCAGAACATAGCATGCTTTGATCACGGTAGAACAGAGCAGGGATATATTAAAGCCTGCAGATGGACATCTCTGTGGAGGCACTCGTCACTCGTCACTCATCCGAAACGGCTAAAGCATCTGGAATTGAAAATTCAATCGTTTCATAGAAAGCAGTCGTTCAGCTCATTTGAACCGCCCCGCTTTGATTCCAACAAGCTCCTTGCTTCGGCTGGAGAGCAAAGCCGACCGGGAGAAGCAAAAGGAAAAAAACGGAGCGAAAGTGATGATCAGATAACAGATGTTAAGACTTTTGTTCTTTCAAGAAACCGAATCTTCCTGAACCTTCCTGCTGGTCTGCCTAATGATGAACACTTCGCTTCGAGAATTGCAGAATTCTCATTCAGCTGGAAAGCAGCATTACACCTCTTAAGCGTTTATCTTTTTTTCTCTCGCTTCAGCCTGAGCCGGTTCTGTGATTTATTAGGTCATATTAGGATGTATTGGACGATAATGCCCACTTTTCTGGGAAATGATTATTTCCAGGAAATCTGCTGAACTTCAGTTGAACTCCGGAAACTGTTTTTTTGTTTTTTTGTCCCGTGTGCCATCGTGTGCCCTTATTGTCATTCAGATGCACAATTCAAAAATACTGCTTGGCAACCTTCTCATCCATCACAAAATAAAAAGTCGCCACGGGAAGCACATAGCACTTTGGGATTCGTACCTGAGTCACAGCCACAGGGCAAAAGTCATTTTTTCTCACAGTGAGACAGGAGTGCCTTTCAAGTATAAGCATTATTATTGAGTAATTGATCATCAATATCAGCATAGTAAATATGTAAGGAATAGAACAGGGCATCAGGTCGCACCATTACTTAGTACTTACTTAGTAATACATTTACTAAAATACATTTTGCAACACTTAATCGCGCTAAGTGGCCGTTTCCAGTCTCCACTATACGCATGGGTTGAATAGGAATCAATGGAATGGGACAAAAATGTAGTGTGAAAAACAAAAAAAGCACACAAACAGAGCCACAGGAGACCTTATAATACATACAGAGAATTGAACACAGGTGCATATAGTTAACTAATAAGCAGAAGGAGAACAAGGTGGGAGAACAGTTGGGACATCAGATGGACACCAGGCAATGCAGCAGTCAAAACTATGACAAGTCCGGACAGAAAACCTATACTGACCATATCTGTAATTACATACAATATGTTTTCAAATTCACATGGAAACATCATTCACTTGATATACTGTTAGAGATGCTGTTATCAAAAATTAATCTTCTGGGCCAATCAGATTCAAGAAATTCAGAGCCAACTCAGCAAATCTTTATTTATTTTTTAATTAAGTGTCGCAACTGAAAAAAATTTCAGATGACAACAATGACCACAGTGACACTCGAACTGAACAAAACTGACTTGAAGGGAAGCATCATGTTTTCCAGACACGTCTCATACCCCATACTCTGTGTGCTCTTTTCCACCCTGGATTGAATATAAAAAATGTGTTTTTCCCAACTCTCTTATATATCAATATATACTCAGGATGTGTGTCGCATTTGGTTACTTTAACACTGGTATTCTGCACCTTCTTGCTCCACCTGTCCAGAATACTAATAAGCTGTTCACTGTCACTTGGACTTCAAACCCCAAGAATACTGCAGAACACAGTGTCAAAGTCATATTGAACAATGAAGCTCTGTCTTAGATGCTGGATTTGTGTCCTTCCTACACCACCAATACTTTCCATTGTCATTGTCTCAGGCATTGAAATTGTCTTAAATACATAACAACCTCATGATGATGCATGTCCAAAAATATTCCCATATTGCAATAAAATCACACACTGAACATGAGACAAAGGTATTTGGTTAACTAATTTGAGATTCAGCGCTAACTAACGGCACAATTTCTATCCATCTGTTTCTATCAGAATTGTATTGCTCCATGTAATTATCTTAGAAGTGTGCGTATATGTTTGTATGTATGTGTATGTCTATAAATCTTTTAAAATAGTATAATATTGAATTAGATTAAAATTTAATAATAATCAGTTACACCATTTTTTGATAAAAATTTAAACAAATGTGTACCGCTGTATAAAAAAAAAAATTCTACATTCTAGATTTCTAAGATTTTAAAGATTTTCTTACTAGGAAAAATAAAGAAAAGAAGGAAAGAAAAAAAAATCAACCCTGTAAACTGGAATTCAAGGTGTTTATTTCATCACATATGTATTACCTACATGTTGTGTATGAATATGTGTTATATTATTACCAATAGTCTATTCTCTTAATTGTAATAGTGTTTCTTACATCGCTTTAACCAATCAGATTGTGTCATGTCAGCATTTTCCTATCCTTTGATTGCAACCCTTACCTGCTGCAATCTGCACAAGCTAAAATATATTCATGTGGATTTAATACCTGGTTAAAGATTGACGTGATTTGGACCCAGATATAGTCAACATTATTACATTATAACATTTACAAGGTGGACATTTTTTAAGAAAAGATGGACATTGTGAGATAAAAAGAACCAAAACAGTTCAAAAAAGTTAAGCTTTTTCAAGAACCATTTATACTTTTGCATTGCATGCCCAGTAGAATTTGCACAAAAACACTCAATTTGCCTTAATTAAAAAACAAAACCAAAAAAACCCACAATAAATGGAAAAAATGCACAGACATCCATTAAAACCGGGCTCATTTTATGAGGTTCATATCGGTGCTTCTGCTTGAGATGTATGCGGGCGATTTGTTGAATTGTGTCCTCTGGGTTTCTTGCTTTACTAATGCCATTCATTCTCGCTGTATGAGATTCCTGTCTGTGATGTAGCGCAGTTATACTGTGTCGCTCTATAATATTGATGAGTTCTATAGCCGTCACATCATAATAATGGTAGTAAGAGGTGGATTGACTCCGGCAGGAGATCACTGAAGGCCTAGGTGTAAAATGTATGTAAATGTAAAAACATCTCTTTGCCGGCTTGTTTCTGAAAAAAAAGTTCAGGCTTCCATGAAATATCCAGTTTTTCCCACATGAGCTCAGGTCGAAGCATTTCCAAGTTCCAGTTTTCCCACTTTCCAAATGTCAAGTTGAATGTTGCATAAAAATAAAAGGTTTGCTCTCATTACTTTTTTGGTAAGATCCTGTGGGATCCGAGGCCTGGCACACACTTGATGTGCACTAGCTAAACCTTTTACTGGTGTAGCTTGCATTCAATTGGCTTTAGGATGTTTCTTTACTCATACTGTGCATATTTCTAACCTCTCTGATGCCTCTGTAGAACGTCTTGTGTCAATCTATCATATGTGCCAAATGCTTAGCTTCCTTAAGGTTGCAAGCAAAGTGTTCTGGTGCAAAAAATATTGCTAGTGAGTTCAATAGTTGCTATATTTTTTTACGTATAACACATAGGAACGAACTGCTCAGCTGTAGCTACTAAATAAACAGCAGAAAAATCATTACACTCAGAACAACACAGCATATAATAACATCTCAATCAAATGTCTAGCAAAACTAATTGAAGTTCTCACTGGCATGAGTATTATATAGAATATTCATAGATTTACATAAAACAGGAATAGCTGTTTGAGTTATAATTATGAACATAAAGTCCATAGTGTTTGTTGTTAACCGCATGAAATGCACTTAATATAGCAGACTACTTCATGAACAACAACAACAACAACAACAAAAAAATCAATGCAATCGTGTACAATCCAAGCTTAGAGCTGCACAATTGATGGTTACCATTTACAACTCATACAGCAGGACCACAATGTGATCAAGACGAGAATAATGATCTAAACCAGCTGTAGCACGCCCCCCAAGACAGAGATGAAACCTTTACTGATGGTTTTATGATGCTTTAATCCTTTGTTAAACCTTTTCCGTTCACCATATCACCAACGTAAGAGCTGCAATTTACATAAACACACGATTTATTAGCTAACACGGTTCAAAATCCGCTAGCTTTACATTTGTGCAAAATGTACACATTAACAGACGAAATATGCATTTGTCACGCTATTGAACATACCTTTTGCCTCTTCTGAGGGGCTGCAAGCATGAATTACACATATATTATAACATCCAGTGTCGATGAACGCTATCGTTATACTAAAACTGCACTAACCCGAGCGCGCGCTCCACTCGAACCTAAACACAAAGCGCGAAGCTTAACACCGGAAGTCAAAACATTGCACTTTAGAATTTCAAAAATAGAGACAAACACATTTCCTACAAAATATACTGATGGTTATTTACACTCCCACAAAATTATGCGTTTTGTTATATCAGTATAACCACGACGGAGAATTTTCAACAACAAATAACCATTTCTCCTAATTAGTTTATGAACATTCTAATATCAGAATTAACTTTTGCACAGGACGCCCACAATAGAAAGCTTACTACTGCGTTGACCCTTGTTATTCAGTTTTTTATCTCCAACGGAGATTTTCACTCGTCTCACGAGTCCGTCCTTGCCTTTAACAGTCTCCAGGACTCTGGCAAGTTTCCATTCACCTCTGGGTGACAGTTCATCAATGTCCAACACAATGTCACCTTCTGTTATATTCCTTTTTGGTAAGTGCCAGCGCTGCCTAGCAATAATGTTGTGCAAATATTCACGCCTCCACCTGCACCAAAACTGTTCAGTCAAAAACTGCACACGACGCCATCTCTTTGCTCCATAGAGGTCCTCCTTTGGAAAGGTACCAGGTGGGGGCAGAGTTGTGCTGGATTTCATGTGAAGCAGGTGGTTAGGGGTAAGTGGTTCCAAGCTGTCAGGGTTGTTAAGGTTGTCTACAGTCAGCGGGCGACTGTTAACTATGGTCATAGCTTCATAAAATAAAGTCCGTAGTGAAGCATCATTTAGTCTACCACGCGCCAGTGACAGAGTAGTATTCAACACACTTCTGACAGTCCTTATCTGGCGCTCCCACACTCCGCCTGCGTGACTGGAGTGGGGTGCATTCATCACAAAGTCACACTGGTTTTGAGACAGATAAGTGCTCAGTCTTTCAGTGTCCAGTTCACTTAGGGCAGCTTTAAACTCATTTTTTGCACCGACAAAGTTTGTTCCCTGGTCACATCTGATTTGGCGAATTGCACCTCTGATAGCAATGAAACACCTTAGTGAATTAATGAATGTGTCAGTGGATAGGTCCTCTAATAGCTCAATGTGAATGGCTCGGGAGCAAAAGCATGTGAACAAAAGTCCATACCGTTTGTGTGTTTTTCGGCCTTCTGTAGTTACAAAAGGGCCAAAACAGTCCATACCGCAGTATGTGAATGGTGGTGAGGGCTCTAAGCGTTCTGCAGGTAAGTCGCTCATTCTCTGACCCTCCGAGCCTTGCGGAGTCTGCGGCAGATGACACACTGGCGGATAAAAGAAGCAATGGTTCTGCTCATCCTGGGATCCAGTAGCCACTGGATCTGATTTCGTTTGTGGTGAAGCCCTTTCCTTGATGCTTTACTTTATTGTGACAGTGAGCTATTATGAGTTTGGTCACATGATGTTCCTTTGGAATCACAATGGGGTGTTTGAAAGAGTCTTTGATAGACGAAAGTCTCCCTCCGACCTTAACAAGTCCGTCCGTGTCCCTGAAAATGTCTAAGTGGAACAGTTTGCTGTGATGTGGGAGCTGGTTGCCTTTGTTTATTAGTTTTATCTCCTTTCCATACGTTTGTCTTTGAACATCCTGAATGATGACACGTACTGCACTTTCTTGTTCGCTCACTGTAGCCGGCGCATCTGATTTGACTTTCTTGGTCCTTCTGATGAGACGTGCTACAGCTTTGACTGCCTTGGACCATGATGAAAACTTGGACAAACGTTCTGAAAGGCTGAATGTCTCCGTAACTTTGGTTAACATTGTTTGTATTTTTCTTACTTCAGGATCTCCAAGAGACAGTTCTAACTCTACACTTTGTGTTGCGGGCAGGTCTTTCTCCCAAAGAAAGGAGGGGCCGGTGAACCAGTTAGAAGAGAGCAGCTCAGTGACAGATTTACCCCTAGATGCCATATCGGCTGGGTTCTCTTCAGATGGCACGTAAAACCATTGCTGAGGTTGTGTACTTTGGCGAATCATTTGGACCCTATTCGCTACAAAGGTATGAAAACGACGTGCCTCATTGTTTACATAGCCCAAAACTACCTTAGAATCTGTCCAGAAATACTCTTTGACTTGAGCGTAGCAGAGTTCTTCTCTCAACATGTTACTAATGGAGACTGAAACTACAGCTGCAGTTAGCTCAAGTCTAGGGATTGTAGTCAGCTTGGTGGGAGAAACACGGGCTTTGGCTATTACCAATGAACAGTGAATCCCCTCTTTACTGTTTTTGGCTCTTAAATAGGTGCATTGTCCATAACCACTCGTGCTCGCATCCGAAAAGTGGTGCAACTCTATTTCTTTAATCTCTCCAAAACTAGCAGGAAAGTAGCAGCGAGTTATGTTTACCTTGTTTAAGTTTGCAAAGTCACATTGCCAGCTCTCCCACCTTGGTCTCAGTGATTCTGGCAGGGGGTCATCCCAGTTGATACCTTGGTGACACATTTCCTGCAGGATTCTTTTTCCGCGAAGTACATATGGCGCCAGGAAGCCAAGGGGGTCATAGATGGATGCGATAGTAGATAAGATGCCTCTACGTGTTGCTGGTTGGTCCTTTAAGGTGTTGTCAAATCTGAAACAGTCCCTCTCAACGTTCCATTGGATGCCTAAGGCCCGTTCCTGTGGCATGTCTTTGAGTGTTAAGTCCTTTGTTTTTGTTTCTCCGGCACGTTCAGATGGCGGGATGCTTTGTAGCACAGCAGGGCTACTTGAGATAAATTTATGCAGACGGAGACCTCCTTGCTTGCATATTTCTGTTGCCTCTTGCGCGAGCTGTATTGCCTTTTCAACGGTGTCTGTGCTTGTGACTCCGTCGTCCACATAAAAGTCCTTTTCCATGAACTCAGATCCTGCAGGGTGAGTGTGACAGTGTTCTTTAGCTAAATACCTTAGTCCGTAATTTGCACACCCTGGGGATGATGTCGCACCGAAAAGATGTACCTTCATTCTGTACACAAGTGGCTGTGTCTCTATGTTGCCGTTTTTCCACCACAGAAAACTCAGGTAATCTCTGTCGCAGGGCTGAACGTGAAACTGGTGGAACATCTTCTATATCGCACATTAAAGCGATAGGACGTTGTCTGAACCGAAGAAGGATGCCTGTTAGATTGTTAATCAGATCTGGCCCTTGGAGAAGATGATCGTTTAGACTTGTACCATTGTGTTTGGCCGAACAATCGAACACAACACGTAGTTTTGTGGGTTTTTTGGGGTGGTATATCCCGTGATGGGGAATGTACCATCGTTCGCCTTGTTTTCCGTCATTGTGTACCTCTTCTACATCACCTCTCTCAATAATGTCCTTCATGTACGTTATATAGTCTCTTTTGTAATTTTCATCTTTGTTGAACTTTCGCTTTAAGTGTTCGAGTCTGATTTCAGCAAGCCTTCTGTTGTCGGGTAAATGGGGTCTTTGTCGGAATGGTAGAGGCATCTCACAGTGTCCTTGTTCATTTTTCCTTATTCCCTCCTTAAGCTTGTCCAAAAAGATGAGATCCTCTTGTGAGACCATTTTGTCACTTGCCTCTGTGTCCTTAAAATCCGACTCTAGCACACGAATCACGTCCATGGGTGTAACAGGGGGTAATTCCTTTATTGTTATCCTATGACACAAACTTGACTGAGTTTCATTGAGCGCTGGTGTGGAGCCTCCAACGATACTCCACCCAAGGTCCGTGCGGATTGCATATGGCTCCTCTCCTTCTCCCACGAGAACTTGTCTTGGAGCTAAAGTTCTGGGACAGTTAAATCCGATAAGGAGTCCAACATCACAACTCAACAAAGGAGGTATCTTATCTGCAATTTCTGTCAGATGGGGCCATTGTTTTGCCGTGTCACTAGTGGGTATGTTGTCATAGTTAACTGGAATAAAGTCTTTGGTATATGAGGGGGGTAGGTCGATGCGAATGTCTGAATCATAACCTCTCACACACATTCCAGAGACTCTGTGACTCTTGACAGTAGAATGAACACCTAGCATGGTAGTTAGCTTTAACTTTACAGGGTGAGTTTCTGCTCGTAGCTGTTTGCTTAATTCTTCACAGACAAATGTGCTGTCACTCTGTGTGTCTAATAGTGCGTAAACTAATAGCTCTTCAGACGGGCTCTGCACTGTAGACACCCATACAGGAACAATCATGGAAGTGCTACTAGATTGACCCACCTTAGTAACATTGAGAGCTGTCGCGGTTTCATTTGGAGTGTTTGAGCTGTGTTTTCAGAGCTTTGAGACCTTACATATGACTTGTGATTGTCATTGTGCAGACAAGTGGGATGCCTTCCTTTGCAAATGTCACAAATGTGGCGATAGCGACAATCTTTGGCGTTATGGCCGACCTTTAAGCATCCATAGCACAGTTTATTGTCCTTAACATATGTGCGCTTCTCTTCTAATGGCCGTTCTGAAAAGTTAGGGCACTTTGATAACTGGTGGTTTTCATCTTTGCAAAACATGCACTGTACCTTTAATTTTGTGTTGCTAGTCCTTGCTTTGTTGTTTTGTACCGTGGCTTGGGTTGTGAAGACTTGTGTGGATCTGTGTGATTTAAAGTCCTTTGTGTTCCTTTTCTCATAAGATAAGCTGCATGAGTGAAGCGCATGAGAGGAAGTGACCGGGTTGCATGCGATCTCCGCTTCGACTGCCACAAAATGTGCAAAGTCCTGGAAAGAGGGAAAATCCTTTCCTTCCATAAGTGTAACTGTCACCCGTCGATTCCAACGGGCTGCCAGCCAGTCAGGAACTTTCTGCAGCAATTTTTGATTTTCCTCGCAGTCACTAAGTATCTCTAGGCCTTTTACGTGTGGTGTGGCTTGGAGACATGCATTTAGAAAGTCAGAAAATGCCCTTAATCCTTCTGCGTCCTTTGAGTTTATTTTTGGCCATTTTAACAGTTTGTCTCTGAAAGCTTTTTGGATAACAAAAGGCGGGCCGTAACGTTGGTCAAGCTTTTGCCATGCATCCCTGTATGCCTCTTCGTCACTGCGAAAAAATGTGCCTTCAAGACAATTTTGAGCTGGGCCTGTGACATACCTTTTTAGTAGATGAAGTTTATCAGCAGGTGAGATACCTTTGCAGTCCACAAGTGAAGAGAATGAAGCCTTCCATTCAATGTAGTTTATTGGATCTCCACTGAAAACTGTGGGCATTGGCACTGGAATTCTGTTTATAGCTATGCTATTTTGAATTGCTTGGGCCAACTGGGAAATGTCAGTGAGAGGTGTTTGCGTGACAATTTGAGGGTTTGGACTGTTCATCGTTTGATTTGGCATATGGATGGACACATTGTTTTGTGGCATTATTGAAGGTAAGTTACTAGAGGGAACTGCTGCTTCATTAACTGATTGGTGACCAACAGAGAAAGGTATGCTGTTTGGTTGTATTTGCTGATATTCCATATCCATGTTAATTTCTCTGTCGTAGATCTCAAGTTTTGCACGAGCAGCTTGTATTTCCTTTTCTGCCTTTAAACGCTCAAGTTCTGATTGTATATCTTTCATTTTTTCCTTTTGTTTAATTTCCTCCTGCACAATTTTATATTCTGCTTCCTTTACCGCCAACTCCGCAGCCGCTTCAATCCTTTTGGCTGTGATGCTTAAAGTATCAGACTGCTTACCGAAACTAGACTGAGAGGCAGTACCGTAGATGGAGCGGGCGTACTGTTGTGATGGTAGCTGATGAAGACGCTGCCTTTCTCGATCTGCATCGAAATCACCATCTATTCCTGTTATACGTTCACTAAGTATTTTCATAATGTCCTTAGACACTGCTTCACAAGAGTCCATTTTGCGTCTTGTGTCAGGGGATGGCATAGTACGCTCTCTAATTTCACTGTACACCTTCATCATGTTGTTCAGACCATTTTCAATTTCGTTTGCCATTTCACACAGCTCGTGCTCTGATAAGACAGTCTTTAGGCTTTCTCTGGACTTTCTGATTAGCTGTTTCCATTGTTCATAGAGACTGATAAGTTTTTTGTTCTTTTTAATCAGTTCGTCTTTTTGGTAGGCTAGCATTTTTTCCGTTAACACACTAGGGCGCTCTGAACGTCTAGGTAACGACAACTCGGTCGGCAGTTCGGCTAATTGGTTTTCTTTGCTCAATATCGTCCTTTAACTCCTGTCTTGACATTTCTGTATCTCCTTGATGTAATAAAGCTCTCGTTTCATGGATTTCGATTTGTAGCTTACGTGTTTGATCTTCGATATCGTCCATTTTCCGTGCTGTTGTCGTTGTCCTTAGAGTTCACGAGCCGCTCGATATAGCACGCTGAGGTCAAGCTCTTACTGTAGCACGCCCCCCAAGACAGAGATGAAACCTTTACTGATGGTTTTATGATGCTTTAATCCTTTGTTAAACCTTTTCCGTTCACCATATCACCAACGTAAGAGCTGCAATTTACATAAACACACGATTTATTAGCTAACACGGTTCAAAATCCGCTAGCTTTACATTTGTGCAAAATGTACACATTAACAGACGAAATATGCATTTGTCACGCTATTGAACATACCTTTTGCCTCTTCTGAGGGGCTGCAAGCATGAATTACACATATATTATAACATCCAGTGTCGATGAACGCTATCGTTATACTAAAACTGCACTAACCCGAGCGCGCGCTCCACTCGAACCTAAACACAAAGCGCGAAGCTTAACACCGGAAGTCAAAACATTGCACTTTAGAATTTCAAAAAAAAAAAAAAATAAAAGACAAACACATTTCCTACAAAATATACTGATGGTTATTTACACCAGCACTTGCTAATTTGATAATATGTCAGCCAGATTGACTTATTTAACAGTGGTCAAAGATTTCTTTTTTCTCCTACGCCAGCTGCTAAATTAGATACTCAATCAGATCCACCACACTGACCCGGCCATTATTATACGCAGAAATCTGATTCCAGTTCTTATGAATGGAAAATGCACATAGACTGGTCGAAACGTTCCTGAGTTAGATGATGTTGACTACAGAGGCTCGAGAACATAAATCTGCCCGTTTCTCCCTCCACATAAAGCGTGTCTGCAAGTTAAAAGGCAGGCCCTGACACTTTCATCAACCCTGCTGACAGCAAACCGCTGCCCTTCACCTTGAAGTCTGAATGTCAAACTGGCGTTCTCAGTAGGACCGCAGCTGCCTGTTTCTTTTTTTTTCCCTCCGCTGGTCTTGTCTAGCGAGGTCAACAGCTGAACACGGCTGATGCCAGAGATGTAATTTATCATATAATATTACCATGAACTGAAAACATGAAGCATTTCAACAATATTCATAATGTATTTGCGGTGGTCCGGGAGAACTCACAGGATGTTGCTGCATTAAAATCATGGACTTTTTTATTTGAGTGTTTCATCAGCAGGATATTGGCATGCTACAGAAAAATAAACAGAAGCAGATCGGTTTGTGATACTTATATCCGGGTTTAATAGGAACTAGGAAGTGCTTTTCTTATATTGTAAAGCTATAGTTGCTCAGTGTAAACGGTTTGTCTTTAGAAACACATCTCCAGAGTGTTTTAACCAAAATAGCACACTGGATAGATATGTTCTTTTTTCTAAACAAAAAAAGATTTGCTCAAACCCAAGGATAATTACAGATCACCAATTGCCCTGTATTTTCAATTACTTCCACAATTATTCTTCCAGCAATCAAAGTTAATTACCATGGCACAGAGGGCGGCTGTGTTCGCTGATGTCCGACACCGAATTAAATTAGGACCGTTCTTTAAAGAAACACCTGCCTGTACAGTTCTAGGCATTAAATTACCCAGCAAACATGTAGATTTCAGAGTTTGCTGAGGGAATCAGTAGCGGGGTTCAGAGGGGAGTCGTCCGGTCAGGCAGGCAGGCAGGCAGGCTTCAGTTATCCTGGTCATATCTGATAGCAAGAATCAAGAGAAAATCAATGTAGATAGATATCATCATCATGAGGTAATGTTTATAGGACGTATACCATCCAAGGGAAAGAAGAAAGCTGAGAAGACAGCTGAGACAGAGCACAAAAAAAAAGAAGTATACCATTCACAGTGTAAGGGGTAAGATGAGTCAAAATCTGGTATCGTTTTCCAAGAATTGTTATCTAATCTCAGAGAGTTTATTTGCACCCCTGCTGCCTGATCCAATGCCGACGCCTGATCCTGAACCACTTCTACTGCTGTGACTCCTCTCACACTACAGGACTGCCTGATTCATCCTAAAACTTGCATGGAGCTTCTTGCATTTGTGACTCACTTTTCCACATGGTTCCACTCGAATAACCCCCAACTCCCTCACTTCCGAAAAGAAAAAGAATCACCTTTCATTGCTTCAGTGGATAATCTCACCCGAATGTTTTCGATTTTGGGCCTGAGAACTGCTGCCGTGATCGTAAACACAGTCACACCGTCCTGTAAAAAATTTTATTTTTCCTTTCACTGTTGGTTCCGCTCCGGATTTCTTCAAGGGAGCTTTTGTCTAACTTAAGTTATATAAGTGATGTATATGATAGCATCCTAGCTGGCTATTTCTTGTTATAAACCAGTTAGAAATGAATGACAGTTATTTTAGCTAAGAAATGAACCCTTTCTTAGGATGAAGAAATCTCCAGTAACCAAAATAATTCTCCAGTAACTTTCTTATCTCCAGTAAACAAAAGAGTGTTCATAATTTTGGTGTTTCCCTCATCAATAATCTCCCATGGTGAGATTATATAGCACTAAACAGCCATACTAATCACATTTGAATGCCGTAGTGTCTGAGGGACTCCTAAAGGAGAAGATAGTACATTCAGTATTCTGGTAAAACCGACATTTGGGCATTTCTTGAGCCCATTTGGTAAAAAAAAAAAAAAAATGGAGAAATATGGTTATTTCCCCGGAACTCATTCTTATCTAGATGCCTAATTTAGCACGCTTTTTGTCATCTGTTTAATTATACCCCTTTTTGTGGCTATTCCAATACAAGCAAAAGCCTTTCGACTACAAAACAAAACAAAAGTCAGAATATAGTCCTCTTTTGTCTCTGGAGCGATCATTTATCCAGCAACTTGTTCTCATTTACACACGGAGAAATAAGAACAATGAGCTTCAGATGAGCACTTGACAGGCTTCCATCCATCCGTTTCCATTTCCTGTCCCGTCCTACGCATTTAATCACCACGTCGAGCAAACGAAGGATACAACAAGCCATTGCTACTCATTATCCCACTCTATGACTCACTGACAAAGATACAAATATGCCGCTGTGTTCTGGATCTCTCTGGGTGCTCCAAAAACACAGATGCAGAAAGATCATTGTGCTCATTGTGTATATGTTAACTCTTTGAAAAAAATACCTCCTTCTGACTCACGGCTATTGTTACGCTATAGTTATCCTCTATAAAGGAGCTCTTTTGGTTGAAGTCGACATGGCTGTTTTCTATTGTCAGAAAGGAGGGCTGGGGAGGCGTGCTCAGTTCGGTCTTTGTGTTGTTTGCGATGTCGGCAGTTAAAAAAACTGCAATAGGGATGTGCTACGTAAATGAGGCCGATGTGATACGATACATTAAAGATGCATATGAAGCACGGATTCGATTCGATCAATGAGATTCGATGGGATGGAAAAATAACATCTGCAATTCAATATGATCCAGATAGTTTGCTTTTATTTCTTTGGTTCTGTCTCCAGGAAGATGCAGCTCTACCTCTGCCATGTTAATCTGTATTCTATGTAACTCTCAGTTTTTGTAGCGATACATCGAATTCACGTAGCAGCAGTGGTGCAGAGAGAACGCGCTCGAGAAACTGTTGAGCGAGGAGAAATCGATCTACAAAGAAGATATTGGACACAAATTACTGGTCACTTTCTAAATAACAAAAAGGTATAGGGCATCTACTAATAATTATATATAAAGAAATATTTTTTTACTGCTGCGAATCGGTAAGACTTAAAATCACTATCCCAAAAACTATGGTAACGTTTCCATCAATTTGGAGTGGAACAATGACTATTGTATTTTTGTGTCAATTTTTTTTTACATATCAGGACAAAAATCATCTGGTCCTCATCTCAGGTTAAATACAACCTTAGAAACAACAACACATACAACATATATAAAACCATGTCGTTATTTATTATTTTCAAAAAGGCAAAATGCAGAAACCATGTGTAAAAATCTAAGAACAACTTATTAGTCAATAGCTTGTAGCTTGTGCCAGTAGTGTGTATATTATCCAACTTTCACTAAATTTGGAGGAATTTTGCCTCAATTTTTTTTTACAATGTTGCTTTATTTCAGTGAGGTTTGCAAACATTTGTGTATCCACAGCTCTCTTAAGGGCCTGCCACAGAATTTCACTCACGTTAAGGTCTGGCTCAATCACTGGATTTCTCCCAGGTTATTTTACTTGTAAAGAAAGTGACCAAACGTTAAAGTTTTTAATATTAAACTTTTAATGAAAAGCACGTATGATCTCTTTGCTCTGCATTTCACAGTCTCTCAGTGCTGGGGAGCTGCACAGCGCTTGGTGCAATTTTCAATTTCTCTGTGCTGACGTCTGCAGCTCCCAGTCTGGGGTATTCTACTGTGCTGTAGCTAAAATACAAATACACCCGCTACTTTACAAGTTCTTATATTTACTTTTGTCTTTGATATTTCTAATCAGTGGAAATTAAGAGGTACTTTCTTGAACTGATAAGGGCTCCAGAGAGTCTGGAGAGCTGGTTTAAATCCACAGAGACCCACTTTCTTGAACACAAGTTGATTAATTAGTCTTTATTACTCTATGAAGAGAATTAACATTAATGATTATTACAAGAGCACTTTTGTGAAATAGCTCTTGAGTTTCACCTAAATGTAATTTGCAGGGATTTTCTTATCATACCAACATCAAGGGCAGATTCACTGGCATACAGGTAATGGATTATTCATTGTAACATCACAAATCCTATGTTAACTGCAGTAATTACTTTACTAGTGTTCACTGTAAATTGTTCTCCCAAGGCTGCATCTGGGATATATATATATATATATATATATATATATATATATATATATATATATATATATATATATATATATAAGAGGTCCAAATGTCCAGAAAGCGTAAATTAAGTGATTCTGTTAGATTCTGAATGTCATTTAAGAGAGAATTACCATGTAAAACAATGTAAAATTATTATATATGTGTTCTTATGGGTATGTGGAACACATCGAGTGAATTTCCTTTATTTCTTGTGGGATAAATAGTTTTAGTGAACGAGCATTTTGGGTTGCGAGCTCGTTCCCAGAACGAATTAAACTCACAAGCTGAGGTACCACTTATATATACCACTATATATATATATATATATATATATATATATATATATATATATATATATATATATATATATATATGATAAACATACACAAACACACACACAGTAATGCCACGTTTAACACGGTGGTTATGTTCCAAAACTGCCCACGATAATCGGATGCTACCGCAAAAAAGCTATTTTATGTATACAGTACTGTACTGTATTAAAATTCTAATGCATTTTATAATTAATAATTATATATTTATTAATAAATTTCAATATTTTAACATAAAATTTAAAGAAAATTTCCTATACGTTTTTTGGTCCATCGTGCTATCCGTGAGAGACCGGGAAAATCAGCCAAACTATTTAGTTATTTGGCAAATGCAATTCCAAAATAAACCAGGGGTGTGAGATTCAAACCACGGTAAAGCAGAGGATTACTGTATTTATATATATTTTTATATTAATATATAATATATATATTTTTTACAGTAAATTTTTAAAACAATGAGAAACACACTATTTTCTCTCCCCATGGTGATACAGAGAATCAGGAAGATGTTGTTTATATTTCAGGAATGATGGGGATCTATATGTGTTGCAATTCTCCTGTATGTGAGGCTGTAAAATTTACTCTTAGCTTTAATTTGGCTTGCAGGAGGAGAGTCCCACTCCAGCGGAGATACTACGTACAATCATCTTCACTGTATATAAGTGTAACATGTTTAACATACACAAGGCATTTCAACCTCTTGTTTCTAAGCTTCCATTTTATAGACAGAGGGTTTATGAGCATGTGTGCAGCTACTGAAAGTGTTATCAGGAGAAAAAGTGATGCCACAGTACATAGTCTACCTCACTGAATGTTTTTTTTCCTATTATTTTAACTTTGATATGATTTATGGATTAATTGATTAATCGATTAAAGGAGGTTTGTTGGAAAGCTTGAAGGCATCTGCAAGGTGCTGCAACTTAAATTAATTAATAGAAAATTGGAAAATTCACATACTGTATTTATAGTCTTGGAAAATATGTTGAGAGATGCAACCTGTAGATTAGTCTATATGATTTACGATAGTTTATATGATATACGATAGTCTTTATGATTTTCGAAAGACACATCCATGTTCCTTTTTGTTTTCAACAAACTAGGTTATTTACCAGTATGAAGATTTACTGTAATTAAACAAATATATAAATGTCCAAATGTTCATCTTCATTTTCATTGAAAAAAATACTCCATTAGAATGAATTAAAGCTTTACACACTATTGGCATCCGGACAGTACGTTTCTCCAAGCATTCGGGTGAAATACTTGTCATGCCTCTTGTAAAATTGGCCAACGGCATGCTTTGCTAGTTGGAGATTTCTTAATCCCAGAGCAGTTCAATAGGCTTTTGGTGTGGTGAGTGGGCAGGCCGTTGCATGATAGATAACACTTTAGCCAATTACTCTCTAAATAACGAGTACAGTTCGGACGTTTGATCGTTGTCTTGTTGTATGGTGAAATCGGTTCCAATTAGCCAAAGTCCAGATGGAATTACATGGTGTTGGAATGGTAACCATGTTGGTTCAGTTTACCTTAAATAAGTCTCCAAATGTCCCTGCTCCAAAACAACCCCAGTCCATTAAGCTTCAGCCTCCATGTTGATGCAGTCTGCTTGGCAGTACCAAAAAAGTTCTTCTGTTAGAGCCAAAAATTGCAAATGTGGGCTCATTTGTCCACAGAACCTTCTTCTCGTCATTCACTGTTCAATTCATGTGTGTTTTTGCCTTGTACCTGATTTGTTGCATAGAAACAAAAGGAACATTCATGTGTTTCAAAAATGATAAAAGACAAGGTGTTTTCAAACTCTTGACAGGCACTGTAGTCTAAAGGTTTTATTATAGAAGACAAAATTAATAATAAAACAATTATAATAAAATGACCCTACATTCTCTATGAATGACTTTATATACTGTTGCTTTTTAAGCGGTAAAGACGGTCATCTTTGGGTCTCTGGGCCATTCTCTTTCTGGTTTCAAAAGTAAATCCCCATGACATTTTAAAAACTACTTTAACCAAAATTATGCAGTAGGTTACTTCTATCCGCAAGATCTTTTCTAGCTGTTGGTACTCATTGATCTCCATTGATGAAGTTCAAGTAATCTGTGTGTCTTCTTTGACTAATGACATTAATATAAAATCCAACCTGCATCTTGGGAGATTTAATTTAAGTTGCAATTATGTTTTGAAGTAGCTCATATCATTTATCAAGGAGTCAACTTAGTAAATTCTAGGATCTGTTTATCTGCCTTAAAAACCTGGTCTAGGACTAGGTTTAACCTCTGTCAAGGAAACCACCCAACTCTTAAAAATGTTTATTTTTTACATTTATTCCCCATTTGCTCTTACAATAACCTCCACCCTTCTGGGACGACATGCCACTAGATTTTGGAGTGTGCTTGTGGAGATTTGTGCTCATTCAGCCACAAGGGCATTAGAAAAGTCATGTACTGATGTAGGTGAGGAGGCCTGGGGTGCAGTCAGCATTCCAATTCATTCCAAAAGTGTTCAATAGGGTTGAGGTCAGAGCTCTATAGCAGGCCACTTAAGATCTTCCACGACAACCACAGCAATGTAAAGTATATCCTTATAAAGCTGCATCCAAAGACCTTGTGCCTCCAATTTTGTGTTAACAGTTTGTCTAACCACTGATAAAGTAAAGGATCCTGTAATGTAACAGATAACAGTCATATATAATTGTGTGCCTTTGTGGGAATAGTTTGTGGAGAGACCACATATTGCTAGAAAAGTCATGTGACCTATTACTTTTGTTCATATAGTATATTTGTTTATATGTATTGTTAAATTCTGTAAATAGATCTAATGATGGTAGAAGGACCTGATGGCTGTACACACTTCATTATCCTTAATGGCTTAAAAACTCAAATTCATGGTGAAATAACTTTTATCAATTAACGCATATCCTTGTCGACACTTGAATAAAAAAGTAAAATTCCCAGTCACTCTACATGCATCAAACTAAGTTCCAAATTGGTTTTGCACTCATGTCCCAGAATATTAGCTTGTTTCGAGGTGTATCTTGTACAACTTGAACAAGCGACAAATAAACAACAATTCACCAATAAAAGGCAATACCTTTCAACACAAAACATCTGAGAAAGAAAATCTCTGCTTCAGTTTTTACCAAATTCTTCAGGATGCAGCGGAAAACCCCAAACAGGTTGGGCTAAAAATAGATAACTCCCCCCAGCCCCCGCCCCCGCCAACCTCTCCAGATGCATTTGCCAATCTTCTTAAGCAGTAAAATAGTAGATCTGACATCCCAGAACCCAGCAAATGCTTTGGAGTTAAACAGCAACTGAAGGCTGAGAACGGGGATGCAGTGAACCATGCTCATTTTCACTGTGAACTTTGACCCAGACTACTGCTAGAGATTTCAATGCTATAATGACAGCACAATAGAGGCCATGTTGATATATACGGTGATACACCTACATCTATAGTTACTGTATTCAATGAAGTAGAGAAAAATTGGCTTCGAATTGGCTTTAGCAATTCAAAATGATAATTTTCTTATTAAAACTTGTCAAGCTAATTATTTGTCTTATCTTTCTGCTATTGCACTTTGTACCTAGGACAATCACAAATTTTTCATAATGATCAATGACTGGTCATTTAGAAACAATGATGATGGGTGACTAGTCACTGGAAAACATTGTTGATCAGTGAGTGCTTGTTTGAAACAATTGTGGTCAGTGAAAAGTTAATAGGAACAATGATGAGTGACTATCTGTTGGGAAACTGGTAATAAGTAACTGGTGACTGGGAACAATAATGCTCAGTGACCAGTCATTTGTTAACAGTGGTGATCAGTGACAGGCCATTGGTCAACAGTTGTAATCAATGAACTGTCATTGAGAAACAACAGTGATAAGTGACTGGCTGTTGGGAAAAAATACTGATGAGTGACTAATTTTTTTTAGAAAAACTGATTATTAGTTATCTAAAATGAGACTAATGAAATTGAAACAATGGTAATCAGTGACTGGTCATTGGGAACAATAGTGATAAGTGACTGGTTGGTGGGAAAAGTAGTCATGAGTGACTGGTTGTTGGAAACAATAGTAATTAGTGGCTGGTTGTTGGGAACAATGGTGATGAGGTACTGGTTGATGGAAACAATAGTGGTACTATTATTACTAATAGTGTTAACAGTGGTACTGCCACCATCTTGGATCATAGGTTTTCGCACATTCCAGCATGTCAGGAAGCTAGGGTTAGAGCACAAGGTCAGCATCCCTGGAGAAGATAGGATTAAATGCCTTTGCTCAAGGGCCCAACAGTGGCAGCTTGGCAGTGCTGAGGCTTGAACCCATTACCTTATGATTAGTAATAAAGAGCATTAACCACTGCCCTTTCCTCCCAAAAACTATTGTTAATATAATCTATTGTACTGTGGTCAAGTACAAGCTCATTTCTTATAACATCCACTTAAAGCACTGCACCCCATTCAGAAAATAACAGCCTCTTTGTGTTGTGTTCCTTCTTGCCCCCAAGTAGCTGTGAAAAGTATTTTCATGTCATGCAGAAAAAAAGCTCTATGTCAGGCTTAGCAGTTCAAACCATGTCACAGTTTGGTTTAAATATGCAGAGACATGTTGAAAAGTGAAGGGAATATTGTGCGAGTATGGAATATGACAATGACAGCATGACTGCTGTCTCCTCCCAATGGGCTCAATCTGGTTGTGCTAGTGGGAAATGAGATGATACACCGCAGGTGACTGCTCCAGCCGTCTGTCCCTCACAGTGTGCAAGGAAAAACAGCTTTGCCCTAGCAGTTCAGAGATACCTTCAGTCGATGGAGGCCTATAAGATGCTAAGAAAGCGGGGAAAGTCAGTCAGTCAGTCATTAATACGTACAAGGAATTCGCAGCAAGGTCTAACACAGCTACAGTGTAGGCATTCCCAGTATACATTTCCTTTCAGAGGTTACACATACAGCAGGTAATAGTATCTTCGGCATTCACAAAATCCTATCATCACTCATCTCTTACACGCAAAAAAACCCCTGCATTAGATTACATATTAGTAAAATAGAGTTACTGCAAAAGGTCTATACAGATTAAAGCAGCTGGAAGTTCCAAGATTAAGATTTTATTACTTTTCCACCATGCTTTGTAAAGCATCATGGTAAATGGTGATAGCAAGCTTTCAAAGTTTAGTTAGCCGGCTAAAACACAATCAAATGTTGGAAAATAAGGCAATGTTTTATTTATAGGAGGGTGTGGTGCATTCCTTCCTACAGACCACTGTGTATCTCTGAGGCAGTCCTAATGATCTAGCCAGCTAAACGACTCACACTTGGTTGCTTTCAATGTGCCATCTATGTATGTTAATGTGATAGAATCTGAAAACTGAAACTGTGACAAACTGTGACTATGACTCACAGCTCCAGCATTCCTGGTTCAATCCTTTGCTTGAATTACTCTCTGTGTGAAATTTCTGTGCATTCTTCCTGTATCCTTGTGCCATCCAAACCAGGTTGTATTCCTGTTTCATACCATGGTGTTCCTGGGATACATTAAAGCTCCATTCTAAAGTTGACCAGAATGGAAAATTACTAAAATAATAATAATGATAATTGAACCATTAACTTACTATTTTTTTTTTGTGTGTGCGTTGCATACTATAGACCAGGGTTCCCCAAACTACGGCCCGCCCTCACATATGGAACGGCCCTCTGAACAATGCCAGAGACATATTTTGAAAATGTAATTTCGAATATATGTTTTAATTATATCAAATCTATATTTAATAAAAAAGGTTGGCTTTTAAAGAAAAAAATATCTTAGGTATTAATTAAATTCGAGGCACTAATAGTTTTAGTTTTAGTTATAAACTCCATACCAACAGTTTTTCCGGCTCCCGGTACACTGTCATTACGAGAATGACTTCTAAAGGCAAATCACTGACGCTACGTGCTGTTTGTTTTTATGTGTGAGACCGCGTGCTGCAGGAAAATGTATTCATATTTAGTGCCTTAATCACTTTTTCATGATTCAGTATTGTTTTTTCTTTTTGTTTTCATTTTGAAATAAAGTTCAGTACTGTTTTACATGGAGTTATCGGTAAATATGATTCAACCTAGCTATCAATATCAGTAAAATCGGTTGGCCGATAGTTATTAAAATAACCTAATTATTTGTTAGATTTACCCACCAACTATATGCATATGGATAAATATGTAAATGTTTTGATTTCACAAAAAAAAATTCATTATTATAGTAATAATGGTCTTTCAAGTAGCAATATTTTGTATCTTGAACAGCAATGCTTATTTGTCTGTACAGTGCATAACAAAATAATAAACCAATGTAGCATTAAGAGGCATCAGATTTACATTTAAAGTCATAAAATCTCCACAATAATACTGGCAGTCACTCCAGCCCGTGTCATTTTTCTGTTACAGACTGACCTGGCCTCCATTAAAGAAAGGAAAAAATACATCTGGCCCTCAAATGTCTAAAAAAATCTATAATTCTGACATTCTTCTGACAACCCAGAACATCTGCGGCTCTCTGTAGATGCACTCATGTAGCACATTAGCTTCTTTTTCCAGCTCATACTTTATAGCCATGATGCTGGTTCCAGTTTACTCCTCCACTCCCTATACTTCTACTCTCATGGCCTTTATTACTCTAAATGTGTGTCCAACTAGTGACATTTCACTGCAGCTCTCGGTTCCAATGGCAACCAAATTTGTCTTTGACCTCGATTTAAAATTTAATCCCAGATCAGAACAGCCATTGGCATATAGCTGAGATTACATCATGTTGACACTATAAGGCGAACGTGTACCAGTGTATCTGGACAGGATCAAATCACAGCCAAAGGTCATTTAAAAAATAAATATCTGACACTAGCGTTGCTTCTATTTTGCTTTCCCTAGTTATTCCCCATTTTCCCATTTAAGCATGTATCTTTCAATATAATTCATTACAATTTTTGTTGATAAACATGTACCTGTGCCAATAAAAAAAATTTTTTTATGAGATTTTCAAAGAAGCACTCCCATTGGATGTCCTGCTGTTTGCTCAGCTCGGGGTGTAAAAATAAAAAGCTATCCAGCTGAAGAACATCTTATCATTTCCTAACACCTGAGGTCACTGATGGATTTCTGCACCATCCAAGAATGCAACAGAGTCAAGCAGCCGAGACAACAATTGCGAAGTTTAAATACCCAGAAGTCTGCTTTATAAATAGAGAAATGCTCAAAGTTCAGCATTGTGCAAACATGATCACCACACAGGTTGCCTCAGACGACATTGTTTTTTTTGGCTAATTCATTCCATTAGTGCATAAAGATAATGCTTCTGTTTTCTACAGTTGCAGTTTACTTAATGAATGACTAATGTCGAGCAGTATAAAAAAACACATGAATATTGGAGATACTGAACAACAACAATTTGAGGTAAGTGTATGATCATTCAGGCACATGGTCCTTGATCCTCAGACCACAGCCTTGTTACATCATATCAATTCAGAAATCTATCACAATCACACTTTTAAAGTCTCCTTGTCTATTACTCTGACTATGATAAGGCTTTTGTGGAGGTGGTAGATTAGTGGTTTAGGCTTTGGGTTACTGATCCAAAGGTCAGGGTTTAAGCCCCAGCACAATCCTACTGCAACTTAGTGCATATGTGACGAATGATAATTCTTTTAAAAGATTGCGTTTTTCTCCACACTTTTTTTATTCCTGTTTCATGAATTCCTATCCTTCTGCCTAAGTCACATTCCAAAGTATTGCCAAGACCCTTCGGTTTGTGTATATTACATTAAGATTTTCTGAAACCCTGTATTCCATGACAGACCGCTTCGATTTATATATAAGATGTGTAGATTTGTGTAAATTGAATTACTTTTAACCATAGCTTTAACTCAGACAAAAAACATCCAAATGCCCTCAATTACAACTCATAATTGCTTGAATTAGTCAAGGCTCCATGGAGGGAAGTAGGAACATCATGAAGAGTTTCTTTAGATATAAATAGAGAAGTGTGTCTCTTATTGCCTAATGAATCAAACAGCAGGATACTTACTAATCTTTAAAAGAAAGAACTACAATTTCTGAATGTGCAAAGGCGGGGTGATGTCCAATTATAAAAGCAAAGTATTTACCATGAGCTGTGTTAGCATCAGGGAAATTTAAGAAAATGGAAACATTATTAATGTTATAGCTCAGTGTTGCTATTTGATGAGAGGAGTGTTAGGTTATTATGTTATCTTTCTGTTCTATCTAACAAAACAAAGACAAAGTCCTCTATACTGTATGAGGAGGAAACTGTGAGAGGAACCAGACTCAAAAGAGAACTCATCCTCATCTGGGTGACACCAGATAGCCATACTATTATAGTTCTGTCATTATTGAGGTTATTACCTGTTCACCGATGGAGACTTGAATACAAAACTGTTTGTGGTAATTACAGCTCTAAGCCATTGTAGCAGACTGTTTATATTCATTACAATCCAAATCCATCTTCATGGTTCTTGAGTAACCTCCTGAAGGTTTCTGCTGTTCAAAGGGATCGATCCTCAAAAACGTTTCTTTACCAATAGTTTGTACCCCAAACCTAGTAAAATATTGCTTAGTTCCTAGTATCCATTTTGGAAAATGTAGGAATTTTGGAAAAACTATTATTAATATATATAGAGGCTCCCCACTTTACCTACGAGTTACGTTCCCAAACGAACATTCATAGCATGAATTTGTTTGTAAGTTGTTACTGTGTTCGTTATTGACTGCCGTATTTTTCGGACTATAAGCCGCTAATTTTTTCCCACTTTTTGAACCCCTTTAACAACGAAGCGGCTTATTTATGAATTTTTCCTGGGTTTTCCTGGTTTCACAAACTTCAAGCCAAAAATCCGAACCCCATAACATTAGACCAATGAAATTTCCGAACGGAAACAAAAAAACGGACCTCACCTGTGTTCTGAGCTGCGCGGCATCAGGAGAAAAAAATTTTTTTTTTAACGAACAACGATGCCAAAAGATAAACTCCCGAGAGAAATAGTTGTGAAAGGAAGGAGGAAGACAGTGAACAATGATTTTTTTTGGTCGGCTACTGTTTAGATACAAGCCGTTGTAACGCATTGAGTCTGGGTGAAGGGAGAGCTCACTAACTCCAGTTGAAACAGAAATCATATAAGCACAGACAGGTTTTTATTTTTCTTGGCAACAGCGTTACGGGTTAGTCAAAGAAACTTAGAAATCAGCATCAGAAAATAATAAGGACATAATCCTCAGTCTTGCACACATGCAGTAATAGCAGAAAAATGCGGCAGCAGGCTATTCCCAAAATACCGCTATGCTCCTAAAGGAAGCGCAACATATTTCACCCGTTACACCGTGTAACAGACACTGTCTTTCGTTTAAGCCTGTGTAAAGTTCATTAGTTTCAATGTAGACATTGCGGCTTATAGATAGGTGCGGCTTATTTATGTTTAAAATAAAAATCTTTGTAAAATTCATTGGGTGCGGCTTATATATGGGTGCGCTTTATTGTCCGGAAATTACGGTATGCATATCGCATATCTCCTAATGATGTAAGAGCTATAAATACTATTAAATAAACAATAAAATATACTAAAACAAATCAAAATAATCGAAATACTTATACAATATTTTGTATTAAGTAATAAAAAAATAATAAAAATGTATAAAAAAAAAAGACTTAAAAATATTCATTCGCCCAAGTCTAATGCGCATCATGTAGATTTGTTACGGTCCACGACTAGCTCGCGACGGCTCTTCACCGTTTTGAATTTTTCCGACTCCAAACAAATTTCACTTTGAGGGCAGGTTTTTCTGTAAAAGTTCGTAAAGTTAATGTTCTTAAAGTGGGAAGCGTCTGTACTGGTATACTAAGCTAGAATAAACATTATGTAACTGAATACTAAAATGAAAATTTCTACAAGTAGTCAAAAATTCAAGACAACAACTCTTTTCTTCCACAAAACCACATGTACTCACAAAAAAAAAACGCAATCACGGCAGTCACTTCATAGACAATGAATCAGGTGCAAAATCTTGCAAGTGTTTGCATAATTGCACGTCTTCGATTTTCCTGATTGCCTTTCTGCCCCTTTCTGCCTTGGATTACCCTTTGACAAAGTTAAACCAGCTTGTTTGCATTTTGACTTCGGTATGCAAGGTTATTTCGATTACGATTTCAATGTATCGGATTTGCTGGTTCCTCATTAGGCTTCCTCATAAGTCTCCTGGAACCATATAATTCAGCCAACTCAAATTTATTGCAGTGACATCGAGCTCAAATTTATCATCAATTCGTCCCTAGGAAGTTCCTGATAAGATTACCGTGAGGCCACACACATTATACATCGCCCACAAGGCATCGCCTCGCCATAGCTTCAGCACACACGATCTGTTTGAGTTCAGAGAGAGGAAATGGTATTATAAGAGCCATTGAAATAAATTCATATGTGCTGAGTTAGAAGATGCACTGTGAGGTGGATTCTAATATGAAGGTCTCAGATGGCCTTGGGTGCAGTTCTACTCCTCTCCTGATATACTGACCTTCAAACTAAGAGCAAATATGGGGGATGGAAAAGGCCGTAAGATAATTATAACCTTCGTTTGACGTTGCTGTGGTTGTAATAGGATTAAACTAGAGGGCGAGTTGCGTGGACACTTCTGAGTTAAGAAAGAATAGATATAGAGTCTGAATGACACTGGAAGGAAGCTACTGCAAATTCACGCGGTTGAGATTATTATTAATTTTTCATGAAATATAATCCAAAAAATGAAGGCTGTTTGGCTTTTCCAAAACGCTGTTTCTAGCCATAAGCAATATACATGTAAATGCAATGTAAATTTCAAATTGAACAAATGCATGTCACTCGAGAGTTGTGGTTCTCAACATATAAAAGAATCAGCACAATTGGGAAGTGGGCGGAGCTTAATCATACTTTCAAGTTACATTTCGGATAATGTTTTGGTCACAAGTGTATTTTTATATAAATATATTCAAATTGTATGTAAATCCAATAATGTATAATGACATTTTGGATGTTTTTCATTTAGAATAATATTTGAAGGTTGTGTTTAAAGGTTGCTGGCATTCAGGTCTAGGATTTTTGGCTGCGGTCAGTGTCTTCACTTGTCCTCCTTCCAGCTTTTCTGGTTCATTTCTAAATTATATGGCTTGCTATATCAATATGGACAAAATTTTGTGAACACCTGACCATAAGATTGGTGTGTACGTTTTAAATATTCCATTCCATATTTAGTCTTTATTTGCTATTATAATAACTCCAACTCTTCTAGAAAGATGTTCCACTATGTTTTGTACTGTGGCTGTGGTCATTTAACCATAAGGGCCTGAAGGTACTGATGCAGGGTGAGGAGGCCTGGGGTGCAGTCAGTGTTCAAGTTATCCTAAAGTTGTTCAGTAGGGTTGAGGTCAGAGCTCAATAGCAGGCCTCTCAAGGT
Source organism: Silurus meridionalis (assembly GCF_014805685.1). Classification (NCBI taxonomy): domain Eukaryota; kingdom Metazoa; phylum Chordata; class Actinopteri; order Siluriformes; family Siluridae; genus Silurus; species Silurus meridionalis. Next base: position 12,985,575 of record NC_060899.1, read on the forward strand.
CTTCCACTCCAAAGTGTGTGCACTATATCTTCATGGAGCTGTCTTTTACAGAGGGGAATCAGATCATTATAAGTCCCTCTGGATAAGGGGGTTTGCTAAATGCCATAAATGTGGCATTTTATTTACAATAAAAAAATCCCAGACAATTAGACCCACTGCATATTTACTGCATTAACAATTCAAAACTAAATCTGGTCCAATTTCTGTCAATTTTTTATTTATTTTCCATTACAAAATTTAAAGCTCTTTCCAATTCTTGAAAAAGAAAATTATAGCCGAAAAGCTTATCTGAAATAGGTGATTTGAGCATTCTTTGCTAATATCTACCTCTTCTCTTATTTCCCCAAATGCCATCATTAGCCATTAAAAAAACGTTATTCTAATGAAAAATGATTCACATAGTAATACCTCCTTGCCTCCCTCAAGCCCCAGAGTTGTCCATTAGGGTGACAATAATATGTTAATGTGCAGCAAAGAGGACACTTTTTCAATTTGTCCCTAATGAGCTGGCATTTAGGGCAAGTGCTGGTGCTCAAACCACATGATTCCAGTGTCCTAACCTATTCCACCCGCAGTGCATCTGTGACATCTCTAGTTTAATTCAACACACTGGGATGTGCTAAGTATCTGATAATTCATAGTAAATTAAATGCAGTGATATTGGAAGGAAAAAAATGGCCTAAGAGATAAAAGATGGAGTAAAGAGACATAAAGTTGCTGGAGCCGGAAGGATCAGAGATAGCAATCAATGGTTTGAGCGATAGAAACTTGACTGCATGCTTAACGTAAGAGTTTCAGGACCGATGAACTCTGTGGCGACTGCTAACAGGAGAAGCCGAAAGAAAGTTTACGTTCATCCCTCATGAGCAAGTGACTACAGTGGTGAGGGAAAACTCCATGATATAATATGAGGAAAAAACCTTGAGAGGAACCAAACTGAAAAGGAAACTAGTTTTCATCTGGGTGACACTAAATCAAATAAAAATGGACTTCAGCTACACTGCCACAAATCACACATCATAAATCACAAAGAATATAAAAGCATAGGCACCAGTGGTGGACGACATACACACACCATGTAGTTGAGTTAAAGTAGAGAGACACTAGGTAAAAATATGACTAAAGTAAAAGTGTCCCTTTAAACTTTCACTTGAGTAAAAGTACAAAAATATTTGCCTTCAAATATACTTAAGTATCCAAAGTAATATGAATTATTATGGCTTTAATGTTTCTCAATCAACTTAGTTTATGTGAAAAGTATGTGGAAATGTTCCTCTTAACACACTGATCTATTATTAGAATGATATTAATGAGTCAAACACTGATTGATATCGAATTAAAATTATCATGAGGCCAAAACCTTTTTTTTCAACTACAAATAAACCCCCAAGAATAAGGCAACGGGTGATGTGTCGAGTTCAAGTCAGGAGTTTCTTCCATCATTTATTCCTCTCTAAAATGTTCTGATTGCTGTTGAACTGCTGTTGAACTGTTTGTTGGTGATAGATAGTAGATACCACCAAGCGCCAATCACAACAAGTTCAAAACAGAGCGTGCGCCCGACCTGATTGGTGAATTGCTGCGTGTTTGACCAATTAAGTTTTCATCCAATAAATAAAAAGAAACAACTGATTTTGCTAAATGTAGTTGAGTAAAATGTAGGATATTTGATTACGAGTTGAAATAATAGACCAATTTTCTTTCTTGTGGACAAAAACAACACACATTCTTTGGTCATGAGTTGAAAACATCATCAGTCTTATGTGAATCATCACTTCTTGTTGATCGGTTCATTAGAAAAAAACACAGGAATCCCAATTTCATTCATTCTTAAATGAACACATGATATGTATCTGATAAAAGTGGCTGGAAGTGGCACAGGTCTGATTTGTGTGAGGAAAAAACATTCCTTTCGGGTTTTATATTAAGGCAGAAAATTGGATTTGTTGTACTTCACCATGGTAATGTGAATGGATTTTTTGTGAGTACTTATAATCGTGGGTTTGGGGATTTTCCATTGTCAAGTACAGACAAGGACAAATTTGTTAGTACCCCTTTATAGGACAAGAAGAACCCACAATTTTCTCTGAAATCACTTGAAATGGACAAAAAGATTTGAGGATCATGCCATATTTCAAAAATAGCAGACTTTAGATTTTTGATTTAAAGGAATATATAATAAACAAAACAAATTAAATGGTTCATGTTCAAATTTGTTGGCACCTCTAGAGAAGAAATATAAACAATTGAATTTTAGTTATATTTCAGGCAATTTGTTTTCTTAATTAGTAATACATGTATTCAACCTTGACATTCTTCTTCTTCTTTTTTGGCGTCCCCCATTAGGGGTCGCTACAGTGGATCATTCGTCTCCATATCCCTCACCACATCCATTAAACTCCTCCTTGGTCTTTCTCTTTTCCTCCTTCCTGGTGGCTCCATCCTCAGCATTCTCCTACCGATATACCCCATGTCCCTCTTCTGCACATGTCCAAACCATCTCAGTCACTCTCATCTCCAAAACTCCCTACATGCGCTGTCCCTCTGATAAACTCATTTTAATTCCTGTCCATCATCATCACTTCAAATGAAAATCTCAACATCTTCAGCTCTGCCTCCAGCTCCACCTCCTGTCTTTATTTAAATGGATAAAAGTAGGCATTCTGCTGTTTGGGACCACTGTAGTTGGCTGAAGGTTCCTTAAAGAACTTTCTTAGCCATTTGTCCATAAATAGTACTCAGAAAATAAACAAAACTTTCACCCATACACAAGTAGTAATAAAATGAAAAAATCCCTCTGTTTTATTGAGAAGGAAATGTTTTTCAGGTTACAGAAAAGAAACAGGTAGGCTGATATAAACATAAACCAATTCAAGGCCATTCTCTTCTCCTCTTGAAGAACAGGACACCATTAGCATTTGCATTCTCGCTGCCTCTGATCCCTTGTTCGATTAAATCAGTCAGGCCTTGGGTATCAGCTCCTCACTTTCATTTCTCTCCTATCAAAAGGGTGATTATGATTTGCCCGACTATGTTTCAACCGAGCAACCGAATAAATCATTTGGCGGAGGGTGTGGTGGGGAGGTGGGTGGGGGTTGAAAACACTGTCATAAATCAAGATTACCATGTCAGCCTGTGCAAAATGTGCAAGTAGGAAAATCAGATTTATTATCTTTTTTACACTCAAGCTGTTGATGATCAAAGCTGCTTCCATTTCAAACGCACGGAAATGAACGAACAAAGAAGAAATTTCCTGTCGGTCATGGTCGTTAGCAATGAAATTATCAAAGTGGGATCTGTTTGATCATACGAATAAATTGTCTTCACCGTTGAACTACAGCCTCCCTTACAAAAACATGAGATATATGCTTAACCAATGGATTGGAATGTGTAAAAAAACATTAGCAATTGAATCTGAGAACTGTTGCGGAAACTCTTTTTTTATTAACGAAGGACAGACTTCAGGGCAAAACAGAAGCAAAGGTCTCCCAGTTCCATCTTTTGGTTGCCCGGAGACTTAATTGACTAGAATAGAAATGTTATGTGGGCGTTACTTAGCTAGTTGCGCACATTAATGCAGATGGAAGGCCAACTCGCACTGGAGGGTTCACATCAGGTGTTATATCACACTTCGTATCGTGACCGTATTAAACTCAACGTTAACATGCAGCGCAATCCATCGGAGACTTGTCAAACTCATGACACCGTTTTATCTGTTGTGTTTATTATATCAATGTACTAAGAAGTAAAAACTGTCAATAGCACAAGGTGCAATAAACTTAAATAAGCACAGATAACGCAATTGATAAAATAGGGTTTGCAATGAAGAGTATTTATTCAATGCAGCTCCATTCTCTTCTTTTGCTAGCACCTTTCTTATTTCAGTCTAGTGAAAGATATACACCATTTGTGAGATTTCATTCAGCGACAAGGGTGTTAGTAAAGTCATGTAAGATGTAGGTGAGGTCTGGGTCAGTCAGCATTTTCCAATTCCTACCTAAGGTGTTCAATAGAGTTGAGGTCAGAGCTCAATAGCACTCAAGATCTTCCACTCTAACTTATATAAAGCACATTTTCCTGGAGCTGGATTTGTGCACAGGGGCACATATAGAACAATGATAATTAAGAACCAAAACACTAAATCACGTGAAAATTTGTCCTAAAATGAGCCCAAGCAAAGAAAACAACCTTGGAAAATAGACAAAAGACAAACAGTGCAGTGAAACCCTGAGTATATTTAAACACCAGTGTTAATGCAGTCAATGTGAGCCAGGTGTGGAATGTGGAATGTGTTTTAGTGCAGTGGGAAACGTACTCCTGTCCATAGCCTTGACACACATCACTATAACGTGAATTGCATTTAAACCGTGCCAGTACCAGAATTATGCAGATCACAAATGAACATCTTTGTCACGAAATCCGGGCTAAACGTTAACTTCAGTGCTAATGGGATGAAGATGATTAGCATCAATTTTGTACGAGTATTATAATGGAACTGCTCCATAGTGATAATTTCTAATGTAGTTTACAATGTGGATGCTCATATTGTCCATTAATAATTCATTTCACTAATTTACCACACAAATGTCCAGAAGCATTTCTTTTTTTTTTTCCTCTCTGAATGGGAACATCTACAGTGAAAAACAAGGCATGCCCACTTTCATCAGCTGTCATCGTTTTAAATGAGGTGCCAGGAACCATATTTATCTAAGCGTAAAGTTTAAATGGAAAATGAACAAACAAACAAACAAACAAATAAAGTGATTTAAAGTAAGCAAGCACTGGAAAAGAAAAAAAAAGTCAAAAGTTGTAAATGATGTTCCTAATCAGAAGTACAGGATCTATACCAAAGATGCTCAGAACAAGTACTACAAGTCTGACACTTGATGTGTCCTGACATGCCATGTATAAAAAGGAAAAAAAATTTGATAAAATGTTAAATAAATAAATAAGGACCAGCTTAATATCTCTTATTCAAGGTCACATAATATCTAAATTAGGCATTGAACTCTATTTTACAATAAATTGGATTTTTTTTTTATATTGTACTATAAATGTCACTGAACTAAAACTTTTAAAATAAAACCCATTATTTAATCACATTACTGTCATGTTTTCTATATACCGTATTTTTCGGACTATAAGCCGCTATTTTTTCCCCACGTTTTGAACCCTGCGGCTTAAACAACGAAGCGGCTTATTTTTTCCTGGGTTTTTTTTCCGGTTTCACAAACTTCAAGCCAAAAAAACTGAACCCCATAACATTAGACCAATGACATTTCCGAACGGAAACGCACCTCACCTGTGTTCTGAGCTGCACGGCTTCAGGAGAAAAAACTTCCATCGGGTGATTTTTAAACGCACGACGATGCCAAAAGATAAACTCCCGAGAGAAATAGTTGTGAAAGGAAAGAGGAAGACAGTGAACAATGACTTTCTTGGTAGGCTACTGTTTAGATACAAGCCGTTGTAGCACGTTAATTCTGGGTCATGGGATCGCCGCTAACTCCAGTTGCAACAGAAATCATATAAGCACAGACAGGTTTCCAAAACTCGTGCTTTTTTATTTTTCTTGGCAACAGCGTTACGGGTTAGTAAAAGAAACTTACAAGGACATAATCCTCGTCTTGAACACACGCAGTAATACCAGAAAAATGCAGTGGCATGCTATTCCCAAAATACCGCTCTTAAAGGAAGTTACACTGTGTGTAACGTGTCTTTTCGTTAAAGCCTGTGTAAAGTACGGCTTATAGACAGGTGCGGCTTATTTATGTTAAAATTAAAAATATTTGTAAAATTCAGTGGGTGCGGCTTATATATGGGTGCGCTTTATAGTCCGAAAATTACGGTAAGTATTTGTTTTTGAAATATTGTTAAATGATAAATTAGACCCAAGAAAACATTTTTTTTCAGTCCATGGCCCTCAATCAAGTTTGCATTTTGGCCCTTTGTAGCAAATATTCGGGCACCTCTGCCCTATTTCCTGTTTGTTACAGTTTTTTGGGTATGTTTTTTTTACATGTGGTTTTCAGTGATATATTCATGTCCAGGTTATGTATGAACTCCCCGGCTTCTTCTTTTATTCTGCCTTTAAAAGTCTTTCAAAATTAATACACCTCCAACAAGACTAATTTAAACAAGCACACATTCAATCTTTCCTATATCTGTGTGTGTGTGTGTGTGTGTGTGTGTGTGTGTGTGTGTGTGTGTGTGTGTGTGTGTGTCTCGCCCCCACACACATCTGTCCCTTTGGGCATGTTTGAAAGCCTGATGTTGATTAGCATGGCTTTGAATAACTGACCGTAGGTCTGCTTGATTAAACACCTGCAGCCATGGCCTCATCACTTCACAGAGATTTGTCGCACACAACTCTCATTTCCACGTGAAAGCAAGAGGTTCACATGTAAGGCCTATTTTTATAACGTATACATGCACCTGCAGTCTGGATCACATGCTAATTAGGAAGTTTATATCAAAATTTCAAAACTATGAGCAAGCAAAGAAGAAATATTCTCCGAAATGTATATATTTTTGGATTTTCTTGGTTTCTAAGCAACAGTATGGGGCAGTTTGTACCAAATATTATTAAATGTATTTGTAATTCATATTATGTTTATCATACAACATAAATCTTTAAACCATGGTTGAAATTACACACAATTGCAATAACATACAGTGTTAGGGAGCTGTTGTAAACGTTTCCTAATGTCCTCTTTGAGCTGTGATGTGATCTACGATGTCCATGGTGTCCAAGCTGATCAGGGAAGAAGTGTGGGAGTGGGACATACATTTACAAGTCAAGAAACTTCTTCTTCTTCTTTCGGCTGCTCCCATTAGGGGTCGCCACAGCGGATCATCCGTCTCCATACCACCCTGTCCTCTACATCTGCCTCTTTCACACCAACTACCTGCATGTCTTCCCTCACCACATCCATGAACCTCCTCCTTGGCCTTCCTCTTTTCCTCCTACCTGGTGACTCCATCTTCAGCATTCTTCTACCAATATAATTCATGTCCCTTCTCTGCACATGTCCAAACCATCTCAATCTCGCCTCCCTCACCTTGTCACCAAAACATCCTACATGTGCTGTCCCTCTAATAAACTCATTTCTAATCTTGTCCATCCTCGTCACTCCCAACGAAAACCTTAACATCTTCAGCTCCGCTACCTCCAGCTCTGCCTCCTGCCTTTTACTCAATGCCACTGTCTCTAATCCATACAACATCGCAGGTCTCACCACAGTCCTATAAACTTTCCCTTTCATTCTTGCAGATACCCTACTATCACAAATCACTCCTGTCACTCTTCTCCACCCACTCCACCCTGCCTGCACTCTTTTCTTTACTTCTAACACACTCTCCATTACTTTGCACTGTTGACCCCAGGTACCTGAACTCCTCCACCTTCTCCACCTCTTCTCCCTGCAACCGCATCACTCCACTGCCCTCCCTCTCATTCACACACATGTACTCTGTCTTACTCCTACTGACTTTCATTCCCCTTCTCTCCAGCGCATATCTCCACCTCTCCAGGCTCTTCTCAACCTGCTCTCTACTCTCACCACAAATCACAATATCATCTGCAAACATCATAGTCCAGGAGACTCCTGTCTGACCTCGTCCGTCAACCTGTCCATCACCACTGCAAACAGGAAAGGGCTCAGGGCCGATCCTTGATGCAGTCCAACCTTCACTCTGAACCAGTCTGTCGTACCTACTGCACACTTCACTGCCGTCACACTGTCCTCATACATGTCCTGCACCACCCTTACATACTTCTCTGACACACCTGACTTCCTCATACAATACCACAACTCCTCTCTTGGCACTCTGTCATACGCTTTCTCTAAATCCACAAATACACAATGCAATTCCTTCTGTCCTTCTCTATACTTCTCCATCAACATCCTCAAAGCAAATAAGGCATCTGTGGTGCTCTTCCTCGGCATGAAACCATACTGTTGCTCACAGATGGTCACCTCTTCTCTCAGCCTGGCTTCCACTACTCTTTCCCATAACTTCATGGTGTGACTGATCAACTTAATTCCCCTGTAGTTACTGCAGGTCTGCACATCTCCCTTATGCTTAAAGATCGGTACCAGCACACTCCTTCTCCATTCCTCAGGCATCCTCTCCCCTTCCAGAATCCTGTTAAACAATCTGGTTAAAAACTCCACTGCCATCTCTCCTAAACATCTCCACGCCTCTACTGGTATGTCATCTGGTCCAACCGACTTTCCATTCTTCATCCTCTTAATCGCTGCTCTCACTTCCTCCTTACTAATCCTATCTACATCCTGCTTCACCAACTCCACATCCTCCAACCTTCTCTCTCTGTGATTTTCCTCATTCAATTTACAAGTCAAGAAACAAACAATATATATTCTGGACATAACCTGAGCAAAAACTATTCCTTATATGGTAATAAGACTTGCAACCAGAGATATGTGAGCCCAGACAAGAACATGCTGTATACATGTACTTACACTGTAACAACCCTTAGACATTGCACAGACACCACAGGGATGTGTGTTAAGTCCATCTCAATTTTAACGTAATTATAACTAAAAATGTATTTTTTCCGGTGTTACAGTTTTGTTACAGTTTCACACAGACAAGTGATAAACAGAGTCATCTCGAGTCTCTCATTGTAACTTTTCTTTTCTTTTCAATTGACCTGGACTGCATGACTGACTACAGTTAACAGCTGAGCCATTATTCCAACCCTGTCTGGGAATGAAAGGTATTAACACTGATTGAAAAACAAAATTGCACCCGCATTACCTGGAGTAGTGAATGAGCTCTGTGTTAAATTGTTAGGAAGTAACTGCGCCAATATCGGGTGGGTGATTCCACAATGGAGCAACCTTTAGAATGCAAAATGAAATCGAAATTGACCGAATGTGGCTCAGTGTGGACAGTTATTTCAGAATTACTTCAAAATATAAGTTGAAATCTTTAGGTGGCCTAGAATTTTAATATTCGATTTTGTTACAATTACAGAAACAATTCTAAAATGATTCTCACTGCATATTGATGCATCTTCAATTATGACAACTCTACACTTTTTAAGCAAACGTGAAACACTTTGCTTTGGCTCAAAATCCTTTGAGATAAAACTTAAACTTGACCCAGTTATCCACTTTGCCCTTTGAGTTATTTTTGAGCTAGCTTAGCAATTTTGTAACACACAGCATGCTAGCTAGCCTATGCCCTTATACGTATTTTACCACAGGATTTGTGTAGACTCGTAGTCAAATATACAGTATTCAAAATGTACACTTATTTAATCCCTTTAATCCAAATAATGTATTTGATTACCTCCTTAATATCTTTAATGTTGTTGAATTCAAGTCTAGGAAGAAACGTTTTCCTTTGTGTTTCCAGCCTAAAAATATCTTACTGTTATCTAAAGTTCAAAATAGCCCTATTGAACCTTGGAAAAGATCCTCTCCAGATAATGCAAGTCCTTAGAGGTTAAATCAGCAGAGTGATACAGGGATTCTGTCTAATACCTTTCCCGTGCCCTTTCATTCTTCAAAGTTGGCTTGACGGGGTTGTGTCGGGTTAAGATTAGCTCTGATATCCTAACAAAAACTCTGTTGTCCTTTAAAAAAGCTGCAGGTAGAACATCCTTGGGATTCTCCACATGTCCCATGTTGTTTGATAGATTCAGACTATTTAATGATATATAAAGCAATTTTTTTATCATACCAAGAATTATTGATTACCTACTACCACAGAATTCAACACTTGCAAGCTCTGAAGTGCATTTTCTTTGCCTTGCATATATTTTCATAGTAATGAAAGCAAGGAACGTCCCATGGATCTGGCCAAACCTCAGGACAGACTGTTCCTGAAAAATGTTAATTTGGAATAAAATATTTTTTGTTTAGCACAGTTTGTTTTTGTGGAATAAAACGTCTTCTCTATGTCCATATGGGATTACACTTGTTTTTTCCTCCCTCCTTTCTCCAAAAAAAACATCCTTTTAGGTGGATTGGCTTCTATAAAAATCCACCATACATGTGAATACCTGTATGTAAGGGCATCTCAATAAATTGTAACCAATGTTCCCAGGACTGGGTTCAGATTAGATCATGATCCTGAAGTTATTTCTAATGCTAAAATAATTTCGATTTTCTTCATTTTTAACGCAGAGTTCTATATTTCTACAAATCTCCCTTGTGACAAGGTCCATTGTTAAAAATGTGGAATTTAGACTACAGCTGGAAATGAATCAAATCAATCTCTAACATCTAGAAATCGATTTGCCTCTATGACTTGCCTTTTTTATTTTTCAAACAGCAGCAATTAAAAAACATCTAAACTCACCTTTATTTATTAAAACACATTGTGTCATAAATAATTCATACAAAATTGTCATTCATTCGCCTGAAAAATATTGCAGATGATTTCTCAGAATGCTAATTGTTGTTAAAAACTGTGTTTACTAAAAAACATACTAGCCCTTTTAAACTAACAGCACCTACTGCCATTATAACACATTCATAAGTATTGCATATTATATAAAGCAACAATGCAGAAACTGTTCCAAGATCCAAGACTGTATTAAAGGTTTATACAACTTTGTCCTCACATGGATTTAAACAATACAACTATTAATTACAATTATTATTGTAATTATTAATTACAAAGTGACCATGAAACTTGTCATTTATTCTCATCTTGCAAGTTATTAGATTTAAAAAGGCACAAGGTATTGAACGCTCAGTTCATTTTTTTATTAAAACGATTATGAAGGCTCTTTCCATTACATCTAATATATCAGCCAATACTGATTAATACTGATTAATGTGTTATCAAGGCAATGTCAAGGTAACACCCTTCCAATTTATTGTCCAAGGTGCAAGAAATGTCCAAGCTGTTAAAATCACCACCCACACACCATATATTTTTAGTCCCATTGATGACAGCATATATAAATATATACTTCAATTTAATTGCACCTGTCTTGCAACTTCAACCGAGATGATCCATCCTGAATGAAAGTGACTTTAATTCCTAAGGTAACATGAGGTGTATTTGAAGCGGGTGAACACGTGATTGAAATGGAAACTGACAAAGACAGCTCGGGAAGGTGAAGAAAATCATCAGGCGTTCAAGAGAGCATGAAAAACCGAAGTGTCACCGAGCTGTATTGCTCTGGCAGCGACCTTAATGCCTGCCACCTCTGACTTCTCACGCTCAATTCGCATCAGTCAGGACAAAGTTTTCAATTGAACCAACATGGCTGTGTTACAATGCCACACACTCAGGAAACACTATAAAGGTATATATAGCAAGAGTTATCACTTTGGGCCAATGATAATGCTTTTATTGTCATTTCAACCCTGTATAGTTGTGTACACAGCGAAATGAGACATCGTTCCTCTGGAACTTTGGTGCTACATAAAACAGCATAAACCAACATAGAGCTACATAACAGAATACAGAGGAACAACAGAAGGACTAAAGTAAGTGTCCTCATCACATAAAGTGCATCGTGTGCAACCTGGTGTAAACAGTGCAAGACAAGACAGTGCAAAAGACAACACAAGACAGTGTAGGACAAATACACAAAACACTACATTTTGGTATAATCAATAGTATGGGTACTACATTAAAAGTAATCCCTACAGACAGAAATAATGCTGTTTTACACCCTTCCCAATGGAATACAGCAGCTAGAATCAATACATTTCTGCTAAAACTTCAGCAACACATACAGCTAATACTTTATGAATGACCAGCCAGAGCTCAATGTCAAGGAGAAATACTAGGTACCAGAAGCACTAGGAAAAAATATCTAATCATAGGATCTTTAGCCTTTGCTCAAATTAGCCTTCTAAACCTTTCATGACCTGATAAAATTAAATATTTGCTCCTGGATTGTTTCCTGGACCTCTACAAAATCAGGCTATTAATAATTAACGTAGCGTTCATGAGGAAAAAGTTTATCTTGAATGTAAAGTTGTAATTCATTAGATATAATAGAAGAATCGTTTATAACTATGAAACCAGATAAATTAGCTTTTACTGTCTTTTTTATTAGCATAACTTTCTTTCTTTCTTTTTCTTTCTTTCTTTCTTTCTTTCTTTCTTTCTTTCTTTCTTTCTTTCTTTCTTTCTTTCTTTCTTTCTTTCTTTCTTTCTTTCTTTCTCCAATCAGAAGTTGTGAATAGCCAATTTCAACCTCAGGCTGTATGCATGTTGGATTTTTGCTGGATTGTTGTTAACTTGAGGTTGCAATTCATAATTCCTTACCTCTGACCAGGATAAAACAAATGGAATGCCCTTTCAACTTGGAATTTCTACTCAGGAACCCAGAGTAGTTCCCTGAAGATCAAAACTGAAACTAAACCCAAAATATCTGTCAAAATATGAAGTGTTACACTTAAGATCAATCAACATACATGCATAATTACATTTACAACGTTGGCTATGTACATATACATCACTCATTACAGTTAGCAGGCGATTTTGCTGCAAACACTGTTTTTTTCCGCAATTTGGATTGCTGCGATTAAGAAAATGTATGCCATTCCAAATTTTTTACTTCCAAGGTAAGTCAAATGCAGCATTCACAACATTTATTGAAGGCAAGTGTGTGTATGCAGCAGCATGTTTGAACAATGCTAGTTTTTTGTTGTTGTTGCCTGTACTTTAGATTCTCAGGCATACATTTAGAACTATACCTGCTTTGATTAATGACACTGCTGGATCCAAGATGATTATAATTTGAATATTACATACAGCTAAGAAAGAAGATCCAAGTGTGTAAAGCACAATTTGACACAAAGTGACAAAGAGAACATCAGCCCTCACACTGCTGCCTATGTGGTGTGTGTTAACCTTGAGAAAAAGACTGACAGTGTGTGACTCAACACATCAAAAAGCCTTAATAACCCGCTTCTGTAGCTGCATGAGCTGAAAAACCAGACTTGTTCCAGACTTTTTCGAGACTCTCTATCTGCATGTAATAGCATATATGGCATAACCACTAGGAGCTGTAAAGCAGGTGGTCATTAGAGGTCATCCAGAGTGGCACGGTGGGCGAAGACGACAGCTTTGAATCCATGGCTGTCTGACTGAGCTGATTTGGTGCTCATTAACCAAGAAGAACTCCTGACTAGTCAGCAGAAAACTTTACACAGCTAATGGAACTTTCAGACGTTAATAAAGAAGAGCAATATTAAATTAACCATGCGAAAAATCAAGCCTGATGAAACTTTATTGCTTACAGTGCCAGTCAAAAGTTTTATTGTTTTTGAGAGACACACGATTTTTCCTATTGTTTTTATGTAACAAACTCAGTGATTTAATGGTATTTTTTATCAAACCTTATGTAGCATGTATATAAAGTTTTTGTTTATATTTGGAGAACATGCTAACTTTTTATAAGAATGTATGTTAAATGCAGGTCAAATAGTAAAATGTAGGTGAAATGAATACTGACCCAACATGGCTACCATTCCATATTTCATCAAAATGCAATTTAAGATGCAGCTAATTGAAAACAATTTCACTATACAACAACACAATGACCCCAAAGCAGGTATCTAAGCTCTTTATTAACTGTATAGAGAGCAAACAGTTAAACTGGATCACTAGGTCAAAACGAAATATCCAAATATTTAAAAAGAAAGAAATGAACTCTTCTTTGTTTGGAGAAATGAACTGCGTAGATGCCAAGAGTGTGTTAAGCTGTTATTCATGCTAAAGTGGGAATTCACTGTTTGGTACGTACCACGGGTTTTAAGTCGATGTGCGGTTAAATTTTGGTACAGATGGGGGAGGAAAAGCAAAACATAAGATTGCTTGTCATTTTTTATTAACACAGTTTATTAATAATAACATCATAACAACAGTTTACATTTAAAAAAATGTTTTCAATAAAATGCCTGCTTGGTTAAATAATAAAATAAATAATATTTTATAATAAAAAAAATTAATAAATCAAATCAAATCTTTTTTTATTATATTGATTATATAGAGTAATTGATTAAATAAAATTAAATAAATGGAAACATTTAATTCAATAGTTTACATATGTTAGACCCCGATTGGGTAATACAGATGTGCATGTAAGTGTGTGTGTGTGTGTGTGTGTGTGTGTGTGTGTGTGTGTGTGTGTGTATGCGTGTGCTAGTGGTATGGATTCTTTAGCTTTTTCAAGCATGCACAAAACAAATCTTATGTACAAAGTGTACAAAGTGAGTAGCCACAGGGAAACTGCATTTTATCTATTTAAAATGTTTCTACCCTTGGAATTATAACCTTGGTATACCTTGGTATTTTTGAAGTTTAATAATAATAATCAATTTTTTAAAATGCACTCAAAGTGCTAGACAGAGAATCTTAACAAACTTAATACATTGCTGATGGAACTCTGGATTTTAACTATGTTCCATGCATAAAAGATTGCATTTGGTATATACTGTATGTGTACGAATATGTATATGTACACCCCTAATATATATTATATACCTATGTCAAAGTAAATCTTTTTACAATTAAATTAACAAAGGAACATGCATATGCATGTGGGATTTAATGAATTAAATTCAGAATATAAATCATACTTAGACAGAAGAAGAAAACTTGGACCTACAAAGATTCACTATTTGGACTAAAGATTAAAATACAACAGGGCATGCTGTTACACCAAAAGGTTTTTAAATTATTCAAATATTTTATTACCTAAGAAAAATATGACTTTTTATTTATTTTACTAATTAATATTGTGGAACATCCATGTGTCAAGTGTGGGAATAATCTAATTAAAGGGCAAATATAATACTATTGAGTATTAACAAGAGCTAAGAATAAAAAAAAGAAAAAAAAAGAGATTGCATGAGTTGATCATCGTCACAAGATCATAGAGAGAAAGTGTGACTAAAAGAGTGCATTGCTTAATGGTCCTATAAAAAAAAGATGTATGACTCAAGATATCATTTTCTCTCCGTACTACTGAAACAACAGGAGGTGAAATGCATTAGTTTTCTGTCTAACAGAGAAGTCAGGGTGCTGCTGATTTGTTTTGTCTTGTGCTTTTGTCTATGTCGTGGCCCCGTGCTTTTGTTTCAGCACTAGACCTGTCCACCGCCATCCTGTCTCATCATTGGTTTATTACCCTAATGTGTTCGGCTGTTTTGTGTTTCACTTTGAGTTATTTCTCTCTATCTACTGTTTCTTTGTCTCATCTCATAGCAAAGACTCAATGACAGTAATCTTGCGTTTCTGAGCTTTTTTTTGCGTGCTATTTCTAGCTAGATGCCCTGGGTTTGACCTCACTGAATTTAGGCTATCCTAGTTTTAATGATATCTGCCTGTTCTCCTAAGCATTCTATGAGCTTTGTGTATGGCTTCTGTCTTTAAAAAGAAATGATAATAATAATTCGACCCTTCAATTATAGTGAAGTAAATATTCCGGTTTACGCAATTCTCATTTAAGGGAAACTCTTCACGAAAAAAAGCTGGATTGCACCTTTAAATCATGAGATAGAGCATCCTTGCAAACAGAGGCGCATTTTCTATTAGTCTGCCATTTAACAACAGCCACTTGAACCCTACCAAAAACGAAGTCACAGCTGCTTAGTGACAAATAGGCTTCAGATAATAGCAATTTATTGAATGTCTCACAAACACACATACACACAAGCTCATATACTCTCAGCTAGAACACATTCTTCTCATAAAGAAGGTGCAGAGCTCTGGGGTACAAGTGCCAAGAGGGATACGTACACCTTGGGGGGAGGTCGACCTGAGAAAAACAAACCTACTGGTGAGACGAAAAACAGAGACAAGAGTTTTTCATTACATAGCAAAGGGAGAGAAAAGTGACGGGGAGTTTGTGTGTGTGTGTGTGTGTGTGTGTGTGTGTGTGCGCACACTCCACTCCACACGACTTCATCGCACTGCTGGTCTCATCTGTTGCGTCCCCATTGTTGAGCTCCAGATTTTAATGTGATGCAACAATCCTTGCTTCTGGGACACCCGAGGGCACAAATGAATCATTAAGCCCACGCATTCGCGCACATACACTTATTGTATCCACTCACGCACCCACATACACACATATACACACACACACACACACACACGTACTGCACAGTCTTTGTACGCACACAATCACTGACACACTCATATCTCGGTGCTGAAGATGTTCTGGCACACACGCTCAGAGACATCTACTTGAGAGACAGCCCAGCGCTCATGTGGACACGAGGGTGCAGCTCTGCGAGCTCGTGTGTACCGATCCCTCCGGAGGAGCCCGTCACGGCGCCACGCTGAGGATGCGTCTAGGAGCATGAGCGCCGTCGGCAAGGAGCATGACATGGTGTGTGAGAAGGCGGTGGCCCTTCTAACTGACCTCTGCATGCACGAGAGCCCCCTGTTAGAGCACAAGACCTGCGAGGAGTTCCTCTACCTCATCAACAACCAGGACTACAGCCTAAACCAACCCGGTAAAGTGCCTTTATTATTCAACTCTATTTTTTTCACTAACCACATATTCATTGAGAAACACTTTTTATCTCACATGGATGCAGGATGTATAAATTCCACATGCCAAATAATTCTCTTTTATCTCAACATTATGTCAAATTTGGGGAGCTGCCAAACATGCTGTTCTGTAGACACTTAGTGTTTCAGTCTGTGCGGGACAAGTACCGATGGCTGCATTCGTGGTCTTTATACCCTGTACACATTGTGTATATACTCTATACACTTTAATATGTCAGTATGATTTCTAACATCTATTCATATAATACGTTGTAACCTCAAGGCATTAAAGGCTACCAACAGAAGCCCAGTGCTCTGAATTCCACCATTCAATGGCAGTAATTTGCAATAAGCAAACATCTAAATGTGGAGTCACTCATCCACTTTAAAAGCTTTATTCTTGTAAGGATCATGGTGGATCTACAGCGTTTCCTTGGAAGTCTGGGTGCAAAGCAGGAATACAGCCTGGACGGGACACCGGGCTCTTGTGGGAAACTGAAGAGACACGTTTTCAGGAAGGTGAGATGGAGGTGGCTCAATGAGAACCTGTGAAACTCCACCTAACGCTTAAAGTTAATGGTATAAAAAGGTATAATTAGGAATCTATTGCATTATTACATTACAAATATTTTTGCAGCCTTACTATGAACTTCATTGGTAGCTTCCAGACGTTGCTCTTCTTAAAACCTTTCTACAGGGAAGCCATCTCTTCTATGAATCTACATAGATCCTTTATTGTATTGGTAACCAGGCTGAACGTTGTCCTGACTGGAAGTAAAACCATAGCAGAGCAGATCCTTAGTCGTGGCTTATCCAATCATATGCATTTTTAAAAATGATTATTCAGACTGCATATTAGAATGAGAAAAGTTTTGTCCTGGATGGAACCTTTTTTCCCCTAATAAATGTATACAGGTAGTCCCTAACTTACGATGGAGATGCATTCCGATGACTTGGAAATATTGTAAGCCAAGACATGGCCAAGCTTACCCAGGAGTCTTAAAGAATGGTGATCAGTAGGGGGCAGTATACTGTAATAAGTTATTAATTTAACAAATTGCAGTGCATTATTTAACAAAACAGAGCAATTACCATTACCTTACAGGGCATGTGAATGAGTGCCGGGTCACTAGTAGAGGGCGGAGCATCTGCTGCTGCATTTGCCTGTCGCACAAAATTGTAACTACTTTTACAATTTTGCTGTATCACTATCGTTAGCGTAAGATCGGAAAATAGTAACTCGGGGACTACCTGTATTTAAATATGATCTGACTCCAAGTTAATTATAAAGAACAAGAAAGTTTGTGTTGTATTTTTTATTAATACACTGGTAAGAAGGGTTGCCAGAGTTGTGCTTTTTTTAAAAAACAAACCAAAAAAACCCCTGAACAAACCCCCCATCAGATTGCTAATTGTGCTCGAATTGGACTGGAACAAGTCCAACTCTTGCGTTATGCACCTGCGACCTTGTCCCTGTACACTTTTACTAGAAATTGGACTGGAACAAGTCTAGAATTGGATCAAATCCAAATGTAGTAAAAAGTGTACGGGAACGAGGTCGCAGGTGTAAAAAAAAACATCTAATAGATCAAACCAATTTCGCCAAACGAAGGGAAAGTGAGAACTATATAGTGCAAGATTGGGAGAGGGAAAGAGGGATAATGGAGTGGATAAAGGATCTCCTAGGTGATGATAAAGACGGAATATTGCAGACATGGGTGGGCACCATGGTGACCCTGTTGTCCAAGCAAAGAATGAACGAAAATAAGAAAAATGCGTCCTCTTTTTTTTGCGGTTCACTTTTGTTTTGTGTGGCTGTTCAGATGTAATCTACTCCGACCTTCAAGAATGGTGCTATTTCATGCAAGCTGGATATTAAGATAAGATTTTTTTTTTTGTAGGTAAACAAAAAACTCACACTTATGGTCTATTTATGTGACTCAGGAAGATGACTGTTTTATTCAAAGAGCATACCCTGGATTGCAGTGGTTTAGCACATTTTATCCTGCAGTCCTGAAATTTTCAACTGCTTTGGGCAGTGTTGCTGCGTGACTAACTGTCTGTGTCAGCTGTGTCCAAAATTTGATGAAAATGCCTTGTGAGGCAGAGGCTAAACCCACTTCTGACAGATCCGAGCTTCTCTCGCCTCCCTGCCACACGGGAAGCAGCTGCTGTATTCCTGTGCACTATGGGGAAGGGATATACTTGTACTAAACTACAACTTCTTAAATATTAAATAACGTTAATATTAGGAGAATTGCCATGGGTAGCGCGGTGTCAATGCCATAATCTAGAGCAGCTATTTTGGATTATTTATTATGACCATTCTGTTGGCCGAGTTGTGGTCAGACATTACTTTCCACCTGTGTGGAAACTTTAATGAGTTTTTATATCCTAAGGCCAGCATAGTATAGAATACAACTGACTTTGAGCTGTATATGGTAGAGAGCACACAGTAAATTCATAGCAATTATAGAATTTTTGGAGTTTGGCATGTGTGTTTGGCAAACCAAATGTATTTTCTGGGATTTTTCTAAGCTCATGCCTTTATTCTCATGGAGGTGTGCCTGAGAAAGAAAATGTCACTTTTACTTATAAAGAATAAATACGTAGCTCTGACTAAAGCTAATATTCCGAAAGTATTTGCACTGTGTACCAACTAAAGGGGGTAATACAATGCCACAAATTGTACAAGCCTGTATAATATCTGTGTTACTACACTGGATGATATTTTCTTTTACAAATCCAATATGAATCACACCACGATGCCTCCGAGGACTGTTTAAAAAAAAAAAAACACAGAGAGGTAGAAATGCCAACACTGTCAGCATAAGGTGTGAATTCTGGCTCTGGCAGTTCCTCAATCTCAGCTACATCACTCAAGTTCCTAATTGGTCTCAGCAAACAATGTGAATAAGACTTGCAGTTCCATTCATGCAATTCTGTTATTATTATTATTTTTTTTTGCATGTACCAGTCTGTCATATTTTGTTCCAGTTTTCCAAAATATAAGTTAATAGCTACATCATCCTCATGAACATTGTCTTCATTTGAGCTTCTTATCCGAGTACATGATCGTCCCCAAATCTGCTGTTTAACATCTACATGCAACTAAATGCCATGTAATCCAATCTGACAAGCTTAAAAAAAAAAAAAAAGCCTAGCTGTATTGTTTTGTCTGCAAATGTGTTCATGTGCACATCATTTGAACAATGCTTCGTTTGAAAGCAAACGCCCTTATCCAGAAAGACCTACAATTATCTCATTAAAGCAACTGAACATTTGAGTGGTAAAGACCTTGCTCAAGGACCCAAAAGTGGCAGCTTGATGATGCTGGAATTTGAGCTCAACAATTACGATGCAAAATGCCTTTAACCACTCAGTTACAAATATTCACACTTGATTAAACACACTGGATATATAGTAGGTCAGCTATAGTCATGCTAAACCAGGTTTTTTTTTATAACGCTATCATGAGCGATTAAAAGAAAAGAACATGCTTGGACAAAAACCAAGTGTGTCACTCCAAAATAGACATGGGTCTGAGCGTCTGTGTTTTGCAGGAGAGATTTACTACATATAAGCAGATTGCTAGCTGTCAGATCCTGTAAGAAATGTCATAGCACTCAAGCAGCCAAGAGAACCGTGCGGGGAAGTGGATGATTTAGTGAAAACAAGAAAAATACAAGTTACAAAGTGCCATCTGGCTCCATTTATGTACAATTCTTTTTGATAATGTACTGTTTCATTTAATGGTTAAAATTGCAGTGCTTTCTAGGGGTTATTTCTAACACCAGGGCCGAACCTAGAAACACCAAATAACCAGTGTTATGCTAACAGACTGTCATTTCTCTTAGCCAAAAATGACACATAGAGTTCTATGCTGTCTTTTTCTTGCAACAGCTGGTAATAGTAAAATCCTGGGTTTTAAAACCAAGACTTGAACATGACTTTGAAAAATGCGAACGCAGTTTTCAACATGAAATCTCTAGGTTCTCAAACTGAACTGTCAATCATCTCAAGAGACATGTAAAGCTTGTAGAGTGAAAAGGCTTAACCGGATGAAGCTCCTTTCTGACTGTGTAGCAGAGCAAACCTCACAACACTGCTACGAATGATTTATCAGGAGTGACAAACCCGCCCATTTATAGTCTGCAGATGTCTACAAACGATTCACTTGCAACAAATATGTAACATCCCTTTCCTCCATAAACCAGCAAGATCTTTTTCAGATGCTCAACCCAGACAGAAAAGCTCTAATCTTGTTGAAAAAAAACCCCACGAAACCCCAATGTGATTGGTGGCTAATTGCAGGTGCAGTGCACCGTTGCAACAGCTGTCTTTTATTAGTCCATATCTCATGCTTAATGCCTTGCATTAGATTTTAATACGACCAAATTTTTTTGGACATTAGCAACCATAGACCATTCATTAGGTTCTTGCTGCCTGCTGCTTTGCATAAAACTGGATAACAACTGGACAGCAGGCAGCTGTGCACTGCAGGCAAAACATCAAAAGCAGAACAAGGAGAACATCAAATAAATCATGCTCCTCTCCCTGTCCAAAATAGACAATACACTATGTGTAACCCGTGCTCTGTGCTTTCTTCTTCACCAGTAAGCCTGCGGCCAGCCTGCACGCTAACACACAACTGGTCCTCACAGTGGTGACGGCAAACCCAATGCAGCAGCGGCTAATTTGCATGATTATTACGTGTCTTTGTGACACCGGTGTAATTGTTACTGTGGTTTTCCTAGGAGAACAAGGCGTGTTGTCAGGAGACAGATGCCCGAGAACCAATTTGAACGTTTTAAGTACATGCTACGCTTGATCGAGAACATGTTAGCCGACTCACTGATCTGATACTGGAGCATGCAAGTATGCTGCACACATACAAATGGCTGAACTGGCCCACCTTTGAAAGCCTAAATCCTCAAGAAGAGTCTTGTACACAAGAGTAGTGTAATGCAGTGTGCAGAGGTGTACACCATGTGAATTAAGGGCACAAATAATAACTTTCAAAATAGAACAAACCTTTTATGGAAATTCACAAAAAAGTATAATAATGTTTTTTTTAACCTACCAGTGGGACAAGCCATAATGTCAAGAGCACATCAGAATGGGGAAAAAATGGTTCTTTAGGTGACCATGGCATGGTTTTTGGTGCTAGACAACGATTCGGTAAGTGCTGGAGTATTGACAATTTTCGTTCCATTTCGTCCCACATAGATTGAGCTGATTGTACTCAAATAAGCACCGTTTCTAGTCATGATGAGCAGAAAAGCATGTCAGAAAGCACAGCTTTAGGCAGATACACTACAACAGCAGAAGAGGAAATTGGTTCTCTAGGTGGAAAGCGTAAACATTTTTTTACTCAAATAAAATAACTGTTACTTCAATAAAAGTATGAGTTATCGTTCTAAAAATCTACTCAAGTAAGAGTAAAAAGTAGCTCATTTGAAATTTACAGAGTTCATTTTTTAACAGCGAGGGGTGGGGTGGAGGATTCTAGTGTAGTTCCAAAAGGACATGGAGATATAAATCTGAAACTAGTTGTTTTTAATTTAATGAACACCTTTACAAATTTAAGTGCAATAACAAAAAACACTGCAGTGATATGAGTTATGCACTGTTACATTGTCATTTATATGAGATAATGAGAGAAACCGCAAATGCTGATGCGTTACTTTCCACCTCTGCCTGATTCTCTGCCGGATCATTTTAAACGTTCAGGTTGGTGCTGGTGGTGTAACAGTATAGGGTATGTTTTTTTCGGACCCCATAATGCCAATCAAGCATCAATTGCATGCCACAGTCTATCTGACCACTCACATTCCATTATAATGGATATTTTCAGTATGATAATGCAGCATGCCACAAACCAAATGTTCAAAAATGGTTCCTTTAGGGTACTTCAGGGCCTCCCCAGTCACCAGATCTAAAACCAATGTGAATCAATGGGAAGTAGAAGAACGCATGATTCGTAGCTAGATAGTTCAGCTGACAAATATGCAGCAATGTAACTATTCAAGAGTAGGGGTAGTTATTAAGAGCCTGGTTAAGAGCCTGGTAATGTATGTGGTTGTACACCATCAAATGTTGTACCAAACATTGCGTCCTGCCACACAATCACAAATTGACATGATAATTTTTTTTCTGCAGTCTAATTTTGACGATCCGATCTCACGGCCATCTCTACTCTATTTCACATTCAGTTTCATCAGTACCTCCCACTTCCCTTGTTAAAAATCGCAAGGTCATTTCTTGCTAGATTGGTGCTGTAATGAATGACAATATGCTTCCATGAATAGATTATAATGTCTGTCTGTGAGTGAACCTAGTGTCAGAGCTAGCTTTCTATATCGAGAGCTCCACTGGTGCGTTTTACTTTTAATGGTTTCTTAGAGAGCACCAAACCAAACCAATATAAAAAAAACCCTTCAGCATGCTAGGTCTGTGTACCTTCTGGTCATTCAATTTTTATCTAAGAAAGACAATTTGAAATATATTTCAGATCCAAACTATATAAAAAGAAAACAAGTAGTTTTCCTGTTTGTTCGTGGAGGCATGGAAAAAAAAGAGGGATTTGGGAAAGGGAACTTAAACAGAAAAGTGCAAGAGGCCAGCAGTTTTAAATCAGAAGTGGGCGGAGCTTATATAGTCTATACAAGAGTTGCATTACCTGATACGTGTAATTTTCTTTCATTAGTTGTGAGTCTATTAGTAGATTATAGATTAGTGATTAGATTAGATTAGTGTCTATTTTACAAAGATTTTTATCGTATTGATTTAAAGAATATTTAATGAAAATCGTTTTATATAAGGTCACTTACACACAAACATATGCACATGGGCCGTCAACCAAAATCTTCATAATAATAGAAATACAATTCTTCCCCATATATACCGAGTGACAGGTGTAGTGTGAGACTACACACCAAACATTACATTTTTATCCAAAAAAGAACTGTTTGATAGAGAGGTAATTGGGTTTGGGTTGTGCTGAAGATTCCAATATTG
This sequence comes from Silurus meridionalis, assembly GCF_014805685.1. Classification (NCBI taxonomy): domain Eukaryota; kingdom Metazoa; phylum Chordata; class Actinopteri; order Siluriformes; family Siluridae; genus Silurus; species Silurus meridionalis. The sequence continues at coordinate 13,009,101 of NC_060899.1, forward strand.
AACATTGTAACTAGGCAAAGGGAATGTTTTCTGACTCAGAAACTATTGTCTCTCAATGTCCTAACTTATTATCTTGACTAGAAAAGAGAAGCATTAGAATGCAGATCTCAGTGATTGGATATCTATGTAACTTAGTCTAAAGAAAATCGATTTAATTTCTATTTTTTTGCAGGTGCATGCCTATTTATTTCCTAGAGGCTTAGAGTGTAGTTTCTATAAATAGTTTGCCAATAAAACTGTTAACAGTGTTGAGCTACGAATTCAGATCATGTCCACATCACACATCGGAATGGAGAAGAAAGTGAATGTGGTTTTGGTTGCCAGACTGGGATTGGAGTATTTTTAAGAATTTTTTTTTTAAGAAATATATATAGAGTGCATGGCTGTCTACCTCCGCAGACATAAAGGTAACAAGCGAAAATCACATTGTCACAGAGCAAAGTGTGCACTTTATTTATTGCAGTGCTATCGCCATTATTTTGTGTTTTTGGCTCAGTCTTATCAAGAGGTATCTACACTTATTACATAGCCTAAGTGTTCTGAAAGCAGTTCACCTTACAGCACTTCTCCCTCAACTTTCTCCCTCCCTTTATCGACACTATCTTTATCCGCCACGCCAGCTGATGAAGGTCCTACATTTTGCAGCGTCCGTCTGAAGGGCCTGTTTAATTTTTTCGCAAAATATTTCTGCGCCTCCATTGCGTTTCTTCTCCATCTCTCTCTGACTATTTTGACAGATACAGTACACACTGATTCTGCACGCTCACACAGAGAGCCCAAAACGAGAGTTGTTTAAAAAACGTCATTGGTTAAGCCCAATATCAATTACGAAAAGAACCAATGGGCTACTGATTAAATGTCTCATGGGGTGGTTTGACTGACTTTTTTGACAAATGCCTTATACTGCCGCAAAGACCCCAGTGCCATCAACCAGTTAAGCAGAATAAAATAGCCTGTTAAGAGTTTTATCGGCAGATCAGATAAAAACAGTATGAGATGTACAGTATCTGACCAAAAAGTACGTCGGCCCAGCAGGAAAATTCCCTGTCTGACTAATGGTCAGTCCACCCCTGCTTACACAGAAAACAGTTTGATTGTTGATTAAAGAGGTCAGAAGAGAATCCCCTAGTTTGAGCGGACAGAATCCAAGCCATTGCGAGCAGAAAAGCATGTCAGAAAACCCCACAATTTTATAATTTAGGAGGAAATGCTTGAAATGGATTGCCAACAAAACTGTTAATGTTAAGCGATGAATGAAATATTTTCAATAGCAAAAAAAGAATAATATGGAGCAAAGTATTGCCTGCTTATTGCACCTAAAAGCAGCTGCATAGAAAAATCAGCTCAAGTGAAAATCAATTCTAGTGGGTTTTTCACTCTGCATAATAGCTTGACAACTCTTCATTGATAGGCTATATGAATCTACAGTCTGCGACTGAGCGATCCAAACCATCCTGAACATCGCTTCTGAGTGAACTATTCTCATTCATTTTTTTGAACACCGTTCCAGAAATATTGAGTTAAAAAACGAGATTGCAAACATGGATACATATCAAATCTAATGTGGATGCTAAACATTATGTTGATGTCTTTTAAAAAACAAGGACAGCTTAGCTCTGAGTGCGTACTTATCACAGCAAGCCCTGGAAATAACATTTAGGGGGTATAAATAATTTAGCTGTGGAGCTATACCACATGCAGATGATCCTATTTAGGTAAGCCTTGGATTGATACATCTCCTAGTAGGTCATGGATTAGACCAAGTGAAAGCAGAGTTGGTGGCCAGCCAGAGACAGATCTATCAAAGAACAAAGGCTTCATTTAATTGGCTTTGCGTGAGCTCATGGAAGAATTAGAAGTTACACAATCGCTTGTTCAGGCTTGACTAGCATACCTGGTATAATTTTGTCAGCTTTGTTAACACAACCAGGCTGTTTACTGCCTAAATTGTCCCTTGGCTTGCTAGTCCATAACACTTCAGTCATTTCCCCCAGGCTATGCTGCACCAGGGGAATTGTACTGCTTACTTTGCAAAGACAATTTTCATGTCCCTCAGCTCCAACTTGTTGGTTTTGCAACAACTGTATCTGCCTTCAGAGATTTACACCCATAATTAGACAAACGTTGGCAATGGTTAAATATTGTGGTCGCTCAAGATGGAGAGAGGTTTTCATGAACACAATGAAACCACTTTCGTGTCAGACATTAGAAATGGCTGATTATTTCCAAAGAATACCATTAAGAGTTCAGCACCCAAACATGCCATTGGGTTACTTGTAGGAAAGGGGATGTGCATTAAAATTGAAAAACACATTATGCTGTCTGTGGCGATTTAGTGATCCCTAGTGCACAGCCCAGAAATCTACAAAAGCTTGAGGGTAATTGCTTGACAGGGGCAATGAAGGAGTCGGTGGCATTAGCAACACCTTCTGCGCTGATTGACTATGAGCATTGCAATTAAATTAGAAGCGAACACAACCGCCTCCTAAGGCCACGCACGGGGCAGGGCATTAGACAATCAGCAGTTTGAGCTTCTTGTTAGGGTTTTTTCAAAGACCTTTTTACGATCTGTACACTGTAATGGAGATACAATAGCCATTAGGTTAACTTCATTACATCGCACGATGTGTATAAAAAATATTAAATGGAAATTTACATACCGTACTTATTCAAGGCTTCTGCTAGTATACTTTCAGCTGCCAGTCTCAAGTGTATATCCCATTTCTAGAACGTCCTTGATATGATTGCTCCAACGTGATTAAAATTCGCCTGTTGTGCTTCGGGTAATTGGACATGATTTGGAAAGGAATACTCTGTCTTTGCATAGACCTCCACGGCTCACTTTGACACGCATTTCTCCATTGCTTGATCCAGGAGCCAGCTGGCAGAAGTATGCTCTGGATCCAGCACAAACATCACCCTTAACTCATTCACCAAACACCTACACACCTGTTTTCTATTTCTAGTCATTATCTCAGTGTGTTTAATCAAGTCACATTTACTTGTACTTTGTGAAAAAAAATTTTTTCCAGTTCTGGTTTTGTTGATGATTTTACTGGGTTTGATATATATATATATATATATATATATATATATATATATATATATATATATATATCTATCCCATAATTACAATATGTACTTGTTAAGTGGTTGTTTGACTATGATTGATCTGACCTGGATTCTTTTTTGGTAATAAATATTGGACTTGCATTTGAATTTGTCCTTAAAGGAACCGAACAGAAGTCATGAAGATCTTTGTACCCTGAAGCTTTTCCTGCTCCCAAAAAAATGCTGTTCCATTCCATAAAATATGCATTACTGAGCTCATTTAAGCTCAATTATTTGAAGAAACCTTGGAAGTAGTGTAGTTCCTGTACCAATCGCTAATACCCCCAAAATCTCCCAGTTCTAGTATATTGAGGCAAACTGTTGCTATAAATCACAGACAAAAAAAAATGTAGAGTAAGCATTTTTTCACTGATGCTTATACGTGTTGTATATTTAATCATACTGTCACCACAATGCAGATCAGATCCCAAGTTTTTGCAATCAATCTCTTACGCTGACTCCTGGCTTATGTGAGGTTAAAACCAAGTGTTTTACAGCACTGAGAATGCATCTGCCCAGTGGCAATTTAACATTGTTAGCGACGTTATCACTCCAATTTCCTGGAATCTGTTGTGTTCGGGAAGCTGTGTTTTCTATGAAAGTGCCATTTGGACTCCCCTTAGGGGATGTGTCTCTCAAACGAGCACAGGCGAGACGGCAGCACACACGAGATGAGAACAAATGGAAGCTGCGTCAGGATGTATCAGGGCTTCAGCAGACAGGAGTGGCTTTAGGATAAATCGCTAGGCTTATTGTAAGGTAAAGAAAGTTCGTAGATCTGAGAGAGGGGTGGGGTTTGGTATACTGAATTTAAAATGCGGGGAAAAAAAAATTCACTCAATGAAATTCTGTAGAGGCATCGAGGGTACTTGCCAATAATTCGGATTTGATGAAAAGATCAAAGTCTGCAAGACATTAACCAGACTTGTAAAAAAAATTGCAGGCAGCAATTAAACTCAAGGTCAGTTAGAACGATCCTTTACCAAATCAGCATGATTTCCTTGGTCATTACCATACATTAGCTCGATCAAGTATGGCACCACTGTACATTTATGGTGTTCATCATTTGTAAAATAAGCTTTCATGCACTGTGTCAGCTGACTGTGTCTTGGTTCAATTAGATTCAATTAATTGCTCATGATCTAAACAGTCATAAGATGAGTCATAAGAGACATAAGAGATAACTGACTGCTAGTTCATGATTAAAGCCCAGATAACAACCGCTCCAATACTCACATATCCAATATGCAATATAATGTAAGATTCCATTTCATTATGATTGGCTATCATGATGTAGCAGGAGCTTCACTGCTAATAGATAATTCACGTCAGAGAAAGACTAATCGTAGGCTGTTTAAAATGAGCCTGAAAAAACACCAAAAGGACAAGACAGATGCAAGTTTTTTTTAATCATTGCAGGGAACATAACTCTCACAACCCTTTAAAATATGAAAAAAAAATTTATTCAGAGCTGTTGAATACTCACATCTGATTAGTCAGAATGTGGAATCACAGGTTTGTGCCTTTATGATCTAATTCAAAGGTGTATGATGGATTGTACATATACATCTACATCTACATATACAAAAAAAAACCCAGATGTAATTATTGATATGGTGAGGTTTTCTGTGCGTAGACATTATTTAGTATTACTAGAACGTCTCCAGTCTCAGAGCTCAAAACTCAAAAGAGTCAAAAGTTTAAGTTTTCCATGAGGCAAAATCTTCAGAATGTAGGTCTTTTTGCTTTTTTCTGCTTTATGAATTCCAAGAGTGAGAAAAAGAGAGGCTGGGAAAGAAGGAGCTCTTTATAGTCGCTACAAGAAGAACCCTCCAGGACGTTCCATGAAACAAGCTACAGTCGTTTTTTTTTTAGAACATCATTTGCCCGGGTTTTTAATCCATGACAAGTAATAGAAAAGTATGTACTACTACATATGTAATGTTAAGATGTAAAATAAAGTATAGAGTAACCTTTAAAGCACTCTAATGATCTTAAAATATTGAATATAAAAATTGGAATCCAATGGATCTAAATATTGATTGCTTTGTACCATCTCCCATGTTGAATTATTGAGTCAGATTTGTAAAGGCTTCAATGTTTAAATTTGTGGTGTAATTCATTATCGGTCAGCAGTTACGGTATTACAAGTGAAATATATGCTATATCATCAGAAAATATATTTATATAATTATATAATGTTAATAATCATTGCACCTAGAATTTTGAAATTATTCTAATATGTAAATATTCTACGTAGAAAATCTGGGTACTGTAGAACATTTATATATCTATTATAGTTTTTCTATTATAACAGTGTCATCTATCTATCTATTTATTTACACTATATGGACAAAGGTTTGTGGACAAATGGCTATAACATTGTGCTTTTTAAACATTCTATTCAACGTTTTGTTCCTATTTGCTGTTATAATTGATTAAGGGTGAGGAGGCCTGGGCTGCAATCAGCTTTCTAATTTATCCAAAAAGTGTTCAGAGGTCAGACTTTACTCAAGAGCTTCCATTCCAACTCATGTAAATATGCATGTCTATCTTCATGGAGCTGGATTTGTGCACTGGGGCATTGTCATGCTGGAACAGGTTTGGGTCTCGTAGTTCAAGTAAAAGGGAAATAGTACCACATCGTATATAATTGTGAAGGACATCCTATATAATTGTGTACCTCCAACTTTGTGTGAACAGTTTGGGGTAGAACCATATATGGCTGCAAAAGTCAGGTGTCCAAATACATTTGTCCATATAGTGTCTGTCTGTCTGTCTGTCTGTCTGTCTGTCTGTCTGTCTATCTATCTATCTATCTATCTATCTATCTATCTATCTATCTATCTATCTATCTATCTATCTATCTATCTATCTATCTATCTATCTACTGTTTCCACATTTACATGTTTTCCAATTTCAACATATCAAAGTCTTTAGGTTCAAGTAATGTTCCAATGGTGCTGATGAGAATACTTGAGTAAAATAATGGGCAGTAAGTTCAAATGTAAATAAAATAAGGCTATAACTTTGCAGTTATGAAGAATCCCATCATTGATTGAAATATGACCAAAATGCACCTATGTGCTTTACTAACCACTAGACATACAGCAAACTTGTCAAATAAATACATTTAAAGCAAAGTCACATCTGGTATTTTACAACCTGGAAAACTGTGAAACAGTGTATGATGTTATGAGTTATTACATTGAAGTTTTGTTATTAAATAATATATAATGATATTTTAGTAAAGGACTTTCAGAATACTGTAAGAAAACTATCAATTTAAATACGTGTAAATGTTTAACTGTACAATATACAATGTTAAACACAGTTTGAGGCACCCATCTGTGTTTCTGATGACAAAATCACTGTAATGTAGCTGTTAAATATGTCATGCCCTGTGAATTTGCTCTGTTAATATGGCTTACGGGAAGCACTTCTTATTCTTTTGGAAATGATTAGGCCTGCAATCGTGCTCCTAATTATACAGACCACACAATCATAATGCAAACCTCACAATGGTAACCCATAGCGCTAAAATCGCTCGATAAGCTGTATGTAATCATCTAGAGAGGCCTGACCCTGGAGTCAACTCAGTGCCGTAGTGGTTCCGGCCTCTAACCATTTTAAGCTGATGGATTCAATTTTGGTTGCTGGAAGTGGAAAAAAATGCTGGTATTCCTCCATGTGTGTGTATACGTTAATGGATTTAGCTGAATATGAATAAAAATTCTGTAGAGAATGCTATAATATATATAATATACTGTACAATACAGTATATGCAGAGAAAAAGTTAATGGACATCTGAATATAAGATTGATATGTGCTTTTTGAACATCCCATTCCACATGTACTCCCCATTTCCTCCACTCTTCTGGGAAGATGTTTCACTCAATTACGTGCATTGTGGAGATTTGTGCTGATTCAGCTGTAAAGACAGGTGCTGATGTAGGTGAGGTGATGAGGCCTGGGGTGCAGTCAGTGTTCTAATTCATTCCAAAGGCTTTTAATAGGGTTGAGGTCAGAGCTAAATAGCAGGCTACTCAAGATCTTCCACTCCAACCCATTTACAGCATATCTTTATAGAGCTGGCTTTGTGCACAGGGATGCTGTCAAGCTGGAACAGGTTTGGGTGTCCTAGATCAGGTAAGGGTTTTCCTTCCATGTAGTAGGAAAAGTGCGTGTCCTGATATTTTTTGTCCATATAGTGTACTTTTAGTGAACATCATCTATCATTGGTCTGTACGGCTAATTAATTGACAGTTGCCTGGTTTCTGCTTAGTCACGTGTTTAAATAAAAATATATGATTATACAAAATATATTGAACGTTTTCTAGATGCCGAGAACTGCCACTTCCATTAATGTGGGTGTCAAAAATGCTGTTATCGGCTAGATTGCTTGAAATTTGATTCTGTACTGAGACCTGGGTGAAGTGAGGTCCCAGGAGATGATGAAAGATACCAGTACTACTTTTTAATCTTTTTTTTTTTTTTAACTGTGGGTAACCGAAAATAAATGCAGCAACCATAGTGGGTCATCATAGGTACCATTGTTACCTCAGTTTTTAGCTGGGGTATAGTGTGTGTGTGTGTGTGTGTGTGTGTGTGTGTGTGTGTGTGTGTGTGTGTGTTGGAGTGGTAGGGGGGGTTCATGTTTTCCGAATGTTTATGTTGTTTTCTGGCAGGTTTTCTGGTTTCCGACCACAGTGGCACCAGTAAGTGGATTAGCTACTCTGAATTTCTATACGTTGTAATCTTCCACTTTTGAAAGTCTGGATCTGTAGCCAAAAAAGCTTTTATTATTAGCTAGAGATAAAAAAATTGGTTCTGGATTTCCTGCAAAAAACCTTGCCATGGCAAGTGCTATGTTCAAATTGACTATGGGCTTGAGTCACTGCAATAATAAATGCACGATTCAGAGACACAACAGAGATTTTATGATTGCCTTTCTGCACAAGAAAACTTGTAATTAAATCCAAGATAATAAGTGTTTTCATTACTGCATCTATCATAGCCTGAGTAAAGGCTAAACGTTTAAACCTCATGTATACTGCATTTAACAAAACCAAGTGAAAACAGAGCTTCTTTCACGTTTGTTTGCAATGCCTGAATGCTGTTTTTAGCAAAATAATATATTCCTTTATTGAAAGGTAGGGTGCGGGGTTTGAACAAAATGTTTTCCTGCACTTACTTTCATATAATGACACTGTGGTGCGAATTTAACTTAGATTACTGCAGATAAAAATCCCAGTTTACCTCTTTGCGTCTTCCTAGCTAAGTTTAGCGTGCAAAAACAGACAATCGGTAAATGTTTAATGTTAAAATACCGTCAAAATATGTCAAAATACCGTTTCTTTTCTTTCTCTTTAAGGGTTTACATTGTCAATGCAATATAAAAAGTTTGTATAATTATATCAGCAGTCAGTTCAATATATGAAGGTAACAGCAGTTTACTTGTCATGAATGGATATATATAAACCGAGTGAATATATTTAGAATGGGAATAAAAAAAACAATCATTGAATACATGAGATAATTGTCAAATAAATACTATAAAGCAATGACTAAATTATACATAAAAATTTTATAGTATAAAATATGGTGTACTGTACACCATGAGTGCATTTGTTTTTCCTATATAGTGGATAAAACTGGAAATTCCCAAGCTCTACAGCTTTATGGGCGATATATCTAAATATTGTTGTGTTAGATCTATTTTAAGTAAATTTGCTTGAAAATAGTGCCTCGATGCTGACTGTCGCTTTCTTTTTATTAAAAAGCTTGGAATTCGCTGCGTTGGCAAAAAAAAATAAAGTCTTGAAATATATTAAGGTTCACAGCAGTGCTAGGTGGAAAAAATATATATATATACAAAATATTCCAGCAAATATGGTGCGAATTCAACATAGCACTGTTCGGATCAAAGCCGGTCTTTATTAGTGTAAAATACGTGTGTCGAGCGTGAACAGGGGATCGTTGGAAATTCAGCTGCTGCTAAAGGGCTTAGATAAACATTAGAGCAGTGTGCTATCATTAATTATTTATCTGTGCCAGCTGGGACAAAGCATCATTATTTTATTATTTCAGAGCTTTTTGTTACTTGTTAAAAAAGTACAACAGCCATAGTAATTTAAGCTGACGTAAAAATATACTGTGTAGAAACTATACAGATGAAATTGCAGAGAATTACAGCATCACGACTTTTTTTTTTGTGTGTGTGTTTGATTAGCAGGTGATTGCCAGGATGTTCTTTCAATGACTATTGTGTAATCCACGGTATCATCTTGAGAGGAACAAGCACTGATATACGAGGTAAAATGGGCAGAAAGTGAGAAGAAGTGATTGAGTTCATTTGTGTGTGGTAATGGTGAAGCGCTCGCGGTTATTTGTCTGAAACGAGCTAAACGCTCCATGAGAAAGATCTTGGTACAGTCCACTCCAGTGGTCCTGTACTGTATGAACCTGATTTTGCTGTAATCTTCCCACTAATGCTCTTCAGTGTGTCCTCAATCATCTCCGGGAGAAAGTGTAGTGGTGGAGAGAATACAAAGCACACTGGCTCTAGTAAAAGTACTTGCGGTCAAGAAAAGTAAGATGTAAGATGAATGAGTTGTCGGGTAAAAAATCCGCTTGAACGATTGCTTTGAAAATGACTTGAGTTGAGTCTACTAAATAATTCTGAAAATGTTATTGTAACTAACCAAATAAGCTATGCACCAACTACATTTCCAACAGTATACAAACAAAGGAAATTTTAGCCTGGCTAGTCATTTGGGTTTCAGTAGATATTTAGCTGTTTTTAGCTACATAGTTAGACATCTAGTGAGGATTTCACTTACGCATAATCCTGAGCATTGCCTACAAGTTGTAGCAGCTTTAGACATATTTAACACAAATTGCAAGCTCTTCTAGAAAACCTAAGTTAAATATAAAGCTTCATAGCTAGCTAGCTAGTCTAACTTGTCTACACGTTTCCATGGATTGAATGCTGAGTTGTAAATTGCTGATGTTTCCACAGGTTTTGGTTTAAAGATTTCACAGATTTTTATTATCATTATCATTTAAGACTTGTTAAATAGGGACATGGAGACACATGTGTCTCTACTGTCTCATACAACACTGTTGATGATTAATCATTTGGTGCCTATGATGTAGATGTTTTGGCAGACAGTCGCTTGGGTCATAAAATTAAATTATTGAAACATTGTAATAGTTTTTTTCTTTTTTATCTTGGCAGATTTTCAAATGCAGTATTTTTCAGCAATCAAAATAAATGTAGCCAGTTGAAATTTTACACTAAGGTGAGTATAATGTTATAATGGTGTATATTATTATTATTATATATTATATATTATATATATTTTATTATATATTTTATTATATATTTTCTCCTCGCTAAACTGTTTCTCAAGCAGATGTTCTCAGCACGACTGTTGCTACGGAAATATCTACTGTAAATATCACAACACTGAGGCGTGTCCTGAGAGTCACATAGAATATAGATTAACATGGCAGAAGTAGAGCTGCTTCTTCCTGGAGACTGAACTGGAAAAAAATGTCTGGCTTTATTGAATCTTTTTTCTTCTCTTTTTTTTTTTGCACTACAAAGACCTGTTTGTGAAAGGGCCATGCGTTAGAAGTCAGAGGGCACTTCAGTAGAACTATCTGTACATGTTGAATTTGCATAGCATCATATTTTTCCCATTGCTTCATATTACGTTGAATGAAATTAAAATCTGATCACACTGCATTATAAAAGGGGTGAATCTCAGTAGATGCTCCATATGTATCTTTAATGTATCGTATCGTTGTCTATGCATCGAGATGCGAATCGCAGTGGTCTCAGTTATGGAGATGCACATCCATATAATATATACACGCACACATAAAACACACAGTTACAGTAATCCGTGTATTTACATACTGTAACATAGTATGTTGTTTTCCATCCCCGGTCATGGGAGATTTCTTTGGTGCTTTCAGTTTACAAAAATACCCATTTAAATAACTGTTAAATTTGATTCTGGCAAAATCCCTCTAGAACAAAAAAACCCTCCCTTTCTCTCTCTCTCTCTCTCTCTCTCTCTCTCTCTCTCTCTCTCTCTCTCTCTCTCTCTCTCTCTCTCTCTTTCTTTCTCTTTAAATCTCTTTAAGATTCTTCAGCTGCAGAAAGAGCTGCTTCAGTGCTTAGAGCCCAAGGTGACAGAGGTATTGATACATGAATCATTAAGAAGAGGAACAGACTAAGCTTGGGCATGTATGACGTGATGCCTTACTCTGAAATAAGCTGGGACGCCTCATATTTATTCAGATCGCCTCTTCGTCTTAGTTCACATGTTGTCACCATATAGGATTCTCTATAGGAGGCCTTTAAGAGAAATTCCCACACAGGTCCATATGGCGAAAATAGATTAATTCTCATTGACTTGGTTAAGGTTCTCCTTTGTGGGCAGCATAGTGCATAACCTTTATACATTTTTAATACAAATCTAGGTTTTAATGTTTTTTTCTCCATATATCATAGTCGTATATAATTACTAGGCACATCATAGCGCTTCTTTGGCATAAGGTCTCCAAAGGGTTCTGAAATGCTGTATCTAAATTGTTCAAATAGATATCTCAAGCATGAAAAATGTAACCTCTTAAAACAGATACCTTACATATACATATATTTCTTGTTTTTCATTCATACATAAACCATGAACTGACCTGTTTAGTCTGGTGCTAAGGCAGTCATTAAAACTTTTGCTCAGTCGATGCTCTAGTGCATTTAATTTACACTAGAATTCGGATAAAGGCTCAGTCCATCATGTTTTATGCCTCCCACCCGGCTCACTCTATGTTTTCCCATCTCCCCTTCGGCAAATGTTTTTTAAACTGTTGTGTCCCACACTGCCCGTCTCAAAAATAGCTCATAGCCATGGGCCGTAGAAACTGACTAATGACTGTATTGCCTACGCTACATGTACTGTACATGTTTCCTTCCCATTTCTATACAGGACTCTGTCTATTTATGGTCATCCAGTACATATTACATTATATTGTACCAAAGCTATAATGATCTTACTGATCATTTAGCTATTGAAACAAAAGCTTTGTTCTCTGCTATATATAAACCATGGGCATTATTCCCTCTTTTCTTCTTATCATGAATTATTTACTGTATTTGAATTGTATAATATTCTTTACACACAAGAGTAAACGATAGTAAGCCTCGCACCAAACTGAATTGATGTTACAGACGTTCAATTTGTCGCTTTTGAACATCTTATTCCACATTTAGTCCCCATTTACTTTTATAATTATATCCACTCTTCTCGAAAGATGTTCAAACTGATTTTGTAGTGTGTTTGTGGGAATTTATGTTCATTCAGCCACATAAGCATAAGATCTGGTACTGATGTATGGTAAGGAGGCCTGCGGTGCAGCCTAATTAAAGCTTTTTTTAAATTTGTTGAATTGACATATAGCGACCAGACTTAACTTTATGGCCAACAATCAGGCATTAACATTATGACCACTTGCCTAATATTGTGTTGCTCCCACTTTTGCTGCCAAAACAGTCCTGACCTTTCCAGCATTAACAGTATTAACTTTTTCAGCAATTTGAGCTACAGGAGCTCGTCTGTTGGATCGGACCACACGGGCCGGCATTCTCTCCCCACGTGCATCAATAAGCCTTGGCCACCTGTGACCCTGTCGCCGGTTCACCACTGTTCCTTCCTTGGACTACTTTTGATAGATACTGACCACTGCAGACCGGGAACATCCCAGAAGAGCTGCAGTTTTGGAGACGCTCTGACCCAGCCGTCTAGACGTCACAATTTGCCCCCTTGTCAGATTATTCAATTCCTTACACTTGCCCATTTTTCCTGATTCTAACACGTCAACTTTGAGGACAAAATGTTCACTTGCTGCCTAATACTGTATATCCCACCCACTAACAGGTGCCATGATGAAGAGATAATTAGTGTTATTCACTTCACCTGTAATAATATTATAATGTAAAAATGTTATGCCTGGTCAGTGTATATAACCGCACTTGTTGATTTGCACAATGCTACGATGCTAAACCGCATTAAATAAACTGCTATACTGCTGTGCACCTGTACTATGCAATAACAATAAAGATGTATGTATTTATAACCAGTTTTCACTCACCACTCACCATTAATATTTTATAAGGCAAAAGAAAAAACATAGCTTGTCATGTTAATGAGAAACTTCACAGCCCATTCATTCAAGTTCATACAGACTTTTTCTCACGTATTTTCCAGAAAGAAATGTCGAATATCTTTCGGAAATCTCACAAAAAAAATTACATACCTATTTTACATTTTTCAATTTCCATTAATTAAGTCAAGTCTGTATTGCATTAATATGAATATATATAATCTACAGTAAAATTGTTATTGTAACTTTTATAGCTGGAACTATTATAAATTTTGCTCTAATATAAAAATAAATAAACTAAATGTGCTTTATACTTGTCACATGTACATGTGATCTTTTTTCTTATATACCAGAGATGTTAGGAAGCTGGTGTTGAGAGCGCAGGGGCAGCCATTGATACAGTGGCCCTGGAGCACAGAGGGTTAAGGGCCTTGCTCAGGGGCCCCAAGATTGGCGGCTTGGCGATACTGGGGCTTGAATCCCTGACCTTCCAATCAGTATCCCAGATCCTTAACCACTTCCTGTGGTAGCCTTACTAATATCCTTACTAACCAATAAAAATTTAACAGCCATGTACTATAATTTGGTTTAGATGATGATAATTATTTCATTGAAAAAATGCTTAACCATCATGCGTTTTGGAAAATGAAGGGGAAGATGAATGAATCAATAGGTTTTAGGATTCACTTTTGTGTTTCCTTGTTTAGCAAATGGTGGAGGTGTGTATGTGGGCAAACCTTCAGCTCTTTACTATATACTGCAAGTGTTCATTTGGCAGGAAACAGTTTCACGAGAAACTATCACCTATTTTGTCAAAGGAAGCGGTTTGAGATTACAGATTTGAACGTTAAAAATAAATAAACTGATGGATTTCCAATAAGAGCTCGGTCATTGCTTTGTCCATCCTAGTAAAGAAAAAGCAATTTCCTTCTACACTGTAGAACCGTTTGCTCCTAATTTGCATCGCTGTGCGTTTCATTTACATCATTACGCCATGCGTTCCGCAGTGTAACTCCAGAGCAGGGTGCAGGAGATACAGTATAATGCTGGTGCAGCTGATAACAGAGAGATTGGTGGGTGGGGGGATAGTAAGAGGGAAAGAAAAAGGGGAGGAGAATGATCTTTAGGCTTCTCTTGTCCTATGCTAGAATGAATGCAGTAGACAGAGAGATGGCAATCAAGGAGGAAGCAGGCTGTGGAGTGGAAAAGGGAAACGGAAGCCACTGCAGTATGTTCTGACTCACTTGGAGGCTGTAGACTAGAGCCAGAATGCTCAGGCTGGAATATTGAATCTAAGCAGCCGTCAGAAAAAAACAAAACATAAAAACACCTCCTCTTACAACAACGCTCGTCCGGTCCTGTGTCGCATGCAGCAACACATCCTCGAATGCTCAGCAAGAGCGCAAAGCCTGGGGAGTGCACGTGGCTTCTTTTCCCTCTCTCCTTTTATGTGCTTACACTCTTGCTTAATCTCATTTAATAAACACAACAGTAATCAGTCCCTTAGGTGGCTCGGCCTATTCATACATGAGGCGCATTATTCATGATGTTTCCCCTGAATATGCATAAGTTCTTTTTTTTATCGTTTCTTCTAACAACAGTCTTGAGCTGTTGCTTTATCGGCGGTCGAGTGTGTAACAGGTTTGTGTTGGTGTGTGTGTGTGTGTGTGTGTGTGTGTGTGTGTGTGTGTGGGTGTGGGTGTATGTGTATGTGTATGTGCTCACACCCTGGGGATTATGAGCCAGTTATTGGTGGTGGTGTGTGTGTGTGTGTGTGTGTGTGTGCATGGACGATCTGCCCCCCAGGATCTTGCTGACTGGCTGCCTCACACTGCCATAGAAACGGTATTCAGGAGCGCAGGCTCATTTAGTCTAGGCACTGGCGAGCGTGAGCATCGCAAGGAACGCGGGACAGAAAAAGACACACAGAGGCAAAGAGTCAGAAAGAGAGAGGGAGACCGAGGAAGTGAGAAAAGTGCGAGCACAGGGAAAGAAAGGCAAACACCGGTGAGTACAGATCATCTGTCTCACCTTATTTAAACGCAAGCAACGAGCAGGTGCTTGAATGGCATTTGTTGCAGTGTGCATGTGGGTGTGTGTTTGTGTGTTTTTTTCCCTCTCTATGTTGTGTCTGGTTAGATCAGAAACAAAGAAACAAAGTGAAGCCTAAAGCTTTTGGAGGGTCCTGGAAGATATGCACTACAATTTTTTAACTAATCGAAGTACTTTGTGCTCAGTTACTTTGATAGAAGAGTGTGTGCATGTGTGTGTGTGTGTGGGCATGTGTGTATGTGTGTGTGTGCAGAACAGCAAATTATGTGATGATCGGTGCCAATGCTCTTCATTGTTTTGTCTATTTCAGCTTGGGTTTTATCAAAGTCTTTATCTCAGGGTACTTTACAACTGACCGATGAGGATCATGTGAATCTATTTAAGCCGTAATGTTTTCCTCATATGCCCTTTAAAGTGGCTCTGTCAATATTTAATCAAAAGGAAATACTTCACAGTTTGCGTCTTTTGCTCTTTGCTTTTGGCTTTGCACACACACACACACACACACACACACACACACACACACAGATATGCAAACGCACACACATTTCCTTTATGTTTTATCTTCCATTCTGCTTATTGATTCCACTCAGCTGGTAAATGTACCAAATCGACCGATCTTGGACCTTTGCGTGCCCAATGTGCCATTCGACATACGATGACATTACAAGTATATATGTGTGTGTGTGTGTGTGTGTGTGTGTGTGTGTGTGTGTGTGTGTGCATTTGGGTTTGTGCCCAAAGAGAGCAGTCATGTCCTCAGGGTGTGTGCACTGCCTCTTTGGTTCTACCTGCTGTGTAATAAGAGTTGCTTAGCTCTGTGTACCTCATAGAGTGTTTATCTCTCTTTCTCTCTCTCTCACACACACACACACACACACGCACACGCACACGCACACGCACACACCAAACATCTGCACAGAAAGCTCTCCTTTTACTCTGTCCTCTTCTGAAGAGCTTAAACGTGCTGCATGTCAAGCATCGCTACAAGTGCAAAATTGGCGAATTTTTGCACTCCAAGATCCCTCACTACGTCTGGGCCTTCATAATTCAGAACTTTTCTGAACACTTGCGCAACCCGAGGAAACCTGCGTACCCTGTGTTCTCCCTATCGCTTTTTTTCCCTCCCCAGTCCTAATACAACCAGGCGAATTGATTTTGTTGAATAATGTATGGTAGCCGACGCTCCATGCTGGATGATACACTGCAGCTCTGTGGATTGCAGGTCTATAAAGAGCTGAGTGGGATCGAGCACAAGTGTGTAAGTGATTTTCACCTGCTGCATGAAAACACACCCGGAATGTAATCCACCATGGCTTGTGGCACAGGGCCAGGCTTGTGGTCTGCTGGGCGCACAGGGCAAAAAGCCATCATGGCTGACATGATGAGGTTGGGCAGACTGACCATGAGGTCACTCTCTCTCGCTCTGTCTCTCTCTGCAGCAATTTATTCGTTTTCTCCCATCTGATATTTAGTTTGCTATTTCTTACTTTTATTAATGCTACTTTAATTACACCGTACACGTATTTTATTTCTGAGTCTCAATTCCACGTTTCCTTTTCTCCTTTTACTTCCTTTCTCAGTTTTCTTGTCTCCGGGTTTTGTTTCATATATTATTTTCTACACGTACACTCTTACGCTTTTACTTTTTACTTCTGTATCCGTCCATAGAATCAGTTCTCCTTCGTTCCTTCTCCATCTCTTTTCTGGATTGCTTTTTTTTGGTTTGTTGTTCAAAAAGGTTACAAGACGTGGGGGAAGCAAAGCGAGCAGTTCTCACAGGTACTATAGCTCAGGCCCTGCAGTGAGTTTCCCAGGCTCTCGTTAAAATGCTATGCGAGCAGATCGAGCTTCGCAGTGATCCCATGTGGCAGCCGAGTGCGATGCGCAAACACACACCAGAGCGCGGAGGAATTGCACAGCTCTTATAAAGCTGCTCGGCTGGCAGCTCCGAACACTGCTTGGGATCCGTACGAGACGTCTGCGTGCTCCCTAGTGTCCTGTTAAAAGCGCAGTCCATTTCAATGCTATTCAGTATGTAGCGAAAAATCAATCGAGGACATAGCAGGGGATCAGTCTTAACTGGCTCTGGCACAGGATTAACAAATAGTTGGAGATCATGCTAGACTCGGTGATTTTTTTCACACTACTGGTGTGATGCAGATTGTCAAAATTGATCGGTATCTGTAGTGAGCTCAGTACTCCATCAATCAGAATTGAAATCGGGAGTCAATAAGTTATCCGGACAGAATTAAGAGTTTTACATTACCGCAGCATGTAGATCAGTGCTAAATTGAGCACGCGAAAGAACATGTACACATTGTAGCAAAAAGCTGCTCCAAAATCTCCTGCATCCATGATCGATGCTGATTGATCAATCTTTAATGGGCTGTGGCAAAGCGAGCTGCGTACAGATTCCAGTTTAGCTTCAAGGTTGCGTCAGAGAGGGTTGTTTTTTTTTTCCCAATACAGAACTTGCAACTGGACTTGAAGAGTTTGGTAAACAGTGAGGAATAAATCACTACAGGGAGTGCTGTTATAATCAATAATAGGGTGTTGTGAGACAGCCAAACATGAAGCGAAGATACATTTACCACCCTATTAAGTTTTGAATAACAGCCTACCTGGAAGTATATTTTGCCTTTTATACCACAGCAATTACACCTTTTATTTAATACATCATTATTTTAGATTTGGTAATAACTGTGTGTGATGTTGTGATCGTTGAATAATGCCCATAAAAAATGTTAGCTCCTGTTATCTCTTATGTTATGGCAGCAACAAACCTTGTTGCTTGATATTGAAAAAACATAATTGTCATGTTGCATGTAACTTGAGAGCCCTTCTGTCAGAAAACGGAATGGACACTGGAGACTCCTTCTGAATACTGTTAAATAAACATCTCAGAGAAAGCTTTAATAAAACCGTTTTTCGTAGACCATATGCCATAGAAGTGCCTCCAGAGATGCGCTATAGAAACAAAAACATTTAAAAAGGATACTAATATAGTTTGTTTTAACACTGGGACCATTCTGAAAGAAAATTAATAAATCCTTCCTGACCAACCAGAATTTCGCTTTGGCTTGCTGTATGTGCTACTAATGACTTTACACGCCATTGACTTACATGTGCCTCGGCAAAAACGTGGCACCAGAATGAGCTTGGAAATGTGTGATCCCTCGTCAATACCGTCTGATCCCTATCGGATAATATAATGCGTTTCTCAATGCAGAAAGTGTGAAAGTAAGCAAAAATAATTTTATTACATCAAAATTGTCATGATACTCATGCCACAGATCAGGTCAAAGGTCCGAAAAAGGAGAAAAGGCGAAATGCCAAGTCAGCACTGCTATCGATTAATTGTCCAGCTAATAAGATTAAAGGGATTTTCATATTTTGCATTTGCATGGTCAGACGTACGTTTAACTCCTTCCCCAATATTTCAGTTGCTTCTGAAGGACAATGCAATTATGCAAATTTCCTGACGAGCTTGATAAAATATCTGTGGCCGCATGGCACAGGAATTGACAAGCAACAGGAGCGATGGCAGGAGGAAATGCCACCTAATGACAGAATGAAACTAAGTTTGAAAATAATGACATTTAGGAAATCGTGAAGCTGTTTTGCTGAGCAGGACTCAGTAGCGAGTATCAGTGACTGTATGTAAACATCCGAATGGCAATTTTTGGGCTATTTTGGACTATTTTATAATAACATTTTAATTGATATATATGTTCAGACATAAACAGTATACTGTGTGTTTGTATGTGTAAATTACATAGACCACCGTATTTGGATACCTGATGTATTTCTCCATCAAATGTGGCTTCTCCATGTTCCTGTTACCACAAACGTTGGAGGCACACAATTGTACAGAATGTCTTTGCATGTGGGGGCTTTAAATTCAAAGTATTTCAGCTGAAAGTTTGGAAAAACAAACTGCCTGGTTGCCAAAAGTGTATAAATCCTTTATGTACTAAAATACACAAATGCTGAAAGCCTGCATAACAGAAACAGACTTATTCAGAAAAAAAAACATTTAAACCAAAAATATACCCTGAAAAGTGTAATTCATTGTTTATGATTATCTGATATTAATAAGCTCCAACCCATTTTTTTAAATGAACATAGAAATGTTTTTGGTTTTTGGCTGCTGCTGTGTTGTCAAATTTAATGATGCATATGTTTTTGTGTTTTGCACAATGTGTGTGCAAATGTAGCAGTGTCTTAATAATTTAGGTATGATATATCATGGGTATCGCTGTATTATTTAATTATTTATTTGTTTTTACTGCAGCCCGCATTGCATAACTTTCCAGTCCGGGAATTGCATATTGATCCACAGACTATATTAAGGATATCTTTAAAAAAATATGTTCTTTGGACTCTAACCTGCAGTTTAATTACAGCTACACTAAAACTGCAGAATTATATTATTTGCTTGATCAAGCGTCACCATCTATTGCAAATACCATATAAGTATTGCATAACAACGTTACAGCACGATGAAGAGACAGTCGGAAGACATTAAAAGCAACAAGATTTGCAATTTACAGTTTGGCTGGTGACATCAGTGATGGTCATGGCTTTAAACGTATTTTTCTTTCCTTTTTTTTGGTTTTGATTTAAAGTTTTTGAGTTCTACTACCATACCAACTTTGCCAAATAAACTCATAGAAAGACTGTAATGAAAAATGCATTATCTATATTTCCCTGAAAACTCATCCCCAGGCCAAAGTAAAAAAAAAAAAAGACATTTATAATAGAAGGCATATCAGCAATACCTTTTTTTTCTTTTTTTTCTTTTTTTGCTATTTGTACAATCAAATTGTACAAAGGATTCTGAGGGCTGTAAATATAAATGTCCCTCAGGTTTTCCCAGGAGTATTTGGTATTTGAAATAAATGTACAATGGCTTTTTCATTCATAAATGCTACAAGTATGCATAAATTAGTATCAAGCTGAGTTAATATTAGAGAGCAGTCTAAAAACGTTCTCTAACGAGAATATAAAAAAAAATCACCCAACAGCAGTCTTCTATTTATCTCTTCCCTTGTAGATTTCTGATGACTCTTCATTAAATATCTATTGATTCCGTCTTTTGCGAACACATTAAAGATCGATCGATCCGAACCCAAATGCACTACAGTTTCCCCGTTCGTAAAAATACACAGAAGGTCTTAATTATTGCTGGGAGGTAGCTAATATATAAGAAATTGTAATTAATGCGCTAATCGCTAACATCACGAAAAGGTTTTTTTTCCTGATTTGATGCACATTGTTAGCATTATACATTTTATTATCCAAAAGCCACTACACTTCCTTGTTTGTCACCTGTCGCTAATCACTTCTGTTCCTCATCACATTGATTAGCATTTGTGCAGAGTATATATTGTAACTAGTCTAAAAAGGCTCCAGTTTTTCATTAAGATTATTTAGCACTTTATTAAACCTTTCCTGGACCTGAATTCTCTCTTTGCTCCTAACATATGCTACTTCTAGAAGCTGTCAGAAGTTATATAGCTGCGTCTAAATATATACAGCATACCATAATTTAGTATTGAACTGCACATGCTTGGATGTAGCTTTTCATTATTGTGAAATAAATCATTTATTCGAGCTGGATTTACAGATTCAACACTTGTAGAAGGTGACTCATTTGCATAGATGACCAGAAATCATAGAATTAATGCCAGTGCATGTCAAAATCTATTGCCAAGCTTCTGCACATAACTACGTTCTTCTACACACATCCCTGCATTTCTGAGGTCCAGCTAATAAGACTTGCCTTACACAGAGCTCTACAAGTCACCTGGTTAATGAGAGGGGTATAACTAGCGTCAGCGTTATTGCTGAGACCACCGGGTGGATTTTGGTGCCGCTTTTAGTTACAACGGTTTCTTTTTGCATTAGCTCCAGGTGCTGTGTTTGGAGGATGGAACGTAGTATTAAGCTTTTGCGGTAAGGTCTCTGCCATATCAGAGCCTTTTCAGACAGACCCAGAGGTGTTTAACATGCAATCAGACAGACTGGTATGAGAATATTTTATTACAAAATGGAATTAAGCAATTACAAGTTCTGCTGTTCGGTAAGTCGCTCAGGATTAAGGGCGCCTGCCAATTGGCATGAATGTAAATGTAAACGTTTCAGAGTTTCACTGTGATAACTTTGGTGCGAATTAAAGAAAATTGGATTTATGAGGCTGCAAATGCAGCATGAACATGGAAATCTTACTTTTTTGAGTGTTTTTAATTTTCCTCCATAATTTATGCTCTTCCCAAAATCACGTTTATTACTTCAAAAGGTTCACTAAACCCATGATCATAGTCTGGGTATATGTATGTGTGTCTGTGTGTGTTTGCACAAGTACGTGTGCCCCAACAATGTCCAAACGTGACAAAGCATTGCAATCAATAATGCCATCGTATAGCAATCATTTCTTAGGACCTTCTCATCAAGCTGGTGTAGAATATGAAGGACAAAGTACACTTGAGGGATTTATTCAATTAGTTTTTATTTTGTATAGCGCTTTTAACAATGAACATTGTCTCAAAGCAACTTTACACAGATAATGTGGTGATAATAAATAAATAAGATGTTCTTTATAAGTGTAACGTTATCCCTGATGAACAAGCCGGTGGCGACTGTGGCAAGAAAAAACTCCCCGAGATGGCATAAGGAAGAAACCTTGAGAGGAACCAGACTCAAGAGGGAACCCGTCCTCATCTGGGTTGCACCGAATGTCCATTTACTGCAGAAATACGATGTTGCGGGGTACAGTGATGGTGATCAGAAGCAAACTGTAGTCCTGAGTCAATGTAACAGTCTGTTGATATTAACTACAGTCCAAATCCATCCTCAAAGCTCCCGTTATTACTCCGGAATTTCATGGACAGTTACATATGTATTTCCCATTCGATTTCACCCCTTCTAATTTCCAGAAGTGCCATGAGGCACTTGTCATGAAGAGCAGAACTCACCTTTCAGACTGCTCTAAATGGTGCTCATACCAGTTGGATTGGCAATGTTCAGTTTGTTGTACTGTGAGAAAGAGCATTGCTGGGGGTCAGGGGTCCAGACTTACATGAAAAGCACATCTCTAAATAATGTCTCATTAATTATGGCAATTAAAAATAAAAAATTTTATATAAATATATTGGCAAATTGTTTACAATTTTCAAAGCCTAACATTCATCTTATTGTTGCGTTCTCAACATTAAATGTAAAAGTATACAGAACAATTAATAGTACCACAATAAATATGACTGTAACAATAGAAACAAAAAAAAGAGGTACAATATAAAAATCGATAAAAAGAAACGAGAATATTGACCTGCTGACAGGTCGGGGAAGTTTAAGAGATTGAATGTGAGACTGGTGCCTGCTGTAATGAATACAAAAAGCCATATTCGAGATGTACACCAGAAGTCCTAGAGATTTCCCACTCACACAGTTTAGATCCAACAACTTCATTTCTAATATTCACATGCAAGTAGAGAATCAGGAGCCAAACACTCTGCAGGAACAGGGCTGGGCAGCCATACACCATATTGTTTAATCTGTAGATTGGCACCAGTGAATTGATGGACACATCATGAAGTCCTCTGACGACCAAATCAAGACAAAATCACTTTCTGCAATCAAGACGCCATCTAGTCAACATGGCATCTAGTCATCAATAATTTTTCTCTAGTGCTTTTTGTGCTCCAGTGATCTGATCCCAGAAAGATCGTTTGCTACACAGCATCTGTTGTCTCAACATGTCTTTTGTGCCTCACGCCTAAAATTGGCACATTTTTGGACGCATGAGACGCGGATGTGAGAAATCGTGTTTGTGCTATCCATAATTTGTAACACCTCGCGCAGCGAGAAAGCCGGTGATGGAGTTTACACACGGTGATGGACACAGATCAATAAACACCACGGGGTTCTATCAAACCCACAGAGTTAGTGCAAAATCAAAAGCGCAGCAGGAAATGAAAACCTGTAGAGGTTCTTGAATCAGACTCGCATTTAGGACATAATGTCAGCCAAGACTAACCATGTATAAGAGCAGGAGAATGCCTCGCAAAGTCAAACAGATATCATAATGGGAAATGTCAGGAATTTTTCATATCATTATCACAAAGTTGCAATTCGATGATACCGATACGTTGGATGAAATTTCTAATCTCTGCATTTCGAAATTTAATTGAGACCTGTCAAGATGCCTTCGGATGAAAGAAATAATTGGTAGCTCCATTTTAAAAAAATCTGCATCTTCATAACATTCTAACACTTCTCAATGACCTACAGCTACATAATGAGCTCAGTATTAAAGGACATTGTAATAAGTTAGAGGTGACTGTGTTTCTGATGGCTTATGCATAATGAACATGACCTTTTTAGATCATAGATGTGTGACAAGCCACGATAAAACCTGAAAAACAGTAAATGTAAACGTATTAATTCGTTACCCAGGGTGTTTAATCAAACCTGTATTCTTTCCTCCCCAACTTTTTTAAAGTGTGCTAATAATGTAGCAATATTCCATCACTGTTTCTCTCATTAAAGTTTCCCAAACTTTTCCATCTAGAAGGAATTTCAGCCTTCATCATAAAGGTTGAAATATTCAGATCGGTCCGAATTAAGTGCCAAAACAAAGGAATGAAGGATGTCAAACGAATGCAGATTGTCAAGTAAATGAAGGCGGAAATCGAAGCGAAGGTGGATGCAGGACGCAATAATTAGAGGCCATGAACTGTGCAACTGTAACGGAGGACTTATTATGTAGTCGAACATCATGCAACATGTTGTCTTTTAGTAGTTATCAGAAAAGTAGGTTAGCTTTTAAAAATTTGCACAACACGTATGAGTAAATGGTACAGTATCTCTAGTCTTTATTCCAAAATCCTAATAATGGCCGAATCAACTTGATTTCCATGGGTGGAGTATTGCAATATATTAAGCGTAATTCAAGGGATCATTATACACTATATGTGCACTAAGAACTATATGCTTTTTGAACATCACGTTCCACATGTAGTCCCCATTTGTTTTTATGATAATCTCCACTCTTCTGAGAAGTTGTTCCATTAGAGTTTGTAGTGTGCATGTGGAGATTTGTGCTCATTCAGCCATGTAGGTGAGGAGGTCTGGGGTTGCAGTCAGTGGTTTATTCCAAAGGTGTTCAATAGGGTTGAGGTCATAAGATCTTCCACTCCAAATCATGTAAAGCATATCTTCATGGAACAGGTTTGGGTTTTCTAGTTCATGTGATGGTAAAGATGTAATGTTATTATATCCAAAAGCAGCTTTTATACCTCCGTGTTTCAGAATTCCTTGTGTTTTTTAAAACTATTTCCTTATCATTTTAGGCCACAATAATTTCATTTTCTTTTTTTTTTTTTTTGCTGCCTAGTGTCCCTCGTTCATTGTTAACAATAGTTTATACTACAAAATTTCCAGCAAGTCTAGGATTCTGTACGAACGTCCTAATCCTTGCCGTCTTAATGAATAATGGACGACATCTGGTGATCCAATCTGCAATCAATGGACTACAATCCCATTTGGACCCTGAACCGTGATACATCTCATTCGCCGATCCCTAATTTCTTTTTGTTTCTTGTTTATGTGCTGAATTATGGAGATCAACCATTCGGCAAAGATGAGAAGAAGTGACAAGGAAAATTAGGTTAGGTTTCTCATCTCACCGGTTTTAACGACCTGTTAAGACGGAGCACCGTGGTATTTCTGCATGACACAAATATCGACTCGGGTGCTCAAGAAAACCTTGGCTGAGCAAAGCAATAATTATCATTTGTGCCTATTTGGATATGCAGCACATGACTGGAAATCTAATCGCACATATTATGAATATTATCATGATGTAGTCATCTATGAAATAGAAAATGTTTGTATTTGAAAAAAGCTTTATTACATGGTATTCATGGATTTTTGACATTCATAACTAATACCTCATAGTAAATGCTTCCCTCTCCAAAAACATCAATATATCCCACTGCTTATACCACTGTAGCTCTAATTAGCTGCTGTTACTGACCCCTGTGGGGATATTTGGGTGTCAGATGGCTCATTAAAACATAGCCATCTCCCTTTTTTTTAAACATAACGTGACTCTGGGTTGGTTATTATTACGTGACATTTTATCAGTTTACCTTTGAAACTTGTGATTTCTTGTAGTTATTATCATTACAGAAGGTAAGTAGGGATAATCATTTTTTAAAGATATAACAAGATATGCAAAAGATTGAAACCAATGACATTTTTATCAATAAACAAAAATGCAAAATTCTGCTTTTTCTTCTAGTTTAAATGGGACAGTTAATAACACATTGTAAGAACCCTTGAATGATGACTTTTTTTCAGTTTCCGCTTCGTACTAAATTTAGATTTATTCATAATTCATTCAGACACTTTAAATCCCTCTTATAAGTAAAACAGAGTACAGCCTGAGCACATCACAGTGCTGAAGATTCCAGTCCTCATTCCAGTGTCTGATATTTCAATTTATACCCTTTTGAACAGTACGCTAAGCCACTATGGTACCAACATTAAGCTCCAGGAAGTAGGAGTCAGTATTGCTTCTGGCTTTCAGCAGTGCAGCTACTGAAGATCACAGATCATTTCATTCAACCAGCAGAAAATGGTGTCAGCTGAAGCGTAACATGATTTATTTTTGCAGCAGAGATCATCTCTCTTTTTTCCATCTTGTAGCACAGCTATTATATATTCAGAACACCTAGTATTTTAATATTTTTTGTATATATTAATATTAATTGTAATATTGTATAAGTGCACAAATGTAATGCAATTATTAGTTTCAATATATACACCTAAAATACTGGTGATAAATTATCTGGCTTTATTTCAAACTAAAAGGTTTATTTTAACACACTTACATACATTAGAAATTCTATGCTAACATCTTATATTTTCTTTTATGGTTGAATGTCTACATAAAGTTTGTGGTCACTTGGTCATCAGGTTTGTATTTGGTTTTTGAGCATGGATTGTGCTTGTAAAGTTTTGTGCTCATTCAGCCACAAGGGTGTTGGTAAAGTCAGGTACTGATGTAGGTAAGGTGAGGAGGCCTGGTGGTGCAGTCAGGTGTTCAATAGGGTTTGAGCTCTATAGCAGGAGCCCTAAAATCTTCCACTTCAACCCATATGTTCATGGAGCTCGCTTTGTGCACAGGGGCATTGCTATTCTGGAGCAGTTTTGGGTCTCCTAGTTCAAGTGAGGTGAAAATTTCATTCAATGACGCCCAAAGACGTCCTCGATAATGGCGTGCCTCCAACTTTGCGGTCGGGGAAACAACACATACAACCGGAAAGTCAGATGTCCCAATATTCTTATTCCTTTAGTGTAGTTTAAACATGTTAAGTGCTATGTAAAGTGTTTGAAAATGAATATTGCTTTTACTGTAGAGGCAAAAACAAGGAAAATATTAGCATAAAATTAGCATAAGCAAAGCAGTGTATGTCTATTTGTACAGCACATGTTTTACATAATGTGATATGGTAAGTCACCTTACCCAATATTCAGTATTTGACACTTTGACACTTGTAGCCATTGTAACTCACATGTAATCCATGTATTTAGAATGAGCTGTTTACAGTTCTATTAATGAATGTGTGGAAAGTATTTTTAATTATAAAAAGAAGGTATGACAGTAATGTAATACTTTTTTTTTTACATTATTGAGATATAAACATCTCAGATTATGAGCTAAAAGAGAGAATTGGTGTTTAATAGAAAATCAATGTCAGCTTTAGGGTTTTTTTTCATGACTGATCAGGATCCCTCAGGTGCTTCAAGCAAAGCTGCAATCCTTTTTTTTTTTTAAGATTGCAGATTTCAAAAATAAACATGAAAATTATGAAAAAATGATCTCAATACAACTTTCTGATTGCTAGTTGTCGAAGAGGATTAACCTTAATGTGTTGATTGGTACCAATAGGAATATCTATTTTACTCGACAAGGTAATGAAAAAGTGAAAAATGGTTTATCTTACACCATTGTCCATATATTGATTGTTCACTCAGGCTGACAGAATTTAGCAGAGTGTCTCTTATTTTTGATGTACAAAAAAATGATAATGAGGCATCCTTGCAGAGTGTTGCATAAAAACTGATTTTGCTAGCAAATGTTACAAAGTAAACATTTTTATTTAAATGTCTAACACACAAGTCTGTGTTATTATAGAAATGATACAAACGATATACATTTATGGTTTGCTTTGCGGCTTTTGACCAATCAGAAAAATTTGCTATGTGCTATGAACATCATAAACAACTGAGCTGTATTTCTACCAATGAAGCTTTTAGCGTTAACACCAACATTTTTCGCTATATTTCTTGTTTTCATATATTTCTTCAATTCATCTTGTGCGTCAGCTCATACGAGGTGGTACCAAAAAGTTACCATACGAGTTTTGTAAAATGCCAACAGATGGCAGCCCAAGGCTGCATGCACAGTCATAGGGAGCACCGACTTTCTTGAGGTCTTCCTGTGTACATCGAGAGCTGAGCAACCGGTGATAATCTCCCCACGTGCATTACCACAACTGCGATTTCATCTTGAACAGCAAGAGAACGAAGAACAAAAGAGCAAACGTGAAATTCTGCATGAAACTGGGCAAATCTACCACAGAGATGTTTTAGATCATTCAAACAACAAGATCTCACTTTCGCACACCCAACCTTCTCGTCAGATTTGATTTGACTTCCTGCGTTTGCCGTATAAGTTAAACATATAACATCATATTCACCATATAAGTTAAAATGACATGCTAAAAAAAAAAAAGTTATTTATTTAACTTAGTAGGGTAATTAGGGAGCATTTACACGAGCTGTCTCAGTCTGTACTATGTTACTATGACAGTGATTAAACCTGTGCATTCAATATTGTAAACCCACACCTTCCAGCCAATCAGAAACGAGTATTCAGACTTACCATGGTATAAAGCTTATATAGCTTTTTGTAACCGTATTCTACTGTACGTCACCGCTGTGCACACATTTCGCACTAACACAGGCCGCTATATACTTGAATGTAACAGATTTCACTGTTTAATATGCAAGTCATGTTTAAAAGACTTTACTTATCCTCATACAACATGGAAAACACTGCAGCCCTGAACTCATCTTAAAAAAGTGACAAAAATTGATATAAAATATTGGTTCTTCCTAGCATACCTACTAACTATATTATCCCTGGATTGATAAAAGGTATCAAATGCTACAAATTTTCTTTTGGATAATAGTGAAGGTTACATACACTGCTCTTCCTCAATAACTCCGAGTGAGCTTGCTGTATGCCTCCAGCATTCTGCAATCTGGGGGGATTATGGGATTTGAGATCTCAGAGAAAACACTGCCCATGAAATACTGCAATCTAAAAACGGTCCAGGTGTGGCATGGAGATTTCCTGGCAGTGCTGATTGGCGCCTCTTTAAAGAGCTGGAGTAAATACTCCTCCTGCGTTTGCCTGGGGTTTCTTGCAGCAAAAAAAAAAAAAAAGTGCTGCCTCACCTCCAATCAAAGCAAGGATAACACCCAAAGCTCCTTCTAAAATCCTTTTCTTGTCCACTTCCGTCAGCTGTCTGCTCTTAAATCCACTCTGATTTGTTCTTTTTTTTGGCAGTAATGTCTATGTTATTTTTATACCGCAGTTATGAAAGTGGAAAGTCTTGGTTTTAGGGAGAAGAAAGCAAAGAAAAATGCAGCCGCAAGCATTTTTTTGGCAGCCTTGTCACAAATATGGAGCCTGCCAACTTTATTCAGCCAACGTATTCGCACCTGGCAGTTGACTGACTAACACATTACTTTCCTATTTCATGCTGGTGACCATCATTTTTGCAGAAAACTTGGAATGGAATATTTGGAACGCAGAACCTTCTGAAACAATGCACTTTCTGCTTTTACACAAGTCACTGTCTGTAATTTTATGATCCATCACTCTAGATCATGTTCTGGGGATATATCAGGTGTCATGAATCCACAGCATGACAAAAGAGGAACTCGAGGGAAAAAAAAGTAATGTATATAGCTGTATTAGTCAGTATAGTGTGAGTATCTCTGACCTCAACCTTAGTTCACTCATATTGAGTGCATATAGATGTGCAATCATTGGTTTTGGGCCTGCCATTTCTACAAAGACTTTATATTTCCTGAAATATAAGCTAGTAGCCTTCTTGCAACCAGATAAGTTAATGAACAATAAATGAATAATTCAGCGACTCACATTCACACTAAGAAATGTGGTCTTTTTTGTTCCTCAAGCTTCATATCTAACCTTGTGATCCTAATGCCAATGCTTGTAGCTAGCTTATACAAATAAAATTTATGTCCCCTAAATTCTCAGTTACATGCATTTTTAATAGTATGTCAGCCCCCCCAAAAAAAATTAGAATTTCAGGTCAAAAACTACAAACTTTCTTTCGGCTTCTCCCGTTAGGGGTCGCCACAGCGGATCATCCGCATGTTTGATTTGGCACGTTTTTACGCTGAATACCCTTCCTAACGCAACCCTCCCCATTTATTCGGGCTTGGGACCGGCACTGAAAGTGGCTGGGGTTGGCTCCCTGACCGGGGATCGAACTCGGGCCGCAGCAGTGAGAGCGCCGCATCCTAACCACTAGACCACCAGGGATCCCTTCAGGTCAAAAACAATAATATTCCAAAATCCCCCAAAAAAACAACATTTTTACAGTTAAAAGCATAAAAAAGCATAAAAGCATGTTGCTTTGCAATTAGTAGTACTTAGTGGGCATTTTTCTTCTAAAGAGCACAATAGCATACTTATAGTAAAAGATGCTGTAGTTTATAATGTCATTTTGTAGATAGAAATATGAATCTAGGGATTTTTTGGTACTTAATAAATAAATTGCAATAAATTATTTGAATCAACAATCTTAACAGTATATGACTTTATTTTTGAAGGCCTATTTCTTGCCGTCCACAAATCCATTCCACACATTTGCCCAGTTCTTTAATTGCATCTCGTCGAAAGCCACTTTATTAGCATTTAGTCATATGCGCTAGCTCCACTATACACTCTCCCTGTAAGTCTTTCTTTCTTTGCCAACCAGAGATAAGCCAATTCACAAGCAAGCAGGTGACCAGGGTGGCGATTGGCGTCTAATGGTCCTGTTTCCATGGAAACCAGGTTATGCTCGAAGACACTTGAAACGAAATGAACAGCCCCCCCCACCCACCCCCAAGGCCACAGTTTGCTCTCCGACTTGTCTTTCAAACAAAGCTTAATTGAATCGGTGGGACTGCCAAAATGGTACCTATGCTGCACATCCAGGCACAACCTAGGTGAACTCTGTGTCTCCGGAGAAAACTGGAAGAAATGAACTGCCTTCGTATTTCATCAGCTGTCTCAAGCTCTAAGGCACAGATATTAATTGGGGCTCAAGATTTTATTTATTTTTTTTGGTCAGAATACAAGCGAGGCATCGAGGCAGAGAAAAAAAAAACATTCATTATCTCCAAGCCTTTTAGCTGATACATAAATCAGTCACTGCATCAAAGATTCCTTGGTTCCTATAGAATTATTTAGGTCATTTAGTTTTAAGGCACAATATTTGTTTTTTATTATCATTTCTTACTAAAAGCTATTAGCAGGAAAACATATTGGACTAGATCAAGGCAATGTGTGCATTATGTTGCTGAGAAAATATGTTTAGAATGTTGTTGATCAACCTTGTTGTGTTCACATGGACCTTTTTAAATAGGCACACACACAACGCATCCTCACTCTTTCAAAATAATTCATAAATAATAATTCCAAAAACACATATTTATCATTGTTATAATGAAGGGGATGAAGCTGGAATTGAACTTATATGGACAGGTATATTTGCCTCATTTAAATGCTGGCTTTACAGACAAAATCAAGTTTAAAAAAAATTTTGAAATAGGTAGATGTTAAGGCCAAAATCCTTAAGGGGACGTGGTAGCTCAGTGGTTTAGGCACTGGCCCATGGCATGACGTCATATCCCAGCACTACCAAACTACTACTGCTAAGTCCTTGAGCAAGGCCCTTAACCCTCCAGCTGCTCAGTTGTATAAGGGGGTGTCTGCCAAATGCAGTAAAAGTTTTCAGAAAATTCTGGGCCTGTTTTGACCCAAACATCTGCTATGTAAATTAATCTAAGCTAAGGTACTGTATTGAACTCTAATTTACTTCCCAAACACATCTTCACTCAGAAATAAATAGTAAAAAAAACATAGCTAAAACTGGTAAGTGCCCAACACAACTAAATGATTCAACAGTCAGCAAAAAGAATGCTGTGTTTAAAAAAAGTGACAAGAAACCAGAAAATAGTCAAATAGTTGAACTAATTTGGACTGCGTAATTGATTAATAATACTGCTACACTTGCTTTGGCTAGCATGTCTGCTAAATAGATGAATGAACAAAGCTAAGGGATTGAACCTATTTGTTTCCAAAAGCATGTACAGTACTGCACTGATTTTCTGATTTCTACACTGACTATGTTTTATAATACACTCTAAGCAACCATAAGGGTTTCTCAGTTTGTGTCTGTGGGGAAATGCTTTAACTTTGTCTACAGAGATCCCTACAACAGAGCCAGTTTGATTCCCCTTGGGAAGCTAAGCACCTACACATCAAGGGCCCTTCAGGAAGCCTTTTCATAAGATTGCGGAGCTTCAAACACCAATAGTCGTGATGACTACTGTAAAATGCTTTGTGTTTCATCAATTGACATTTACTGGGCTTTATTTCTTCCTTTCCACATGGTTGAACAATCTATTAATGTTTTTAATTATAGGGACAATTCATAATATTTCTTCTCAGACAGTGTACATTATAAACAGCTTTTTTTTCATTCTATCAACCTTTAAAAACATGCCATGCATAAACTTTGAGTAACTTGGTAGTTATCGCTTTGCATTTTCTCTAGCCTATGCATTTTAATTTGCTCATCAAGATCACAAAGCAGCAGTTCCAGACATGTCTGGTAAAGTTTTTGAATTCATACTGCAGTTTGCCACATGACTGAGAAGTGATTAATCCATATTATTATCTCAGAGTGACTTAATGAGGTCCAGGTTTATTAAATTATTAAAAAGAGCTGCGTCTTAGCTATATTAGGTGCCACAATGAGCTCACGTTCCCTTATGATACATGATCAGAGCGTGGTAGAGCAGCATACGCTTTTAGTGAACACTTTCAGGACAAGTGAAGTGAACCTAAAACGACGTTCAGTGAAATTTCAAACCCTGGTTTCGGAAGCTTTGTGTCTGACTAGCATTAAGATCGAGTTAGTGGGGTCAAATTACACAAGTATTCATTAATTTATATTCAGATTACCATAAAAATATAAATAAAATCTTTAAAAAACTTTTAAGGGTATTTTATAACAAATATTTCTGTATCTATTTTTGGATTAATGGCTAAAAAGGGTGAGCCATAAACCAGATATTTCAATTACATAAAAACTCTGTGAAGCTCCAACTGTCTGTTAAACATCACTGTTTATTATCATGCTACAATTCTTGTACCTGATCATTATACTTTCTAAAAAAAATTGAATATAAAAACATTTCAAGCACAGTAAACCTGACCAGGCAGCTACTAAGGATGAATAAATGAGTTATGCATTTTGCGGTGATCTGCAGACCAATTTAACAAGCCTCGATTTTTTTCTTAACCAGGTGTGGAAAAATAGGCCCCTACTCATTTTTGCATTTGTGATAACATATTTGTATTTAGTTACACAGTGTTCTTTGGTCCTGACAAGTGGTTGATTGCGAACCTGCAATCTGCAGACAAGTGGCTCATTAATGGAGCGTTAATCGTTGTGGTGGGACGATCAGGCCCACAGGGCCCAAGCTCCCACACCTTTGTGGTTCATTAGCCGTGTCTCCTAGGGGTGGAAAATTATACCAGGCTTCACTTGTCATGTCCACTTGATGCCTTCTGATGGATCTTGCACTTCAGCAGTACATGACAAGAGAAGTAAAGCATGCAAGACAATCTAGCTGGATCATACAGACATGAACATATTATGAGAACGTTGTACTGGACTTTGAGAATTGTGCATGACCACATTTATTTTTAATTTGTCTATTAATTTAAAGTACTTTATTGATCCCACAGGGTAATTGTTGTTTCTTTGCATTTCCCAGGGAAGTTAGGAAACTTGTGTCAGAGCACAGGGGCAGCCATGATACTGCCCCTCAAGCACAGAGGGTTAAGGATCTTGCTAAAGGACATAGTGGGAGCTGGGGGATACCGGGGCTTGAACTCTGACCTTCTGATCAGTAACCTAAAGCTTTAAACACTAAGCCACTACCTTCACTGTTTGCTGAGCCTATGATTTGAATAATGGTACTGCTGTTGAATTCTTTATTCAGTTCCAGTGTCCAGGTCTTAAGATTAATAATAATGCAATCAAATTTTCAGCAAAAACTTGAGGATAGAATACACTGACTTGAGGATAGTTCTTTACATTAATGTCTTCTGTGGGAAGATTTCTCCTGGGTCCATGTTTTGAAACAGTCAGGAAAAGCTGCACAAAAAGCCAGAGGACTTTTCACTAACATTTCTCACTAAAGTATTAAGTTGGATTGGGTTTTTGGGGGATTTTGAGAATGAGTAAGAAAACAAAATTTTTTAACAGCTCTAATGTGAGTTGAATTTGTTTTGTGGACATTAGCATTACTCTGAAAAATGTAAATGGGAGAAAGATATCTATAATATCATTAATTTGTAATCAGGGCAAATTCGGGACGTTTTTAAATAAATAAATAAATATACATATAGACTTCATGATAAAAACAGTACCTCACTTTAACTGCATGTAAGGGTTCATCCCTCCACCTCTTTCTCCTTGATTCATTTTCTATAATTGCAAATCCTATTAGGTTTAATCCCTGCTATAATTTCCATTTAACATATGAATGGAATAGAGAGCATGTGAAATAACGGCCACCTGAGAATATCGTGTGACTGTATTAAATTGTTTTACAGCTTCAGATGCTTCGGAACCTCATTATCCCCAGCTTTATATTGCTCACTTGTACGTGCTAAAGTTCTAGAGAAAAGATTTGACAAAATGATCCCACCCACCTATTATCATCTCTATTATCCCATTATTAGAAATTAAAAAGTCCTAAAAAAAAGTTAGATATTATTTTTTTATTACCACTAGTATAATTGCCAAGTTAATATGTAAAGGAACACTAATTGAGTTGAATTGAATTACTGTATTAATAACTGCACAAATGCTTTATCCATATTACGGGCTGAATATAATAATATATTTTCCTGAACTTTCTTTGCAACTTTGCAGGGTTTCTGTTCGCCTATCTTTTGTTAACCTTTGTTGTCTTTTGAATCAATAAAAGAAGTTAATATTGTTATGGCCGCAGAAAATCAGGCAAATTAAACAATTCACAGTGCCAGAAACTGTTTCTGATATGTCATGTAATGAAGGTGAAGGCGGATACAAATGCCTTTCCACTAAAGCTATTTAAAAAATTTTTCAATTTAAGAATACTTTCTTTCGGCTTCTCCTGTTAGGGGTCGCCATAGAGGACCATCCGCATGTTCGATTTGGCACATGTTTTAACGCTGGATGCCCTTCCTAACGCAACCCTCCCCATTTATATACTTATTTTTTCCAACCCAACTTTTTCAAGCTGTGTTTTAGTCATCAAATTCAAAATGACTATTTATTTATTTATTTTTGGAAAATGCTAAATTTCCTCCATAAGCATTTAATATGTTTTCTATGTTCTATTGTAAATAAAATAAAGGCTTATGATATTTGCAAATCATAGATTTCTTTCTTTCTTTCTTTCTTTCTTTCTTTCTTTCTTTCTTTCTTTCTTTCTTTCTTTCTATTTTTTTTTTTTACACTATATATTTTTCCCAGTTTTTTGGAAATAGGGTTGTACCCTTATGCAAACTACGATAGAAACAAGTTGAAAGAAGTGGTCACTTAGTGGTTAAGGCATTAAGTTAAGAAATTCTGATTGGTTGGTTATGAGTCCAAATGCCAGAATCACTTAACCCTCTTAACCCTCAACTTCAAACCAACGTGAGACAGTGAGTGTCTTGAAAGGTGAGACGTATATACTTGTGCTAACTACAGGGCATCATGATTGAGGTGCAAAAGTTCATGTACTGTAAAAAGACATGTGAGAGTTTAATAGCTAATGGGAAATGTAGGCCAGAGCCATAATACTGACAGCTTCTTTTTGAGGAAAAGCTCTTAGATGCTGTTATTCCGATCTTGCCATCTATTGGGAATGGGAAATGGGAACAGGACAGACATTTCATATGACAAGATATGAACCTGTTTAAGTCTATCAGCCACAGAAACTGCACGTTTTGTGTTTATTCCACCGGGATCTGTCTTGGCTATTGACACTTGACACTTGTATGGGCACGGGATCGAAACAGGGACCCTGTGATTCTGAAACCCTCCCCTGCTACCATGCCATCCTAATATCAAAGTTACGAAGCATAATTAATACAGCCGTTATTATTATTCCAGGATGGTAAAACTTTTTTTTTTGTAATAATGGAGCGTAAAAACTGATTAGTTTAATTATCACAGATTGGCTATTAAGACAAGGACATGCAATGTCATGCTCCACACTTCTATATTTTCCCTTGTGGTCTGCCAGCGAAAAGCGCTACGGTAAACTCAAGGACAGGGGGTTGAAATAAACATGGGTTACAATATACAGTGTACAGTAACTCATAAAATTGAGTACACCCCTCACATTTCAGCAAGCACTTTAGTATATCTTTTCAAGGGATAATACTATAGAAATGAAACAGGAACTTTTCAGAACAGTCAATGTGCAGCTTGTATTTCAGAGTAAACATGTGGCTTTGCATGATTAAGCAACCTACAGCTGTTATCACTTAAAGTGTACTCAATTTTGTTGCCAACTATTTTGACAATAGTGGTTGTATGTTGAGTTATATTCAGAGGACAGTAAATTTATACTGCTAGACAACCTGCACATTGACTACTTTAAAATATATCCAAGTATGTAAGGGGGTGTACTTACTTTTGTGAGATACTGTAAAAAAAATAACCTGGTTATTGTGCACGCCCTGTTGAAAATGTTATGTTAGTTATAGTCATAAAATCACTGGCTTGCTGTTATGAGGGCCATCTTAAGTAGTTGATCATTTCACAACGTCGATGAATCGTTTTCCAGTAACAACATACCATGAAGTGTTCTAGCCCCCTTCTACTACGGCTATTAACATTTTACATTCAAGAATAACATAAAAAAGTTTTTAACGATTTCTAGTAGTGGTTGATTAGGTTTTTTTTTAATCAGTTTTCATGAGTTTGTTCTTACTTATGTTGCAGCAACTCGAAAGTTGTTTCATCACTTACTAATGTTTACCTGTGTTTGGCACATAATAGTGACACTGGAGATTCTTCGAAAAAACATGTTACTACAGAAACAAGTAGGAACAATTGGTCTTTTAGTGGTTAAGACATTAGATTTCTGATTGGAAGGTCATAAGTTCAAATCCCAAAATCATTGTGAGGCCTTGAGGAAGAATCTTAACTCTCAGTTGCATCCATGATATCATTGTAAGTCACTCCGGACAAAAGTGTCTGCCAAATGCCCTAAAAATTTAAGGAAAAAATAAACATATAAACATATTAAACCAAGTGCATTTGAATTAGAGCCAGAACTCCTGTTTAGTTCCTTGACCAATCACAACAGAGAATTCAGTAACAGTCAGATATTTGGGACTGGACTGACACAAACACACATGGTTTAACCCCCTTTAACAAATAATTGCTGCGAAGCCTAGTGTCCCAGTTATTTTTGTGTTATCTTGTGTTTATTTTTGGTTTTTCATGAACATAGTCCTGGTGAAATGTTTGTTCAGTGGGTTCTGTAGTTCTGTAGTTCTACTGTAAGGATTGACTTTACTTGTTAGATATGCATGCAATTCATTTTTTATGACCAATAAGCAAAATTCAAACAGTAATGCAGTTGTAAAGTGCTATAAATGTGCAAAAGCCACTGATATGCAGGGCTACAAATGGTTACTTTACAAATTCTTGACCTTGCTCATTTCGATTTTTGTGTCGGTTGAAATTACATATTGACTGCAGGTTATCAAAGAGGTTATCAAAAAAAAAAAGAAAAACAGAATTTTCTTTTCTTTTCTTTTCTTTCCTCTCTACAAAGCGGAGTGTTAAATAAGCACTCACAGTAAGCACCAACTGCTAAGCTGGTCAAAAGGCCCCAGCTGTGCTGTCAGCACACAGGGAATGGAAAGTTGACGTCTAGACAGGCAGACTTAGTATTGCTTTTTCAGATTACAAGGGGAAGCCATGGACAGGATGATGGTGTTAATCTACTGGCAGAATAAATTATTGGTTCTAAACAAATCACTCCTTCATCCAGGCTTATTTGTGAACCCTACAGAGTGGACATATGATTAAGAAAAATCTCTAAGGCTTTGTCTACACTAATCCGGATTAAATAATTCATCAAAAAAAGGCTCACAACATTGTTTTCAATCGTTTCTCAAAAGTTGCTCATCCACAGTAAAACGTCTGAAAACGATGACGTTTCTGCACTGCGCATGAGTAACATGTAAGGTGCTTTGACCATTATACCCCATTTCCGTCTGATGTTTATTTATTTTCTGGCTCTTCGAAACGTTGCAGCAATGACAAAAGATGCGTCATAGTTTTTGAAAACATTTTTTACAGTCCACACTGAGACTCGAAAACGTGTTTTCAAATGTCCCCATTTTAGAGATTGTTTGCAAAAAGCTATGTTTTCGTTGACTGAAATTGCCACCTTAGTGTCGACGAAGAGCTAAAATATGTCAAAAGCATGGAATATCGGATATAATCATTCAAGAATTGTCACTGTGCTCATGTCTGGTGTGTTCTCGTTTATATATTATTCTAGCATTAAATAATGTTAAGTTTAATTACCAATCAGACGCACAGAGGAAATCTTGATATGAAGTACCATTCAGTTTGCTGTTCCTCGTGTGAATTGCACAAAGCTCATTGTCTTTCTTGTTTGAATTGTTTAACATTTTACTCATTAAATTCTGACCTATGTCATTGTTCCAATAAAAGGCTTTGTGGAAAAAAACTGACTTAGACTTGGCTGCAGACATTCATGTGTGCCTAGAGATTTGGGTTTCATTTGCCTACTCAACAAGCACTGGGATCCCTCCGTGTGCATTACTACAGATAAATCACAATAATCAAAGCCAGTGGGCGATAGAGGACCTCGGCTTCAATAAAAAGAAACAAAGTCAATCTTTCTTGCGCGGTCCGCTCGTCTCGGGGAGAGAGAGAGAAAAAAATTATAATTATCCTGTCTTGAGATTATTTAAAAACAAACAAAACAAAAAAAGAAATCTCCCGGCAGAGCTCACGGCGGCATGCTGAATGACAGTAGCGTCGTCACTTCTCTTCTGCCTTTTTATTTTGTATCCGTGTTTGCATAGTGCTTGTCAGCATTCCTTGAACCTCTCTAGCTCATTTCTGAGCGTATTCTATACAGGAGTAAATGTACGCTTCATCCCTCCTACATCCACTCATGGGCATTTCACAGATGGTAGCATTGCAGCATCTTCCACTGGCATTGTTTCTTTGAAAGAAGATTACAGGCCTATAGCTATGCTGTATGAGTGATTAATTACATTGCAGTGTATTTCTGTGTGGGTGTGTTATGATCGTCTCTTTTCAATAGCCTTTTCAAATCCCCTTGTTTTGCCAACTGAGGAATGCAGATTTCCTGTGAAGCCACCCGCCAGTGAACTTAATGTCAGAGATGATATGTGCATGGCCAATATGTCTATAGCAAAGAAAAATATACTGTATGAATGATCCTAAACATGTTTCTGTGTCTCTTGCTGTCTCTACCATCTGTTTCCCCAATACCTTTTCTCGATCTGCCTCCTCCTGGCTACAGACGTCACTGCTGGCATCCCCATCGGTGTGCTCGTGGCGTGTAGTTTGGCATTGCTGCTGCTGGTGGCATTAGCTTCCTGGAAATTGTGCTGGATACCTTGCCGCAATAAGGCCGTGACATCCACCAGTTCAGTCGCCCTGACCGCAGACAGCTACCCGTCCCCTCAGCCGCTGTCCCGTGTGCCCAGTCCCCAGCAGCCCCTGGTTGGCATGGCCATGGAGAAAGTGAAGGAGTCGCTGACACCCATGGGCTTCCTGGAAGCAGCCGTGAAGATCAGTCACACGTCGCCTGACATTCCAGCAGAGGTGCAGCTTTCCATGAAGGAGCACTTCCTGCGGCGCACACAGCGCATGCAGAGACAGACCACAGAGCCAGCCTCGTCTACCAGGTAACGTAAAATCTATTCATCTATCAGAACAAACATTATAATACTTTTAAAATAAGCTTCACTCTTCTCCTTCACTAGAGGAGTGTGCTTGTTGAGATTTGCGGTCATTCATCAAGGATGTAGTAAAGTCAGGTGTTGGTCAGGTAGGTGAGGTGAGGACTCAGCGTACCAGTTCAACTCAAAGGTGTTCAGTGGGGGTGGGGTCACAAAATGTGGTAAATTTTGGTAAATTTCTCAAGAATGATCCAATTTACAGTTTAATTAACTTATTGAGACGTAAAAAGTCGTATATATAGATAATATGTCTTTAATAAATTAGATTTCTTAAAACACTAATAGGTGGTCCTATAACTAACATGGTAAGTGACCCAAAACGTGTGCAATATAACCAACTTTTATGATAATAGTGTTACAATACAAAGCATCTATCTAATGCTCAAAATATTTGTATTTGTATAATTGTATCTGTATTCAGAACTAAATCTAAAATAGGAAACATCGAACTCAACTAAAATCCACCACCAACATTTGGGGAAAAAAGATTGAAATGCCCGCCCTGTCCACACTTCCTCAACCTCAGCTACATTACTGAAGTTATTACTTTTTGTTGGTGCTCACAAGCTATTTTTTCTAATAAATTTCATTGGTTTTATTTTTTCTAATATGCTTTATCGGCAAACTTTATCACATTGTAATCCTGACCTGAAAGAAACAAACAAAAATTCCATATCTGACTGCTCAGCATTCAGCCTTGAATATATAAACATCCCGCTTTTAACTTCAACTCTTTCTGCAGGATCCTGTTTGCTCGTCTCCACAGGATGTAACATGAACTATTATTTCAAGTGTTCAGCAGGGCATGTTTTTCCATCTCTTCATTCTGCATAATGTATTTGGACTTGTTTACCTCCCTATTTGATTGACACTGTTGCACTGTCTTACAGTTTATTAATTTATACTTATAAACTAGTTTTTCACAAATTGCGCATCATTTTGGTGGAGCTTATGTACCGCATCAACAAGCCAGACTGAAAAAGAGCAGAGCATTAAGAATGGAATTATCTAAAAGAACGATATGAGAGAGAGGCTTGTGTCATAATAAGACCCAGAGAAGGGAACAATAGCTGACTGAGCAATAACAGGGGCAACATACCTAGTGGTAATAAGTGCAAATTGCAAATTGCAGACTGGTGACAATAACATCCTGGTAACCATGGTTACAGTTTTCCTGGTAACAAGGAACGTCCCTATAATGCTAAAGATGTCTCTGGTGCTGAATGGTACACACAGATGTATATGTGTGTATGTGTGTTTTTTTACAGTGATGACAATATTGACCGACTGATGACAATAACATCCTGGCATAATAGTTATGGCCTGGTAACAATGAAAGTCCATATAATGCTACAAATGTTTCTTGTCGTGAAAATGTAGACAGATTATATAGAGTTTATTAAGGTGGTGATATATGACCTCCAACGATATATGTATTTTGTCTTGTAATTTGTAACAACCTGTTTCACAAAAATATAGCAACATTAAGCATACATTACAGTACCTAAAGTACCTAAAGACATAAAATAAACTTCACGACATTATTTACTCAATAAAAATGTCAGCATGGACACACATCTGCGCTACAAGATTAATTAAACACTTCAGGACGTCCTGGTGTTCAAAAATAATAAACTATGTTCAACTAAGTTTTTTTTTTTTTTTCCAAAACAGAATGCCCTATTGTATATTATACTCTAAAAACCCAATAATAAAATCCTGAATTCTATAAAATAATGTCTCTAGTACTACAGTACCTGAGCAATAATGAATTTTAAGCTTATTAGACGCTTAAACAGTAGTATCCTTTAGTTTCTTGTGTGTTTTGTTCTCATTAAGATTCTTCTATGCTTTGTACAATAATAAGACACCTTTATGACAAAGCAACAAGTCGGGGGGGAAAAAAGGTTGTCTCATTTACAGTTTCAATTTATTAAGCCTATTTACTGTGGAAACTGGGAGAGTGCAGTGATGTCAGGGAGGTCAATCATTTCCAAATTGTTCCAGCGTCGCATCAAGCACAATAAACAGAACTAGCAGACTGATAGAGAGAGGGGGAGAGAGAGAGAGAGAGAGAGAGAGAGAGCGAGCAGCTCGGGGCAGATGGAAATCAGTGGTGTCATGTAGCGAATGTCTTCTCGTGCCAAACAAAATTGTTCATGTTGCCATCATTGATTTTATGCATGTCCTCTGATAAAAACCAGCTCTTTCTTATGCTATTGTGTAAACCGCCTCGATTTGCCACAGGAAACAAATGCAAGGGATCGCTTGAAGTAAAGACAGCCTCATAATGAAGCTGATTTCTTTTTAACAGTGGGACAGAGAAGCTTTACAGAAACCAAGATTTCTAATAAGCAATGCAGAGGTGACAGCAGTGAGGAGAAAACATCCTGAGAAGTCTAGGAATCCGACAGAACAAGGAAACTGTTCTGGGATTTAAAAAAGAAAACATGAAGCTGTAGAAAAGAAATGACAGACAGTACTAGGTCTACTCAAGGGAGGTATAGTGTAGTGTAAACAAGTTGTGAGTAAGAGCACCACAGCAGCAGCGCTTAGGTACAAATCTGTTTTGAAAACTGCAGGTTTCCTATAGGAGCATCCACAGCAGCAGATATTGAGAATCGAATGCAAGAAACTCTGAGCAAATAATCATTAGAAGCTTTACTGGTACTTTTGAGCCGAGTTTGAAACAAGAGTCTATACATTTCTAGTCGGATCAGCCTGTCCTCAAGTTTGTCCAAGGATAGCATGTGCCACACTGGTAACGTCTCTGAAGCCATCAGCTGTTTGAAATTGCAGTTCTACAAACCTAATTCCAAAAAGTTGGGACACTGTGTAAAATGTAAAAAAAAAAAGCAGAATGCGATGATCTGCGACGATCTCATCAATCCATATTTTATTCACAATAAAACAAACATACAAAAAACATAGTAAACGTTTAAACTAAGAATTTATACCATTGTATCATTTTGAATTTAATGGCTGCAACAGGTCTCAAAAAGTTGGGATACATTTACCACTGTGCAGCATCACGTCATCTATCTGTATACATATGGAAACTAAGGAGACCAGTTGTTGAAGTTTTAGGAAAGAAATGTTGTCCCATATGTGTCTGACACTGGATTCTAGCTGCTCAACAAATCTGGGTGTCCCATGATGTGCTAAATGTTTTTCAAACAGTGAAAGATATTGTCTGCAGGCAAAACAGTTCAGCACCCGACATGCTAATGGACAGTCATTCTATTGAAATAGATGCGATATGCAGTTATCATTGTTTTGCTCATACAGTATATGCAAGGTCTTCCATTTTAAAGGCATTTTCTGGATGGAAGCGTCTAGATCTAAAATCTGTATATACCGCACTGATGGAGCTTATCTTTTGGTGTCCCATCCCAGCTTTTTTGAGACATGTTGCAGCCATCGAATTCAAAATAACCCTATATGTATATATATATATTCAATATTTTTTTCCATTTTAACCAGTGTCCCCAAATTTTTGGAATTGGGGTTGTACATAGTTATATTCTAAGGGACCTTTCCTTTCACATACACATAGTGTGATCTGAAAATCCGCAAGCATTATGTGTATGTTTATACCAAGCACCTCAGTGTGTGCGCTGGTAAAGTTAAATAGTGACGATGCTATAGAGAAGAATAGAAATGAGAAAGGCATCCAGCTTTAGATCAGTGTCTTTATGCCAATGCTCTAGCTATGAATCCTAGTATCATAGAGACTAAATTCATTTTAGTACAGGACCAGGAACTGTGCTGAATAAAAAAGGTAGCGTGATCTGTAATCCATGCAAGCAGCAGTAACAGTGGTGGTATTTGTCATTTAAATTATTTATTTCCCGCGAGCCCATAATGCTATATTGATAACATAATTCACGAGTTCATGCTCTCTAAAAATGAAACTTTCATGTTTCTGACTGGTTAATCCTGCATCAGTTGGCAGCCAGTAGACTGTGACTAAGCAAGTAAAAAAAGGAATACGTTCATTAGGTGTCTTTACTGTCCTTTTATTAACATCACTGATGCGGTATTTTGCTCTATTCAAGCTATTCCAAATATATACATACCATTTTAGTGTCTTCTCAAAGGACAATACTATAGAAATTAAACTTGGATATATTTTCGATTAGTCAATGTTCAGCTTGTATAGCAGTGTAGATTTACTGTCCTCTGAAAATAGCTCACCATACAGCCATCATTGTCTAATTAACTGGCAACAAACGTGAGTACACCTTAATTGAACATGTCAAAGTGTCAATATTTTGTGTGAGCACCATTGTTCTCTAGCACTGTGTTACTCCTTCTCGGCATGGAATGGTATATGGCTTGGGTCCTCAGACTTCTAACTACAGGTAACTGCTACCAGTTAGCACACTCTCCAAAAAACAACACAGGCTTAGATTAAACCTTTGCTAACACCTACAGTAGCATAAAGCTTGCAAGGTTACTGAGCATTTCTGGCATTGAACCAGGTATTTGTTTTGTTAATGGCTTCTTAGCCTTGTTCAATCTGCCCTTTGCTTTGCCTGATTATCAGCTTTGAGTGTGGCTTCACCTGTCTTCTTCACTCGATAAAACGGTGCACTTTGATTATAGAATTAGTGAATCATTTATCTCCAAAATACTCTGTCCTTTACATCTGCATCTTTCAAAACCAACAACCGGCATCTCTTCGCTTCACTACATACATAAACATCTAACTTGGCCTTTCTCTTTTCCTCCTGCCTGACAGCTCCATTCTTAGCATTTACCTTCTAGCAGTATACTCCATGACCCTCCTCTGCACATGACCAAACCATTTCAATCATGCCTCTCTCACCTTGTCTCCAAAAAGTCCTACCTGCCCGGTCATTTCTAATCCTGTCCATTTTAGCCACTTCTGATGAAAATCGCAGCACCTTCAACTCTGCCCTCCCCAGCCGTGCCTCCTGTGATTATAGAATGTTTATATGGAAGGTCAGAATAATTGTTTTGACATGAAACGGAACCTTTGCTATTTCCACATGGGCGGTTAATGAGGTGATACTGGAGAAACTTTCATATGGATTACAGAATCAGAGAATATTTGTTTTCAATGTGAAATGCTTTATTTAAAAGTAGACATTTTGAGGTTAAAAGAAATGAT
The DNA here is from genome assembly GCF_014805685.1 of Silurus meridionalis. NCBI lineage: Eukaryota > Metazoa > Chordata > Actinopteri > Siluriformes > Siluridae > Silurus > Silurus meridionalis. The sequence goes on from NC_060899.1 coordinate 13,053,995, forward strand.
ATATATATAATTATTATATATCATTATTTGTATTATTATTCGAATGAGGTATTGTTATTATCTGTACAATGAAAAAGGACACTAATTTAAGTTTGTTTCTTCGTTATGAGTAAAAAATGCCACATAACGCGTCGGCACATTTGTCGTCCACAGAGGGTTAATTGCCGGTTGTGTGCGCCATTACGGATTTTGGTGCTGATTTGAGCCCATCAGTAAAACAAAGTTTGAATCTCGCCTCCTTAATATTTATTTCTTTATATTTTTGTATAAAAAAATGGTCAGACGGAAATGCGCGCTGCATTAATCACGCGTTAATGAAATTAGTGCTGTTAAAATAAATTTGCGTTAATGCGTTAACGCGTTCATTTTGACAGCCCTAATTAATATTTATATACAAAACAAATTGCAAATTGTTACCTAATGAGATAAGTAATGAGATAATAATAAGATAATAATAATGTTACACGTAATAATAAGAAAAACTATTGACATTTCACCAAATAGATTAAAACTAAAGTAATGAGCTTGTTTTGAAAAGTAAGAAGCAGAAAATACATATATTTGTGTAAAAAATGTATGATAGTAATAAAAGTAAAAATTTATCTTAACTCTAACCAATCAGAATTAAAAAGGCATAGCTTGTGGGTGGTAGCTCAGTAGTTAATGTGGTTACTGTAAGGTTACTGATTGGAAGGTCAGGGGTTCAAGCCCCGGTACCGCCAAGTTGCCACTCTTGGGCTCTTGAGCAAGTGCCCAAGAGCCCAAGAGTGGCAACTTGGGCTCTTGAGCAAGGCTGTATCATGGCTGACCCTGCACTTTGACCCCAGCGTCTGAGCAAGCTGGGATATGCGAAGAAAGAATTTCACTGTGCTGTAACTTATATGTGACAAATAAAGGCTATTCTCTTCTCATTCTTCTATACTAGCATTCAGTGATTCTAGGCTACGGAGAATGGAATTAAAAGGTAGTTCTAAAACTGTTAGAGATACCTAACTATATTGCTTACTAGACCTTTACACCACTAAATAAATAATTAATTAAAACCAAGCAGGCTGTGCTGTTATAGGAAAGTAGTCCGTGACTCAGCTCAGAGTGAAGCCAAGTTACTGTTACCATTCCAAAATGTTGATTTTTCCGATGACAGCATGTCCAAAAGTGTTTTATGTTTTGCCACAGCTACTGGCAATGATTCCTAATGAAAATATAAGATTATCCCATTTATAAATTTTATGGACCAAAGTTTGTGGACACCTGGCCATAAGCTTGGCATGTGCTTTTTGAACATCCCAGTCCATATTTAGTCTTTATGTGCTGTTAAAATAATAATAATGTTCCACTAGGTTTTGGAGTGTGCTTGAGGAGATTTGTGCTCATTTATTTACAAGGGTGTTAGTAAAGTCAGGTACTATAGATGTACAATATGTCACAATGCTCTGATGTTGGATCCTACTTTCATAAATTTACATTTGCGGGATTTAGCAGCTGCCCTTATCCAGAGCGAGGTACAAAGTGATTTAAGTCTCTAGCAATAAAAAATAGGTACACTACCAGGAGTGGGGTTCGAACCCACGCGGACATATGTCCATTGGATCTTAAGTCCAACGCCTTAACCACTCGGCCATCCTGGTAAGCCTAAATGTTAAGCAAACATCTCTATACAGAAAGCTTCTTGTTTTTGTCTAACATCTCTTACATCAAATCTTAAAAAGCATTAGATAAAACCTTAGACCCTGCACTTTTAGAGCTGCTATTACAGAAAGCTTATTGACCTTCTGACCAATCATATTTTAGAATCCAAAGGTACTACGGCATAATTGGGTAACTTTGACTTGTATTATAAACAAGTCCACAGGAGAGCGAAAAACACTTATTTCAAATCTGTAAATTATAAGAAACTTGTTTGGCATTTTAAATTGAGACATAATTTCCTCTTTAAACGTCCTCAATTAATTGGACGATGTTCAATCCATATTCGGTTACCTGGGAGATCATTAATCTTTGTTCAGTGTGAAAAGCATTTGCAGTCGTTAATTAGCATTTTGACATTGAATGCTGTTCACAAGGGCCGGCGCGTTTTGCTGTGAAAGTAATATGAAGCACTTGAGGCTATATTTATATCGCTACCACATAACAGCAGTGCTAAGAACAACTTTTCTCATTGCATTCCATGTATAAATATTAATATGGTTAAAAAAAGCATTTTTTTTTTCTCATCCTGTGAGCCTTAAATTCTAGACCCTTGTCTAAGAAACCCTGGATCTAAGATCGAAAGGCTGACAGTCTCTTTGTTTCATTCTCAGGCACAGCTCCTTCAAACGTCACCTTCCTCGTCAGATGCAGGTGGGGAGTCTGGACCTGGGAGACGATTATGTGGACATGGACGAACAGCCCACAAGCATCGGCCGTATCAAGCCAGAGCTTTACAAACAGAGTATGCCTGAGAATGAAGAGTCGGCAAAGAAAGGGAGCTCCAAGACGTGTGGGAAGATCAACTTTTCACTGCGCTATGACTATGAAAACGAGACACTGCTGGTCCATGTCCTTAAAGCCTTTGACCTTCCAGCTAAAGACCTCTGCGGCAGCTCAGACCCCTACGTCAAGGTCTACCTGCTGCCTGACCGCAAGAAGTTCCAGACGCGTGTCCACCGCAAGACCCTCAACCCTACGTTTGATGAAATCTTTCAGTTCCCAGTGCCCTACGATGAGCTGCACGGCAGGAAGCTCCACCTCAGCGTCTTTGACTTTGATCGCTTCTCCCGGCACGACATGATCGGCGAAGTCGAAGTGGATAACCTGTTCGAGGTGTCCGATCTCTCCCGGGAGACCTCCATCTGGAAGGACATCCAATATTCTACCACCGTAAAAAAAGATTTTTTTCTTTCCACTTTATTTAGTTCCAGTGTATGTCCCTGTTCATATAGTTGCAATAATCACATTCATAATTAGCTTATTAGCAGAAAGCGATATTATCAGCATTGTTTAATGGAAAAAGGAACAAATTAGTGTTTTCATCACACACCTGAATGCACATGCTAGGCCCAACCATAGCAGCTGAAATAACATAAAATTATTCCGAGAAGTTAATTACCGCTGGACAAATTCACTTGGAATTTACGATGTCCACTTATTATGACCAGAGATAAGTAGAGGCTTTGTGTATGTGCAGTGGTTCAGCGAATAATCGAATTTCAAGCAGTATACAGTATTTAATACAGTTTGGTCCTGCAGTTCTTGAAAAGTCACATGGGTTACACTTAAAGCAGGACCTTATAATCAGAAGCAAACATTATTGATAGATTGTTCAAAATGAAACTGCAATAGAGGCTGGATTTTCCAATGCCATCCAGAACAGCACTTCTAAACTCAAGCCATTGTCTTTAAACCAGAAAAAAAAAAAACTGGGAAATTCAAACTGAAAGAAAAGGGAAATTTGTACTGTATAAAAAAGGTGTGAAATTCAGTCATAATTCAGCTAAATGTGGTGTCATTTCACAATATGGCTTTCCTTCTTTTTATTGTGCACATTACAGAATATAGAATAGCACTTGATCCAGCATGTTTTATTAATTGGATTTCACTCACAAACACAACTAAGATATGGAAATTGTTATGACACGAAAACTGCGCAGGATATATGCTATTTTTATCAATAAACCCTACAAGTAGTGCCCAACTTGTGGTGGAGATGTGTTCCAATGATCCCATCGTAAATTGAAAGTATTGCTTTTTTGAGACATGGCCGAGCTTACCCAGGAATCTTAAAGAATTGTGATCAGTATGAGGCAGAATATTGTAATTTGTTATTAATTCAACAAATATAAAAAGACAAGAGCTTAAATTGGGCTTTGAAATAATACAAGTTCAAACAACTGAACTCTGTTGACCTCAGGTGAGAGTAAGGCATCTATGCACATCCTAGTGGCGTCCAAACGTATCGTACCACATATATACGCTGCAACGTTTGACTGCAACTCAAAACTTTAAATATTATTACAATTTTGTCGTATCGCTATCATCATTGTAAGATCGAAAAATCTTTAGATGAACCATTGTAACTCGGGGACCACCTGTAGTTAGTTTTTCCAAACCTGTCGCTAAAATACTTTGCCATGTCAATGGTGCTTTTTGCTAGTTGTATTTTTTCTGTCCTTGTGATCCAGTTCATCAGAAAACAGTTCAGCTGCAAGGTAGTGGAAGTATGAAATGGTAGCCATTTTGGATTAGTATTGCTTTCACAATTTTAACAAAATTTAACCTGCATGTATATAATGAGTTAGCATGTTGGATCTATTTTGTTCAAAACCTACCACTATTGCCAAAGGTGGCAATTTGATGGAAATGAATATCGTTAAATGACCTAGTTTGTTTTACATTTTGTTTCTCAAAAAACATAAAAGGTTAGATGTTTCCAGACTTTTGACAGGCAGTGAAAATATTCTTACAGATACCACAGGACAGAGTAAACTACAGTTCCGTAATGTTTCTCTCTTGAGAGAGTGTAAAAAATCCTCAAGCAAAATCATAAATAATCCCACCTGTGACTCAGTGGTCCCTTTCCTTGGTAGTGATTCCGAGACTGCAAACAACGCATGCTAACATTTATCTTGGAGATTGCTCTGGCGGACTTTTAAGACAACATGCCGTTTTACACTCAATTAGTCGCTCAATGGGAAGAACTCAAGGACAAATCAAAGTAACTCACAGCCATCGTGAGTTCCTCTGTGGGGCGTGGATTGAGGACAAGCACAACATTTAGGCTGATTTGCCTTCAACAACAACAACAAAAAACTCTATTTCTAGACGAACGTATTACCGTTTCAGTGGCAGTAATTGTTCTGGTGTTTTACATGCTTAGTAATTGATGCTAGCAGAGACAGGAAGGAAAAAAAACCCTTCCCTCGACTCAATTATAGAAGAAGCAGTGATGCAAGGGATTTAACAAGTCCAGCAGAATGCTGGGTTTCAGACAGCTTTGAAATGGCTTCATGTTCATTACATTGACTGTTTCATCACAAATTAGCTCATTGACAAGCTGGAAAGCCTAATGCGTTTGGCATTTTAGACCCTTGCAAAGGCTCAAAGGACAATTCTCTTATGGCATCAAGCTCAGGGCATTTTCTATCAACACTCAAAACAAAACAAAGGGAAGAAAAAACACAGTTGTCACTTTCCATTATGTGTGTACACAGCAGTCATTACAAATCGGAGTGCACTGTCCTACTTTAGCGTCGCCTAAAAGAATAAAATATCTTGCACTGATCGAGTATACAATTGCCAAAGCCACAGACAGACAATATGGTTTCGATGTAACCGTGCAACACAGAGCAGCAAGTTTGATGGGGGTGGCAAAAAGAAATGGTGCCAATTTAACAAGCGCCATTTGAATGTTGTCTTTCTAGCTTAATTTAGTTTTCTTTCGGGCGGTGCATTATGTAAGATTAGTTTAGCTTTATTATGATAAGCTCACAGTTCAGTGTTGTTCAATGCCAAAATCAGTTTTTGGGTGTGTGTTTGGCAAGCTTTTGTTGTTATATTCAAATGTTTCCATATGTATGTCAGCTAAGTTCCCAGCCTTCTTGTATTGGTGTTTAGTAGATTTTTTTATGATGTGGGTTTTCCTAGGTTTTGGTGGTTATAATTTGAAATACTTGCATCCACCTTTCCAGCATGCTGATTTGTTTCTTTATTCAGGCACACAATGTACATACATAATTATAATTATATATAGAATTATGGAATTATATAACGGAATTGACTAAATGGAAACCTGAAAGTCACCAGTAGATGACTGGATTCTATAAAGCTTCAATCCTTTAAGGAAAATTCCGGAGGGAATGAAGACATTTTTACAAATTAGGTTTGGAAAAAGGTTTTTGTTTTTAGACAATATATATATATATATATATATATATATATATATATATATATATATATATATATATATATATATAAATTGTTTTTGAATTACTGTGGCATTTTACTGTATATTTTAAGAAAGAATTAAAATGTTACAAATACATTTAGGTTTTTTTTTTTAAAGAAAGCAGATAAAGAAAGCAGACGTTTGACTTGAAAGTATCTTTAAAGCTGTCTGGGGACTGCAGAGAAACAAGCAAGTGTGATAATCGAAATCTGAAACACAACGCTCAGAGCTGCATGACAGTGTCGATGTGTAGCAAGAGATTATGAGAATGCATGCCATTTTAAATGTAAAAACACGGTAAAATAGATTCCTTAGCAGGTGGTCCCTCAGAATATTTATAGAGTTGGAGTTTTTATATATTTACATTTCTTTTAGGAATAAAAACAACAACCACAAAGCCTTCGAGCTGATATGGTGAAACACTGAAAGGAAAACCTTTATTTAATAATAATCTTTATTTTATATAGCGCCCCTTAAAGTTACATCTAAAATCTATTTTTGAACATAAAAATTTAAAATAGAATTGAAAGAATAATAATAAAATAAAATAAAGAGGTAAAGTAAACATCACAGATACATCACAAAAATAAAAAATCAGCAGAAAGCTATCGGGAAACAGTAAGATTTAAAAACACAAAAAGATTTAGCCTGTCTAATGTCAATAGGGAGAGAATTCCAAAGTTTTGGTGCATGGAAGCAAAAAAGTCAGATCATCCATAGAAAGTAATCGGGTAGAAGAACAGCTAAAAGACCAGATTCAGAGGAGCAGAGATCACGCTTAGAAGTGCAGACAGTGGTAATGAGGTGCTGTACCATGTAGGGCCTTATAGGTCAGCATAAAAAAATTTAAATCAATCTGGAATGTAACAGGGAGCCAATCTAATGACTACAAAACTGGAGAAATATGCTCACTAGAGCATCCTGGGTTTCGTCCCAAATATTATTTGACCTGGTCTCTCTTGTATTGGTCAGGTTCTGTCTCCTGGAAGGTGCAGCTCTACCTCTGCCATGTTAATCTATATTCTATGTGACTCTCAGAACACGCCTCAGTCTTTGTAGTGTTGTGACACGTCATATTCAGATAGCAGCAGTGGTGCTGAGAGAACACGCTTGAGAAACTGATTAGAGAGGAGAAATCCAATTATACAGAAAATATTGGTTACTTTCCATATAATGCATTTATAGCGCATCTACTAATAATGATATAGAAATAAATCGCTTTTTACCTATGCAAATACTGTATGTTAAAAACAATGGATTTCGATAGAAATGGCAACTTGTATCCGATGCACACTTTTTTAAATTGATGCATCACATTCCAAGTACAGATGTTTTCATCTACTAGGGTGTTTTTTTGCCCATGACTCATGGCTTGTTATCAGGCAAAGGCTCTGTCTCATTTGCGTTCTTCACATGTTCCTGTAGCCAAGTATGCTTGTTTCTTTTTCAGATTCAAATCAATCTACATATAAAATATTGGTCACAAATTACTGGTGACTTTATAAATAATTAAATTTGAGTGAATAAATTGTTATGCTAGAAACGCTGCATCACAACAAAAATGGCAGCTTGTATCTGATACACACTTTTCGAAATCGATGCATCACATCGTTACCTTTTATGCCGATGTGAATCAGTGGATTCTACCATCCTTTCTGTTTATATATTAGATGTGGTATCGTGTTTAACTGTGGGTATGGCTTGAAAGGCAGTTGTTTAGTTCTTGGTCTCATTAATAAGTTAATTATGAAACATGGAAATGGTTCCAAAGTAAAGTTCTTGATTGTTACAGCACACTTGCTCACGCGTCCTCTTTTAGCTTAGAACTTCATGATAAATCAGATGTAGTAGACTTTAATATCCGGTAACTCCCCATTCCCTCAAACAAAGTGTACTTAGTGTTACTTTCTGACCAAGTGATTCTCAAGCGTGACTATTTGTTCTTTCTTCAAGCAGCTTGTAACAGCATCATTGCACACACATTAGAGCTCCCAGCAAATCAACTTTGCGTGCAGATCGACGCTAAGCCACAGCAGGAGAAGAGTCAGGGCCCCTGTCCCTCCCTGAGAGGCTTAGCCGGCTCATTTAAAGTGATTAGCGTTTCCGCCAGTCTTAATGCTGTGGACAGGATGAGACTGACTCAGGCACTTTGGTTAAATAACAGTCCTTTCCTCTTCAACTTACATGCTTAGAATTAAAACAGGCCTGGGTGGGTTTGGCATCTAAAGCTATCACTGACAGGTCTGAGGGTTTTTTTTGTCTCTTTTTTGGCCTCAGAATAGTGTTGAGGAAATGATTGCTAACCTGCAGAGGCAGTGACCAAAAAGTCAGAGAAGTTCAGCAGTATTGATGGATAATTAGCACCCAGTTGGGGTGGCGTCTTTTCTTAGAGAGGTATAAGAGCTAATTGGCCAGGGTGGCGGAATCTGTCCAAACAGCCCACCACTCAGACCTCAGCAGTGACTCACAGGCCTATTAAAGTCACAGTCAGAAGTGATGAGCTATCAGCTGCAGATACCTACTTAAAATGTTTCCCAGGTCCTAATCACATAGCACAGAAACATTCAAACTTAGGTCTGTTCGCCAAATTATTCCCAGTTTCAAAGGAAATCTGACAAAGAAACAAGCATACTTGGCTACAGGATTGTGTTTATGAAGCAAATGAGACAGAGCCTTCGCCTGATAACAAGTCATGAGTCATGGGCAAAAAAAAAAATCCCTGTTAGAAGAAATCATTTGTACTTGGAATGTGAGGCATCGGTTCGAAAAAGTGTGCATCAGACACAAGTTAGCATTTGTATCAAGACACATAGTCAGTTACATAGAAAACAGATTAACATGGCAGATTTAGAGCTGCACCTTCCCGGAGACAGAACAGAAAAAAAAACGTCTGGTGTTATTCAATTTTTTTTCTTTGTTTGTGAAAGGGGTTATGTTTTAGATGTCATAAGGTACTTAAGAAAATTTACGATTTGCTGTCTGTCTGAAGCAATAAAATAATAAATGCGAACTATCTGAATCATACTGAATTGCATAGCATTATGTCCTTAGTAGTGGAGATGCACATCCCTAGTACATACCATCATATTCCTGTGTTCAAAGTGGGTGAGGTGGAAAAATATAATCTAAACAAATTTTTTTTTTTCCAGATTTCCTCCTTTTTTATACAACTGATCATTTAAGGTTAAAAGTCTTGCTTAAGGGCCTAGGAGCGGTATCTCGGTTGTGCAGGGATTTGAATTTCACAACTTTTTGAACAAAAATCCAACATAATCAAAAGTGAACAACAGCATTACTTTTACCCTAATGAAACTACTCTCTTGATTACTTGAAGTCAATAAACGAGGAAATAAGGCAAGTAAACCAGGAAATAATCAACTTCTGAATTATAAAGCAACACTTAAACAAGCATTTGTGGTTGTTACCTGCCAAAATTCAGACGTAATACTAAAAGATCTAATCTTTTCCCCTGGGAACCAGAGCTCATATTCCACTGTTTGGAAAATGAAGACATTTTATTTTTTGCAAATTTATTTTCATGGCAGTTTGGAAAAGCCTGTCAGATATTAACAAGCAAGTATACATATCTTTCCCAAAGCCTTTTCATGCCTAAACTATCATCGTGTAGAGAAAGACTGTGAATGTCATGCTTTGATCAAGTGTTTCCACGTAATTGATGATCGGAACGATAGAAAGGTCATATTTTTCAACTAAAGTGTTCAGTTTAAGACATCATATCAGAGCAGATTCTTTTGTATCGTCTAATATCAAATCCCTTTCTTATGAATCAAGATTGTCTTAAGTTGAATAGTAGAGTCAGGGGTATCATCAAATACTAAAATGCTCTCATTTGAATCAAAATAATATCTTTTCCCTGTATTGGGAAGGAGTCAGTGGTATCAAATATCAAATCATTGCATTATAAGTGGCATTGAACCAGTGCAGATATAGTGGTATGGTTTATTTACATTTGTATTTACATCGTCTTGTATTGAAGCAGGTTTAGTCTAACTGTATTGTGTTGTAATAGATTCAATGGTATGATCAAGAAAGAAAGAGATATTTACTGGTCACATGGACATTACTTTTTTTTGCATATCCCATTGATGTTTGGAAGCTGGGATCAGAGCGCAGGAGCAGTCATGATACAGCTCCTGTGAAGCATAGAGGATTAAGGGCCTTGTTTAAGGGACCAAGAGTGGCAGCTTGGCAATGCTAAGGCTTGAGCCCTTAACTTTCCAATCGGTAATCCAGAGCCTTAGCCACTGAGCTACCACTTTAAAATATATGAATCAAAATAGTCTCTTGTTGTAGCAGGTTTAGGGGTAAGGTCAAATATTGAATTGTCATAAGAATTCAATTCCTTAACATATTGTAACAAATTCAGTGGCACTGTCGAATATTATATTGTTGCATTATGGTTCGCTTTGTATGGTAGCAGATTCAGTGGTATCAGATATTACATTTTTGATAGAATTTTATTTGTATAGCAAATTAAACAATAAATGTTGTCTTAAAGCAGGTTTATAAAATGTAACAGATTACGGATATAACTTTTAATTGTATAAATCAGTCCATCTAAGTTTATACCCTAAAAGTTTATAGTGGTAAAAGGAGAACCCTTGAAAGGAACCAGACTCATCTACCCATCCACATCCGTGTGATTATCGAATGTCTATTCACTACGGCTCAATCGTTGTTACAGTTATCAACTGTTCATTGACGGAGACTCGAGTGTAAAACTAGACATGGATTTAGCATCCTTAAGCTATTGAAGCAGACTGTTAACTACAATTACAGTCCAGATCCATCTTCATAATTCTTGAGTTAAACATTCACAGGAATCTCTTACTGTAAACCTTCAAACTGTTCATGGGAAACCATTTTCAGCAGTTGCAAGTAAACCATAGGATTAGTCAAGTATTTCTGGAGAAAGGAAAGAGATAGGAGTAAGAATAGAAGAATTGACATTGCATTATATTGTGTGTATTGAGGTTTACACCCTTACTCTTTACTCTAGTGAAATGGACATAAGCCTAATTAGTTCATTTTGTAATCTGATACCAGCAGACAAAATGTCTGTAATGTTTTTGAGCCACAATCACAGAGCAATCTTTCTCCTTTATTCAACTGTTGGTGATAACCAGACACAAAAACTAGAAAAATGCATAATTCCAGCATAAATAGGGAGAGAGTGTGTGTGTATATAAATATATATATATTTATATGCTAGAAAATGTCAATTTGTGAATTTTCCCAGGGCAATGTTACTTAATTGATCTCTACGTTCCTTATAATAATCATTCTGCATGAGCTGAATAGCATATTTTTGTGTTCTATTAAAGTTGTCATGTGCATGAGATTTGCTTTTCTGCTTGGCTTTAATGAATGGACATGATTTTGCTGTGAGCTTGTTTTATAAAGGAAAAAAATCTTGGTTTAAAAAAAAAAAAGTCAGTATTCATCATGCTCACTGAGTCAGACTCGCTGACTTTTCCTGCTCATTCAGTTTTTCCACAGCTTGATTTTTTTTTAGTACACTGACATTGTGTTTGTGTGTGTGTGTGAGACAGGAGAGCGTGGACCTTGGGGAGATCATGTTCTCGCTATGCTACTTGCCTACAGCTGGGAGACTTACACTCACTGTTATCAAGTGCAGGAACCTCAAGGCAATGGACATCACAGGCTATTCAGGTAGTATTCTCTTTTAAAAAATGTATATAGTTCCCCTTCTTGAAATGTATTGCGTTATGTCGATTAAACCTTACTTTGAATTAAATAGCCACACTACATTGCGGTCACGTTACATTTTCACTTTACCTAAATTTGGAGACCCAAATGTCGCTGTGCACAAAAGCCAGCTCCATGGAGATATGCTTTACATAGGTTGGGGTGGAAGATCTTCAGTGGCCTACAATAGAGCACCCCACCTAATCTACATCAGTCCCTGAGTTTACAAGCACCCCTCGTGGGTGAATGAGCACAAAATCTTCACAAACTCACTCCAAAATCTTAATCCTTAAAAAAATAGTCATAGATTTAGTCATAGATATTTGTCCCTGCAGTGTATATAATGTATGTTTCCTATGAATTTTTTATTAACCTGATAGATATAGGTAAAATTTTATTTTGCCAGTCCGGCATCATTAAACCTATGTCTTACTATCAAATACAGTGGCATTCAACGTAAGCTCGAAGCAATGAATGTAAAAATGAAACATCTCATTATACATAATGGTTACTAATAGCAGTGATATCTGACAAAAAAAATTAATGTTTCATGTCACTGGCAGATTCAAGTCACGTGCAGTAAACCCGAGCTATTAGAATGTGCCTAAAGCACATTCAATGTCTGAGTCAAACATCCCCTATCCAATTTGTTCCGCTCGAGCCGGGAGTAGTTTTTGCGCCTGACTGATGCACAAAAATAATAAATTGTACAAATCTCCCACTGATCGGTAACTTTGGGAAATCAGTATGCAATAATGATAGTGGATTGTGTTGTACGGCTGGGATCAGTAAAGAACTAAATCTCAGCCGCATCACTCTCTGAATATTAAGTTGATTTATCACTAGTCTAACAAAGCAAATTTTTAAGTGGTAGCCTTCTTACTGAAAATCCAGTCCTTTGGACCTCCTGCTCCACATAGTTGAATTATTTCTATTCACCTTTGACCTGTTTTAGGGAACTAGTTGATAATTTTTTGTTTTGGGGATTAAAATTATTCAGGTAAAACCAGTATAATATATTTTAATCAACATGACAAACAAAATTGCTAATGTAGGAATGCTTTAATGATGTGCACAATTCACTCCATGATGTGGAGGTTAAACGAGCAGTTTTGAGAATTTCATTTGTGATCTAAGAAATGCTCAAAAAGCAACTGAGAAAAACTGTAACACATGCCTCTGCTCAGACATTTTAGAAGTATTAGCAACAAATCCTATACAGTAAAAAGTAATTGGACTACTGTACTGTAATAATACCCAAATAAGGATGGGCTTTCTTTTGAGACTGGTTCCTCTCAAAGATTCTTCCTCATTTCGTCCCAGGAAGTGTTCCAACCCATGCTATCTTCATAGAGCTGGCTCTGTGCACAGGGGCATTATCATGCTGGAACAGGATTGCGTCTTCTAGCTCAAGTAAAGGGAAAATCACTTGCTAGCATTCAAAGACATCTAATACAATCGGGTGTTTCTGACTTTGTGGTAACAGTTTGCAGGAGAAATCGATTTGCTAATTAGATTTTTTCACGGTTATAATCCCTGTGTTTGCACAGATCCATATGTGAAAGTATCTCTTATTTGTGATGGGAAACGTTTGAAAAAGAAGAAGACCACCATCAAAAAGAATACACTCAACCCCACATACAATGAAGCCATCATTTTCGACATCCCCCCAGAGAACATGGATCAAGTCAGCCTGCACATCTCCGTCATGGACTACGACCTGTATGTAAATGCCAACTCATTCCAATTCAGGGTTCATGGTCGAGAATTTTGTATATCTGGAATTTTTTTATTATGACTGGGGTTGTAAAGGTTAGTTAGTATTGCTATTAAAGGTTATTAGTGCTTTACAATTAATATCACAATTCACTCAAGAATTTACATGAAAGCATCACATTTTACAGAAATATATGAATACATGTAGATCTACAAATATTTGACATTCACTAGTGTTTAGTATAAAAGAAAATGTTTATATAAGTGCATATATGTTGCACATGTAATAACAGAAGGTGTTGATTCATACAAGTTTGGCTTACGTTAATGAGTTTGTTCTAAAAAATGATTATTAAAAATAGAAACCCAAACAAATGTTTTCATTAAGGACATGTTAATTGAACTTTGGTGAACTTTGGTGAGATTTTTCAAGAAAAATTAGTTTGTGCTTTCTGGTTCCTCGGTTAAATTTTTTGTATTATTATATAGCTTTTATATATTTTTTTTTACACTGACACAAATTTACATCACAAAATGTAACTTTAAGAACAGGGAAAGGGGCTTCTGATGAAATAAGGTTTCATAACAAGAACATGTCTCATGGATGTTTCACAAATGTATTGTCATTTATTAATGAAGAATGCAATCATTAGTTTTTTTATTATTGCCTACAGCAGTTTTAGTTGCCGAAGAAACATTATGCATGTTGAGGAATATTTTGGTTGAACAACGTTATTTTTTAAAAGCGTATAATAATATTTTGTCAATCACATTCATTTAAACTATAGTTCACATTATTCGTGAACCTTCCAATGACAGAACACATGAAATCCTAATTGGTATCATTATAAATGTCTGGTTTTTGAATTTGAGTTTTGGATTCAACCCATTCAATTCAAATGCCCTGTCAAATAGTCTAATAACTAGGACACAATAGTAAATTTTAGTGATAATACTGATAATACTTTTATAATACTTAGCTGTTATGACATTTCAGACCCCCTGGCTATGTCCCCTGAACCCCCATTTCTAAAGGAAATGAGCCAGATTTAAAATGGAGTTTAAAGAGTAGGAGTAAATGTCTTGGAGATCATTATAGCCCTTTTATAGGTAATTGAAGCAACAGGAATAAATTGCTTTATTAAACATCTCTGCCCATAGTCCTCAAGGTCCTCTGGATAATATCAGTTCAGATCACATCAAAACATCTCTTGATTAAGTCAGAATTATAGTCCTTGACCCAGATAGGCAAAATTACCCCGTTTATCCACCGCAAGCCTGATAATGTCCTTATGGTGAATAAGCTGTACATTAATCAGTTTCGAGCCCGCAAACATGAACTAAACATGTGCTCTGACCTTTCGTTTTTGTTTTGCTCGGCAACATGTTCGTCACATGTCGCAGATTCAAAGGGAGAACACAGAAAGAGGTGGTGTGCCAGAGAGAAAAATAGAAAGTGACACAGACATTCACATTGTGGCTTGGAGGAAAAGGTCAGGAGAAGGTAGTGGTAGTCACAGGGAGTCTCTGTTTATAGAGAGCTTGAAATGCTAGTGCTGTTTGTGTGATATTTGGACTTGAGTAAGTATAGCACACGGCAAAAATTTTTAAAAAATTGATAATTGGTGAATAATTGATAATTGAACCAAATATAGTTTTGTGATAACGGAAAAAATGCCTATGAAGTCTACAGTAGACAGCATTATAATGTGTTCTGGTAATAAGAGATTATAGCTTTATAGGACATATACACTATATATGCACAAATAAATATATATATTTGTGTGTGTGCCATCCAATCCACTTTTAGTCCAAACATCACATTCTAAACCTTGAAATGACCCTAGGTCTAATAGAAAATGAAATGAAAAGGCTTGCTCTCTCTCTCTCTCTCTCTCTCTCTCTCTCTCTCTCTCTCTCTCTCTCTCTCTCTCTCTCTTTTACTTTCTCTCAATCTTTGACTTTCTCAAGGCTACCAATAAGCATCACATACAAACGTTTTACACACTATACAGTTTTGTTTTGTCTGACATACACCTATCAGGCATAACATTATGACCAGCTGCCTAATATTGTTTTGGTTTCCCCTTTTGCTGCCAAAGCAGTTCTGACCCATCGAGCATTAACAGCATAAACTTCTTAAGTAATTCTAGCTACAGGAGCTCGTCTGTTGAATCGGATCACACCGATCAGCCTTCGCTCCCCATGTGCATCATCAACACTTGGCCACCCATGACCCTGTCTCTGGTTCACCACTGTTCCACAGCAGACCTGGAACAGCCCACAAGAGCTAAAGTTTTCGTCAAACTCGCTCAAATCCTTACCCTTGCCCATTTTTCCTGCTTCAAACACAACTTCGCGAACAAAATGTTCACTTGCTGCCTAATAATATTCCACCTACTAACAGCTGCCATGATAAAGAGACATTCAGTGTTATTCACTTACCGTTCTTAGTTATAAAAGCTTAATATTATGCCTGGTTGGTGAAAGATACATATGTGCTTTTTCAATGTCCTATTCCACATTTAGTCTCCATTTGCTGGTACAATAACCTCCACTCTTCTGGGAAGTTGTTTCACTAGATTTTGAAGTGTGGTTGTGGAGATTTGGGTTCATTCAGTAATAAGGTGAGTGTTAGTAAAGTCGGTTACTGATGTAGGTGAGGTGACAAGGCTTGTGGTGCAGTAGGATCAATGTCAAAAGTTTTACTTTCACTCCAACCTATGTGAAGCATATCTTCATGGAGTTGGCTTTGTGCACAGGCCATTGATTGGCATAGTTTAAAGTGAAGGAAAAATGTTAGGATATAGCCATAAATAAATATGCCATTTTTTTAATAATTGAAAATCCATCATTTCTCAATAATGATATCATTTAGGCTGTGGAATGGCTTTAAAAGAAGTAAGCTCTTGTCATCTACTTTCATTATAGTACCTGTAAATATTTGTTTCACCACCATCCTCGTTTTGTCTCCTCTTTCTTTAATCCTAAAGATTTCCCCAATGCTAGAAAACTTCAATTCAATGCTTGAACTCTGACTGTAAAAAAGCTGATATTAAAGACTCCTTTCAGCAGTGCTAATTAAAAAAGATAGGCGTCTGCCATAAAAGTCGTTGTTACTATAGAAAACCACCTTCTGACCAATCAGAGCATTTGACAGGGTTATTTTGGAAAAGAAACATGGCAACACAGCTTATTTATACAGCAATATGTTGTTTCCTTTTTTATACTGCATTCACAACTTTTAATGTTATATAAGGTGTTATATAATTAATTATATAATGAAATTATTTATAGGGCTGTAGAGGCCATAGAACTATAAATCTTATAATATGAGTTTACAGTTTTTCTCAGTTGTATTGGAGCATTTCTCGAATTATTCTTAATATTTGCAAACCAGAAAGGGCTTTTTTTTTTTTTTTAACAATTAGTACAAACAGCACATCACAATGGATTATTGTGCTTGCAAAAGCCTGTACCTTTCTCAAAATCCTTTGTTCATCTCTCAAAGGTATTTGTGTGAATGTTTAGGCATGTGGTCAGTATGATGCAAGGTTGCAAAGTGCAAGGTTTCAGTATTTTCTGATGTAAACCACAGTGTGGATTACAATGACTGAAAATGCACAAGGCTGGATTTCTTGTGTCATCTGCATCTATGAATTTCAACAGCACAAATGTACACATTACATAAGCTTGATAGATTATGACAACTGGTTTAACTATTTTCCATTTGATGGCTCATGCAATGAACTGATGCTGAGATGTTTTGAGGGTTGAGAACCAGTATAATATATTTTAATCAACAGGACATAAACAGTTGATAATGTAGAAAACAACAGACAATTGTTCACAATCACTGAAATGAATATAACAAAGTAATCGCAATTTGTTCAAAGCAACGAGAAATGCTTTTATGATGAGCACAAGTGATAGATAGATAGATAGATAGATAGATAGATAGATAGATAGATAGATAGATAGATAGATAGACAGACAGACAGACAGACAGACAGACAGACAGACAGACAGACAGACAGATAGATAGATAGACAGATAGATAGATAGACAGATAGACTGCGATCTTCTTAGACAACAGAAATTTAAAATTTGCCTTTTTTTATAAACCACCACCATGCTTTATGTTCTAAATGATATAATAAAAATAACTGGTATACATATAACCCATGTTGTGTACACCATGCTTTTCCTTTTACCAGGGTGGGTCATAACGAGATCATTGGTGTGAACCGTGTCGGGTGCGAAGCCGAGGGCCTCAGCAGAGACCACTGGAATGAGATGCTGGCGTACCCACGCAAACCCATTGCACACTGGCACCCCTTGCTGGAGCCCAAGAAATCTGAAAAAGAGGTTTGCCTCCTTTTTTTAGCTTCCTTGGTGGAAAATACTATAGGTTTATTTAAATCTAGTGGAGCCCTGGATTTGGAAGGGTGGTAGGGAATAATCAGAGGAAATAATATGGTCCAAAAAAAACACCTCGGGTCATTATGATTCAGTCCATGCCTGGTGCCTTTGAAGATGACTTGCAATGAATAATTCAGAGACTGTGTGCAATGTTTTATTATATATTAATATATAAACACGACCTATCCTGTAAAAATAGTTTGTAAAACAGTGATGTCTTTAATGTTTAATAAATCACTAGTGCATTATGCTTATGTGTTCTGCATCTTGCAAGTTCCAAGTTAATTTCATTGCAGTACATGTACATTGGAATTCTTGTGCGCTTCTCAGAGTCAGCTTTTCATACGTGTAGTGAATGGTGTGGTGATTGTTTTTAAAACTTGCTAACTTTCCCCATGTTCTCGTTTTTTCCAGTGGAAAACCAGGACGGCTAGTTTTGACAGTCAGGGCTCATGCCCTTCCCCCAAAGCGCCTGCAAGCCCTTGAATGGAAACACATGTGACCCAGAAGACCTGGCTCCCTTTTCCTGCTGTCTGTCTGTGTGCCTGAGAAAAAAAAAGCAACAAAAACAAAACCAGAACGTAAAAATCCCTGCCATCTTCAGGTCTCCTTGGTTTCTCCAGCTCTCTGAGGCCTTGTGCACAAATCTTTCATGAAGCGTGACGCCTTTTTCGGTGCAGCAGAAGAAGTTTTTTTCTGCCTTCAAAAGGTGGATGAAAGCTGACCATGGCATTATCGGAAACATCACTTCAAGAGGTTGAAGTTTTCCTTTGCAAGATGATCACATTACTCAGTGCTCGCTGGTTGGAGAAAAAAAGAAAAAAAAAAAACGAAAGAGCTTATCTCCGAGAGCCGAGTGTCTGAGCAGTGAAAGGAAGAATGATTCAAGCCAAAACGGAAAAAGGGACTCAATCTAAGGCAGTGAGAAGTGATAACAGTAGAGGAGGAAAATTAATTGTCAGCTATTATATATGAAAAAACCTCTCCATATTATTTTGGGAAGGAAAATCTGACTTAACACTGATGTTGTTGAGACTTTTACAATCGCTGTCCTGAGCTTTATTGATGTCGTAAACAGAATTGTGTTCATTTTGTCATTAAAAAAAAAAAAATCGAGAGGCGTTTCGGCCGAGCACAATGTTCTCAAGTGCGCTTTCCTCACTGTCTCCAAATAGAGATATTTTAAAGATTGGCTTGGTGTTATTGCTGGATGATAGAATAGAAACCTATACATTTATCTCTGTTCAAATTGATTAAGTTACCAACTGTAGGTCAGTATGTTAGTACTCATGTTCTCAGTAGTGTCTCTGTATTTTTCGAACTCCATTTCTGCTAAAGATGTAGTTTAATAGTGGAAACTCATATTAACCTTTTTTTCTTTTGCTGTAATTTTATCAACATGCCATCATGTTCGTTTCAAACAGGTCTTATACCTGAACATCAAGGGCACATGAAGTGTATATAAGGTCATCAAAATAAACCTTTCATAAGCGTGGTCTATTTGGAGCACAAAATGAAACACTTAAACACACACATGTATAATATATACATATATAACAAATTATTCTAGATTTACAGTGCGGCAATTATAAATCAAGTGTGAATTAGGGTCTCTGAAAAGCGAATTGCACACATAACACTACCACTTTTGAAGCCATTTCGACTCCTCAGAAGGCGCTGTGCACTCCAGCAGTTTACCAACAAGTGCTCTACACGTACATACGAGATATTTATTCATTATGGCTATAATACCTTGGCTGTTGACTGTATGTGTCACGCTTAACAAACACGTTTTTTTTTTTTACACTGACGAGTTCCATTTATGATTCCTTCCCTCTGTAAAAATGCAGATCACAGCAGTTTTGAAATGCTCGACCTGACAAGGAAGGGAAAAAAAAGAAGCACACAATGAAAAAGATGGATGCTGGCAAAGGCAATTTGAAATAATTGGGACTTTTGCAGTTAAAAGTAAACGCATCTCTTATCAATTACACAGTCTACCTAGCACACAACATTTAATGTAGCCAATCCAACTGTTATATTATGGTGTGATTGAAACTATGAGGCAGATGAACAGTGGCATTTCCTGTGAAATAGTAACAAACATCATACCTAATAAGAGCACAGAAATATATAACATATATATATATATATATATATATATATATATATATATATATATATATATATATATATTCAAATTCAATTCAAAACCATTTAAATTAAATATATCGTTTTGTACATCGTCTAATCAAGTAATTTTCTTGTTGTTGTTCAAAACTGTTCTACCTAAGAATCTAATCAAGCCTATATTTGTCTTTGTGATTTGATGTTTTCACATTTTAACACCATTACTGACGTTCTTTCTTCTTGTTTTGACTGTAATATACAATTTTATGATGCTATTTGTGTGGCATTCTGGGAAAAACCATCAGATGTTGCTGCAGCCAAATTACAGTAAACCACCAAAAACAGACCTGCCAATCTTCTTTACCCTAGGACCTTCAAATAGACTGTTACTGCTATGAGTTATCACTTAAAATTATGCCATAAAGAGCCAGCTTTGGGTTTTTTCCCTTAGTAAAAATGTACATGAATGAATGAATGAATGAATGAATGAATGAATGAATGAATAAATGAAACAGTTAATTGACTTTCTTTTAGCTTCGCCCCTTTTCCTCCTTTGCTTATTGATAAGTGTGTTCTCATCTAATCTCTGTTAATCTCCTGTTATTTTTCTTACTCTAATGACACGTTCTCACTTTTTGAAAATGTAAATCTGATTTTTTTTAGCTCAATAATGTGAAATAAAACTGATAACTTTTAGATTTGACAATTTATTATAGAAGACACAGGATATAAAGAGATATTTCCTATAAAAGAGCTCCATAAAAATATAATGAAGTGCCAAATCTAATGCTTTACAAATGAAACTAAAATGTAATGATAATTAAAAAGTGATTTAAAAAAAATGGGGTTTTGATCCCATGCATCTAGTGGTTACTGTAAAATCCCTGACTTCAGCAAGCATGTTATTGCTTTTCAGGGTTGGCAGGTCTGCAAAAAAAGCTTTTTTTGGGCTTAGGGGAAAACATGTGCATATCATTTGAGGAGTATATGTGAGAAAATATCAGGGTTTTGCCATATAAAGGTTTTTCCAAGCCAGCACGTTTATGTTCTACACCATAATGTAGATACACATTAGGTTTAGTGCCCAACGTGTGGAGACAAGTCACTCTAGATGTCCTTCTTTGCTTCGAAATCGAACCTTTAGAGTAAAGAACACATTGAGACTGCATTAGATTCAAAAGACATTTTCTTTTTGGATGCTTTCCGGAAGGCATCCCAGTGTAGCAGTGTGTTTTAAATCAGGACTCACTCATTGAGGCTTTCAGTGGACATAACTTATGCGGCAGAGCTCCAAGTGATAAACACATGTGGACTGAACTCCCTAAATGACTTTCCTTTTGCAATCCCTGGAAATAACATCATTGTTTTGAAAGTAGTTATTAATTAGAATATGAAACCTCCTTTATTAGCCATCATACATTACAGCTGTTGAGGTTTACATGTTTCTATGTTAAGAAATAGATCTAACATTTTGGTGAATAACTGCAGGTAACTGTTTGATGACTTGACAAATTGATGTACTGTTTTTGATTCCTACCTGTACCGAACCATGTTTCTGATGTCCTCAGGCCCCGGCACTATAGACACAACCTGTTGCTGTTGTAGGTGGAATCTGTGAAATGGGTACAAATTACTTTCTGGTGTGTGCGGTTTATGAACCTCTTATTTTTTTCCTCTCCTTTGTGAATTGAACAACTTTCCAATTTTCCAAGAAAACTGTTGAACAACTGTTCTTCTATTTCATACAAGCAGAAATAAAGTTGTCAGATGAGTCGTTTCAGTCATTCTGCTTTGTCATACTTCATCGCAATGAGTCCTAACTGGTATTGCAATCAAGTCTTGAGACATTTATAGATACATAAGAAATAGAGACATTTTCATATGTCCTTTTTCCCAGGTTGGATGCATGTCATTCAATAAACACTGGCTGCATGAGGTTTTCAATCTGGCTACCTCAGCTGAACTTACGTTACCCTAGAACCATTGTTCTCCAAGTGTGGGGTCCATCAAGCAATAGTCTGAAGCATTTTCTAAATTTGTTGTTTTACAAATCACAAGCCAAAATTATTAAACTTATTATACCAATAAATAACAGCTGGAATACTATATTGATTAAAGTAAAATTGTTAGACCGAAAGTCTACACTTTTTTGCTCCAATAAGTCGCCAAAATTTGATAATTATGTGCCTAATTATGTAAATAGCTTTTTTATTAAACAAATATTCAGTGAGAAGTATGTAAATTGTATTTATTTATGTATTGTTTTACCCATCCTAGGAGCATTTTCTAGAAATTTCTATAAAAAAATACTGAAAATAGCTGTAACACCATATTAGGCACTGATTTTGCATTTCGCCTCAACATATGGTCAGATTTTCATATTTAACTTGTGTGAGCTATTCAAAAGTTCTACATTTTTAAAGTTGTGTTGATACAGTAAGTATACTCTTGTGTACAATCTTTTTGGTCAGGTTTTTCTTAGTAGTCTCGTTGCATCTGCAGTTATTCCTCTGGAGGTGGCATTATGGCCCAGAGCTTCTTCTTCAGGGCCATCCTGTAGAGAATCTGATATCCATCATCCCAGGCATAGACCTGCTTCTCCACAGGATTGTACTTCAGGCTTGAGTGACCTCCGTACCGCCTAGGGAAGTAGACAAGTGGGGCTTCTCCGGGTGTTACCATGTCATTAACATCAAATACACACTGAACTCTGGAGCGGCTGGGGGGTCTAGTGTTGTAGACCACGTAGAGTGTGCCACAAACAAAAAATGCTGCTTCAGCATTGTTCCTGGAGCATGATGTTTCCCACATTTGCTCGATGTCCAGTGTATCAGAGTCCATCTTGGCAAGGTTAATAGTATCTCCAACAGTGTACAATGCCCAAAGTCCTTCCTCATCTGCAATCAAGTCCACCATGGTCTCAGGATTGAAACTGTACACTGACAACTGGTCCTGTACCGGAAGCACGGCACTGTCCACCACAGAGCTGTTCTCCAGATGGAACTTGATCACTTGCAATTCTGATCTCTCAGTCACATAGTAAAGAAAGCCATCATAGACAGCATGGCCTGTACCATTCCATGCCATAGGGAGGGTTATCTGCTTGCCTTTGGACATGCCAGATGATGCAGAGAGCTCTTTTACTGAGCTGAACTCATACAAAGTGTCCTCAGAAGTTCCATTAAAGACGTAGACCTTTGCTGTTTTGGAATCCTTGGTCCAAGCTCCTTTGGTGCTGCCCAGCCTTTTCACGATCTTCATGGCGCGGATACTTGACACGATGTCGACGCAAACTGTGAGGAAACAAATTAATCACCCTCAGTGTGCAGTGCCAAACTTATAATACCAACCTGTATATGTATTTCAATCCTGTAGTCACTGAAATAGATTTACCCATTATCACTTTGTAAGTCTTAAAGGTTTTGATTAAGGGCTCAGGAGCAGCAACTTTGCAGTGCTGGGATTTGATTAGAATTCCAACATCTTAACCACCATACTACCACACTAAAGCAAATGCACTTGAATACAGAAATTAGTAAGATACAGACTCATCTGTACAGATACATCTTTTTTTTTTACACCAATTCCAAAAAATGATAAATTAGCTTTAACAAACAAAAAAATATACACAAAAAGTATGCAATATAAAGATCTGTATTTTTCAATTGTTGAATTTTTTGAAGAAATGCTTCAGAAATAACATTTACCTAAACAAATTATTCAGAACATTCCAGGCCAGGATGTACCTGAAGGAAAACTTCAACCTGGAGGAAAACACATCTAGCCTGAGGTAGTAAATTCTGCAGTCAGAATCAATAACACACAAAAAATTGCTTCCTAGAAATATTCACTCACAACTACCGAGAAAAAAAAGAAGCTGTTAACTCAATGGAAATGAGGCCGAGGTGAAAGTAGTATAGATGCAGCCCTAAAAATTATCATAAGAGGGCATTTATCTACCACTCTATACCAAGCCTTTTCTACTTCTCTTTTTTTTCTCACCGACCTGAAAGCAAGGTGTTGCTTGCAAGTCCTGAAAAGCCTTTATTTTTAAGGTCACTATAGAGCACAGCTTAGATGCTTCCGAAAATTTTAGAGGACTGCAAAAGCCTTTAGCTGTTTCAAAGGTGTCATATTTCAAGTGATTTGTGACAGTTTTGAGGGAAAAAGTGAACTTACATCTTAAGGAAATAGTCTGGTTTAGCTGCAGACGTCATCTTTGCTTTGTCCTAAAATCAATAAGACATTGCAGCCTAGAGGAACAGAACATCCATCACGAGATGGAATGATCCAGCTCTCTGTACATGATAGAGGACTTTTTCAATATGAGCTGAGTTTGAACAGAACCTCATCTGACCTGTGGACTGGCCGGCGACGCTCCGAGCCATGATCCTGTTCCTCAAAATAACCAACGTGCCAGAACAAACTAACTCACAGATACTAATGGACTCTTTCCAGGCTGTATGGAATTGAGTAATGAATAACAATTTGTGCAGGAAATACCAGAGTGGGTCTGGATTTCTTTATTTTATTTTGTTCTTCAGAAGGTTGAATGAGAAAGCTGTTGGAAAGCTGCTGATGTGAAAAATATTTAGCACACAAAAATTATAGAGTATATAGATGGAACTATATTCCCCTATGTAACAAACCTCTGGTCTGGCCTTAGTAAATTAGCATTTGTTCTAGCTTCACTATAAGAACATTACAGCAGAGCGGAAAATGGAAAATGTGATTTATCTCCTGATATAAAATGGGATTATACTAAGCTTGGTATAGAGGATGTAGAACAAAATGAGGAAAGCATGTGAACATTTCTCATGTAAAGAGATGTTTAGAATTTTGGCTTCTCTTCAATTTAGGGGTCGGTGCCCCAGATGCACCTGGATGTAGGAAAGTAATTCAGCAGATCAAACAAAGCACTTGTACATTCTGTAGCATACTGTAGCAAAACTGGCAAAAACCGGTCACACTCTTTGAACCATTGCAGCATCTGTTGCAGCAATTTGCATGAAATATTTACCTAAGACATCCCATAGATCGTTCTGGTTTTCTCATCGAAGTGATAAAAAAAGTTTGGACAAAGTGGGTGTTTGCCGTTAAAAGATCTGCACAAGCTCTTGTCAAAAGAAGCAGTGTAAAACAAACCACTACAAGATAAGGCATCTTATTAATAGGAATTTGATGTAGCTTCAAGAAATTCCTGCCTTCTAATGTAACCAGGATTAAGTGATCTTGTGCAGCTTGATGATGATGATGCACATCCGAAGATCTCTTTATCTCAATTCCAGTTTACCTTACCTGAAATCTCAAAAAACTCATCCTTCTTCTTCCTTTCCTTCGTCACAGGCTTTTGTTCCAGCATTTTGTCCACCGCTTTAACACAAGGTTTTGGTGGGTATTTGGTTTCGATGTAGTCCATCTCTTTCTCAACTCGGTCCACCCGCACCCCAGCTCCCTCCAGCTCCTCTCGCAGCTTTTCATGTTCACTGCCCAGTTTATGCAGCAGATCTGCAGCCTGATTCTTGAACTGCTTCAGGTCAGTGTTGTAACGGTTGTTCTGCTCTTGCCATGATGCAATACGTTCCTGGACACAAACAAACAAAAACGTTGATGAGATGCTGTGACAAAAAAAAAATTGTCACAATATGGGACCTGTTTTAGGACACACGTAATGTCTGGTTTTAGTTGCATAGGTGCAAATTTATTTAGGATTTCATTGGTGGAGTTTGAGGTTTAAGGAGATTTTAAAAAGACGAAAGCTTCAGCCAAGCATGAACTGCAGCTTCCACACTGGCCTACAGAACTGCTTAGGAATACAGTAAATAATACAGTATACACTTCCTGTATAGTATATAATCAGACTGTTAACATTCACCAAATGCAAAGTATAGCTTAGTGTATCTTGTTTTCCTGAACCTAGCCTTGATATTGTGATTCCTTCCTAGGTTTGAGTCTTTGTGCCGTTTCCTAGTTCCTGATTATGGTCCTTGTCAGCAAGAACGTTTGCTGATCACCTGAACCTTGCCTCTTATAACGACTTGCATTTCACCCTGCTTCTGCTATCGATTCCGCCGCATGACACAAAACACATCTGTCTACAAGGATGCCTGCGGGTGGCTAGGTTTGTGTGTGAGTCTGTATATATGCATGTGTGTGTGTGTGTTTTGTGCAATTGCCATTTTTTTGCCCTACACCTCATTATGCCGTTAATGAGACATTGATAGATAACTCATTGCTCATCTCTAATGGCTTCAGTGTCTAATGCTATTGATTAAGATTAGATTTTAACCCTCCCTTCTAATAGCACATCCAGCCACCATTGGAACATAATAATTCCCTTAATTCTTTGGCCATTTCCCAAATCATTCCATCCACACCAGGTGGCTGATGGAATCAATCCTAATGTGCGATGCATTGGTACGAAGAATTTACGAACTTGTCCAACCACTGGTAAATGATGCGCGCTTCCTTTGCCAATCGTTATCGGAGTTAAACGAAGTCATCGCTGCTGTATGATTATCAGGTAATGTTACTTCCCTTTGAGGCAGAGAGAAGTGGAATTATATATTGATTGAGCAAATACTAGAGCAAGGAGGTTTAATCTATGTAGTGCAGTAATTATGGTCCTCTATATTGGCACATTAGAAGATGAGTTAACAGTATAGGAAATAAAACCGTATTTTTATTGGTGCGTTTGAACAAATATTGTTACCCAAGTGTCAGAATTGTTTGTAGTATGCAAACTGTATGCAATGTGCATACTATAATTTGCACGTCTGGATTATAAATAATGCATAAGGAAGGATGTGCTCCATTTCACTGATAACAAATATGCTGAGGTTAGCACTTGCGTCTGGTGTGGAATGGGATTTTGTTGGTCAATGCAGCACTGCGCATCACACTGGTAGTCTGTAACAGTGTTAAACCGCTTTTCTTCACAGGTTTATCAGCTGTTTTTTAAAACGGTTGTAATAAATCGGTTAACCCTTTCATTCGTGGTTTCAAAGGTCTCACAGGCATCAATCATTTTTAGACCATTGTTCTAAATGAACATAAAGCATTCTTGTGTTACTCCTCAGATTATTTGCCATTTTAATTAGATTTAAAAAAATTGTTTATCGGGATGCATTAATTAGTTATTTGTTTAAATAAACATTTATACATCCAAAATCAATTGCATACTGTATTTAATTGCTGTACGTTTTTCCCAGAATTTATTTCCATAATTTTGATGATTAATATTTTAGATTTTCCACATGGATGTTAGTTTTTTTTTTTTTTTTTTTTATTCAGGTAAAATGTTTTATTTTATTTTTTTACTTATAATACTTCCACACATAAATGATCTATTTTTATTTCAATTAAATATTTAACATGCAGTTTTCAATTCTAAAAACCAACTAAAGAGCCTGGATAGTTTTAAAAAATAATACATGCGTAAAGTGGTTCAAAAAATGCTTAAGGCAGAAAATTTTCCATTCAGTGTGTATGTACTGCTAATTACAGCACGGTCAATTAATTCTGTTTATACTTCTTTTAGACGGTGCCTCCATAGTAATTTGCTCACTGATAAATTCTGAAAGAATAGGAAGTAAATTCAAGTCCAAATGGATTTTCGAGAGAAATGAAAAAATAACATCATTACAGACAGCAGATATACAAGCTTCCGTTATGTTTAGAGATAAGTGTGATTGGCATCTGGCAATTACTCTCTTACCTCCAAAGCAGCCATTCGGCTTTCCAGGTAGTTCATCAGGTTCTGGTATTGGTACTGGGCCTGAGAGAGCTGAGCAAGCATGCTGAGGAGGACAGAAAAGAAGAAGCCTGCTTTCATTGTGAGTTCAGATGTGGGACACCTTTAAACTCGTCTTCGTGCAGCCCCAGGACTGAAAAATGTTTGCGAGGCCCTTGCAGTTTGCTCTAGGCACAAACCCTAGAGATGTATATCTTTGCAGAAGTGATCAAAGAAGTGACCATGAACAGGAACAACTGCTGAAGTTTCTTATTCTCTGGCTCTCTCCTTTGACTGGAATGTTTTCCTAAAAGCTGAAGGAGGAGCCATGAATCTACGGCCTCTAGCTGTGTCCAATGTACCAAGCTCTGTTTCAAATATTAACCCTATACAGGGTTTTGTCATTTTAAATACGTGCGAGGAAAACGATAAACATACAATCATGTAGCTAATCCATGTCAGTAAAATTGTGGGAAACTAAATTGCTTTCTGGGTTCATCATGTGATCAACACCCTGCCTTACTTTCTTTCTTTCTTTTTGTTTGCCAGAAGGATGCAAGGAGATAAACGGTAGCCTAGATAGCATCGCTTGGAAGAAAAGGCATTGTGGCAAGTTTAATCATTAAAAAACGTAATAATAATAATAATAATAATAATAATAATAATAATAATAATAAATACTGTTAATGTCTGCAAAGCTGTAAAACTTCTCCCATTAGGGGTCGCCACAGCGGACCATCCGCATGTTTGATTTGGCACGTTTTTACGCTGGAAGCCCTTCCTAACGCAACCCTCCCCATTTATCTGGGCTTGGGACCGGCACTAAGGCTTGTGCAACCCTAATGGCTGGGGTTCGATCCCTGCCCGAACTTTTTAAAAAGTTGTTTCATTATATTTCTGCCATTTGGACTCCTCATAAACAGACTAGAATATAAATAGAATAGTCTCCTTAAAGGTCCTAAAGCCATCGTCATGTCTTGCTATAATTCGAAGTAAACAACAATTAAATTCAGGGTGATTTATTCTAAAGCAGATACAGCACATATTTTCAATCAGCCAACTAAGACAGCAGGTACAGCAAACATGTGCCACCTACACGAAATCTGCTTTATTAAACAGCATATTGGCTGTTCGCATGTTTAGACAGTAACAGAATAAGCCAACACCTCCACAATGGAAGAGCAGATCGTCTCGGGGAAAAAAAAGGTAAAGAAATAAAAACAGGAAACAAACTAGCTTTATTCCGATGGTACGGAATTTCATTTGTTCCACGGAGAAAGGCAAAGTTGATCATTTAAAAAAAAAAAAGAGTAACTAACAAATCATTAACAGTATATAATAGATTTACCATGATGAAGATTACAGTATAGCACAGAAGGCATTGATTAATTTGTTATTTCAGGAGACAGTAATTCGGCATGCAAATCTTATATTAATCTGTTTCTCCCAAGGCTTATATTAAACTGTTTCTCCAATCAAGCAATTCTTAAAACAGTCAAGCATGAAAACATACAAATACAAGAGCTTCAAGAGCAGTTGTTGTTCACTACATCCAGAGGTGGGAAGTAAATATCTGTACTTTCTACTTCTTACATTTTTAAACCAGACTTCATACTTTCATTTGAATCTATTTGGTGATATGACCAATATTTTTGTTCTTCTCATTGCGCATTTTCAGTCCATCAACCTATTTCTTGTCATTGCACGGATTTTTTTTACAACGTACCACTGGTGTATTATTTCCCGGCCATCACGCACTACAGATGTAGGCTAGCCTAAGAAGCTACGAAGCCTACAAAGACAGAAGGCAACAAGAAGTATGGGGTTGAGGTGGTTGAGGGAGTCAGTGATGTAAACATGACTGAGAACAAACACATTCATTATCTCCTGATCATCATCATCATCTTCTTTGCTCTTGTTGTGTTCTATATGGTGGCTGTTCAGCCTGGATACATTCATTAGGTAACAAAATGTCAAATTCTTTTGGATTAATATATTAATATGACATGAGGTCTAGTTACTAGCATGACACAAAAACAGGTCGTAGTAATTGCTAATTTTTAGCCCAAACTTCTTTACTTTAATTTGAGTAAAAAAAGTTTATTTAGTACTTCAACTTTTAAAAACATGAGTATCTATGATTCTACTTGATTGAAGGATGTGTGTACTTTTGCCATCTCTGACTGCATTAAATGGTGCCAGACAAGCTGATTGGAGTATTTCTTAACACAGAAGTCTCTAGAATTTATTCAGAATAGTGCAAAAAACAAAACATGTGAGGAATTTTGTTGATGGGAAAGGTCAACAAGGACAGGATGGCAACTGTAACTCAAATAACCACTCGCATGTCAGAATACACAGAACAGGCACCCGATGCTACAATCAAATTAAGTTTTATTTGTCACTTTCAAGAGTGGAAATGGTCCCAAATCAGCGTTACAGAGGTAAATTAGATTACAAATACAAATTTTAAATGTATAAATCAGGTTTATCGATAAGTTTATCCCACATGAACTAGTGACAGTAGCAATGAAAAACCCCCTGAGATGCGAAGAAACCAATGGGAGGAACCAGACTCAAAATGAAACCTGATGAAAAGTTCCATCATTGTTGCGGTTATCAACTGTTTACTGAAGGAGACTCGAGTGTAAAACTATTCATGGTGATTGTAGTCCTATGTAGCAAACTGTTTATCTTTAATTGCATTCGTTTAACCCCTTCACAGGAACTTCATGGATCTGTAGACTGTTTATGTCTACAACGGGCACAGATGTTTTCTTATCTTCAGTTGTTCGTTTTGATTGAGCCTGTGCCTTCTGTAGTCTCAGATTCCTGTTCCTGGCTGCATGATTTCATCCACTGTGCTGCTGCAACATGGCTGACTGTCTGAATAAGATGTGCTACAAGCATTTCTATTATAGTGACTGGTGAGTGTGTGTCATATTCTGTACAGCAACTTGTATGGCAGATAAACCAGTTTTAAAAAATGATGTAGAGATTGATA
The DNA here is from genome assembly GCF_014805685.1 of Silurus meridionalis. Classification (NCBI taxonomy): domain Eukaryota; kingdom Metazoa; phylum Chordata; class Actinopteri; order Siluriformes; family Siluridae; genus Silurus; species Silurus meridionalis. Next base: position 13,084,652 of record NC_060899.1, read on the forward strand.
TGGTAAAGCTTTCTCTAAGGAGACATTTATTTGCGATTTTTGAAAAGAGTCTTTAGTTTCAGAGGCAAAGCTTTGAAATGGGAAAATCATCAGGATTAAAATTAAAAGTACTTAAGTGCCATTCTGTCATGAATAAATTGGTATCACTGGAAAATTGCTTTAGTATAAGAGGACTCATACGCTGTTCTTGGAAATGTATCCATTTTGTGAAGGAACACTTAAATGGAACCAAAATGGCTTTTACAGTCTTTAAAAACAATCCTACCGTCACGTTTTTACACCAGCCGTACACAATTTACTGAGATTTTCTAAATCTGTCAGAAATGTAAAGGCAATGACAAGTAGAAGTGGCACTGTGTTGTGTTTTGGGGCAGCACTGTCATATTGTGAAGGAAACAGCTGTTCTGGAGTGACACAACATGATTCCACATTAAAAACACAACACATGGTGTCACTTCATCTCGATTTTCCTTATTGTTGTATAAAATTCATCAGTTTATGGCCAACAGAAAAAACATGTTCACTTTTTTAGAGTTAGCTGATGAACATCCTAGGAAAATATGAGGTGAAATACACATCAGTCCATCGCAGGGCACCATTCACATACTGACTGTCCTGCTTTTAGGAGGTGGGAGGAAACTGGAGAACTTCCAAACACCCTATAGGAGCATAGAGAATACTTGAACTCCACAATGACGGTACCATACGCTTCAGCACTACAGTATATACTGCACCAGCACCATGTACCGAATGTATGTTTTCAATGTAATCATCAATGTAAAATATTTAATGTCCAATTTCCATTATGCGTTACTATTCAAGTCATCCAAGTCTTTCAATAAATAGATAAAATATTGATGTGTGATCCAGCCAACTCAAGTTCTGGTAGTTTTTGAAATGTAGGTAGATTGCACCATCTGCTGGCAATGAAGCGCCACATCACCCTTAAAGAAAATAATAATAATAATGATAATGGAATAATAAAACACTCTCAAAGACACTACAACTCATTCATCTCTTACAGGTTTACAATTTTAGATAAAGTGCCTGTCAAAAGTTTGGAAACCCCTTGACTTTTTGGGGGCATGTGCATGTTCCTTTTCTTTTTATATGGAACAAACCAGGAAATATACCAGTATGAAGATTTACTTTGACCAAATATATATAAATGTACAAGATGTCCCACTTTATTTTCCCTTACCATGAATAACAGATTTACACACTCTTGGCAGAATTCGTTTCTCCAAACATTCAGCTGAAATACTTTGCCTCTTGGAAAACTTGCCGAAGGTGTTCTTCCTTAGTTGGAGATTTCTGTGATTCAGTTCATTCCAGAGCCGTTCAATAGGATTTAGGAACAGTGACTGGGCAGGTCATTCAATGAGAGATAACATTCCAGTCGACTGTCTACTCTCAAAATAACTTACAGAGCTTAAACGTAAGATTGAGCTAATTGTCTTGTTCACTGGTGAAGTGAACTGATAGCTCCAGTCCCCAATTGCATAGTGTTTAAGTATGGAATGGTAGAAATGTTACCTCAGTATTCACCCGGAATAAGTCTCCAATGGAGAAGAGATTGATTTGAACACAGATACACTTACAAGTGTGTTTTCAAGACAGACTTTTCGGGAAAAGCTGGACATCATGTGGAAAGGTCACCCAAAACAGAACCATTTATACTTTTGTGTATTCTTATATGCACAAAAACTCTCAATTTGCTGTCATTTCAAATCCCCAGGAAAACCGTAATTCAATCATGTACGTAATGCATGGAAAACCCAGGTGGTCTGTGTTTTTGTCTTTTTATTAGGTTAACATTGATGCTTCTGCTAGAGCTGATGTATGTGGCACAGCTGTGGCTGCAGTGAATTGTGTTCATTGCGTTTTTTGCTTTATAAATGGCATTTATTCTCGCTGCATGAGATACGTGTCTGTGATGCAGCACACTGTTATACTGTTTCTGCATAATATTGATGGTTTCTATAGCTGTAGTGTCATAATGATGGTATTAAGAGGTGGATTGATTCAGGTAGGACACCACTGAAACCCTAGATGTGGAACGCATGGCCAACCATAGTTACACTCAGTGCACGCTAAGGATATAAAACATTTTAGGTTTTAATTTCTGCTTCTAGGCAAAGTGGCCACAGTCTCCAGTTTTGTAGACGTATTAACCTAGAGAGGCTAAATCCTCTAATCTGATTGGTCGAACTGTAGTTCTAGTTTTTCAGCTCTTTCACAGGGATTTACAGAAGATTATGGATTAATAGTGAAGGTATTTTATTTTATTGGGCATTTTTGGAAGGAGTCTCCAGTGTCAACACTCTGTAAGTCACTCTTCAGGGTTGAGAACTTGGAAGTCCTGAAAGTCCATGCAGAAGGAACTACTTAAAAGTCCATGCAACTTTTAATGTAAGTACTCATTAATAATAATCATTAATTAATTTATCGTTGAATCAATTTCAAAAATGTAATTGCTGGCTTATTGCTGTAGAATAAGATAAAGAAAAAACATAAGATGTGCTGTTATAGGTGAAATAATGAACATCTTGTAGGTAACAGTAACGTTGCCTGTGCGCTTTAACGCTGATTGATTTCCTACAGCAGCTTACCCAGATGTTCCTTATATAACTGATAGAAGTTATTTTTTTCTATCAAAGTTTTCTGAACTCTGTTGCCATAGGATCAAGTAATAATTGTGTTGGTAATATAATAATAGCTTGTCTTTGTAAATTAATATATTTAGTATGAGGCCAACACCTGCAAGTGCATTGACACCCTACAGTTTTCTACCCTCTTTTTCTACTTCCTCCTCTACACTCATCCTCTTCTTCTTATTATTATTATTTTTTTTAAATCTTTTTTTCTGTTTGCTAGATTCTACCATATATTACTTAATTATATGAGTTATGGTTGCTCTGTTAGTTAGTTTAGATTATATGTTTCTACTTGTATACATGTAAATTTTTATTTATTAAAAAAACAAACAAACAAACAAAAAAAACAGCAATGTTTGGCTGTCGGTGAAATAGCATTTCGCTGTACTTCTTACTGTGTATGGTTGTGTGTGATTTAAAATTATTTGAAAATAAATTGGAATTTAAACATTTCATCATTTAGATGGTTTAAAGAACATAATCTCCAGCCAGAACTGAATAGAATATACAGAATAGTAAACTTTATAAGAGATTTCGGATTGCCATGTTCTGCCAACTTTATCCATTAGGGGGCAGCATGACCAAACATTTGGGCTTGATTCGTTATCATCGTGAAAATTAAACATACATGTAAAATCTTACAGAATAAAACTCGGAAGAAAAACATTTCTGTATTTGTTTTTATTAAAAGGAGAAATGTAATTATAAATACATACCTATATGTATGTATGAATTCAAAATGAAGCCAATTTTTCTAAACGTATAAAACTCGATCCATATGGAACTCCCTAAAGCTGCACTAAATCGTTCTTCACACTTTGTCACCCCCATCACCCACAACCTAAACATATATGAAAGGAAACATTTTTTATTGGCCCGAAATAATGATTGAGAGGGTCAGACAACATGACCACCTAGCGCCAGATCGTATAAATGAGCAGGCCAGCGTCAAAGAGCAGTAAATCCTCCGGCCCCTTGTAAATAGCTTTAATACACGCGAGGCGCCAAATCACTTGACCTGCGTTAGCCTTGCCATTTTCGAGCTTTCCGCTTGACTGAGCATACCGGAGCCAGCCTCCCTCGTCAGATTCCCTTGCTGTCAGGCCACATTAATGGTGGAGGGCTTATTAGTGAGGCGTTGTCTTTACCATTCGCGTTCCCCTGCCTTTCCTTTTCCCTGGTTACAACCCCTTAGGGCGCCTTATTTGTGGCTGAGAAGCTAATCAGCTTCCTCAATGACCTCCACTTCGTCTCTATCCTTGTCCATGGCTTTCTGAAGGACATAAAATCCTTCCTAGTTAGAATCTAAAATAAAAAACCTGTCAAATGGGTGTCAGTTTAAAAAAAATAATAATCTCATTTGGGAAGCTGCCCAGGTCTGTGCTTTGGAAGGTTCTTAAACTTGTTCAGACTTGGTGTTTATGTTTGGAATTCTTTGATACCAATACTGAATATTGATATCATTTTCATAATATGCTCATTTACTTTAGTATCACATGAACTTCCAATATCTTGTGATACTGCAAACAAACAATAATCTGGATGTATTTCACGATTAATGACTCTAAACAAAGCGACCTGCAATCTGTTCTGTGAAAATATCAAGAAGATCTGCTCCACTATCCTCCTTCACTCCTAGCAGTATCTTTCCTAGAGCACATCAAGGTGGCCAATTTAGGGAGAAAAAAAAAGTGCAAAAAGTGTTACGAATTGCTTCCACAATTGAAAGAGTATTTCAGCATGTGAGAGCAGTTCAGTTCGGCGAGTACTGAGTACTTGACCTTTATTTACTCATATAGACTATTCATGGCATTATGAAAATCAGTTTGAATGACCTGATCCTGACACGGGTTGCCCACTTTCCTTAATATAATTAAAGAAAACTAGCACTCGGCATGAGGAATTTATTGTTGACAACACAATGGCTAGCACCATAAACAGAGCTAATAGTTGTTCCTTACGAATAGCATTGGTTGCTCAAAATTGATTCGTCGCCATTCATATAACTATACACAGTAAGACCTGAAGTGAAATAGTTTTTACAAATGGTTTGCATTAATAAAAGTGCAATTAAAAACAGTATAGAGGAATTAAACAGTATTTTATTATATAAAACAATAGTATACGGAGTATATAAGCAAAAAAGTGGATTCAACCCTGTATATCCGTCCATATAACTTATACACTGGTACTCATTGGTCTTCTTCACAACAGGAACTACTAAAAGCAAAAGAAATAGCTTGTATTTCATGCTAATGAGAAGAATGAAATTTACAACTCATAACGATACCCCTGATATTGAGCTGTGTTATTATTTGCAGTGCGGCTATTTATTCTACCTATGCCGTTTCAGACCAGTCGTAACTAAACCCGATATTATGCACGCAGTAAAAATGTTGCCTCGTAGCATCAAATGCATCCATTTTTTTCTTTATTTTTATAATGTCATCACCTCTACTTATTTTGCATGCTAGACTGCGTGTATTAGCTCAGCATTAGAGACCTCACAGAATGGGCCAATTGCTTCAGTGCTTGGAAAAATCCTGACAAAGCAGCATTCATGCTAGCGGGCTATAAGTGGCCTACCAGCTATGCTGCTGGAAACAGCGACGCAACTCCAGTGCTATGTCATCACTTGAAAACAAACTGTAAAGCCCGCAAAAACAAACCGGCTCACCGAAAAAAGCCTGGGCTGTCCTCACGCCACTGCCTCACACGTGTCCCGATGGCAGGGAAACAAGTGTGCGGGAGCTCTACAGTTCAGCTATCCTACTGAGATGTCTAATTTCTGGAGTTTGAACAGCAATTCCGTGTAAATTTGGGCATATTACAGCCCAGGATTTCTTCCAGGGGGATCAGAGGTAGGGACACATCCTGAACGGGACACCAGGAGTGGGAGATGAAATCAAAAAACCCTGAAGGAAGCACACGGAATATGAAAAACGCTAGAGAAACCCATGCTCGCGTTCAAATACAGGAACCTAGGAGCTCTGTAGCATCAACACTACCCACATTATGGATTCGTTTTTAATTAACGTAGTTTCTTAGCAACTACTTATCCCCTCAAATTTAATAGTAGAAATAATTTCCAGAATTAAGAATCCCAGAGAACTGTGGAAGGACCAGACGGTAAATATCAATGCCCAGGTTGCACGACTTCACACTTCATGTCACTCTGTGGGAAAGCATATTTTGGTGAGGTTTGGGGGGGTGGGGTGGGTTTGTGCACAGAGCATAGCGTTAACCCCAGCAGGCGTTAATTAGCGCAGCGCCTCCCATCCACAGCAGGGCACGGCAGGCCGACATGTCCCCTCACGCTCTCTCGCCTCACTCCTATTAGCGCCGACTGCTCTCACGCACACACTCTATCCGCTCCGCTTCCAATATGACTAATTTATAAAGAATGCTTCATAACCCCTGATCTGTCAGTGGGTTGAGTGTGATGGGGAAAGGGAAGAGTGGCAGGAGGCTTGGCCACTTTGGCTGTTAATAGTTACAGGGTTTTGGATGGCTGACGAGAAAAAAACGAGCATCATTCATCGGCTTGCGTTATGCACGCTGATTCGGCGATTGCTGTTGCGCAACGTTCATCCAAACCTGTTATTGTTTATAGACTTTTTTTGTTATTTTACTCCAACTATAGCATAAAGTTCAACTTTTATAAAGTTATATCATTTATACGATAAGATCAGATCCAATGTTAAATTACATAATACAGACAAAAGTATTGGGACACCTGATTTTTCCAGTCATATGCGGTGTAATCTGGCGTACCAGTGTAGATTTGTTCATTGCTAAAGACTCAGAGCACTTTTGTACGTCACTCTGGACAAGAGTGTCTACTAAATGTAAATGTAAATGTTTTTTCCCAAACTTTTACAACAAAGTTGGAGGCACAACGGTATAGGACATCTTTGGATGCAAAAGCATGAAAGTTTCCCAAAACCAGCTCCATGAAGATATGGTTATTATGACAGTGACTGTTGACTAAATGTGGAATGAGATAATCAAAAAGCGCATATGAATCTTTTGTCAGACAAAACAAAACTTTATATTATAGTTTGTAAGACGTTTGTATGTGATGATTATTTGTAGCCTTGAGAAAGACAGAGAGAGAGAGAGAGAGAGAGAGAGAGAGAGAGAGAGAGAGAACTTTTTCATTTCATTTTCTATTAATCACAGACTTGGTGTCATTTCAAGGTTCGGAATGTGATGTCCAAAATAATTTACGATGCATTTCAATGATCATGCTCACTAATGGGCCAGCATGAAATCTGATGGTAATAACAGTTAGATTTTGGGAAATGCATTTCCAAATCCCATTGCAGAGATAATTACTGGTTATAATTATGCACACTTTAGGGCATGGATCATGCTTTAAAATGAACAATACACACACACACACACACATACACACACACGGATCACATGCAAACCAGCATTTATGACTGTGTGTGGCGCAGACATGCCTTAAAGGCTATTAGCATAATTACCTTGTGGCTTACACATAGCAAATATCTCAGAAACATGTAGCTCAGCCGGTGCCTCTCTGGTTATCAAATCTGTTAGGGTGAGGGTTCTTTGAGGGATGCCTGTGTGGACCGGCCCCAGAGTCGAAAGACACGTAGATAGAGCTTTCTGCAGCCTGTTCTATGTGTCACACAGTGTGGAAAAGCACCGTCTAGACTCACCTACTGAGGAAGGATGAGAACTTTGAGAGTCAGCGACTGGTGTAAATTCTATTAGAGGGAAAGAGAGATTAAGGGGTTATTTCTCCCGCTGGATAGAAAGAGCAAGAGATTTTAGTAAACACAAAAAGTCACTGTTGAGTATCAATACTGATTGACATCGATTTGCACATAAACACATTTATCTGAGTAAGAGACTTGTGATTTTCCGTGGAGTTTTTTTTTTTTTTTTTCAGATCACACTAACATTTTTTTAAGTGCCAACACTAGCATTATTGCAGTACACGTGTCAACTATTGAGAGCAGTTTTGCATTAGCAGCAGAGGCATTTGCATTCGTGTAATGTTGATATATATAAAATAATAATAATAAAAATTATTAATAATAAAAATAATGCACATTTTAATCATTCATTCAGAAAGCCCTAATACTCAAGACACATTAAAAGAGTAAATGTAAAGATAGATAGATAGATAGATAGATAGATAGATAGATAGATAGATAGATAGATAGATAGATAGATAGATAGATAGATAGATAGATAGATAGATAGATAGATAGATAGATAGATAAAACAATCTGCACACAGCAAGGACAAAATGGAACAAGCTGGAGATATATGGGACTGAGAAATATGGGGAAAGGGAGGTAGGGAGGGAGGGAGAGAGAAAGACAGACAGAAAGAGAGAGAGGGATGCTGCCACAGTCAGACTGGCTGGCTACAACAGGATCTGTAGCGCACGGTGTCATATGATTCCTGGGGTCAGAGGTTATCCCCACTGATGAATATCGCAACAAGGCCGCTCACACTCACTGAAGACAGGGGAGACGCTTTCACTCCTCCAGTCTGGAAAGTTTATTGGTGGAATTTCTCCTGCCAGCATGGAACTGTAAACCTGTCTCGTGCCCCGAGAATTACAGCTACAAATATTGGATTGTCTTCAAAATGGTGTTATCTGTCTGGCCAAGTATCTGTTGTCATCATAAAGTCTGATACCTTATTATTCAGATTTGCAGCTTAAAGCATATTGTTCAGCTAGTTTAATATTAACAATAATACAATAATAATAATAATATAAAATCAATTAAGCAGATTAAATGTAAAATAATGAAAATCTTATTTAATACGTTAAAGCAATGTGGTGAAATTTAACACTAGCTGTGTTTATGACATTTCTATGTGAAATTTATGCCAAATTAATGTCATGCCATTTGGAGATAATAAACCATGAAGAGGTTTATAAACGTGTGTGTGAAGCGAAGGATATAAGTCTGGACTCACTGACCGGGTCATGGAGATTTATTTTCAGTTTCTATATACACCAAAGCTATTCTTGTAGTCCATTAAACAACAAAATATGACTCTGAGTGATTTACCTAGCACAGATGAGCACTGATATTAATGAACACTTTGTCCACAACTTTGTGTCCACAAACATCCTGAAGTGTTTTATTCCTCTTATATGCGTGTGATAACAGTTTATCAGTAAATGGCAGGTTGTTTGTTTTTATTTACGTATAGTTGCATTTAATGCTGTGAATGAAGCTCTATTTACATTTACATAAGTGTTATCATGTATAGTAGGGGAAAATGCTAACACGAGGCGCAAAGTTCACCAAGTTAAAAGGTCGCACATATCGCAGCTGTGTGGCCGAGCATATTTTGCCTGCCTGATCAGTCAGAGATTTCTGTCTTTCATATTCACAAACAGTGTTTCATCTTGTGCAAAGTGGCTCGGAGCTTGAGGCGGCTCAGGCAGCACGTGGCCCTCACACTTGCTTGCTTTTGCAATTATATAAGAATGTAACGCTGTCCTCCGTGACAGGGTCTGCGAAGGGCTGACAGATGGAAAGAGAGCCCCGTGGCAGCCCCGTCGTCATGCTTTCGCTCAGGCCGAAAAACCGCGTGCCACTGTGCTATAGTCAGCCTGTAATGAAGCGAGGTGTTGCCAGCTCAGCCATTTATTAACACGGCTAACAAGGAGCGGAGTGACTGATGGCCGGGTGGCCAGGCATGTGTTTGTGTATGAGAGCTGCACAAAGCCGTGTCAAACCGCACCGCATACCGCCACAGACGGGAGAAGAGGAATACATTTGGATTGTTGACGCTGAACTTTATGAACCAGACGAGGCCACATTTCAGCGTTTTTCCCTGTGCGGCTCCTGTCTCGCTCTCACTCCTGTGTTACTCCTTTCTGGCTTTCTGCCTCCAAAGAATGGCTGGTGTTTTTTGTTTTTTTTGCCCATAATGAAGGGAATAAAAAAAATTAATTCCTGTCAATTTCATGTCACACTTCTTTAAATGCTAAACCTTCATTCACCTGTGCTAGCAAACGACAAACATTGCTTTCTATGCACTTGTTCAACAAGGAGCTGCAATTTCAATGACAGCAGCAAGCGACCAAGCACCAGCCTTTAACAAGATTTTGCTAAAATTGGCTTGAATGATTCTTCAGATCACGAAGTCCTGTCATTCTGTCAGCTCGCATTGAATGTGTATAGAAACATTGCAATGAGAAAAAGCCTGAAAGCAAGAAGCAGAGTTTGTTAGAGCTTTTTCAGTCCAAATCAATTCAATTTTATTTATATAGCAAATATTTCAACAATGGACATTGTCCCAAAGCAGCTTTACAGAAGTAAATAGATTTTGAATATACATTTTCAGTTTTAAATGTATAAATCTGTCCAAATAAATGTATTCTTATTGAGTGAGCCAGTGGTGACAGTGGGAAAGGAAACCTTTTTGAGATGGTATGAGGTAGATACCTTGAGAGGAACCAGATTTGAAAGGGAACCCATCCTCATCTGGGTGATGTACGTAGTTTCCTTGCTTTGTTGATTTGCAAAGCTTAGCACATAACATGCAAATGAAACTTTAATACATTTCATATTGTCAAAAATCCAGTAAACAACTGGATAGTGCTCTCCACTAAGCAACAACAGTAGAGCTTTCAGCTCTTTGGCCTTTGACTTTGGTTCTTGTTCATTTTAAGGATTAAAGCCACAGACATATAAAGACTACCTGAAAATAATACTTGAGTAAAAGTATTGATACCTCACTGCAGACCTTACTCCATTAAAAGTCACCAATTCCAATATGACTTTAGTAAAAGTCATATATAAAAGATTATCTGATTTAAACAGCACTTGAGTATTTCACTTATATTGAACGTAGCTCAAAGATGCACTTCTTCTCAAAACCAAGACACATGTTAGAAAAAGCCAAAACGAAATTGATTTATAGTGTTTTATTTCCTAAAATATAAATTCAATCTTTCAAAAAGTGGTCTTCAATAAACAAATAGAATTAGAGTATCATGTTGAAGTTGAAGAAACATTAGTATTCAATGGACAAATAAGTAAGTCAATTCTTTTACATAAAGTAAAACCAAATCTTCAGAGATGACTGTGATTTGATGCAGGTCTCAGAGAGGGTCATTATTTTGATCCGTCTTCAACAAAAGCTGGTTCTCAAAAGTTTTTTACGAAAAATTTATTCACACTTTGTTTTTTCATGAAAATGAGGCCAGCAGTGCTAAAAAGTCACTCGCAGGCAGTAGATGCAGGTACTGGAGTGTTAATAACATCTTCAACAGAGGTGCAAAATGTAATTGTAATGCTTTTAAATTATTGTAATAGCAATTAAAATATAGTGGACTAAAAAGTTCATATATTGAATCATAAATGTAGTTGAGTTGAGAGTAAAAGTTGTTATATGTTTGATACTCGGTAAAACTAGAAAGTAGGCAAAAAATTACTTAAGTACAATAACGTTGTACATTTACTCGAATGCTTTACTTCACTGTACAGATGTGGTTGGCATCTATTCTGCATGCATAAGCTTAAATCACCTACCTCACAACTTCATGCTTTAAAAAAGAGGGAGTGAAAAAGAGAGAGAGAGAGAGAGAGAGAGAGAGAGAGAGAGAGAGAGAGAGAGAGAGCGGGAAAGAGAGAGAAAGAGAGCAAGAAAGAAGGCTTGCCACCAGAGTGATTGTGTACAAGTCTAATCCAACATGCTGACAGGTATTTATGCTGATAACAGACTGCATTTTTGGCAAATGAGGCAAAACATGTTGCATTTTCCTGTCCATGTCGGAGACAACACTGCGTATGAGACATGCATGTGCTTGTCAGGCTTAAATCGCATGTCGGTCAGATCTGTGCTCAAGCTAATGCGTGTATGTTCATTACCCAGAGACACAGCCTGCTCTTATGTGGTAATCCAGACCTATTTAGCAGGTGGTGCAATTTATGTTTACGCACGTCTCGCCACAAGCGCTCATAATAGAAGCGCTAGTTGTTAAAAGAGCTACACACTTCGGTAATTGTACACACAAAGATGCCGGGTTTGTGACACTGGGCCGGATGATGGGCCACATAAAAAGGTCATGTCCTATGTGTTTATTCATCATCCACTCTGTTCCATCTCTGTGAGTCCAGCCCTGCTGTAGTCTTTACTCCTTATCACTCAGAGAGCAGATAATGGGGGCAGATTTAGCCTTATTAACATCATTAGTGTTATCCCTGTCTAGTCATTCTAGCGGGTAGGAGGTACACGCTGGTGCCGGATGCCTGACATGGTTCTCATAGTGGCGTTGGGCAGTGTGGAGACTGTCTGCCTTGATTGGTCTGAGCTCTGTGAGAAACGGCTCGAGTAGCTCCGGGAGACATGAGAATTTGAGCGTGCAATGTTCTAAAAGACGTCACTCACTAGACTGAAAGTTCGATCAGGAATGTGACACAGTTACACCGTAAATAAGCAATAAGCCTCTCAAGGGTGTGTGTTAGATTTTATCATGTGCAATTTTGCTTTGTAAAAGACTGATGTTATAAAACCCTGATTTTAGAACCATTGAAATACCATTTTCATGTAGACACTTTCCATGAAAATCTCAGAAAGAAATTGTTGCCTGTATGATATATAATGTCAAAGAAGTCAGCAATGTTGCCTCACAACTCGAGCTCGAGTTACTGTCTTTTTTCTCAGTGATTTTCTACAATGGATTCTTCCAGGTTCTTTTCACCTCTCCCAAACATGCATGTAGGCAAATTTTGCCAAGAGTGTCCTTTCCACAGTGAAATCAGTAAAATAATATCATATGTTAAACATTTAATAGTCTACACATGCAAGTTGTCTAAGAATTTTGGATCCCATTACATTATATTTTTGATTTAGAGGCAACTCTTGTGCAAACACTTCCTGATATTTTGTGGAACTCATATTGCGATCAATTTTCACAATAGTCCCTGAACCGGCAGCCAAATAAATGCAAAGCAGCAATCATCCACCACCATAATATTCAGCGGGTTTTGGGGCTTTTCCTCGCAAATATGCAGATAGTGTACACAGCCAAAGAGATCAATTGTGGTCTCATCTTTGTGCTACTAGACAACATTCCAACATGTTCTTTCAATGGTGTTTGTTTGACCTCAGCTGCTGCATTTTGTGGGTTGATCTCAGAAATGCTAAATTATATTTTTTTCAGTAGAATGTTTGTCTGCATTTTATAATTGACACTGAACTATGCCCCTGCTAAACCAGAAATCTAAATTGAGGTCCAATCCTGTCAGCCAAGAACAGCATTACAGTTTACAGTGGGCAGATGGGTCAACAAAACTGGAAAGAAGATTGAAACATCATGTGGTAATTTCCCAAATGTCAACTGTATTGGTGAACAGGTACCTTGTTGTCTTTTCCACTTATAAAGAGTGGGTATTGGAGTTTTTATAAAAAAATTCTATTGTTCTTAATCTTATCAACAAAATGAATCCACCCAGACTTGTCGCTCACTCAATGCTTTTTTGTTTTTCACAGCATTCTGTGTACACTCTAAAGATGTGTGTGATATTCACAGAAAATTAATCTGTACCTGCATGATCCTGTGCATTGCATTGCTGACACATAATTAGCTGATTGGATACTTGCATGGATGAGCAGGTTTATATTATAATGGCTAGTAGGATTGTATTATCGCTGTACAAGTATCTTGCTGTTTTTTTCATCCCCACTGTCCAGCCAAGAACTAATTTTTGCCTATAAATCAACTCATAAGACAACATTGTTCGAACAAATGGAGTTAAAGGAAGGGTAACGGCTTATCATAGTTCCCACTGCTATTCATATTCACCTTGCAGTCTTTCAAATGACAAACTGCAAACCTACCAGGTGAAGATCATTAAACTGCCCTTGCACACTGTCATGACAAACTGTTCTTGGGTCCAAAAGGATGCATTGTGTATGCATGTCTGTCTCCGATTCCACCATGCAACCACCTCTAATTGTGACACAGATTCGGAGAGATCAGCATACTCCGCGCTCTTCAGTTTTTCTGCAGGAGCCTTGGGAACTATTAAGGTGATACCAATCTAAACCAGTGGCTCCGTCTCAGGCCTCCCACAGTCCCACGCAACCTGGCCAACCCACAGCATGTGCCCTGTGGAGACCTGGCCGCTAGCGTGAGCAGCCAGGCACTGACAGATGTGTGTCAGAGCTTGGGTAATTATGGAGACACTCAAACGGGCACCATGTGTCATCACATGCCAAAGTATCCACGCTAAATTCGGCGCGTCTGGCCGGCGCACGTCTTTAAGGTACTTAGTCTAACAATGTGGCGACACATTTCGCAATGCTTTTGCCATAATTCTTTTGTCCTTGCTTGTGGTCTGACTCACAATGTTGAGTAATAGAGGATAAGTTGGTAGAGGAAAAAAGCTAATCGGTACAATCTTATTTTTGTTCTGACATCTGACATATATGGACGCATACGTTATAAAAACTGGGTGGCACAGTGGTGCATTCACAGCACACCTGGTCTGGAGAGAGCAGTGATGGACAGTAATAAAGTAAATGTTATTCATTACTGTACTTAAGTAGGTTTTTCACATCATCTGTACTTTACTGAAGTATTTCCATTTGGGGAGACTTTAACTTTAGTACATTTTATAGTGAAATATGTAACATTTTCGAAATCAGCAGAACATTTTAAGAGAAATAAATGATGGAAGAAACTCCTGACTCGAACTCGCCACAACACCCGTGGCCTTATTTGTGCGATTGCATGATATTTGCACAAAGTAGTTGAAAAGAAGGTTTTGGGCTCATGGAAATTTTATTAGATATCAATCTGTGATTGACTAATTAATATCATTCGATTATTAGATTGATGTGCTAAGAGGAATATTAGAGTCTTTTCACATAAACTGTGTTGATTAAGCAAAGAGTCTTATGACAAAAAAGATAATAGGAACATTATAGCCATAATAAATCATACTACTTTGGATACTTAAGTACATTTGAAGGCAAATACTTTTAGACTTTCACTCAAGTGAAATTTTAAAAGGGGCACTTTTAGTTTACTCGAGTTTAATCTAGTGTATATGTAATTTAACACAAGTACATGGTGTGTGTAATTCCTCGACCTCTGGGATTGAGGTTGAAAATAAAATCAATTTAATATAATATAAAACTAAAAAAAGAAAAAAAGAATAAGAATTCTACTTTAGACCACGCTCCCTTAAATCCAAATATGGTAACTGACATTGTATCACAATTTAATTGCAAATAAAAGTTCATTTTTTGGCACATAAATCGTACTTTCCAATGTACAATATGTCCAATTATAGTCTTTTAAATCTCTGTTTCTCTATTTTATTATGTACAAAGAAGTTGAGATGTGAGTTGATTACTCAGGCTGAAAAATACACAAAACTGTGAGACACTCGTTCAGAGGCCCCTGTCTAACCCCATTCTTCAAATGATAAGAGAGTAAACAATAACACATGCTTTATCTTTTGGATAGAAACAGTTATCTGGAAAACCGTTAAGGTTGTAAACCACACGGTTATTTCTTATATCGTTTTCTACTTAGAATATATACATTTCACATAGCCTCTCTTATGATCGTTCACTGTGATTGAATTTTAATGATATTTCTGTACTATTAGTTATGTTTTCAAATGTTTTTGAAAGCATGAATGCATGAGGCAGACAGCAGGCGAACCAAAGAGAAGCGTCGTTTTCATTCCTGGCAGGAGCCTCCAGGTCTGAGCAAGCGCTCCTGCTCACAATTTATAGGAAAATCAGTCGCTGCACACTGTCTGTGTACTTTGTTCATTCCAGAGCTTTACAGCACTGCTCAGTGTAAAGTAAGCTTGGAGAGAGTTCTGTCAGAGACGTTTATTAAGCGTGCCTCTGCTACCAGCAGAGGGATTAATGGAGAAGTGGATAAAATGGTGTGTGTGTGTGTGTGTGTGTGTGTGTGTGTGTGTGTGTGTGTGAGAGAGAGAGAGAGAGAGAGAGAGAGAGAGAGATTGAGTTAGGGGTGGGTTAGGGGGTGGGGGTGAGACAGATAAAGAGACTTAAAGAAGGTTTAAATTAGGATGTGACATATGAGAGAATTTAATGCATAGTTTAGAAATAGACCAATATTAAAGATCTGAATGTATGAATATTTGCAAGAATAACACAATTCTTCAGAATTCCACTGATCTTTTTTGCTTTTGTCTCCTCCGAAGTAAAAGAGCGACAGCTATGGCAACCGTTTCGTTTGTAGCCTGGTTGGTATCAGTGAGGCTCGGGCAGCGTGGAGCTGTTTAGAGTAACGTGGGTCGCCGTGAAAAAAATCCAAAGCATTCACAAAACATAATATACAGAAGCTTGGCATCGCCTAGCAAAAGAGCCTCTCTGTCTGCTCCCATCCCTCCAGGTGGCCATGTTTGGAAGTGCTGACAAATAGGAAATCTGGAGCAAAAGTTGGGGACATGTGGCTCCTTCCAAAATACCCAGCCCCCCTGTGATGAGAATAGTTGTTTGGTTTGCAAAAAGCAGAAAATCGAATCTGCCGCATATTTGGTCTGGTCTTTGGGCCGACACAAGCAATGTTTAGATTCGGTCTGTGATCAAAAGTCCATCGAAGCCGCAGCATATGGAAATAAACCACCTTTTATACGCCTGAACATCAATGGAAGAAATCTGGACTTCTCAGGTTAACGACCATACATTTGGTCAGACACAGTGTCTCACACTCCAGGAGAATGGCTACCATGGATCTTAAGGCATGTGCTCTGATGAAACTATCACTCTCTATTTGGATTTGGACTTATTAACTGCTCCAATTATCGATTCAATCCTTTCTTCATCTTTATCAACAATGGATATTGCCACAACACAGCTTTATGGACATAAATAGGTTTTACATTTATAAGTATATCTCTGTTGGTGGTGAGAAAGAACTGAGACATTGAGAAACCATTCTCAAAAGGGAACGCATACTCATCAATTCAGTTCGATTCAATTCATTCCATTTTTTAATATAGCACATTTGATAGACATTGTCCCAAAGCAGCTTTACAGAATTAAATAGATTACAAATATAACTTTTACATTTATTAATCAGTCTATATATGTTTAGCATTTTTAAGGTAATCCCTAAAGAGCAAGTGGTGATTATGGCAAGGAAAAACTACCTAAGATGCTATAAGAAAGAAACCTTGAGTGGAACCTGACCTACCAAACTCAGACTTTTTCATCATTGCTGAGGTTATTAACAGTCCACATTTGGGTGACGAACCATACTTGTATCCATTTAAACTCACCGTATACATGCCTCAACTGGAAAACAATAAAAAACAGGTAGAAATGCCAGTACTGTCAGCATACTCTTCAAATATGACTGTTTCTTCACCTCAGCTACATCATTCTAGTTCATATAAAGTTATATAAAAATAAATGTTGTAAGTAGTCTCATAATTAAGCAGCATTTAAGACTTCTGTTGAAGAACAAGGAACTTCAAGCATTCACAAAGGGATCTTTCATGACGGTTGCCTTTCTTCGAAACGGTGGCGGTTGGAAGAGAGCTGCTCTTAGCATTTGGGCAAGAGGTAATTGGGATCACTCAGCTCATCTGATGCTGATAGTGGAGCGATGGGAAATTCTTGTCAGTGAGCCCTCTGTCAGGGGTTTCGCAAGCACCTTGGCAGCCTCCATACCCTCCACACGGGGGAAAAGTGAATGAGTCGCAGCATGCTCGCATAGCTGTCATTAAAGGAAAAGCATGTGTATGAGTGTTTTTTAAGAGAACATTATTACACAATTAAACGTGAAACCTATGTATCCTAGATGAGATTTTCCAGTATTCAAGGTGAACAAACCTTTGACTCATACACTTGGGCCTGTGTTGGAATGTTGGGATTTGTGTTTGGGATGAATGTTATTTGAAAATATTTGCTCTGCATGAATTCAGCATGATTCACTTTACCTGTCATCGAACCTGCTGAACAAGGTTCAAATTCATCTACTTGTTTTTTTTTTCTTCTTCAGTATGGTAACCCTAGTGCTTCATTTAACCTTAGTTAAAAGTCAGTACTTATTAAGCATCAGATATTTTCCCCTCCATCCTCTGAGAATAATTATCCCCCCACCCAAATTATAGAGTGAGTTTAATACTCATAATAAATCAGGGGTTAGCATGTGTGCCAAAAGAAACAAGATATTATAGTGCCTTCTCTTTCAGACAATAAAAGTGAAATGACAAAATAATAGTCCTGGCTTTTCTTTTATGTCATATAATTGGCCTGTGTGCAGGAGGGTGAGATGGGGTAAACAGTTCAGTTTGGACAATAACAATATTAAGAAAAGACATGTCTAAACCGATTAGCAGGAAATGAAATTAGCATCATTTTTTTATTCTGTGATTGTGCCTCAGTCTTAACATTTACATTTATAGTGTTTGGTACAGCCTTTTATTTAGATTTTACTTTAGTAACTAGTTGTGTGCTTGGAAATTATATTCTTTGGCCAGGGTTATTTTGCCCTAAAGGTACTAACAAACAAACTAAAAGGGTTCTGCCAAGGGCTGGATAAAAAATGAAGAAAAACTAATACAACTACAAAGAGATGAGTAGGGAAAGATTACTTCAATTTATGGATTTACAGGAAAAAATGTGTTGAGGAACAGTGCAAATTTGAAAATCACAGGTTATCACAGGTCTTCATGTTTGGCATTTGTCTGCATTTTAAAGCTCATTTCAGGCAGCTATAGGAAGCCAGAGATGGAAATACACCAGTGGTGTGAAAACTCAAAATAGAATATACTGTATATGGTAGGAATCTGCTCGCATTCAAAAACAACTGTGCAGAACAGACAGGCCAAAAACAACCTGTGGTAGATTTATATGGGATACACAATGAACTGATTTTATTTTGAGAAGCTCTCTTGATTGTATATGCTATTTATATCTGCTGTATGAACAAAAGTATTGTGACACCCGACTCTTCAAGTTCAAGTTTCAAGTTTGAATTCAAGTTTATTTCTAAAGCGCTTTTCACAATGGACATTGTCTCAAAGCAGCTTCATAAAACTTAAGAATTAAAGAGAATGATGTGTGTTTATCCCTGATGAGCAGCCTGGGGCAACTGTGGCAAGGAAAAACTCCCTTATATGGCATAAGGAAGAAACCTTGAGAGGAACCAGACTCAAAATTGGAACCTATCCTCATTTGGGTGATATCAAGAGTGTGTTTAGTAAGAACCAGGAGCTACCTAGCAACTCATAAAATAGCTTAACATCTGAGATCCAACACCAACTCCTCCATGCCAGAGCCTTTAAATGTTCAAAGAAGTCCAATGTCCAAAATCTACATGAAGGTGGATCCAAATGGCGCTGGAACATCTCTAGATGGTTCGGGATGTTCAGGACTCTTCCAGCGACATGTGGTTCTCCCCTAAATTGTTGCCACATGTCAGAGGCACACAATTTGCATAGGATGCTTTTAGATGCAGTTGCATGAAATTTTTACTTCACTTGAACCAAGAGACCCAAACCTGTTCCAGCATGACAATGGCCCTGTGCACTAAGCGAGTTCCATGAAGATACGGTTTACACAGGAAGGTCTTAAGTGCCTGCTATAGAGCTTTAACCTCAACACTACAGAATGCTGTTGAAACGAATTGGAACGCTGACTGCACCTCAGGCCTCCTCACCTCACCTCACATCAGTACCTGACTTTACTAACACCCCTGTGGCCGAATGAGCACAAAACTCCACAAGCTCAATCCAAAACCTAGTGAGGGAAAAATGTAGAATGGGAATATGTGTGTGTGTGTGTGTGTGTGTGTGTGTGTGTGTGTGTGTGTCTTGGTATGACAGCCACACATAAATATTGGGATGTATGGCCATGGTACTAAATAAATCATACCATTCCCTATTTGTTAAATGGAATTTAAAATATGTTTTACTTTTCCCAAAATATGTCTCATTGCCCAAGACAGGAAATCAAGTCTTTCCTAAACCACAGCCACAATGAAGTGAATATTATCAATTATTTCACAATGTTCATACTTCAGCAAGAGAAAATCACTGGAGCCAATCATGTTGTGTTTGGACAGAAATTTCATCCGTATGCTTAGTCATACTTTATTTCCTGGGGCTATAAGGTGGTCTGGCGAAAGGTATTTATGTATCCCCACTACAGTACATTAAACCAGCAGCAAAGTCATAGAATCCTGCTTAGAATTTACAGCTTATTTAAGAGTTAGTCATTATATATATAAGTAGAAAGCACTAGGCAGTTGTTTACAGATATCAAGTAGTCTTGATGCTGTAATTGCACTCGAATTCGAGTTCTCTCGACCTCGAGTTTTCTTATATTATAATATTTTGATTTTGTTCATGAAATATGAGACTTTAGCCCGTAAGACTAAGTGTGTCAGCTTAAATTTTGACCAATCACAAAAAAATGACTCACCTAACCCTGGGAGAAGTGGTCGCTCTGGGTTACTGTTCAGAGGGTTGGAGGTTTAAGCCCCTGTTGGGCCCTTGAGCAAGGCCCTTAACCCTCTCTGCTCCAGGTTTGCTGTATTATCTCTGACCTCTTTTTTCTAACAAGCTGGGTTATGTGAAGAAAGAATTTCACTGTGCTGGAATGTATATTTGACAAGTAAGTGACACTTTTTTGAATATAATTACTGTGCATCACTCTGTCTATGTGTCAAAGAGTATGTCATATGTTGAATATCGAGGTGTAATTGTGTCCCGTCCTTGGAGTTAATAAAGATTGTTTAGTTTCATTCATACATTGTCTTGATTAAAGTATTAAGGTATGTGAGAAAACAATAAGTAAAAGGTTTTTGGGCAAACATGGCTCCCAATCCTCACTCGATCTTTGCAGCAAGACACTCTAGGCAAGATTAAAAAAAATATCGTTTTGGTAAAAAAAAAAAAAAAAAAAAAAAAAATTGTTTTTATTAAGTTGTCACAGTATATTATTATATTTGGGTTTTCTTTTTCTGTTTGACAGAATTTAGCCACAGTGATATACAATACGGGTTTTCCAACCTGCCATGCACATGATGTTGTCTGTAGAAAATGAATACAGCACAGCTCACACTGATTTTCCCTGGGTGTTAACACTGGCAAACGTGCCCGCTGAAAAAAATGATCTGCAATCAGGCACAGTGTAAAGAAGAATGCAGGCTTTGTTTATAACTCGAATTATGAAGAAATATGACACAGTTATCGTAGATGCTGCTTATCGGGGTGTACACTTTTTTTAATGTAAGGAATTTAATTGAATGCACTCAGTAGTGTTATAGGAAATAAGTAACTGGTTACTTTACACAGATCATACAAACAGTATGATAATTGATATGATGATAGATGATGATAGTTGAAAACGAATAGAAATGTAAGAAACGGAAAGAGTAAAAGAAATATAGCAATATGATTATGCCAGTTTTATTCGCTTGGGGTGTAACAATAGATTATTAACAATTAACGATAGACACGTACGTCCTAGGAATGTGCGATTCACGTCGTGTTTGCAGTGATTCTATTCAGTGCTCGAATTGAGGGGGGATCCAGGACCCCACATAACACATTAGGGCAAGTAAAAAATAGACTTAGGGGAAAAAATGATATGAAAAATATATGAATTACACATCAACTGGTGAACCACCAAAGGACTTGACCCAATTCGAGCACTGATTCTATTACTGTACCAATGCATCTAATGCAACTGCACTATTTGAACAGCAGAGGTCCTAATCTCCAGAACGCATTGAGTACATTTTACAGAGAGCTAGATGTGCTCGATAGCTTTAGATCACAACGATCAACACACGTTATAGTCCATTAGGGTAAACAACCACATTCTAAGTGATAAAAAAGAACTCCAAGCTAGCGTTCAAATAATATCAGCCCTATGTCTCTGCAATCTACATTGTCCAAAATAGAGGTCATGGAAACCGGGCATTTTAGCCAACTTTGGAGCTCTATTCGCAGATAAACTGAGACCTCAGACACTTCTACTAATTCTGTTTTAATCAGTTTTTTCTCTGGTTTCAAGATTTAATTTAGTTTTATTCAATTTCTGAGAGAATTTATTAAACAGTATTAAAATGTATGAAGAGTGAAAAGGCCTGTTGATTTGGTCCAGTGGTATAGTACCCCAGTTACTAAAAGCCACATGTCTGGAGTCAAAATTATGAGGAAAGAAAAAAAAAAAACAAGGAATACATACACAAATGAATAAATAGAGATATTTATGAGTGTCTTGTTTTTCACGTCAGTTCCCAAAAGGCAGTCAAAGGCTTTCGGACATCACACTGTGGTGCGTCCGGGTGGCTGGCCACAGTCAGCTTGGCAGAGCTGCTCCTACTCACCAAGGTATTTGAGGTAAACCAATGATTCAAAGACGTGTTGTTTTTACTCCACTGCACCAGGTTTGCTGTGTAATGTAACACTGGAGGATTTTAAAAGTTCAAGGAAAAAAAATCCACCAATATGTCAATAACTAGCATATTATTCGCACCAATTAAAGTTTTCTTTACTGGCACTTTCAGTGGCATCCAACATTAATTTAATAAAGAAATTCAGAATTTCTTTATAAACATACACATCCATTTTTACTTCTTACTTATTGTGCTGGTAATCATCTAAAGAAAGCGATGCAGCAGCACTTTAGTCCTTTATTCTGTCCAGCTCTCTCAAATCCACACTTGTAAAATTCTACTCAAACAACTTACCGTCAACTGTCAAACTATTAACACCATCAATGTCAAAATGCTAGCAATCTCAAAGATCACTAACTAGCTGAGGCAAGTCTCTGCCGTGATGCCGATGACCCTGTTGTGTAGATGCAATGCTCAATTTTGTAAAACTGAGTCCAACATATTCAACATTTGCTGTCTCTAGTATTTCTAAATTGGATTTCAAGACTAAATGTTGGAAAGAAGCTCTTGTACTTTTGTTTCCTCGGAGCAAACAAAAATGGCTGATGTTTTCCTAATAAACACCATTACACTGCACTGTGGAATGACACTGTGGCGTCAGAATGTCAAAAAACACACACATTTCCACATGAATAACCCTCTAAAAAAACAGGCTAGCCAAATTAGCACTAGATTTGCTAATCACATTACATACAGGTCAATACAGTTTTGGAAATATATTTCAGACATGTTTTCCTTTTAAGATACATATACAGTGGTAGACGAACTACACAAACCATGTGCTTGAGTTAAAATAGAGTTACACTGGGTAAAATATTACTCCAGCAAAAGTTAAAGTTCTCTTTAAATTTTACTTAAAATTTTCACGAGAGTAAAAAATACAAAAGTATTTTACTTAAGTATCCAAAGTACTATGATTTATTATGGATATAATGTCCCTAGAATCATCTTTATCATTAGAGTCTTTGCTTAATCAACAGTTTATGTGAAAAAATTTGAATGTTACTCTCAGCACACCAATCTATTAATAAAAATGATGTTAATGTGTCAAACACTGATTGATATCTATTCAAATTATCGGGTGTTGTGGCAATTTAGAGTCAGGAGTTTCTACCATTATTTATTCCTCTCAAAATGTTCTGCTGTTGAACTGTAGCTGAACTGTATGTTGGCGATAAATAGATGCCACCAAGCACCAATCAAAACAAGTTGAAAACGAACCAGTTACGTTTTTTTCCACTCATAAATAAAAAAGGAACGAGTGATAAAAGTACAGATATACGTCAAATCTACATAAGAACAGTAAGGAATTGCATTTACTTCATTACCGTCCACCACTGTGCAAGTTTTCAGCATCACACGTTTCATTTGAAGCCAAATTTATACACAAAATTACCCAAAAATCAACTTTCAGGCTACAGTACAAAATGGTGTTTTTATTCACATTATTTATTATCGCTCATGTATTGACATCCTAATACTCACATAAATACTTTAAACAAACAGTATTTGTACTCATATATTTGTCTGCTATAAATGAATCTGCTTCGCTTTTCCACAGCAAGCACAAAACAAGAAAAGAGTGCATGGGGAATCTCTCGCATGTCTGATTTGTCACAGAGGCACCCCTTCCCAAGTGCCTGCATACATTCCAAGGACCCTCGCTCAAATCTGGAAGTGTTTTTTTTCTTTTTTCATGCGGGCATAACGAATAAACAGAGTCGAATCATTGCTTTTTATGGTGCGCTCGATCGCCTCCAGGTTTTTGCCCTTTTGAAAGTTGGCAAACGTGTTTATTATGAGCACATCCCATGATTCATTTTCCGAGCGCAGGGTGTTATGGTGCGTTATCTATCGCTGTGATGGTGCGAAATCAACAAAGCAGAGGTGTGTACATTTCCACGTTATAATGAAAACACAATCCCAGGTTCAGTGAGTCCATAGTCCATAGCCAGCATCTTTGCTTTCATGCAAATTCGCATAACAGTCAACTTTTTTCACACAATGAATCCGTATCATTGTCCATTTTTTATATATAGTATTGTATACATCTACTGAAGATTATATATGTATCACAAAATAAATTCTGTTCAATATCACATATTATATCACATAAACACTCAATAAGGGACCAAAAAAAAAATATTTCCTTGCATGTGAAAATACTCCTGATTTATTTGAGCATGCTTACAGCTGAATAAGAAGTCCGTGTTTTCTTTTCATTCCGGGCCGTGATAAGAATCGCATCCGACTGTTTTTTTTTTTTCACGGCGGCGTAAAAAAAAAAACAGATGTGCCACAGTCAGCGCAGTGGTTCAGTCGTCTCATACTGAAGCATTTGCAGAGCAGTTAGCTGCCTCTGGCTGTCCACTATTGGATTCAGTGTTTGATGGCAGTCCAAAAGAAAGCAGTCTTAGGTAGAAGGGATTGAAAACGCAAAAAGGAGGCTATACCCCCAACAGCATGCCCATGAAATCAGAACCGTTCTGTATCGTGATGGAAGCTCCTGCTGCGTTGTCCACGAATATCGAGGTGTACTGTCCGGCCTGAGGAGAAAAGCGCAATGAGGCCACAAAATCATTGACGAGTCATTGATCACTAATGTTTGTGTTGGTCTTCAATGCTCACCTGGAGCTCCAGTAATCCGTGAACATACACTGTAAAGATCTTGCTGTTGCTTTCCAAGCCGACGATCATCTCCAAAGACCTGCACGAACAAGACAGTGTGTTAAAGAAGCTGTACGTATATATGAAAATACGAAAAATGGTGAAAAATGGTGAAAAAGTATGCTGTTTATAGGAAAATATTCAATGACTGCGTGCTGCAATGTCACCTGATGCAATTACAATTACTGCTACCATCATGGACTTATTTCTTCTAATTGTTTTCTAAAAACAGCACTGAAATAATGTTTTATCTCACTTATATGCTTATTTTTTTAATTAATTGAAGAGACATACTGACAACAAGCTCTAACCCTGAAGACTCCTTAGCTAACAATTTACTATATCAAAGACAAAATGATTTTCTCTTGTTAAATTTGTAAATAATTTGTGAATAAATTAATACATTCGTTTATTATTAATATTCGATTATGCAGAAGTCCATTTAAGGTGCAACTTTTAGAAATAATAACATTATAGAACCAGAACAAAATGCGTGAATTTGGAACTACAGCAAGAGCTGCTGTGAAAGAAAAGTAATAATAACAGTAATAATGTCTGTTAAATTCTCAAATCTGATTGGTCAGAAGCTCATTTTGGCTGGACAAATGCATTAAATCTTTTTATGAAGGCCCCCTTCAAAGCTTCAACTCCAACCAAGTGTTTGTGCTTTTGGCAGATCTTCCATCTGACTGGAAAATCAGAATTGACATTTCGACTTCATTTCTTTGGGCAGTCTGAAGATTCGCATCGCATTGCCGCATCCACCCTGCACCCTGCCTTCACCCCTTCCCCAGGTCTCCGAAAGAAAATGAATAATTTGTCACAGTGAATGAATCTCGCTAGTCGTCTCTGTAGAAACTGCCTTCTCGCTGAGCTTCACCTCACATTCTCGGCATATCCTAGTAAGTTCCTGGTTGCGAACCGAGCTGGAAAAACCTGGCTCTGCCTCTCCAAAGTGTGTCCAAAATTTTTTATGATTTTGGTCCCCTTTTAGATTGCAATCTATCATCTCAAGTTTCTTTTGCAAACTCTTTTTTTTAACTGGTGTCTTTTGCATAACATAATAAAAGAAGGACAAATAAACCTTTAAGTAAATAATCTTTTAGCACCCAGGTCAAATTTTTGCAAACACATAACCAACACCCCCTTGCTACAAGAAACAACCAAGTCAAAGGTGCTATCCAACCAGGTCAAAGGTTACCAAGGTTACAGGACCAGGCTGAAAGTCTAAAAACAATACAGGGGGGTTTGTTGGGTTTTTTTGCACTGCTTTAACACAGGAAATGCCTTGCTGCTTCCACACAGGCCGGAAAACAGACAACATCATTTACAGCTTGTAAATTTTGGCTCAAGACAAACTGGTGTCCTACGAATAATCAGGTTTATGAACCATCATCTTTTTTTTTCGTACAGAGTGTAACTAGAGTAACAGCAACAAACAACTAATTACTGCAGCCTTAAGGGATTTGCCTGGATCTGCTTTCTTACTCTTCCCCTCGGTGTCTTTTCTTCTTAAGCTAAAATCATTTTCTCATTTGATTTCTCGAAGAGGACTTTTACGACATGCGTTCGCTTGCCCAAACCACTTAAACAAGAACCACATGGTTTTAATTCCAAGAGGAGCCCAAAGAAAAATACAAATTTTCATCACCAATGATGTATTCCTCCAAGCCGGGGTCATGCATGAATTTATGAAGATGTGGATACGGTCTGTGGAAACGGAGTCAAAATCAGGCGTTTGGCTGTAATAAATACATGTGGGGAAATTATACAGGCGACTGACTTTCTTACCAAAATTGCTGTTATAAGCAAAGATGTCTCCCACATGGGCTTGTTAACAGAGTTGACATTGTCTGACAACAGACGCAGCCGAAACCACCGAAACTAACAGTGGGGCCAAGAGAGTCACACAGAACGCGATATACAATTATACGTATCAGATTTTTTGAGTTTCTGCATCGTAAAGCGGTCCGTAAAGTGCAGCGACATGCTGCTACTTAGAAACGGTGGAATAACGGAATAATACACACCGGCATGAACAACACAGCAGAGTCACACTGCTCGTTTTCATTCCACATCGGGTGGAATAGAATACAGACCTCCCTGAGAAATGCATTACTTCATTCACATGAATGGAGCTGCAGCTCCAAAAACCTGATAAGTGCATTCTGTCTAAACCTATTGGACTACATGACTTCCCAGATTGACTGTTTAATCAACACTGAACAGCCTTTTTTCAGCAGCTAACTATCTGCTTTTGCTGCTCATGCACTGCTCCTGTAGATCAAGACCCACCTCCTAATAGGTGGAGTGCTGAGGGAGACATACATTGTTATTTGGACGATTATAAATATGCATATGAATGGAATAGACGATTAAATAAAAAAAAAGAATTCCAAAAAACATTATACCAAGCTCTTGAGAAACTTATATATGTACTAAGGAGGAGAGCTTTTCTATTGTATTATTTTTTATCATTATCTTTGAAATGTATACAGCATTTGAAATGTATACAGCATATTTAAACGTGAAATCTATTATGAGGAATACATGCCACTGCCATGTGTGTATATATTTCTATGGTGTTTATGTGTTCTATATTTTATTCCCATTTTGACTAACACTATGATTTGTGTGAAATATATATATATATATATATATATATATATATATATATATACATATGTGCTTTATGGATTCTAATGCAAATGTATGTTTATTATTAGTTAAACCATACTCAACATAGAGAATGAAGACAAAATATTCTTGTAAAGGTTTTAAAGTAATTATGGTGTTTTAAATTACATAAACCATTGCTATGTTTCCACACGGATGATTTTAATCTGCACCATTGCGGATTTGTTGCTTGATTTGAGACTTATTAAAAAATAATTGTATGTGTGTATATATATATATATATATATATATATATATATATATATATATATATATATATATATATATTGGAGACTCTTGCATTAGTAGACACTCACGTGTATCGATGGCACAGCGACTCGATGCAGATCAGGACTCTCACATTGTCTCTGGCTCTGAGTTGGTTTTTAATCTTTTTCACCTCACTGTGGTCTGTGAAGAAAACACACAAATCAGCTTCACCCCTGAATCTAAACAACAGGCAAACTGAAGGGAAAAAAATTAAGCAATCTGAGGCCTAAAGCCTGCAATGTCATCAGTGGTATAAACATTAAGGTATTGGCATGGTACTGACAGGAAGTGCAAGAGTACTGGGGGAAAATTGTGTACGGTACCACAAAGAGACAAAGTCAATCACAATAGTCCAGTATGGCCCTGATTGTGGACTGAGGCAATAGAGAATTTGTCACGAGATGCTGGAGATTTAACCTAGTCTTGAGAAATAATTGCTGAAGCAGAAGAATTTACTCAGTGAGAATCCTCTTTAGGAACAGGAAGTTCCTTCTGTAGTTAATCCTTTGACAATATTGTTATTGCATCAGACACATACTTATTGGTGCCCATGCAGTTTAGAATGAAAATAATTGTAAAATATATCTAGTTAAACTCATGTCATGTACAGGATGAGTGCATTCTTCCATTACACACATATTCACTGGAAAGTGTATCGTATTTCAACACATTCCGATTTTTTTTTTCACTGGTCACTGGTTTGGTTACAGGTCACTTTCCTTCATACAGAATATTTAAAGACAGATTGTGGCCCATGAATAAGAGAAAAAAACAATAAAATAATTACATTTAAAATGATAAAAACCAATGGGTTGAAATCTTATTTTCAACTTTAAATGAGCATTTATTTTATAAAATGCTTGATGAAGTATATTCTGAGGGTTCTGTATATTAAATGAAAAGCTAACTGAATAAAAAATGAAAAACTATATAACACAGCCCTGATATAAGTATACATTCATATTTCCATCACTTAAAACTAAGACTCATATCTACATTCTTACTTGAGTTACATCAGAAATTTAAAATCACTGGTTATTTCTTATTTTAATATTATAATTATAAACAAAAACTCAACAAATACATATATTCTTCCACAGCATTCAAATATACACTATATGGACAAAGGTTTGTGGACACCTGACCACAAAGATTTGTATGTACTTGTAACTTGTCCCACAATTAGACCCCATTTGTTGTTATAATAACCTCCACATTTCTGGGAATATGTTCCATGTAAAGTCAGGTACTGATGTAGTTGAAGTGAGTAGGCCTGGAGAACAGACAGTGTTCCAGTTCATTCCAAAGGTGTTCAATAGGGTTGAGGTCAAACTGGTATAGCAGGCCAGTCAAGAGATTCCAATCCAACTGATGTAAAACATATCTTTTTGGAGCTAGAGTTGTGCGTCCTTCCCCAAGATGTCCTATACAATTGTGTACCTCAATCTTTGTCGTAACAGTTAGGGGAAATACTACATTTGCGTGCCCTAATACTTTTGCCCATACAGTGTACTTGAGTTTGATTTTCTGCAAACGGTAACAGAAAGTAGCTCATTCTATAAAATTTCTCACAAAAGAAGAGCCATCCTAAGGGAAGATTTCTACAGACTGCACTCTCCATTAGTGCTTCATTATGTCTATTGTTAAAAGAAAGAACCAGACATTTCAGAACAGCCTGACAGCATGATTGGAGTTACGTTGATCTATTGTTTGCTCTCAACAATTCTGTATCTAATGGATACACGGAACTATTTCCAAGCATGAAAAAACCAAGATTTATGGGATTGTCTTACCAATATGGACGTTGGCAGAGAACTGATAAATTCCTGTGATGGGTGCTGTAAATCGTCCAGTGGACTGATCCATCCCCGTCCCTCTGAGAAAGGCACCTTTGGCAGGGGGCTGTAGGTAAGAGGCAAGTGAGAATTTCTGAGCACAGCAACCATCGTCAGACACCAAACTACCAGCTTCTCTGTCGCATCTCCGACATAAAACCTTCAAGCCTTCAAGATCCCTGCAGAGATAATGTTTGTGAGTAGCTTTTAAGTAGCCTTCCAAAGGATTTAAGATGTTTTAAGAAGGCTTGTTGTTTTTTCAAAAGTTTAATACACTAGCAATTTAGCAAGCCCACATACTGTTACGAAAGAAATCGGGTTCGGGTTTGGGAGCACAGAGAAGTTAAAGGTTTTGAAATATTTAGGATTCTGCCAAGATGCTTCCAGTTCTGTTTTTAATCATCACTGTACGGGACCAGGTCATGCCAGGCCGCGTTATTCCGTATTACGCTGATCAGAATGATTTTGTTCTCGAGTAAAAGCCTTTTTCTGACAAAGTAAGCTAAAATAACAGCAGTTAACTGAGCGTTTATCAGCATAAGTGTTCTGTCATTCTTTTCTGGCATAAAATAATTATTTACAACGTATTCTCAAAATAAAATATGGCCGAGATTGATTGTCCCGAGAAAGCTTTAAAAATCACTCATTTTTATGCACAATTTATACAACGTTCCAGCTGAGCGCACATTCTGTTACTGGTAAGAAATCATGCACCTTTAATCTTTGATGCTGGTTTAGTAGTAGGATGCTTGGCATCACAAGCCTTTTTGGGGAATCTTGTCTAGATTCATCAAAGCCCTATTTTTTCCATTCCTGGTGCACAGGCCACTTCACAAATCACACATCTTTTTTTTCCCCTTCCTGCCTCTCCTTATATGCCAGCGTCTCAATTTCCCCATGCCAGTCACGTCAGAATGTCACAACACATAGCTCTTCCCTGAAGAAGTGTGCTGTTTCAAACAGCATCTACTTTTTTTTTTATCCCTCCCTGGTCCAAGTCCCAAACAGTGTACCTTTTTGTACAGCGCCAAGAAAGCAATGTGGCACATTTAAAAAAGAAGATATTTTTCAGCAGGGGGACTGTAAGTGGCTCAGATCTTGGTTCTGCCCGGAAGATTGGCTAATCCTGTGCATCTCATCATTACTGTCCAGATGACGAGAGCTATTCACACTAAGACATGGCTTCAAAATGTGGGGCGTTGGTCACACTTTATTCTTACAGGTTACTCTTATAGACAATGGCTAGTTATGGATTATTGCCAAAAAGAAAATTATAATTGGGTTAGAGAGAGGTTGCCAGATTTCAAGGTGCTGGCAAAAGCAAGGTAGGTAGACCCCATATAACCAATTATGTGATTTTATTGTAAGGCAACTTTTTGCACCAGCATTAGTTTAGAAGAATGTGACGTAAAACTTTATCCAGTCATGACCTTTTTATTTCGAAACAAAAAATCATTTTAAAGGAAAACCTGGATCAATATCGAAATGGGTTTCAAAGACTGGATAAAGTACAATTTGTGCAAAAAACAAGCAGCAAAAAACAAGCCTGCATTCATACTAATGTGTGATGTGTAAATTGTGTACTTTATTATTACATTATCTACTTTACTTCTCCCTTTCTCTTTCTCTCTCACTCTCTCGCGCGCGATTGATTTGCTCATTATGCTTTCTGCACGTAAACGGCAGGCTCATAAAACATAAGGCTGCCCATGATTTCTACCCCAGCCCACCTGCTTTTATTTTTATTCATATGTGCCTTTCATGGCATTAAAGAATAGAGTAAAATTAAGATATTATTGCAAGTGATTAAAGCTCTTGTGGTGAGGCAATGCACATAGGGCGAAGATAAACCATAAACCAAAGGATGCAGCAAGAAAAACAGACAGAGTGAGGATGAATGTTGGAAAAACACTAAGGCCTATCTATAAGAGTCACTGCTAATATTATCATTAGCAGCCTCACCTTTATACATGCGTGCTAGGCAAGCACAAAGTAGATGGATTCTTCAGGCAATGCTGATGAACTATTGCAGAGAAAAACGACCGCACTTATTATTTACCCAGGGCTGCACGTCGCCTCCCCGAAATATCCGTCTTTTTAAAAGCTTTTCATCAATTATAACTAATACTTTCACCAGGGAGTGGATTTTTATAACACTTACTGTCTGGAAGTTCTGCAGCTCAGCCAGAGTCTTCTTGTCGACCACGACAGGCCCTTTGAGCTTACAGTGGAAGGCCTCTTCAATCCTGCGGTACGATGCCATACCTTCCAGGGCTAGTAGAGTTGTGGGCAGCTGGCTGTGCCCACTTGCTTTGTCCCCCAAAGCTCTTCTCTCCGTAGCTTCTGAAAGAACACAACAGAGAAAAAACATAGGACATTTCAGACATGACCGTAACACCAAAATAAAAACCTAATAGTATTGACTTAGCTATCTTCATTAGTTTAGCTTCATCTTTTTTAGCTAGCTAGCTAGATTTCCAGATACAAACTAAACCAGTGAGAGTAAAACTCACTTCTGTACAATATGTGTAACTTTTTTTATGTTGTTTTAGCTGTGCTAGCTTCACAATAATGTCGCTAGCTTTTTTATCAAGTAAAAATGTGGCATAATAAGCTAGCTCGCTAGATTTCCAAATACAAACTAGCCAATGAAGTAGCTATTATTGCATACCCCATACAAGCATGTACATATTTTTGCAATAAATGATTTACAAATGATGAAAATGTCACTGATTGCTTTCTGTCAGTTTGACAAAGCCTTTGACAACTTTTGTAAAGCAAATAGCTCGATGAACAGATCTAAGGTCTTCCACATGTGCTAATGGAAACCTGCTTGAAACCTAATCTAGTGTATATTTGGTTATTAATGTGTGAAGGTAACTGTACAAACCCTGAAAGCCTTAGACTGTTTGTGTGCACTAGATTGTCTACAACACTCAATACATCAGTCTTTTCAAAAAGCATATGGTTAACATACACTCATTTTAACAGCCTTATTCCTGTATCATGAAAAGCTCCTTATGTATAATAAACGCAGGTTCTCTGACTTTCTTCTTTTTTTTTTGCACAAGCTAAGATCTTCGACAGTGGCTTTTGTGAAGCAGGTTTGCGAAAGCGTGAAAGTGAAGGCGCCCGAGAAACCGCAGCCGTGTCTATGGCGTCGCTCAGCACATCAGACTTTTTCACTCATCTGGTAAGCATGTGCAGAGTTTTAACAGCACTATGTCTTCGCCTAGTCCATTCACAGGTGCCGACAGTTTGGTTTTAATATGTTTGTGTGTGTGTGTGTGTGTATGTATTTATGTATGTATATATACATATATATATATATATATATATATATATATATATATATATATATATATATATATATATATATGTGTGTGTGTGTGTGTGTGTGTGTGTGTGTGTGTTTATGAGAGCTCACCTTTGATCATTTCTTTAAACTCCTTCAGCAAAACCTCTTGAGTGACCTCTGCACCAGGGGCCCCTGGTGGGCCCTGGGGTCCTGGAGGGCCGGGAGGTCCTTGAGGTCCCGGCTGAAACATAAAGCATACTTTTAATCTCTTACTTGGACGTCATGAGACATGTCACAGCACGACACAATATATGATGTACAATGTTTATGTACTAAAAGCCCTACAGCCGAAACAAGTGTTCAGTCAAAGAGTTGCCTAATAGGATAGAAATGTAGAAATTATATCATTGATGGGTGACAAGAGTATGAATTAAGATTACCAGGGGTCGCTTTCTTTTACGGCACTTGGCTGGAAAGTTGCCAACCGGCCTCTTCACAAAATCCATCCATGATCCATGTGGGTCTACTTTTTGGCTTTCTGTGACCTGAATAATCAGAATTAAATACATATAGAAATATAAATTTTATTTTGTATCATGTAAGTGTCTGTGTATTTGATTGTAGAGTTGGCTTTTCCATACACATATCATTGATCACTCTCCCTGGGTTCACACATTTTCTTCAATGAGCCTTGGAGGACTGCACTAATTATGTGATTTATCAGACATGTTAAACCAGAATCATTCTCCACTTGGCATCAAGTGCAGTGTATTGTCACTAAATCCAATGAGTCATAATTTCTGCTTACAACCCATCACTGAAAAATCTTGCCTAAAGATACTATTAAATGGTGCTAGGTAGGTTTCTCTCTCTCTCTCTCTCTCTCTCTCTCTCTCTCTCTCTCTCTCTGTCTTTATATTTTCTTTTTGTTTTTCCATCAAAGTGAAGGTTACCTCATACCAAGTATGATCACATTCCAGGATATTGCTTAGGTGATACATCAGATCTTACTGAACTTACCTTTTACAAGAATCTCCACATTGGTGTCTCAATGGAAATAAGCTTTCTCATCTTTAAAGCCTATCTGAACCCCTTCCTCGGCATGAGCCTGTCTGCTCACACTGTGCTTATCAAATAAGCAATCTTGTCGAATCTGATATAATGCACACATCTTGCCAATAACTTGAGCAATCTAAATCGCAACGTGGACCAAGTTCTTGAATATTTCATGAATCACAAATTGACATGTTTTGGACATATCTCCAAATGTGCTTAGAATTTTGCCTAGCAGCGTTTTTATTGCAGGCTGATTGAGTTGTGATAAAAAACAAATCACAATTTAGTATTCAAGCAAGATGCTAATCACCTGTGATGCACTTTAGTTCTTCATAGTTCATCTCATATGAGTCTTATATGCTAATTTAAAACATTCTTTCATTATTGTGGTACATTTAGTACACATTTGTACATGTGACAGTGTAACAGTACTTTTCTAAATATGATAGTTACTTGAGTTTTTTTGTATTTATTATCTTTACAGACAACCCTAGATAACTGTCAAAATGGACCAGCTTCCTGTAGATAGTCTACATCTCGGGCACCAAATGCATAGTCAGAAGCAGCAATGTCTAAGACAGATGAAGAACCCTGGTCTGGTACTTTCATCCTTCAAAGGAAACAGCATGATAATGATAATTGTAATGAGCTATCAATTACATGAGTCAAAACCATCTGAGATATGGATTTTTCACATAATAGATGTTTTGCTAGTTGAGGTAGCTAGGCTAGCTAGCCGTATAAAAGCTTTGCATTAAACATGTCACTTTGCTATTTTAAAGATGTCACTTTTTTCAGCAGCAATTACCAGTTGTGTTTAATATATCTAATGCTACTATAGTGACACTGAAGTTAAAGTGTGAAAAACGTCAATGATGTGTAGTTGCTGGACGTTTGGTTGCAGATTCAAATAAGCAACTGAATCGTCCGACCACTCGAAAAAAGTGGCACCACAACCGAATACAAAGAACTATCCAAGTAAACAGTTCATCCACCTTGATGCAAATAACTGGTTAAAAAAAGTGAAGCAAATTCATTACTTATAAAATGTCATGTGACTGCGGTGGAGATGAAAGCGAAGATACTGCAGAGCCTTAAAGGCAAGGTGTCAGAAACTGGAATTTGTTTCGCTTTGGCAGCCTGACATGGATCACTTATCTGTTAAACTAACATGCCATTTTTCTTCACAGAAAGACTTGTGCAATGACAAAGTACCCTTGTTCTTTTTTGTAATCTCAAACATTCAGGAATGAAAGGGGCTTGTATTTTGGTTTTGGTTGAGCAAGGTTTTGGTTCTCGTTCTCCCTCTCTCTCTCTCTCTCTCTCTCTCTCTCTCTCTCTCTCTCTCTTTTGTCTTTCTTTTGACAGCAGACAAAATAAACAACTTAACTAGCACACGGTCTTCTTGCGTGTTGGATGTCTTTGTGTTTGTGCTGTGCCTCAGGAGCCCTGAGACATGTAAAAGACAGACAGGCTCAGTCAATTGTAAATATATTGTTAAGGCTGAGAGTAATCCTTCAGATCCTTCCCACAAAGGTAATTGGTTTCTTGCTGTTCTATTTCCTGGAATGTTGCATGAATGCTAATAGGAGTAGGACTGACAAAGCTAAGGAAAGTGGTTTAACATAGCCCTATATTTACTGTATATGGAACTCAATAGGTATATTTTATGCAAGCAACTTTGCAGAATTAAGGTCAAGGTTTGGATAAGAATATCTCTGAAATTATGTTTTAGTTGATTGATGATTGAAATGAATTTTGGCATTATGTTTGTTTTAAAAAAAGTGTGTAAATAAGAAAGGGACAGTGTTATGTCTCAGCTTTTCTTGTTCATGTAAGCTTACACCGGGTTTTCAGGTTTCCTTCTAAATACTAAAGCCATACTAGTACACAGACAGGCTAAGCTAAATTGACTCTTAGTGTGAATGATAATCTGGCATCCTCATCTCATATCACGTCCAGTTTTCCCAGGATCTTCTTTTACTTAAAATGAGTGAGGGTTCATCAATTAAAAAAAAAACTCTAATTTGTTAGAAATCCTATACATTTAGCCCTGAACAGTTTTAATTAGACTAAAATTCAACAGGTTCGTAAACGCTAAACCATTTTGAAATACACGACGACCCTCCACAAACACTGTGGATGAACAGACTGAAATTGTGCACGTGGAGACTCCATAATTCTCTCGAAGCTGGGGATTAGTGCGCGACAAGACAAAGCGCATGAGCTTTGTAGACTTTCGCACAGGCACAGCACTCCCCTGTTTATGCTGATATTCAAGACCACCTAATCTAAGTAAAAAAAAAAAAAATGCTATTCCGCTTCTCACGTAGTTCTAAGAACGATACCATGCTCCTGATGTAGCACAGATCACCAAACCAGTGATGATGATTGATGTTGCCAAACCGCTGTCTTTATTCCGAATCATTTAAGAATTGATCTTTAGTGTATTGTTTGTGAAACAGCACTCATGCAATGCTCTTTGTAAACACAAGCAGCAACGTGACTAGTGTGGAAAAAGCTGCTATGCCGAGTTATGTGGACATCTTGAGAAATGCCTGTCATGGATCATGTCAAGGAGCTTGTAGCTCAGCATACCTCCACCTACGCACTTTTATGGATCTAGTTTTTTTCCTCTGATGATTTGGGTTTTGTGGTTGTTATATAAAATAGCGGCGTAGTTTGGGGCCGGGCTGCCAAAAACTCCATTATGGGCGAGCTGGTGGAAAGAAAGAATTTTTACCCAATAATATAATCCTCCCACTGAAGTAATCTAGAGAAGATGAAAGGAAAACACGGAGCCGCATAATGTATTAGTCTATGAATAAAACACTAATGTAGTAGGGGTGTCAAATGGTATGTGGATGTTGGACACCTAATAGTTTGTCTTCAACCACAGAAACACCAGAGCAATGCACAGTTTAATGCCACCAGCTCGTTTTGGGTTGGTTTTTTAAGTTATGCAGTGCTTAAATAGTGACAATAAGTGACATGTATATGTCTGCAAATATGCAATTATGAAGTAATTTGACCACAAAATGTACCAGGGCATGAAGACACGGCAAATTGTCGCTTTTGCTGCATTTCGTTTTGGGTTTTACACGAGAAACACTGTACCTATAAGTTGTGACATGCTATAATTGTCATCTACACTTTTCTTTAGTACAATGTGTGCTGCATTCAAGGAATATTTTGGTCACATTCGAGGTTCCACATGACTCTAAAACAAAACAGTTTCACATCAGCCTTTATTTTTTCTTTCTAGAAAAACCTTTCCAAAGTTCTGCCACATAGTATTTGTTTAACATTTAAAGGAAATTTAAAAATGAGCTTATTTTGAGCAACAAAAGTGGGAGGAACGAAAGGCTGCCTGCCACAGCAAACATAAACACAGCCATTAAACTATTTTGTGGCCACCATCGACAGCCATGCAGCACTGTCTCATTGTGGAGAGGCTTAATGATTGTTTAGGCTTCATTTCCATGCCATTACAATCAGCTTGGTTATGATTAATATAATTCCAGATATTCGCGCCATGACTATGCATTAGGCCTAATTTTTTCCATTGCATTTACTAACAGGCGTGTAGGCCGCTATTTCTGAAGCCTATAATTAAGCCCACGCACGCAGAGCCTGCATGAACTAGACTAAATATTGCATAAATACGGAATCCTTACAAGTCGGGTGCCCGTTATATACCAGACAGACTAACAGTCTTGTTTTCTATTTACTTGTATCAGATATAGCATATACGCTATTATGTACAGCAGTGAAGAGGGACGCGAGCCAGAAACAGCACTGCCCAGTTCTACAAAGTGTAGAGAGAATAACAAGTGTTTGGTCAAAATGTATAACGCCAAGACAACAGCATTTCGATGCTCTACTTCTGCAAATGGCCCTTGATTTAGTGGATCATTTTATTTAGATCCTGGCAGTTTGTACTGCTGAGGTAATCATAAAAACTGTCCTGTTGTGTTCATCCCTGCACTTGTATTCACAATACACTCTCGTTAAAAAGCATTCTAAATCGTAGCTTTTGTTGTGCCCAGAGTTATTTCCACAATAGGACACCTTTTGGAAATGTACTTATACACTATACGGCAAAAGAGTGTGTAGACACCTGACCTTTACACTAATTTACATATACTTGTTAAACATCTAATTCTAAAATCACTGGCATTAGGATTCGGTCTCCTTCACTCTTCTTCTCGGTGGCTTTCTACTAGAATCTGGAATGCTGGAATGTGGTTGTGGAGATTCAACCACAAGATCATTAGTGGGGTTGTGCACTGATCTTGGGTGAAAAGAACTTTTTCGAAAACCTCTCCAAAGTTGTGCCACATAGTATTTGTTTAACATTTAAAGGAAAATAAAAAAATGTGGCTGTGGAGATTGACCACAAGAACATTATTGGGGTTGAGCACTGATATTGGGGTGTGAAGAACTGACATTTCAGTTCATCTCAAATGCGTTCAGTGAGGTTGAGGTCAGGACTTTCGACAGGCCAACCTTGCCAAACCATACCATACCATACCAAACCATACCATACCATACCATACCATTGAGCGGTGAGGGTTAAAAGTCTTGCTCAAAGTCCTAGCAGTGGAAGCTTGGCAGTACTAGGATTTGAACTCTGAACAACCTTCTCATCAGAAGGCCAACATCCCACTTTCCACACCTCAGTGACAATTAAAAGGGTCTGATCAATCTCATGATTTCTTTTTCATGTTGTCTCAGAGAGTTTTTCCTTACCAATTTTACCTTTGGCTTAATCATTAGGGATCTAAAACAACATGTGGACATATATAGAGCTGCTTTATGAAAATGTCTATAGATAAAAGCAACTAACACACACACAGACAGACAGACAGACAGACAGACAGAGAGATAGATAGATAGATAGATAGATAGATAGATAGATAGATAGATAGATAGATAGATAGATAGATAGATAGATAGATAGATAGATAGATAGATAGAGGGCTGTCAAGTTTCATATTTTGTCGCCATATAGGTTTCTTCAGGGTTTTCAGGTCACACCCCCACCTTCCAAGAACATGCCATTAAATGCAATGATAAGTTGGTCCTGTGTGCAAATGAATATGCACACAGTCCGAAGTCTCATCCAGGCAATATTCCAAATGCCTGGCTGATGTTACCCAAAAAAACCTGATCTTCTAAAATAAAAATAAAATTGATTTTTTTTGCATAAAAATCAAACAATGGCAAAATGGTTTGAAGAACTATGAGTTCATTCAATTTTATCTGATGTGTTTTATTATTGTTCATATTTTATAACTGGGTAGGGTCATCTATTTCATATACTATAGAAGTATGCAGTTTAAAACAGTGAAGTGTGAAATGAGCTAATCTGATTGTATTTTTCGTATCCATGATTTTCACATGTTGAAGGTCAGTGATAAAAATAATGATAATGATAATAACAAAATGCAATTATTTACCCTCCATTTTGGTTGTTCTACATTATGGAGAATAGCACAAACAACACTGTAACTATTTTACCCTGAGATCTGTTGCAGGAAGAGGTGGCTGTCCATCCAGTAAACCGTGTGCACACACACTCACAGATTAAACAGGAACAATTCAACAGAGCCAATTCACTTGAATATTTTTGGAAGTCTAAAGGAAACCAGAGAAAGAAACCCATGCAAAACAGACAGTAAATCCAAGCTCATGAGCTGTGTGTTACATTTTACAACAATCATAAAATAGAATCAATCCAAAAAAACAAGCTTATGACAAGTGTATTGTTTTCTTGGATATTTGGTCAGTGCAGATGCTTCTTTAGGAACGTATTATAATTGTGTGTGACACAATTCCCAGTATGACACTGGGAATCTGTTTCTTACTGATCTCACTATCGCTATCAGTCTTGTATCCAGCTCCTTTCAAAAACACTCCTGAGTGGCTCTGGTGGAGATAACGACTGGGACGAGCTGTGGAGGTGAGCTGCCTGAAATGGAATTTGTTTAGGTTTGGCAGCAGGACACTGATCGCTTTGCTGTGAAACGAATATTTCTTCACTGAAAGTCTTTTCCACTTCATGTACGGCAACAAAGTAAGGCTTTGTTTCGGTCACCCCTAATGAACTGAATGAAGGGAGCCTCTCTTTGTTTCAGCACTTGGACATCGGTGGCGTGCGTCCTGTCATGCTGTAACACTCAACTCTTTCTGCCATTCAGACGCCATTCCACGGCAGTGCCTCTCGTTTAACGTGTGATCATGCATTGTTGTTTTTTTTGTCTCATGCGCTTTCAAGAGCAATACAGAATCACATGTGGAATCCACTAACAAGCGTTTCATCACGTGCGGAATTTCGCATGCAACACATGAATGTGATCACGTGTGAAAAATGAACCCACATGAAACGTGAACCATGACGTGAAAGCCACATATGTAAAATCCACTCTAATATGATTATCAGTCTCGTGTGAAGTCTGTGTGGCTTTTCTGTAAGCCTGGACACAGAGTGGATCCCACTACAGGCCCCCAGGAGATAAAGTGGCACGTTGGGAAAGGATGAACAAGGCGCAGTGATGCCATGTTCCCGGTGTTGCTTTTTTCACAGATAGGCGGACAGATTTACGGTCTTGATTATATGAGTGCACTGGTGGCACGCCTCTGTGCCGTACCTACAATTAAGCCTTGGGTTGATACCAAGTCATTATGCCCTTTGGGATCCAACATTCGAAATACAAAGACGGGAAAATGATTGTTTCACTATGTATTAAGCAAGAGGTCCACGTTTTTTTGGTTTTGTTTGGTTTTTTTACTCAAACAGGTACCAGAATGCAGTGCACTTTTCATTATTTTGTTACATTACTCATTCCCGCGTAAGGTTTGACAGCTAATACGTGCTGAATGGACAAATATAGACATGGCCCTTTTTTTTTTCTACATGCTGAAATATTTGTTTGGCAGTTGCCATAAAGTTCCTTTCATCACATCCTTACGTACACAGTGAAACAGTTAACTGCTGTGTTATTACTCGAGGGGAAAGTTGGAGAGGCGCCCATTAGGCCCATGGGTCATTAAATCAGTGACAACAAAGACTGCTGTATCTAATTTACACCGCCATCTAGAACACGTTTACAAAACAGTCCGCCGCGTACTGTATGTGTCGGGAACGGCCTGGAAACGTTCCACGAGTGGAGATCTGAGCCGAGGTTTGTAGGGGCCCCGTGTTGTTTTTAATCTCTTGGCAGTGTAAACATTGTATAGATATTTTTGTGCACGGGAGCATATATCGAGTGCGCATTCCTTTGCTAGTGAAGACATGTGAAGAGTAAAAAAAAAAAACCACAAGACCTATTATGAGTTTTGTAGAATTATTTCACCCACCTCCTTCCACAAGTCTGAGAAGAGGCTGATTGGAGCATCACACCTGCTTTGGTACAGAAATTACAGTGTGGAGATGGAGGCTGGAGTGGCTGCTCATTTTTTTTCTTTTTCATCTGTGGTAGGTCAAATGGATCATTTATGCCAAAACATTGCATCACAGAGATCTATGGGGAAGCACCGCTGATGGTGGCTATTAATGGCTTTATTCTTTTTTTTATCTGCTAAGTGATAGCTTTGCAAATCCCAGCCTTCTTCAAGAACATGCATGTGATTCAGTGGGTAAGGCGCTGGCCTACTGACCAAGAGGATGGAAGTGTTCTACATGATGCTGCTACTGGGGTACTGAGGATGATCTGAATAAAAAAGACCACCAGAGTGCGAAAAAAGTTGAGGTAAAAAGATTTAGGATTTTAGTGGTATAATTTCCAGTTGAAAAATGATTTATGATGTTATCTCACTACACTGTGCACACAATTCTATTTTTCTATAATTGAAATTTAATGACTTAATCACGCAATTTGTTCAGAATAATAATGATTCTGGGAAGAAGAATATGTACCGGCCATTCCTTTGTTTTTTAACTTAATTATCATTTTATGTTATTATTTATCCTTTATGTTCTCCTGCAGCCTCCACGAAAAGGTGCGCCCTAATAATTTCATGGTATACGTACACTCGTCTAAATAAATCACAATGAAATGATACATATAAGCCAGATGTTAATGTTGCCTTTGGTATTAACACATGGGTTAAGTACATTCAGAAGCATAAGTGAGGTGAAAAATGAGAGCGCCTACTTCTGTTTACCTCTGTCACCCGAAGTGAAATTATAAGTAGTATAAGGATTTGGATATGTCTTCTTTAAACGCCTTCTGACATGCTTTAAATCTATGAAATTGATCTTCGGCTCATAACCCTGTATATCAACTTAACCCCAAGTCCTCAGCCTGGTGATGTTGTTTGGCAGTGACACATTCTGGCATAACACAGGGTCTTAACGTGATTATGTCATTATTCCCTGATCGCATGGGACGAGATGAAAAGAATGTAAGCAAGGCGGGGGCAAAGCAGCTAATCCTCTTCTAGGTGTCCTCTTTCAGGACCCTTTCTGTGAGGCTTTGTGAGGGGCTTACACGGCCTGATGCCTTGTTTTTTTCTTTTTTTTTTTTTTTTTTGCCCTATCGGATGTCCCAGACACAGTGGAGTCAGGCTGGCCTGAGAATGACAGAATCAATGGGCTGGGAAAGAGCTCTGCCAAGGGTCTTTAAATATCTCCCCACCTAAACTTTCCCAGGAATTACATCATGGCAGCTTGCCTGCACCGGACCACAGCAACAAGAAGAAGAGGAAGAAGAGGAAGAAGAGGAAGGGGTTAATGCTAGAAGAAAATGCATTGTTGAATAAAACCTCCACAGGCTCTGGGGTCTGACCCAAGTGGCTTCTGATTATATGTATAAAATCATTAGAAATGATTTTAAAAAATCCAAGACATCTCACTATGAGATTTAGGAAAAATACAGTTGTTGTGAACAAACGAAGTGAAGCATACAAATCATGAAGCGTATTGGTATGGAGGGGAAGAGCCAGAGCCTCCGAGTCATTTGAGAATGCCAACACAATGGGTGGGCTGAGAGAAGCAAATGGTCCAGTGGAAACCATTATATCTAAACAATACTTATGCAGTAAATAAACAGGGTTGAACTGGTAAAACATTTATCATGGTAAAGCCTGAGGATATGCATGCATGCTTGCATTCAAACTCAGTCACCGCATGTAGGCGTTTATGTCGCCTGACTAAGGCTGATCCAGACCAAAACTAATGCTGACATAATGTTTTACATGTTAACTTTGGAAAATGTTTATTTTTGGAAGAAAAGAATTCCACTCATGCCGGTCTGAACTCCCGTCCAGAGCTGCCACTGACTGCATCTCATTAGCAGACTGAAGGCTTAATGACACAGGCGTCTTGAGGTGGATGGGGACAAATTGATGCACTGATCATGCTTCACAAGTGCACATTCCACACATAGCTACTGTAAAAAAAAAAACCTACACATATTACAGTGTGCACTTTCCCTTGGTTTTAGTCTCTATCATCCAAGCCATACACACCTGTTCCAAACAGTCTGAAGCCCATGCACTGTATATTTTAGACCTAATTCCGTAGATATATACTTGACTAATCATTGTGGCAGAGAAAGACAACATAATAAACATAACATACAACATAAATAGCCATGAATTTGCACTAAACTCTCTTTTTTCTGAGGCAAAACACCATTAAACTATGCAGAGAAATAGAATAAACCATTTGGGTTCCCTGCTGTTTGATGAGTCCTCCAGATTTGCTCTACTTAAGCAAAGGATTCAGGGTACTTTTTCCATATGTTTCCAATATGATACCACTGATTACGAAGACAAATGTGGCAAACTAGAGTTTAATGTGTTCCTTTAAAAGGAAGCACATCAAAAAATGAATGAATGACTACAAATATCCACAAATAAAACCACATTTGTATGTATGTGCAAGCTTGTGTCCCTTAATGACCTTTGAAGGACATGTAGGTACATTCTGGCTATAATTGTCAGAAAAATTAATTACACATTTTGGCAAAGCCTTACTCACAGAATGAGAGAACAGGCTAAGGAAAATTAGACAGAAGCTATTTACCTTTGTGGTCTCATC
The DNA here is from genome assembly GCF_014805685.1 of Silurus meridionalis. NCBI lineage: Eukaryota > Metazoa > Chordata > Actinopteri > Siluriformes > Siluridae > Silurus > Silurus meridionalis. Next base: position 13,128,579 of record NC_060899.1, read on the forward strand.
CTCCTCCTCACTGTTGGAGAGTGTGGTGTTGAACACCTCAGTGTGCTGCGGGGTCGTCTCCTTCGGCCTCTTGCGTGCTTTTTTGGCCTCAGCCCCTTCCAGGAGTGTGCCATGACTAAAAAGCAGAGCTGCCAAGGCAACTAGAAGCCAGAGGCGCATCTTTTTGTTCTCTAATCAATCTCCCAGAGCAGTCTTCAGATCCTTCAGCAAAGCCTCACTTTGGAGATCACACCCCTCTGTTGGGGACAACTAGACTTTCCCTAACTATGCTTGGATTGAATGGAGCAAAATTGTTTGAGGGACAGGCACTTCAACTCAACGACTCTCTTCTTAGGGAGAAAGGCTAGAGGTGATGATGGTCTCAGTAGGTAGTAAAATTAAAGTTCAGACTAAGCTGAGCAGCTCACTCGACTATGAGGAGTGTCAAGTACAGCAGTCCTAGAGAGTGACAGATCGCTGCTGGTCTGACAGCAAATAAACCCATTAGTGAGATTTTTCACGCTTCCTGCCCCACTGGGGGTGGAGGGTACCATGGGGCGCCTGCAGAGGAGGGGCCAGGACCCAAGGCAGGGGAAGGAGGGGGCTGGAATGGTGGGTTCCCCAGATTCTCTTGTTCTTTCTCTGGCTCGGAGGCTGTGGTGAGACAGTTGTGATGAGCTGCAGTTTCTTTAGTGAGTGCAGTCGTCTGCTCCTGATGGTGGATGGGAAAAAAAGTCCTTGGGAAGTTAGAAGTTAGAGTCACTCCAGTTGTCTTGGCCTTTGCCCCTTCTTTCAGGTGTGTTTTCTCTCAGGGGAATAAAAAAAATAAAATAAAACCTTTTTTCCGCAGACACCGAGCAAGCTACAAAGCAGAAGAAGGACTTGGTGGAGACAGCATTTGCTATGTTTTTTTGTCGATGTAGCCACTTGCACACTCAACTCAGAAGCCCCTAAGTCAACAGCCAAGTCTGAAACCACAAGCACACACACCTCCGTGTCTGGGCTGCGTGGTGGGTCCTGCCTGCTCTGTGCCTGCTTGTTTCAACACACTTGCTTTTTCCAATCTCATGCACTCCTACACTCCCCAAATTTCCTGACCGAAGCATACAGGAGGGCTTACAGCAGAGTTTATCACACAGCACTCTCTCTCTCTCCCCTCCTCTCTCTCTCTTTTACTTTCTCCTCCCTCTCTTTTCTGATTCCTCTAGCTTCTCTTCTCCTCTTCAGTAAAATTGGCAGGCCTGCTTGTCTCCCTGGCCTGTTTTATCTCACAAATGAAATGTTCATGCAAGCTACTTAGAGGACAGGGGATGTGTATGTGTGAGTTTGTGCTCTGGTTTACTGTAGCATAGTGCGCTGAGCTAGTCATTGAAAGGTTGTTAAAGTACTGACAGGACTGTCCGAGAAATGCCCCTAAATCTCTAAATTATTTTTCTGCATGCTTTGGCTGTATCCTGTATCATTTGGGTTGAATGCACCTATTTAATTAATATATGTAATGTAAATGTAATGCTCAAGGAAATCAAGTCAAAAAGATTTTTCAAAGAGCATTATGAATGTCTTCATTCTGGTTTTCTGAGGCGTCTTGGGGCATACATGATGTACACACCGTGACTTATCATAACAACAGACGACTCTGATGAGCTGTTTCCCTGCAATGTGTCCTAATCATCGTAAAAACACATGCATGCTATTATAGGAATAAAATTCATAATGTAATGGTGTGACATGGCCCGATACAAAGCAGCTTTAAGTTACCACCAGAAGTCAATTATGTTCTTATAAGATCAAACGTATTCCTTTTATGGCACAGCGAGTTGCCAGAAATTACACTTTAATTAATGGCATGTTATGTGCACTTTTAACTACGTTTAATATTGTGTTCTTATTAAAGTATTAATATAGTTATTGGACACTGAGGTTAAAAGCTCATATTAATAGTATTAGTCTTTCAACTCTAAAATGAAGTAGTTTTAATTCTTCATATCTTTCAATCTAATATACTTCATGATGTAACTGAAGATCCCAGTTTTAAGGACATGACATGGGTCTGACATTTTTTTGGATGAGAAGCTTGATTCATTATATTACTAACATGTGATTTGATTGATTAAAGCATTACATCAGTAATTCTATGTCAACAGTGTCTATATAGTGGGTCAAAAGTCTTACAGAAAAGTATGTAGACTTTAAAGCCAGATCTCTTCCTCCCTCTGGTGGAAACATGGTGTGACACTACCTCTCACTTATTTATTTTTCCATGTAATTGAAGTAAAAGACACACACAGAATACATGAAATATTAGAAAAGTAAGAAAAAAAACACCATAAGCTTTTTAAAGGGATATGTGCAAGTACATTATGTTGAATTTACATTGAATTACACTTATTTTATTTGGCTCCTTGATCCTATGCTCTTTGATTTTATAATCAGAATTGTGCCAAAGTTTAATTCCAGACCTGCTTGTTTATATTCATATTTGACTGTACTTAATGTCAACAGTCTGCTACAATGGCTCGGGACTACAGGTTGCATTTGATCACACATTTAACTGTAATGTTAAAGATGAGGATGAGTTCCCTCCAGTCTGGTTTCTCTCAAGGTTTCTTCCTTATGCCATCTCAGGGAGTTTTTCCTTGCTCATTGTAGGACAAACTTACACTTAAAGGGAAAAATCTTATTCATTCATTATTACCACGAATAATTGAATTGAACTTACAATTATTCCTATTTTTGCCACTTTCTTTTATAGGAAAATGTGGCACTCTTACAAATAAAACCGGAAACGAGACATAAGGCACTTTTTATAATTCTTTTATTGATTTTAATAAATACTCAAAAAATTATATGTGTAACTAAAATCTGTTATTTAGAAGCTCAGTCAGTGCAAGTCAGAGACTTCAAGACCTAGTAGTCCATTTAGAGTCTTAGCTTGAGCGTAGACTGTGCATTTTTGAGCATTAAAACGCTGTGTGTGGAAACCTTCTTCCTGAATGTCCTGTGGCAATGAAGTTGTATGTCCAGGAAATAAGTCTTCTGTTACAGACCTCTTTGCAGCATGTCATGGACCAGTGTTTTCAGCTGCTCCCATCGTCTGCAAACCCTAGTCCTGGAGAACCCCCTAGAGAAGTTCTGAAGTCCCTGAATATACGAATGATATATATGACTGAGTTAAATCTTAGGAGGATGTCCAATTAAAAAAAAAAACACAGACAGACAGACAGAGAGAAGTTTTTGCTGCATTTTCAAATGAAAAAGAAGAACAAACAAACAAACAGACAGACTATTGACTGATTAATTGATTAATTAATTACTTGATTGTTTAATTATTCGATTGATTGATTGATTGATTGATTGATTGATTGATTGATTGATTGATTATTGTTATATCTCTACACAGAAAAAAAGACAGACAAACAGACAGACAGACAGACAGACAGACAGACAGACAGACAGATAGACAGATAGATAGATAGATAGATAGATAGATATTATTGCTACATCCCAAATCACCCCCCTTTTCTTGACAGGTAGTCGTGTCACACAGGGTGTACATATCGATAGGAACAGGGCGCATGGCAAATCGCGTCCTTCTGCAAGCTGTGACTGCAATGGTTCAGTCCCGTATGTACACTTACTGGACCCGATTTGCCATGCGCCTGTGTCCCTCTCTCATTGGTCTGTGAGCCCACCGTCGTCGGCCACGTCAACCGGAATTAGCCGTGCTAGAAACTTCATACCGCGATGTGTTCCGCTGAGGCAGTAGGAGGTTGACGTTGTTCCGCGTGCTCTGGTTTGCGTGCTGGGTTTCAGGTCCGTCGGCAAACGGTTCCGTTCAACAGGTACGGCCCGTGACTCGGTTTCCTCACGTGTACATTCAGTGGCGCAGCTTTCTGATGCTAACCAGGACCGAAGTTAGCATTCGGCTAGTTGACCGGATGCCTTGCTAGTTAGCTGGCTAATATTATTGATTCAACTGCTTTATTATTATTATTATTAGTAGTAGTAGTAGTAGTAGTAGTAGTAGTATTGTTATTTAGTTGCTTCTGGTTAATAGGGATATAGTATGTAATCCATGAAGTTGAACGCTAAAAAGAATATAGCTAAGGAAGCAGGGTTACTCAGGGAACTTGCGTCAGTGTTACGTTTCAGGCTAATACGGATTATTTTCCGTGTAAATGTGGGCTAGTTGTAGAAAAAAGGTTGGTATAATATTGTTTATAATATATGTAATTGGTGTCAATGTACAGTACAGTATCTAAATGTTTGCTCTAAAGTATTTAGGGCAAATGCTTTTTTTATTAAATGTTGTTTTTGAGCTTTTTGTGGCTGTTCTTTTGTGTATAAAAGCTATATATATATATATATATATATATATATATATATATATATATATATATATATATATATATATATATGTGTGTGTGTGTGTGTGTGTGTGTGTGTGTATGTATGTATATTTGAGTATATTATAGTTTTAAAGGTACAGCTGTTTACTTCCTGGAGTGTCGTCATTATATGTTCATTCAGTGAAAGCAGCGTTAGTGTGGACATGCCCCGCCCCCTGGTCTCCCAATTGCACTTGCTCTACAGTAGCAGCCCAATGTAAATCCAGGAATAATACTAAAAGGGATTTAACATGACACTAATTGATGTAAATGATATGCCGAAAAGTTTGTTTACACCTATATATGGTTTTCGACATCAGTCCAGATTTTGTCTCCTTCCTCGTTATCTCCACTCTTCCAGGAAGGGTTTCTGCTATATTTTGGAGTGTGGCTGTGGGAAATTTAGTTTATTCAGAGACAAGAGCATTAGTGATGTTCAGGTACATCAGGCAGTGGTGTTGGGTGACCTGATCTGGGGTGCAGTCGGCTTCTAGTTCATTTCTAAGATGACAGAGTTCAGTCTTCATGTGTTCATGGAGATTACTTTTTAGGTTTGGGCCTCTTGGTTCCAGCTTTAAACTTGTAACAAGTAAACATATTATATGGAGTTCATATATGGTATGTTAGACGGAACAAGTCAGTGATCTAGTACAGTGGTCCCCAACCTTTTTTGTGACACGGACCAGTTTAATGTTAGACAATATTTTCACGGACCGGCCTTTAAGGAGTGGGGGATAAATACAAAAATAAAATGATACGACCGGCATAAAAAAGGCATGGTATTTTCTAAATATAGTAATAAACGTGAATCCACTGTGTTGTTTTTTTGTTCATTTTGCTTACTTGGGGGTTTCAATATAGTGGTAATGTATTATCGTCTGGAGCAGCCTCTTTAAGAAGGTAGCGGATGTAGATAAGACATGTGACCGAGGCATCATGACACTCATCAAGAGTCAGATGACAGATGTGGAGGAGAGAATCTGGTAATTTTCCAAAATAAAAGATTGTTCAGAATCAGATAGATAAAACGGAAATAATGCAAGTTAGGAATTTTTTCCGTGCGGCCCGGTACCAATTGACCTACGGCCCAGGGGTTGGGGACCACTGATCTAGTACATGGTGGTATTCTTTACAATTTTTGTGGACAAAAACATTGAAATGTATCTGAGGAATCATGTGATCATGTTATATATGCACCAATGATTGATGTGACTAATAGTATTATTTTTTTTTTTTTTTTTTAATACATCTAGTGTTTCTAGGTGAGGTATAAGCTCACAGTCATGTCTATCACAAGAGGAGTTTGGACTGTGCACCATCTAGCAGCGTTCTTTGCCCTGTTTGTGATTTTGATCGTGGGTGTCCAAGCTCGACCCGCAAACATATCAGTCCACAGAAGCAAACATGTCAACGGTAACGAGGACAATGAGATCCTCCCTCCCGACCACCTAAACGGTGTCAAAATGGAGATGGACGGCCACCTGAACAAGGACTTCCACCAGGAAGTGTTTCTGGGGAAGGAGATGGAGGAGTTTGAAGAAGATTCTGAGCCCAAGAAGAACCGCAAAAAATTAATTGAAATTTTTAGCAAGTAAGTCCTGCATAATTAAGCTTCATTTAAGAGACTTCTACTTTAATCCAGTGTCTTCAGGTTCAGTGTCTACTTTGTTTTCTGGTAGAGTTGATTTCAACAAGGACAGAAGTGTCAGCGCTAAAGAGCTTCAACGCTGGATCATGGAGAAAACAGAAGAACACTTTCAAGAGGCAGTGAAAGAGAACAAACGTAATTTCCATGCAGTAGATCCTGATGGAAATGGTAAGCTTGTATAATATCAATATTAGAAAATTTCCTTTTATTCATTTCTTAACCTTTTGTTTTCTATTTCTGGTTTGTACTCAACAATAGAGAAGTAATTTATTAATAATGATGACATGTTCCTTTACCACAGAGATAAAAAAAAAAGTGTTAAGAATCTGCTGTAAGTGCAGCAATAATTTTTGATTAAATTATGTATATGCTGAATATATTGATGACAAACCTTTTTTAGCTCATTGAGAAGATTTTCTTGCTCCGATTTGTTGTGGTGATTGATTCCTAAACAAATGTATCCTCTTTTAGGACTTGTGACATGGGATGAGTACCGTGTGAAGTTTTTGGCCAGCAAAGGCTTCAATGAGAAGGAGGTGGCTGAGAAGATAAAAAATAATGAAGAGCTTAAAGTGGATGAGGAGAGTAAGTGATTTACAGACAAATTGTAGTGTAGCTGGTTGGTTAGATTTCTTTCAGTTTTGAGTTCATTCACCAGATGTGTCCAAATCAACGCCATATTGAAAAGTGAAATCTCAGTGTAAAAATGAATATAGAGAACCGAATTGGAGCACTTATATGGTATAATAAACGAGAGGGGTGGTTTGTTGTATCTCCACAGCCCAGGAGATATTAGAAAGTCTGAAGGATCGATGGTTCCAGGCTGATAACCCTCCCGCTGACCAGTTACTGAACGAAGAGGAGTTTCTCTCCTTTCTTCATCCAGAGCACAGCAGAGGCATGCTTAAATACATGGTCAAGGAGATCATAAGAGATCTGGGTAGGCATGACAGTACCGTGTATTTTATTTACATGTTTTTGGCGTGTGTCCTTCCTTCAAAATCCTTGATTTTCATTTGTAAATATTTTACAGTAATATTAACATAAGACATGCACACTGTAATTTCTGCTCATCTTCTTTCTCAGATCAAGATGGAGACAAGCAGCTGACACGCTCAGAGTTCATCTCTCTGCCCATGGGCACAGTGGAGAACCAACAGGGACAGGACATTGATGACGAATGGGTTCGTGATCGGAAGAAGGAATTTGAGGAGGTCATCGACGCCAACCACAACGGCATTGTCACCATGGAAGAACTCGAGGTTTGCCACCTTCCAAACCCTCTAGATCTTTCCTCGCAATCTTTCCTGTTTTAACCAGCATGTCTTCTCTTTCGCAGGAGTACATGGATCCTATGAACGAGTACAATGCTCTTAACGAGGCCAAGCAAATGATTGCTGTGGCTGATGAGAACCAGAACCACAGCTTAGAACTGGAGGAGATTCTTAAATACAGTGAGTATTTTACCGGGAGCAAGTTCATGGACTACGCCCGCAACGTACACGAGGAGTTTTAGGACTATGTCTGCAATTCTATAAAGAGAATGCTGCAAAACACCTAAGGAGACGTGTATGGGGCTCACATTTTCTAGGATCATGTATGGTATTGTCTCCTAGTGATCTGATTGGCTCGTTGGAGAGTGAGTGTGTGTGTGTCTGTGTGCGTTTGTATGGATGCTAAATAGCAGCGTCTAGGATGTTCGTCTCAGTGTAAAGCATTCAGGATTCTCTGATGTTCCTCTTTAATATATTCACACACCATCTGAATTTGCCTTCTGTTTGAGCTGCTTTTGCTAGTGTTAATATTGATATTTTATATGAGGAGATTTTAATGGGGAGACATTCATTGGTTCGAGGTATAATCAGGTCTTTCGGTTCGTTCTTGTAAAGAAAGATGAGATAAAAACGAAAAAGGCTTTGGCGTTTATGTGAAATATAAATATCAATCTTAAAACAATTTTTATAAGATACTCTTGACCTGTGGACACCTGCTGTTTCCAGAGTTCGAGCTAATACGAAAAAAACAGTAATGCCAAAAAAAGTATTTGTGTGTGTATGTGTATAAAAACTTTCTCACACTGTTGCACTCAAGATGTCATTTAGTTTTATTATATAATTATTTGCTTTTCTTAATTCGGAAGGAAATTAAGAAATGCCCAGTGTGCACGTAATGCGTGCACACTGATTATTACTCAATAATCATTTAGTTCAGACATTGATCTTGTGTAGCCTTCCCTTCATATCCACCTGAGAAGGAGAGATAATAGATTCTGTAGAAGTTTTTTTTGAGTAATTTTGCTCAGTTATTTTTTTTTCCATGTTGCCTCCAAAAGTTCTGGTCTAAAAAGAATCAGCAGCTCAATGGCTCTGGAAACAGCACTGCTACTGTGAGACTCTGCAATACCTCCCTTGTGCATTTGTTTTTTCACGTAACGTGGATCCTTGCATCCCTGAAATATACGCAGAAGTTGCTGTCTCATTCCCAAGATGAAAATATAGCACTTAAAAATGGATTAAATCTGTTTATTGTGAGGTTGGGTATATTAATGTATTATTTTAAACATATAAAGAATATTTTCTTAATTTGTACAAGTTTTGTTGAAGTAATAATTAATAGGTTTCCTCTATTCCGAGAGCTTCGCATTGTATCTGATTCCATTAATATTACGTATGCTCTCTTGGCTAATTTATTACCATCTTGTGCATGATATGGGTTGATAAAGCTATCTGTGTACAGTATAATGCCTTTTGGCTTGTGGAAATGTTTGATTTAAAGCTGTTTCTTTCAGCTGTGTGCCCACATTTTGTTTCAGCTGCTGAATGTTTATGAATTAAACAATGCTGTCTAAACTGATTCAAGTCTTTGCCTCTATTCTGTTCATTGTATACAATGAAAGTAGTTTGGAAACACCTAGTTTTTGAGAGACACATGCATGTTCCTGTGTTCTAAACTAGGTAAGATTTACTTTGATCAAACAAATATATACATGTAGAAATGTTACTCTTTATTTAAATAAAAAAAAAAAAACCTTTGTTGCTCCAAACTTTCAGTTGAATTACTTTGCCTTGCCACATGGTTTTCTTCACTTGTTGGCGATTGGGTGATCAGTAACACTCCAGCTGACTTTTTGCTCTCTAAATAACGTTTATAGAGTTTGGATGTACGCTTCGGGTCATTGTTTTGCAGGATCTCTGTGAGGCATTAAATGGATTTTGCAGAAATTGAAAAAAAGTCATTAAATTGTAATCTTACACTAAAAGAATGTTTGGACCATTTTGAAGAAAATGATATTAGCAAACTTTTTTTTAATATAGCATTTCTAATATCTGGTTTGTTGTGATAAACTTGCTTCTAGTAATTGGCTCCTGTACAGAATTACTGTTTGGGCCGTGATAGGCGGAGGACTGAAGCAGTAACATATACGGTACGGTATTGGGCATCTTCCCTTCAGTGCACAGTATTCAGTTGATCCAAACTCTCAAGCGTGAAAGCCATGCATTTTTTCATTTTGTAAAATGCTCCTTAATGATTATTTGGACTACTTTTTTCTTACAAATAAATTGTCAAGTGATAGATGATGCGCTGAGTGTTTTCCACCACAGGAAAGCAAATAAACCTCTGTCCTTAACTGCGCTTTCTTCCAGCGTTAATCGGTTACAGGTTAAAAATAGTGAAGGAATAGAGCGATGCACTGTAAAACATGCAACATTGCAATTCCTTTTTAAATTATACAACAAACCAGCCATTGAGTGTGTCTGATTATATCATAAAATAAGAGAGACAGAAATCACACCATGTAATAAATAACTATTGGGTAGTTTTGGGTAAAAAAAATGGGTTAAAACATAAATGTGAATCCCTGATGTGGCCCCAGTACTGCTTTTTCATGTGACTTCATAAGTTGTTCTGTACCTCAACAAGTCATTAATGATTAAACAAGGAATGTTTTTTTGTAAGTGACAGCAAAAAAAGGTCTTTGCTGCAGTACTGTAATAGTAAACCTAAGAGATATCATTCAGGAATAACGCTTTCAGTCCTTGTGCCACTGAAGCCAACTAATCTGTCCAGTTTAGCACATTGCAAACAATGTGGTCATTTCATTTTATTCTAAATATTCTCCCAACAAAACTTGTGTATCTGCCAGAATAAAGCTATGTAAATATAGTGGCTTGCAAAAGTATTCATTCCTCTGGAATTTAACTGATTTAGCTGAATGATAAATACACATGTTCTTCATTGGAGTATTTTTATTGCAAACTCGTGCTACAGGGAATTCAGCGAGTAGTTGAAGAAATTTCGAGAACGTTACTACTTCCAGTATGTTCAAGTCTTAAAACACATACGTTTAGTCAAGTCTTTTATGGGGATCATGGATTTAGCATTGGAGGAAGCTATAATGCTCTGATACTGTTTGTCTCTCCTCTTAAAACTTAAGCTTATTGATGCTGGTTGTGGCAGCCCATCTTTTATCCCTCATATCTCATATCTAGGGTTATCTGGCACACAATCACCCTGAAGGTCCATAAGGTTCCTGTGGAGGGTTAATCTCAAGAACCAAAGAGATGATCTAGATTGCAATAAAACTAAACAATCTGCTACAATAGCTTGAGGCTGCAATAGGCGTGAACAGTTTTACACTCGAGTGTCCATCAGCGAATAGCTTATAACCTCGAAAATGGTGGAACTCATCATAGAATGGACAGTCGATGTCACTTAGATAAGAATGGGTTCCCTTTTGAGGCTGGTTCCTCTCAAGGTTTCTTCCTTATAGCATCTCAGGGAGTTTTTTATTTGCTCCATTTACAACTTCTCCATCTATTTAATCCTGTAAAGCTGCTTTGGGAGAATGTTTCACTGTTAAAAGTGTTTGCCAAATAAAATTTATTTGAGTTGAGTTGAATTTAATTGAAGTTATCATACATCATACATCATACGGTTCCTGTTGCCGATGTTAAATTTTATCTTTTACTATCATTTCATGACAAGAGCTGACACCCTTCAAGCTAACCTGAATATATAAATGAATGTTTAATCGCTTTATTCTGATTTACTGATCAGTTCATTAACTTTAAATCTAAATCTTTTGTTACCTCTTGTGTACTTGGTCAGTATGGCCACAGGATGGCGCTGTCGTTTACCAGGTTAGGAATTCCAACTCCTGCTCTTCTACTGTTTTCTTTAAAACTATGTTTAAAATGCTTTGTTGAGAGGAAATGTTGTCTGTAATGAGTTTTTGCACCGTGAAACATACAGAACTGACTTAACCAAGACACAAATATATGTGCAAAATAAAAATCATTACAACTACAGCTTTCACGTTCCTGTATACGTTTCTGTTTAATGCCACAAGGGGGCACCCAAGTGCCAGCCTTGTTTTGTTTTGCAACGCGCACGCACGCACACACACACGCACACACACACAGTTTTTCTCACCACCAAGAAGACCCTAATTTGACGTAATTGTTAATATCCCTAAATAATGCTATGCCTTCACATGAATCCCAACCCTAATCCTCGTAACCAACACTAAATATTTTGCCTTTTATTCGCATGAAACTTGAATAATGCAATGTTCCTCATGGGAACCAACTAAATTCGACACACAAATAAAGGATCATGTTTATAGTCCCAGCACCTTATTGACCACATGATTTGTAAAGACACCCAAGCTCAAACTGGGATTGAGCACATGACTGTATACGCCTGCTGCACGGCTTTCCCATTGTCTTTCACAACACTTGCATTTGACAGTCCTGCCTCAAAAATGTCACAGATTCAGCCGATGAAATTCGCTGAGTTTCACTGTAGGGTGTGGCGTTGTGTGTAGAGTAGACAGACGGGTTTTCAGCCTGGTGGCAGTGGGTAAAAGGGCTGGTAGTTCTTTCGCTCTCTCTTTCTCTCTCTTATGCAAGGAGGGAGCGTCCTCCCACCCTCCTCAGTGTTGTTGTTTTTCTCAATGAGCCAGGCTCTCCCCGGCACAGGCCCCTGAATGTGCCTGTCCACCGGGCCCCTTTCCTGGAAAAAGAGCCCTCTCAGAGAGACAGAGAGAATTTGGTGTGAGAGAGAGAGGGTGGGGGGAGCTGGGGAGTGGGAGGGGGTCTTCTTCCCCTTCCTGTAAGTCACATGGCTGCAGATTTAAGCCTGGGCCCTGCACAAACCTCAGATTTGGCCGATCTAGCTTGTATTTTCCTTAATGTGGGTTGTGTTAGGTGCAGGCCATGAAGGACATCGGGGCTGTACAGATCAAGGCGGGATTTTATTCACTGAGATCATATCCTGTGAAATAGTTCAAGAAAGAGCCAGTTTTACTTTTAGAGGCTACGCACATAACAAACAAAGTCTTCATGCTTGTTTTTCATCCTTCGGCTTGCAAGAATATCAAATCCAGCAGGGTGTAACGATACAATTACAGATATATACGATGTTAACGATATTAGAAGTGATTATACCGTTAACATTATTCGAAACTATAAGAAGCTAATAAGAGTAAATATAAAGGGCGTTATTCTGGAACGTCAAAAACAAGCGAAGCGTTCTGTAAGTATATTATGCATTGTTGAAGATTAACTACAATGTCCCTGGTTAGATGCCGAGTTTGCGTTCCTGTGTGGAGTTTTCACTTGGAATCTCGATGTCTGTGCTTGTGATAGGCTGGTGTCCTAACCACGGCTTGTCCACCAGTGATTTCAGGAAAGATTCCTGGACTCACCAACACCCTGACCATGATAGGATGGTTGCTAAAAATGATGAACTGAATACATTTTTTTTTTAATTTAATACTTTTAAGGTAGGCAACTCAATAAAAAATCACTTTTCTAAATTCTATTAGAAGAAATTCAACAAAGCATGAATATTTATGTCTCTTCTATTAATTTTCCATACATAATGCTGCACATTACATGCTCCTATCTTTACCATTCTGCAAAAATAAATCATGTCATGGTCACAGGCTACACGCAAATAAACATCCTCACTACCACAATAATAGCCTATTCGTTAATCCAGATACGGTGAGTATTTTATCCTGGTCATGGTGACCATAGATCCAGAATTCACTCTGGACGAGATGTTGGCCCATGTCAGGGCAAAACGAGGACAATAATTCACACACTCATTCATTAATATCTAATGGTAATTTTAAGTAGACAATCCACCAAGCTGAATGTTTTTTTTTTCTTCAATGGAAAAATACCAGAAATCCAGAAAAAAACTCACACATGAAAAAAAAAACACTCTATATGATCATCTATACATTAATGGTCCATATGTCATGTGCAGGTTGCTTCAGGGTGCCATGTAATTTTAGAGTTATATCACGATAAGGAATTTTGGTATACATAGCAGTTATTCAGGATGTATTCTTAACATGATGTGTATTTCTAAACAGCCTTTGTATATACTCAGATAACTGCAGTACCACAACAGTGATTTACATCAATCATGGATATAATCTTTTAATACATGAGTAGCATTTACTGAATGATGAAATGTGTTTACACAGGGCCCTGTGTTAACCCAAATTTATGCTCCACATAGATATTTTTTATAAATGTCATTGATTTGCAAACATTTTCTGTGAAGAGGTGTTTATTTAGCATCGTTCGAGTGCAGTACCAACGCTTTGTAGCAGGTAAACATTGCAGTCTTTGGGATTTCTCAATTAGATGATATTTTTCTTTTCATATTACCTTTAAGAGAGAAAGACGAAGAGAGAGACTGGTGAGAGAAAGACATTTTATAGCTAATATAACATGTGTGATGAGAATGGTTAAAACTCCTGTTCCTACTTTTACACACGGTTCATTAACAGGTTTTCGACAATGGCTTATTCTTTCTGTTTTTGAATGACAAGAACAAGGAAGAAAGTTTCCTGTCTCTGTGTCATAATATTTAGTCACTATTAACTGTACTACCTGCGTACTTTAAATACCCAGGTTTTTGTCCATCCTGTGCTTACTGTAGACACAGATTTATGTGACGGGAGTAAAACCTGATGCAGCCTTACTGTAACACCCTGAGGGTCAGCATGTTGTGGGGTCTGAGATGCATTTCTGCTGATGTAAAAATTGATTATTTGCTTAATCAGCTATAGCCTCCTTGTGAAAATCAAACCGGTTTACCCATTTCCTTCTGACCTGTCTCTCTCTTCGTGAGAAAGAAACAGAGGTCAGAGGGAGATGGAAGGACCAGTTTGAGCTGGCAGGGAGGTTATGGGAGATAAAGCAAGAACCTACTGTGTGTGTTTGTATGTAACTTCTATTCATGACTGTATAGCTCACATATAAGGACAATCTTGATATGCCTGGAATATATCCATCCAAAATATCCTGTCATAAGCAAACTGGAAGTGGATAATAAGGAAATGGTGGTTATAAGTTACAGTATTGCACAGGGATAAAAATCAAAAGATCCCAGTGATACTTTTCATCCTCCCCACCTTCCTTTACATCCCTCCTCATACTGTGATAACCGACAATGTAAAGCTTTAAAGGTGACACTGATGAGTGATACACAACAGACAGATTTGATGCAAGTTACATATTTATTTCATATATTGTCGATTCCCCATTGTTATGCACAACGCTGTTCTTCAGGCATTCAATATTAATATCTAAACAAGAGCTGTTTTGCAAGCCAATGTCCTTTTTTTTAACAAAAAAAAAATGTTTTGGAATTCTGCTCACAATAATTTTAGCTACAAGTCTGCGCGGCTTCCACGAGGAATGCAGACACTGCTCCAATGCTTGTTTACATCTCAGCTTTGTGGTATAGAATTGGCCCCAGCTGGGACTTCTCGGGAAAAGATTTGCAGCATTGGAGCTTTCTCAAAGCTTAAAGCCTGCCACTCTTTCTATGCATCTTCGCTCAGTTTCATTTTCAGGCTCCACACTGTCCTCATACATTTTTAATATTGTATAAGACCCAAACAAATGCACTCTGTTGCTTGTATGTATGAGCTGTGGCTTATTTTTAATAATTATTTGTACAAATGGCAAGAAAAACAATGCAACCATTATGTGCATGTAGTGTAATGAGAGATTGTCTTTGTGACCCGATTCCACACCCTGGTGTTCTGAAAACATGCATCTGTGAGGCAGGTTTTGCAGGTGAGCAATTATGTAACTTAATACCTATAACTGCATTTCAGTTTTTTCTGAAAATGACGAATGTAATACCATGAAATCTTAAAACAAATATATAACATACATCAACTGAGCAAATCTTTTCATCTTACATGTCCATAGTTGGTCTGTTTTCACACCAACGTTTTGGTTTTGTTTGTTCATGCAAAAGAAAAATTCTACACAATGCATTAGCGCAGCTTGAAATAAATGACATTTGACTGCTACAAACTCCACCAACCTGAAAACAACAGAAAACCTGAAAATGTGTCACCTAAACATTACAGTACAGTATTACTATAATACTTATAATACTGATAAGCAGAACAATAATGACTATAAGAAGCAGTGATAAGAAGGAGAAGAACAGACAAAAGAGGAAGAAGAGAAGGAGGAAGAACAATGACTATCAGAAGCAGTGATGAAAAGAAGAGGAAGAAAAGGAGGAGAAAGAATAGCAAGAGGAAGAAAAAGAAGAAAATTAACAATAACCACTACAAACTGTAATAATAATAATAATAATAATAATAATAATAAGCAGGAGGATCAATAACAACTACTACAAGCAGTAATAATTGTAACAATAATGTTTTAAGTAAAGTAAATAAATAATTATACAGTTTTGTAAAAGCCAAATGTGTTCAATAATGACTACAACAAATAATGCACATGCTATTGAAACTGTAAGACACTCCCGCCCCCCCCCTCAGTTCCCGTTCAGTGGTATGACCTCCCTGTACCGTGCACGGTGCGAGCTTCAGCGCCGCGCGAGCGCTGGAATGTTTTCACCGCGGAGCGCGCGCGACGTCGAGAAGAATGCTTCAGCTACTCCCACTTCCCTCCCGTCCAATCGACATCGAGCGGAGCCGTTTCAAGGCGTCCCTCCACCACCACCCCCTCCCGTGAAAGCCCAAACGATGAAAACAACACAACGGCCGAAAGAAACGCCATTAACGGCGCCTTTTCTCTGCCCTCGCCCCTTATCCACTTGCCGTCGCTTTTAGTCACGTCCGACCGGCGGCACGCTCACGCGCTCGACGCGTTTTATGCGTCCGGGCGGTTTTATGCGTCGAGCGCGCGGCGGTGTGGAGCTCCGCGGCCCGGCACTGGGGCTGTTTATGTGTGTAGTAAAAGGGGAGGAGGAGTGTAAGGGGGGGCTTGAAACAGTCCGCCTTGCCCCGTGTCCTCGCTTGTTTTCCTTTTTCTCGCTCGGATTCTCCATGTTGGTCGGAGCGCGCGCGCGGTGAAGAGACTCCAGCGCAGAAATAAATGCACCCCGCTCGAGCTCGGAACAACGCACAAAATTCGGAGACGCGCAGCCCGGAGCTCGATCAGGTGGTGAGAGGAGAAACCTCAGGAACCCCTCCTTGATGCACCAGAGGACAAGGCGGGAACGCGTAAATACATTTAGATTTTAATTACAAATATATTGCGTGTATATATATATATATATATATATATATATATATATATATATATATATATACACACAATTTTAATTTGTATATACGGGATGAGATTTCTTTTTTGGTTGATATTTGTGAATTGCTATAGCTGAATGCTCGAATTGCACGCGCATGGAGAGGTGGATAGGGAAAAGTTGAGTTACGGTACAAGTGCGGAGACGCTCCGTCGCGCCCTCGAAAACAGGTAGGACGCGCGCATGCACTGTCAGCGCGCTCCGAGCCGCGTTCTCATAAGCGGATCTGTGCATTTTCATGGTCAATGTTTATTATTTTGTTATTTTTTGTACATTGTAGCATGCGCGTGTTTGTGCGCGCGCAGTGACAGCTTCGTAGGCTCGGTGTGTAACTGAGGTTCGCCAGCGGAGCTGTCATGCAGCGCTCGCGCTTCTCGCTCGTGCCCGCGCGCGCGCTCTCGGCAACTGCGAGTTGTTTACCGCTTCTTTCTCGGCGTGCGCAACGTCAAAACACGAAATCTTCCCTAAAAACACGAGTTTAGGACCGAGCAGGAGCATGCAATCCGAACAATAGTGTCGGTAATAATGGTTATACGTGTCGGGAGTGTTTTTAATTAATGCACGTTTATATTGTGCTCTTTTTTTTGACACTATAGTTTGTGTTTAATAGCCCTGAGGCGTCATATTGTTTTCTTGCTATTGTATTGCGAAACAAAATGTCACCCAAAATGTAACAGAAGCGCACGTGCTGTAAAAAAGGTACACAATCCAGCATTATAGGTTCACCGTCCATTTCATAACCGCTTTCACTACAGAACAAGAGTACAAAAATAAATAACAAGTACGGAAGACACACACTCCAACGGAGCCAGTGCAAGGTGTCGCGGTGGAACACACACACACACACACACACACACACACACACTGTAGCTCGAACTACACGCCCTCTTCCCTCCGCCTGCACAGTGTTGTTGACAGTCCGGGTTTACCGCCTCTGTGAAGATATGTTCTGCCATTTTAAAACGAACCTCCTTCCCCAATCCGTCGTAGTTTCGGTGCGAATGACGTCTAAATTTTGCTAATTAATACCAAATAAACTACCATCGCTAATCCTTACATCTCATATGTAGTTTAGGAATCATATCTATCAGATGAACTTTATTATTCAGTGGTCTTTGTTAAGGTGTTTCCTGTGTATCATGTTGCACTGCATGGGTCAATAGTTTTTGTGTAGAGGTCTCTGAGTTATTGTGAGGAAAATATTATAAAAATAATAATAAAAACATTTACAGATCTTTAACAAAACCTGCACGTCACTATGATTGGTTTCTTTTATCTC
The DNA here is from genome assembly GCF_014805685.1 of Silurus meridionalis. Classification (NCBI taxonomy): domain Eukaryota; kingdom Metazoa; phylum Chordata; class Actinopteri; order Siluriformes; family Siluridae; genus Silurus; species Silurus meridionalis. The sequence goes on from NC_060899.1 coordinate 13,146,475, forward strand.
CTACATCAGTGTTAATGAAGCACTCTATTTTATTTTTTATTTTTGCCAAAGTCCACCCTGAAACACGTCGTACACGTCTAATGAAATGTTCACCACGCGTTGGACTGCCGAGGTTCTGTTTTGTTTGTTTGGTGTTGGATTTCTGTTGTTGCTGTAAGAACTCGGCCTGTGTGCTGCTTTGACATCGTTGCCAGCTCGGTTCTGGAGGAGTTTAGTAGGACACACACTTTCAGCAATCTCAAACACACAAGTGTATTCAACTGTTCATCAAAAACAAAAATTCAACATGAAAACTGAAGATGATCAGTTTGGATTGAGTATATAGACGACGAGTTGAGAAAGCTGGACACACTAAAGCCCGATTGCATTAACTGCTGGCCAACATATCAATTTGAAACTGAAAACATTCAGAAATGTACAATTTGTGGAAGATCACATGTTAATGATAAACAGTATTATGCATGCTGTTTAGTTTAAAGTTTGTGTGTTTGTGTGTAGTTACGATTAGCGAGCGTTTGTTTGTTATTCCTGAGTGCATATTGGTTATACGAATACATTAAGACTATGGCAAAGGCTGTGTATAAAAAAACTTTCCTTGCTTTAGCTGCTGTAAACTGAGTAGCTGTAAAAACAAACCCCCAAAAATTCAATTTCCATTGCACATTTATACTGTTGTACTGCCGTCAATGTGGATATAATCTATTTATTTTTATTGTGAGTTCATGTAACGTTCATTTTAGCTGTTAAATTCGTAAAGGAAAAAAAATTGATGTTTTCGGAGGAGTTAAGTCGATTCACCAGACGGTGGGTAAACTCTGAATCACAAGGCGAGTTTATCCATAATATTTCCACCGAGTCCTTTTCTGGCCTTCGGATAGCCATTTTATCAAATGGAAATTGTTTGTAATTGACCAATGCGAAGTTTTACTACGATGCAGCGACAGGGTGTGGCATAGAAAAGCCTGACTTCAGCCTATTAGTGGTGTTTTTGTTTTGAATATGTACACCAGACATAGCTGTTATTAATGCTGTATACATACATACATACATTCACTATGTGTGAAATTCTCTTCCCCGCAATCTCTCAACATATTGAGTCTGTAAGATGTAAGAATCTGTTTATTAGTTAAAAGGAAAGAAAAAAAAAAAGCTCTGGAATGCTCTTGAAGTGTTGCGTTAATGTGATGAAGTGTATTTGAAGCTATTCCCAGAGGTAAACTTATAAAAGTAATACGTTATAAGAGAAGACTCAATGTCTTGGATTACGGTATTACAGTATGATATTAACGCTATCATTACATGTAGTATTTTTTTTTTTAATCTCTTCTTGATTTAGATTTTTTTCTTCTGGCGGTGAATAGAGTCACAGTTTTGCTAGATCTAATTGGTTGTATTTGGTTTGCCGTTTTTTCCTAAGTTAACCCAGTTTCTGGTATATTGACGCTTGGTATAGACAATATGCAAAAAAATAAAATAATAATCATAAAGAACCTTAAAATGTTCACCATCTCTCCTCTTTTTTATTCAACGTTCCTAAATATTGCACAGTCTTCTTTCCATCTACCTATATCGTATCAGCCGAGAGCGCTAGATGAAATGAAGGTGATTAGGGCTCATATTTATCCCTCCATTTCCTGGTGCTTTATCAATGAGCATGATGGACAAATGAGAAGCAAGCGGTGACGCAGGGGGCCATTTTCCCTTCATCCCTCTACACAGAAGCCTACACACACTGCTCATGTGTTACATAAGGTGATTCCTATGGCTATACAAACACCCCAAAGAGAACAAGGAAAGAGGAATGAACAGGGCTGCTTGCTGTTATTTCCTGCTCATTATCTTGAATTATATCTAAATAATGAAGTTTTAAAGGGGAAAAAAAGAAAAATGGAAGCTTCCAGCAGTGGATTGCGGTGCAAACAGATTTCCCCAGAGATGGGACTGTTTGATATTCAGGGCACTTTGCAGAGTCTTTTCTCTTTTTTCCTTTCTTTTCTTTTTTTTTTTTTTTTTTGAAACCTCAGATGTAATCCAAAAAGCATGTGCGTCGATTGAAACATTCGCAAAAAATAGGTATGCCAGAGACTTTAAATTCACACGAGCTGTCATTAATGCATCTGAAAGACCGTCGCCAATGTCAGTGCATGAAACATGACTCTCCTTTCTGCGCCTGCAAGATCTGCATTGTAGCATATGCGCTGCATGGGCTCGTTCCTGCCAGACTCTCCTGTGATGAAATGGCGGGAGTGTTTGTGTGAGCGCTCGCGCGTGTGTGTGCGCGCGCACGAGTGTGTGTTTTGCACTGGAGCTGCATCTGACATGTGTGGGCTTTCCCACCCTCTGTGATTATATAACATATAGCCAAAGCCAGCAACCTCATTTAAAACAGATTTTTGAGAGTTTCTGTGCAGGAGAGGGGACGCTGAGCACAGGGGACGCTTTTCTTTTTACTGATAAAAAAAAAAAAAGGAAGCTTATGTCATGTTCCAGTTCCAGCTCAGACCAGACAGTCAAGCCTTGACATTTCTTTACCTGTGGTTATTTTTGATAAAGTGAAATATCTAAGAGGTTGAAGTGCAACAGTGAAAACCATTCGCTCCATTTGTGCACACGTGCTGATAAAGGCGGCGTTTCACGATTTTGCAATAGCCAAGTGTTCTGAAATGTTGTCTTTGAAGGATCTGACTGTGTTGTAGTAATAAGTTCTGACGCCCCGGCTTGCAATCTCGTGCACGTTTCGTCATTTAGCCACGGATATGTGGAGGGGTTTAAAAGGGATCGCAAGAAAATCTTGTTATTCATTTATACCTAATGCCATTTTGTGTAACTTAATTAGCACTGATATCAAATAAAATACAACATGCAAAGCTGTTAAAAGAAAATAATCAATGAGTTGGTGTGAAGTCACCTGGAGCGGAAGCTATTTTCTGTTTATTTTCCAACAATCTTGACCACAAGACGTCCAATATAGTAGCTATAAACAGCCATTTCTTTACCAGACGTCTTCTCAGTCTTTCCTAATGTTAGACTTCACCCACTTCAACAATTTACCAGTTCTAACCAGTTCATGTAAAGCTTCTGTAGAAATGGTAACGTGCGATCGAACTCATAAGACCTGTGATTTGTCTTTCTAAAAATTTCTGTCGCAACTAAAAATTATTTTATTTTCTTGTGGTTTAGATGGAACATTTCCTTGAATTTGGTGCAGCCCTGAAGCTCAGGATTCCCAGTGACAAATTCCTCCTACCAATGATGCCCCATTTAAGGATAGCAGTACTGCCAGCAAGGTAGCAGCTTTTTTATTACTGATCTGTTTACATTCATGTTCTGAATGAATATCCTAGTCCTCAGGTCCATCACAAAGAGACTAAGTTGTTGTTATGTGGCTGCAAAAAGCTTCTCATTATTTACCAATTTATCACTTATCATGTATCATTAAGCACAGTTGAAAAAAAGAAAAGAAAAGAACACAGCTAATTACATGTCTTGTACTAATTACTATTTAATGCCTTTCCTATTAACTGTTTTGATACATCCAAAGTGTTGGGGATTTCTGTTCGGAAACACCTTTGTGAAACTGGGTTTGGATTTCATCATAAGCACAAAAGCAAATTTGTACCTTGAACTCAAATAGTGGAATGTTGTGTAGTTACGAACAACAGGCTTTTTGTAAAAGCAAAGGACTGGCTCATGTCAGTTCTGAGTGGCCTACTGAATTTGTAAACGCAAGCCGAACGCAGAAAATAGGTTTTCTTTTTGCATGGTTACTCATTTGCATGATGAGATCTCATGACTTCTTTTTTTTTAATGCCCGATGAGCAGATCCCGTCTAATCTCAGACGTTCCCTGTGCTTACTGAAATGAATCTAGCAGATTAATTGGACAGAGAATTCATAGGCACTAAGCAGAGCGTTCCTCGCTTATGCATATAAATCATTTCTCACCATCATAGCTACGTCTACACGGCACAAGAAAGTCGTAAGAATCTAGAACAAGCTAAAGAGTTGTATAACAATCTAGTCTATTTATAGTCCAGTTTACATAGACTCCAGTGTAGTCTGACTCAACTGCGATGTCAAATGCCTCCATATGTTTATCCATTTGGGAGCTTTTTCGCAATTTCTGAAGTCGAGCAAAACATCGTTTTTGCACAAGGGGCCACAAAAGAAAAATCTTATACAAGTCACTGGAGTGTTCATATTTCCAAGAATTCAGAGTATTTCTGAATAAGAGATGTAGGTTGTATTATTAGTCTGCATGTAAGCATTTTATGTCATCGTTATATCAATGTTATAAATTGGAAAACGTCACGACAATAAATATATCAAAGAGTTGACACCAACAAATGCCAAGCATGTACCAGTTTGTATAGAGCAGTGATATTAAATACTGCCTTGAAATGTGACCTTCTTTGCTTTCATCTTGCTTGTAGATCCCAGATAGATGAGACCGGTCATGAACCTGGATGAGACGCTAGACTGAAGTTTGCTCAAGGTACTGAGATATTTCTAAAATGTCACATTAATTGTACTACACAGAGACAAACCTTAGAAACAAGACTGCTAGAAGATATTCTCTCACTAATCCATGCAGGTCAATCAAACTTCTCAGTGTGATACACAATACATCACGGTACAAATTTGGAATCGGCAAAAAGAGAAAGCCTTTGACCAAGTCAATAGGAAATTCCTACTTACCACATTAAATACATCAGGGTTTGACATGGAATTGTACATAATTGTACAAAAGGGTTAATAATTAACCTATTTACTACTAAAAAACGGGATTAAATCATATTGATGATCTAAGTTAAGAGGCAAAATATTAGAAGAGGAGAAAAATCAAATACCACAAAATTTGTTGGCTATTTTATGATAAACTATTCTTAAAAAAAAGCTGCCAGTATATCATTGATAACGCATATATCAAGACATTTCTGACAAATAAACTTTTTATTGAGTAGCTTCAAATTTGCAAAAGTATCCACACAAATAAGCCTCTCAATAAGGATATTAATAAATGATCTTGGCTGATTTCTCTGTGTTTGGGGACATACTGCATGTAAGAGTTCAAAAGAAAATGGTGGGTTGTGTGTGGGAACTGAAAAACTGCTAATTGTTTTTGTTGTTTTTTTTTAAATCGCTAATGGGAAGTGAGCTTTTTTTCTGGATCAAAAACTGGATATTGCGCGCCCCCTAGTGGTCAAACGGGCAGTTATTTTCCCCTGTTCCTGTTTTTCTTGTTATTTACAACATTGAATAATCTGCTTTTAACACGAATAACTGAACAAAATGAGACCTAAAGTAGTAAAGTTGTAATTAGTATGTGTAGTTCTTATCAAAATACCTAAGGTATAATGAAAACTAACTAACACAATGGTAGCTTAGAAGTTTATACGTATATATATATATATATATATATATATATATATATATATATATATATATGGATAATAATATATGGATAATAAATAAGCAAACATAAATACTAAAATGTATAGAATAGAAAATAAATGACAAAATGATTATTACAAATTAATAACTATAAAAATTAAGGACGTCTGCTAATTAGCACAAATGTAAATCTACATGGTGGGTTAGAAGAAATCACCACCAGTCTCATTCTGTGTATTTCTACATATGACCATTGGTGGTGCTGTTGCTCTTAGTTACACAACATAAAAATAAAAAAAAATGTACAAGGCCAGAACAGAAAATTAGTCTTATTTGTATGTTGTTGTTTTTTTGTCCTTGTGACAAAGGGAGGGCTTAGCCATTTAATTCCAAAACTACCATTGCTAATTTATATGAAAAGGGATGTAGTGATAGATGTACTGATATCACTCTAGAAGTATACATTTTACATAGATAATGTTTCTGTATTAGTGAATGTGTAAGACATGCATTTTGTAAAATGATTTTTAAACGTCATGATTGCCACATGTTTTTTCCCCCACTGTGTCCTCGTAAAGCCTGGTCTTTGGCTTCTGCCTGGTTCAAGTAATCCAGGATAGGTTGGTTCTTACTACTGCGGCCTATTCTCGATTACTTGTGTCATGAGGAAGCTGCTAGCGGCAGAATGTGAAGCTCTTCTGCACATGCTGTCATACTCCCTAACAGGATAAGAGGCACGTTTGATCACATAGTGTCTTATAAGACTGTATGTCATTACTAAACTAGATGAAAGGAGAAGTGAATTGTAAGAAGAGATAAGCCCTGAAGCAAAGATGTCATTTGTAATTACTCTCTTATGCCCTTTTGTAGTGTTCCAGCTTCTGATACAAATGAAACCTGAATTTAATTGTAAGGAAGTGGTTTTGATCTGAATTCCTTCTTCACAACACTGTTTTTCTATCCATCCACTTCCCTGTCTTTCTTTTACTGATCTATTTCTTCTGGCAATATATATATACACACAGCACAATGAATACTATGTGTTCTAGCAGGGCTGAGATGTTTTCAGGACCCTTGCCCTGGATCCTGGAACTAACGAGGAACCTCCTCCTCCACCAGCTGACGTCTAGGTCGGGGGTAGGTTTAGTAAGCTGTTCTCCATATTTGACACTGTGAAGAATTTGTTACAAGTCACTCTGCATGAATACGAACTGTAAATGATCCCACATTTACACAGAGAGGTTTTCAAGTCAAGTCAAGTTTATTTCTAAAGCGCTTTTCACAACATTGTCTCAAAACAGCTTTACATAAAATCTTAAATATCAGACTCAAAAATATAGTGTATAACGTCCCCTAATTGATACTAATAAACGTCTAATTCACGAATAATAAATTAAATGTTTACCTAAAAGGTTTTAACACCTACAGTTAAACTACTGTGGCAGTAAAGCTAAGATACTGAATGGGATAAAGACAAGGGGGGGACAACAAATGCACCTTAAAATGTGTGATTCTCAGAGAATCAACTATCAGACCTATATATGTATATATGCATATATGTTTATGTTCCATAAGGTGTTCATTCCTATATACATCAAAATAATCAAACACACACACATTCTTTTACATTTGCTTGCACTGAAACAAAATTTTAATGCAAGTGCTATTAGCCCTCTTCTGCATACATAATCTTAGTGTCTAGTGTGGATGTGATTGACAGATAAAATCCCTTCCACTTAACGCAAGGTCAATACCTGGCATTCTTTTCTATGTTTTAGCGATTCCATGGGATCTTATGAAGAACTATGAAATATATCATTATAAAATAAAAACAATATATAACTTAAAAAATTAATAAACAATTAAACACATGATTGGAGGTCATTCTTAAACCATCCTAACTGCAGGGTCTCATGTACATTTTGAACAGTAACTTCTGCTCATGACCACTCATGCAGATGTGGATAATCACCTAACAACTCTGCAGCTCTCTGATGCGTTCCTCGATTAAAGTGTGCAAACAAGCAAAAGCAGACTAAAAATGATAAATAAGGGGGAAAAATCTCCATCTGTGTAAGCAAACAATGTAATATTTGGTCCAACAGAAAAACAGAACAAAAATGTTTAGCAATTTTGTTTGGCAGCATACACATACCACACATATGAACTCAAAACACTGCACATTCTTGCTCAAAACATGTCTTTTGGTTTTGGAAATAACAACGTACCCAATTCTACCCATTCAAGCTCACATTCAAAATAGTTTTTTATATAAATAAATAAATAACTCGCATATAAATCGTATTAAGGATTTTTAGGAGGGTATACCATATTAAAAAAAAAATCCATTACGTGTGTGTGTGTATCTTTTGAGACAAAATATAGTCTTTACTTACAAATTATTTGCAATAAGAAATTGTTGGTCTTTGCAGGTTTCCACGCGTAACGACGACGTCGAGCGTTTCACTGCATCGCATTTATCTGAGCAGCTGAACTGGTTTGATGCCCATAAACTAACTGCCTTTATTTCATTAATAAAAAATTGTCAAATAAAAATATTCATATTATGACTCCAGTAGTGTATTATTATTATTATGTAATTTTCTAAAAAGAATAAGATAAATTACAAATATACTGGATTGTGGCTGGTGGTTAAAATACACCACAGTGTATTAAACTGAAAGCTGAACTCAAGATCTTTTCTGTTTTTTTCTCACATCTTGGAAAAGCTGCACATTTGGACCCACAGATATTGTAGCAAGAGAAATTCTGATATCCTGTATCATGTTGTTAAAATATTCTACATCACATATCTTTTTTGGAAAGTGCTGTATGCATATGCATGTATTAATTCACTTTTAAAAGAAATCAGGCATCTCCTCAGGCCTGACATCATTGATAAGATCTGTAATGCAGGTGCTACAGTAACACAGCACCAGCTTGTGTATTTGTGTCGAATCAGCAAATCTGTATTACACGTATATCATATTCTTTCTCCTTGTACTGTAACTTATTTTCTAAAGAGTTTGTTTCATGTTGAAGCACATTGAATGGTGAATAAATATGGAAATATTGCAGACGTGAAAGATTCCCTTGTGCCTGGTTACAAAATGCTTTATTGGGAAGTTTTACTGGGAACATACCCTCACTGGCTACTTTATTAGGAACACATGTATCTGTGCTAAAATTATCCAATTGTCAAGACGATTGAGGGGAAATAAATGTTGAGGTATAGTCTTCCTCGTTTCAGTCTGTTCTCATTCAGATTCAGATTCTGGTTCTTGACTAGCAGGAGAGCAACCTGATGTGGTCTTTTGGGTTTTTTAAACCTACCTCAAGGTGTGATACATCATTTATTTTGAGATGCCATTTTCCTCAACTGCTTGTAAGAAGGATTTAATGTAGCCTCCCTCTCAGTTCGATGGATTCTAAAGCCCTTGACATACATATGCAAAATGTAACCATTGTATTCCTGTGTACCTGCAGGGTGTTCCTAATAAAGTAGCAGTGTAGTTTTACACTTCTAAATGTATGGCTAATTAACACATCATGCCACAGTTCTCAAAAATACCTCACGTTTTTCACTCACATAAACCAATAATGTGTACATGCCAGCTACCCAACAGCAAGAAATTACAAGTTCTCATAAATATATGATGTGCTAATACTGTTCAGCCTTGAGCAGACTTGCTCAAACTTGACTGGAGCGGAGTTAAAAAAACAGCCGTCACTGCTTACGTAAACATGCTGCACGTGAATATTTGGCAGCACGAGCCTTTTGTGAATTGTTCAGCTTTTTCGTTTTCCACACTGTAACCTACTGGTGTTGGAAATGATTTTCACTGATCTTGAAACTTGCCAAATATTCCCTGGGAGTAATAAATAAATTAACAACAGGATGTGTTTTTTATCTTTAGGGGCTCAAATCTCTCTGAAAGTTAGGCCGGATTTAGTGCTAGTTTGGCACCTTATATAAATACAGGCCTTTAAATAGCATTGCTACCAAATGTGGTGTGCAAAAATTAAAAACAAAAAATTCTTTGTTGGGCTGAATTTAGAGTTGTTATGGACGAAGAACACAACAGTGTGTCCAACCATTGGAAAATAATCAAGCTCAGGTGGATTTCATCATGGAAATGATTTCACTGGTACCAGCATATCTTTGAGGTTGTGTGTTGGAGTCATGATGGGGGAAAGTCACTGATTGTTCTGAGAAATCAAATTAGACAATCCCATCATTGCTGTGGTACAAAACAGACTGGTTTTCTTGAAACAGAGGAAGCTCTGTTTGCTCATGTTCATAAGTTTAAACTCTTAGTCTTTTCACATGGAATTAATCAGATACAATTACTGATTTTTTTTTTTTTAATCCAAAGTAAAAATTTCTAGTCATGTGCGAATATAGATGAAGTAGTTTATGTTGCTGGCGATGACCTGGCAGAAGGTCCACTTGCATCCTGATGGTATGAGGCTCTGAAGCCAGCATATACATAATCTCGGTCTCATACACGAGGCCAACATGTAACTTTGTGGCCACTACATTTGGCTACACTTCTTTATGCCCTGACAACGTTATCTTCCCCCAGTGAAGCATGCTGGTGGGAGCATCATGTTGTGAGAATGCTTTTTCATGGCTAGGAAACTGATCAGGCTTGAAGGCATGATTGATGGAGAACCTACAGGGAAACCCTAGATGAAAAGTCTTTCAATTTTACCATAATAGAACTACATTCTGGATCCAGGGTTGTGGTCAAAGCCAGGCTGCTTTAGTGAACATCCTGTCAGCACAGCAGTGAGTCTTACTTACTTCTTGGGAAAAGAATGGCTTTCATCTTGCATTGACCTTAGCATTAAATGAAGAGGAAAACCCTCAATAATACATTGTTCTCTTGACCTCATTACTAAGAAGTGCACCGAATGACCTTTACTAGAATCAGAAATGGAATGCCTTCGCTGCTCAAATTACCCATGCTGAGTCTTAGGTGTTAATAGTTCTTTAAAGGTTCATAGCTTCGAGACCTTATCCCAGCTCTTTTATTAATCTGTATACATCTAGCATTTTCATCAAAAAAAGAAACAGACTTGCAACCTGCATAAAAACATTTTATTTAATTGCATGAATGATGGCAATTGCTTAAAAAGATGATCATGAAAAAGGTTTATGGCTTTGTTTTCGCAGAGATGAGTGGAAAAACATCCGATAGCACCTTAATATAAAAAGTTTACAGATATATTAACAGCTTCGTCATAAATTCTTTTTGTAAACATAGCAAACTAATATAAAATAGTCCTGAAAATGACAACAAAGTAAATGAAATAACTTCTAGAGGAAAACAGAACACTAATTTGAATTAAAGGGACCTTGACAAAAAGCAATGGGGAGTGTTTGGAGTCATGACATTTTTCTTTTTTTTTTTGACCTGGTGAAAAAAGGGATTCAAATCTCAATTCGCCATGAAGTGTGCCATTTTATGCGTCCTTCACAAGATTAAAAAACAAAGATGTTTTTGCACAAACAGTATAATTCACTCAAAAATTCAACAAAATGACTATAAACTTTGACTTCAGATGTCAGCATTCAATAAGAAGGTCATCGCGATGTTTACACAGCCTGCCCGGGGGCGTCACCGGGTGTTTCTAATTTCTGACATTTCCACACAAGGTGTCAGGAATGTTCTGTTTATGGTTGGCGTGTAAGCACTAAGTGGAAAGGAGCGATCATGTACAATACAGGACGAGGTCATTTGCCAAGACATGATCACAGAGGGACTTCGCTTGAATACAAACAACAAAACTAATTGTGTGGAAATGAATATTCAATTTAAAGAGTGTCTCGGAAAGCCAAACATTTCTCTGGTGGATAACTTAAGACGAAGACCAAGATCATCTGATAAGAATTCTCTTGGCCTATTATGTAACCTGATCAAGTATCTAACTGAGATACATTTCCTGTAAAGGTTTGGAAATACCTAGTCTGTTATGGTTTTTGAGACATGCATGTTCCTTTTTGTTTTTAGTTAAAAGGCAAAAACGCACAAGAATTTAACAGTTGATGACTGGAAGAAAGTTCTGTGGACAGAGTTGTTTAAATTCTGACATTTTTGGCTCAGATAGAAGAATTTATAGAGAGATGTAAGCAGACTGCCTTTCACCCACAGTCACTCATGGAAGTGGAAGCTGAATGGTTTGGTCTTGTTTTGGGGCAGGGAATGTTGGAGACTTATTCAAGGTAAAAATACTAAACCAACATGACTACCATTCCATACTTCAACACCATGCAATTCCATGTGGACTGCGGCCAATTGGACCCGACTTCACCTTAGAACAAGACAATAACCCAAAGCTCTGTAAGCATCATAAAGAGTCAGCTGAAGTGTTATATGCGTTTACATTTTTAGCATTTAGCAGAAGCCCTAATCCAGAGTGATTTACAACTAAGCAATTGAGGATTAAGGGCCCTGCTCATCACCTTCCAAGTCCAATGTCTTAACCACAGAGTTACCACTTCTAGAGTGTTCTCTACCACCGAATGGCCTGCTCAATCACCACACCTAAATACTACTGAACTGCTCTGGGATTAACTGGATCACAAGGTCAAAAAGAAATCTTTAACTAAAAGAGCAACTTTGGCAAGTTTTACAAAAGGCAAAGTATTTCATTTGAATGTTTGAAGACACTAAGCCGGTCCGGATACCGGTGTGTGTAAAAGCTGTTATTCCTGCTAAGGGAGAAATTTTCAATGAAAATAAAGTTTACTACTAACTAAATATTTTTTTGTGCAAACATCTGTACATTTGTTTGGTCAAAGTAAAAGTTGCATATAAACATGCATGTGTCTCGAAAACGCAAAAAAAACTGAGTGTTTCCAAACTTTTGACAGGCGCTATAGCTATACATATATATATTGTATTTAAAGTAAAATGTCCAGTCAAGGACTTCATAGTAATAAACCAAACATACACAGCCGGACACAGAAAACTGAGCAACGAACGCTAAAAAGTAACCAGCGAAATGTGGTCTTGTCTTACCACACTATTGAAAAAAAGATATTAAATAAATACTTGCAAGTTAGAATTCACTGTAAAACACTGTAGCGCTATCACACACGGATAGTACTTTATTATTGCTACAAGTTGTTGACATCTAACAGATAATGGACCTAATGGAAATCAGTGTCCAATTCCAATTGTACACCAATTTATCTAATTTTTTGTTTTTACATAAAATATGCATTTTAAATTATCAACAAAAATCACATACATATACACGATTCACTTTGCAATAACTTTACACAACTATGTTAAACGAAAGATGTGCGCTAATGTACATGTAGAGACAATTGAGAATTTGTTTGTTTATGGAAGACCTGTAATGGTTTTAAGTGACCAATCATGACAAACAATTCAATGACCGAAAGGTGACAAGTCTATTCTGCTACTACCTGAATCAGAAAAAATACGGTGTAAGTTTGTTTAAAAAAATTATAATTAAAAATGACGAGAACGGAAATTTGATGAATTCCTCAAATCCACCACACATACTTGTCCACGCTGGCTTGCATCCAGTAGAAAGGTGACTCTCGGATAAAAGGTGACTTCTTGCAGGAACACGTCGTGTGCGTGTCCTCTGGTGCCAAAAGCGTGTTGTCTTGTGAATGCTTTTAAATAAAAATAAAAATGCTGCCCGACACGACCAAGGTTACGGTGTAGAAAAAGTACCTCATGGTCAGTAAAATCCTATCCAACTCAGCTACTGGCACTCCCCCTCTCAGCCTTGGCTACCGCAGGAGGACAGGCTGTCATAGAGAGAGTCGCTAAGGGATTCGGGGGTCTCTAAGACCTGGGGGTGGCCAGGGGAAAGTGTATCATCAGGCCTTTCTCTCACCAGCTCTAACCCAGGTTCTCTACCCAGGTCTGGGTTGACAGGAGGACGTGCCTTGCCTCTGCGCACCTGACTCGGCTGCGGCAGGCTTCTGGGGTCACTGGCATGCCTGATGGGGGAGTCACTGGTCTTTGAGCGCTGTATAAAGGGCAAACATCAAATTAGAATTGTACTTTAAATTTTTAATTACTGAAACACCAGAAAATATTTTACTTGTGCTAACACACAGCATGGCGCATCCCATGACACTGGCATTACAGTGATGTTAGATGCCATTCAGGGGTGTAACAAATACTGAGGAATAATTAAGTGAAAGTAATGTGTCTATAGTTTAGGAGAGTAAGTATCTGGCTAAAGAAGTGCTAAAGTCAAAGTAGACATGTTGACACAATTTAGTTGCCTAAATAATTAAAGTCACTGTTTTTATGTGTATAAAAAAAAAAAGCCTATTATTTATATTAGCTATATCTCAAACTGTTAAGAGAAGTACGCATTTACTAGAAAACATAATTTATTCATTTTTTTTAGTTTGCTACGCATATACATTACTAACACTGCATTGTGTGATAATTAATTAATTAGTAAAAGTACAGTTTGTAAAGGCTAACTTTACACTTTAAAGGCTAGCCTCAACATTTTTCTTTTTTTTTTTCTTTTTTTTAAATAGATGCCTTCTCAGGAGGCAAAGGAGACACCTCATTTTATATGAGTCTTTGCATACTTCAGCATGTTGAAACATTTTACTGAGGTATGCCAGAGATGCTCACCTTCAATTTCCACACTATTAGCTATGGTGCTAACTACATTGTGTGCCATGAGACCACCACCACAAAACATTCGATGTCCTTGGAAATTCAATAAAAATAAAAAACTATTCCGTTTTCTATAGATCCCAAATACAGCATAACACTAGTGTAGGACAGTATAGTATTAAAGTACAATTCCTCAAGCATTTTCCACCCCTGGTGCCATCTATGTGCTTGAATAGCAGACTCACCCTCCTAAATGAGCTCTTCTGGTTCACTGAATCTAAGGCCTCTTCGACTCCAAGATAAACATCAGACGGCTCTGTTGATCCTTTGAGGTTGGGGAATGTCCAGTTCTTTGTGGAACCAGATCTTACGGGTCTGCCACAGACGTCAGCTCCTTAAAATTGAAAGATGATCCATAATTCTTCACATATATACGAAACCATACATTTAACAACAACTGGGGATTAAAGCGTTTCTTAGCTTCTTTTTGTGAATTTGTGAGGAATAAGACATGGTGGGGATTTTGGTATAAGAAAATGGCCTCTCATGTATTTTAATAAGATGAACAATCTGACCTTTACACAGTTGAGACACAAGATAAATTCTATTTATTTAAAAAACTATAAAACCTGTAATTTAGGTTATATTTGGGACTATTATCATAGCTGATGTTCTGGAAAACTGAAAATTCAACACTACACAAGTATAAAACATGATGAGGGTGAGTATAATGTGAACTCACCTTCATAATCATAACCTTCTGAATAACTGCATAGTTATTCAGAATAGTTATTTCAGGGTAGAGTGGGGCCAAGGCATCATAGTCATTACTGAGCTTGTACTAAATCCAAAGGCAAAATAGCTTAGAAAAAAAACAATACACCAACAAACACCAGTACCTTCTTGGCCCGTCTCAGCAACTTGGTTGGATGCAAGTTTGCCCTGCAGTAGGGTACTATTTAATTCCTGCCCCATGATGTAATCTTCCTCCAAAGAAGACAGCTCTCTTTCCAAGGTCCAGGCCTTATGGGGAATTTTTATCCCTGAGCAATGTCGTCCCTGAGGAAAAGAAGCATCATTCTCCCCTTGGGCCTTCCCTTTGGGAACACTTTTACATCCAGCGTTCACACTGTAGTCAGGAAGAGGAAACGTGCCAATACCACTGTCCAGGGTGTGTGTGGAAATTCCAGAGCCTGTAAAACACAGTATGTCAGTACACAATCATATATGTAAAGTCCACAAAATTGGGAATCACTTCTTTTTTTAAATAAGACATAAAATATACATTTTCTGTCAATATAAACTGTTCTGCTTAAGAGCCAAAAAGTCAAATCCCAGTGAAATCGTTTGAGACGTTACTCCTCTGCAGGTGTTACTCATCGTAAAAGCCACAGGAAGAAACATGTCGAGCAACCTTGTACTGGACGATCAGGTCCAGGCCTGTTTATGAGGTCATGCGCTAACCCATTTATCAAATACATCATCTTGGTGTGGTAAGTGACTGTCGCATCAGTCAGCAGGCGTACCTGCAAAGTGTTCATGGTGAATTGAATCAGCCAGGTTCTCATCAGACACACCATCCACTTTAGTCATTAAAGAGGCAGCCTGGGGACAAATCACAGAGTTCGGCCAAGTTTAGGATTAACTCTGAATGTCTACATTTTAATTGCTGGCAGTGACATACAAGCTGTTATGACTTTACCTTTTCCATGTCCTCACTACTTCTGGTCTGACAAACAGCACTTGCAATATGATGGCTGAAGACTGGCCTGGTTTTGCAATCAAATGATAAGCGTCGATGAGCCACACCGATACCGCCAACATCCTTTCCATCCACCCTTTTATAAAAAACAATGATTATTAATTATTCAACAAGTTTTGGAATGTCTCTACAACCCACTTACTCAGTGGATTTCAAAGCAGGAATGCATGACTAAGTCGAAAAGCTTGATTGATATTGACAAACGTAAGCACAAATGTATGAAACTGCCACATCATACATACCGGTTAAGCAGCTGCTGCATGAAGTTGTCTGATGGCACACCCCTGTACATTACAGACAGCTGCCCCTGAGCTTGGTCCATGACCACCTCACAGGAATGGCCCTTTCCTTGTCGGTCCATAGCAACGCCATTCACATAGGCACGTTCCTCTTCAAGGGCTTTGTGTAGCCCCTCCGCTTTTTCCATTAACATGGATATGTTTAAGCTCTCGCTCTCTGGCTTTTTAGTAGCCACTTTAGAATCCTTTCCCCCTGAGGATATATTGAGTTTCCATTCTCTCTTTTCGTCTTTGCCTTTTGAAGCCTCGGGTTTTCGATTAAGAGCTGGCAGCTTACTTTTACGCAAGCCAAACCAGTTGGCGATTCCACTGGAGGCCTTCTGTTTAACCTCAGGTACTTGAGTCTTGTCTTGTTCTTGAAGCTTCAGCATGTTTTCCTCTATGCCTTTCATGACCTTTTGCTCTATGGAGGACTGAGGGCTTGGCGCGGAGTGCCTCTTTTCTTCAACTGACTCTGTAGGCCTTGGAGGTGGTGGAGGAAGGCTCTCCCCTAATGAATTTTTCTTCTTACTGGCTCGGGATTGGCTCCTGTCTTCAGATTTGGACAAGTACCTCGGAAGCTCCTGGGTTGGTTTTGCATCTCGGTTTATAGATGCTGGCACAGTTTTAGTTGGAGATTTTAAAGGAATCCTGTTAGGGCTGCTGCTGTGGGGACTAGAAAGGTTTTTGCCACTGTATGAAAGACTATGTGGTGTTGTACTTTTAGCATAGCTACGCAAAGCTTGTGCAGCTTCTAAGTTGGTAGACAGTGCTGGCATTTTAGATTTAGGGCTTTCCGGTTTTGCAAGAGACATTCTAGAGGATTCGCTTTCCAGCTTAGAGATTGTAGAGCTTGCAGGTATTGATTTGATGCCTTGGTCAGAAAGTTTGGAGAGAGCACTGTCCATATGACTCGAAACATATGATTTTTCTTCAACAGAATCTGTATTATTTAAAAGTGTTTGTTCTTCAGTTTCATAGTCAACAGTTTTGCTTTTGTCACTGGTTCGAGGAGGCGTTTCTTTTTTATCATTTGCCTGCGAGCAAGCGGATTCTTCTGTGTTCCTCAACTTGCCAAGTGCAGCTAGTCTTTCTTTGAAGGAATGGCTTGATTCACCCAGCTGTCGGCCCACACCCGTCTTCTTAGGAATGGGTGGTGGATCATTCTTTTTAATAGGTGAACCTGCACTTTGTATGTCTTTCACCAACTCGTTTTTTTCTTGGCTTCTGGACCGCATGCCACTCATTTGTGACTTCTGTGAAGATGACTGAGTAGGCAAACTGCGATGGTTGGCCTGCTTATGCCATACAGGGCTATCTGGGCTCTCATCTTGATCTGAGAAGTCAGATCCTTGTGAAGTGTCCTTTTGAGATTTGAAACTTATGGGCCTTTCTAGTCCAAGGTTTCCTATCTTTCCTTTGACTTTCTCTGTGTTCGAGCTGGCATAACGGAGTGCAGAGCTCACCTCTCCAAGAACCTTGGATATATCTGATCCACCAGCACTGGAGAGATCAGGAATATTTTCATAGTGTGGTATTTTCTGGGGTGTCTTTTGTGAGTAGGCAGTTGCTGTAGGTTTGCATCCTCGACTACTTTTAGGTATGCCACAGTTAAGCTCTTTTGGCACCACTGGAGGTGGATCATCAGATAGCGGTGGAGAGGTTGGTGCAGAATGTGTGGATGGATACGGCTCTGATTTGGGACAGGGTGGCTGTTTTTGCCTTTCTGCTGTGGTTGCTTTGCGGGTAGGAACAGGTGAATGATGCACTTCATAGTTGTTACTGCGACATGGGATCTTTGAGCTGCGTGTTAGTTGAGGGCTAAGACGGGGAGGATTGGCTACTGGGGCACGCTCCCCGAGAGTGGGAATCTTAAGAAACTTGAGCAGTTTTGAAGGGGAAGACTTGACCTCTCTGATGCATACCTGGTTGGGGTTCACAAGTTTAGTACCATCAGCCTGAAGGTCTTGCGATGTGCTTTCCTTCACAGGGACACATATCTCATCTAGTACTTTTGATGCTGTATGATTCTCATTGGGAGAAAACAGCAGCCCTTTATGCAAAGGTTCATGACTTTTAATCTCACTATATGTGTCTTGGAGGTTGTCCTTAAAACCAAGATTAGGTAACTTTGGGGTGACTGGCTGGACATCAGAATCAACAATCTGCAGAAATTCCTCAGCATCTGTAACCTTCTCAAGCTTTTGTGGTAAAACAGTTTTTAAGTGCTTAAAGTCTGTTTCCAGAGTACTTGTATCGTTTGTACTTTCATGACTAATTTGTTCACTGGTGGTGTTGCTACTTTTTGATAACCTGACATCTGATATTCTGTTTTTATCTCTAGTCTCTTTCTCTGACAGTGTAGAATTAGCTGGTGCATGATCAGGCACTCTATTAAGGTCTCTTTCAGGTACTGCCAAGTTAGAATAAGAGTCAGGGGCTGCTGTTGCTAAAAGCTCATTGGATGGTTCAAGAACTTTTTCAGACGAAATAGACAAATCAGCAGACTTCCTGATTACTAGGAGTTCACTAGTACCCGTAGGAGGCTTCACGTGGCTCTGTAGGTCTTGACTCTTATGGAATTCAGGCGGAGCCAGGTTGAGGTTGTCGATAGTAATTGTATTTGAAGTGCAACAATTGTGGCTACTGTTGGCTAAACTGAACGAGTCCTTATTGGATAGAATTAGACATGTGTTACAGCTTCCACACTTTACACTATTGTGCTCTGCTCCATTGATACAAACATCTGAACAGGAATGGGGACAATTCGTTTTAGTTATATTGCACCGAGGCAAGTTGTCTCTGCAAGCCAACACCGCATCCTTAGAGACCAGAGCTTGGCTATATTCACAGAGGGAAGAGATGCCAGAGGAACGATGGTAGCGTAGAGGATCCGTCTCTTCAAGCTTGCGTAAGACTTCCAAAATGTGTGCTTTCTTTTTCATAAAAGGTGATAAGGCGTCCATTGAGGTGGTAGAGCTTTGGGTTTCAGGAAAGCAGGTTTGTGCACACTCTCCATTTCCCTTTAGAGTAAGACAAACATTGGAAGGAAAGGATTTCATAAATATAGTTTAGTTAAACATTTAAAATAAGATACATTTTGACACTTCTATATTTGAACCTTATCATTAGCTGTATTTTAGTCTGCTTTTCATTTTGTGTTTACAAAACTTCATGCATTGTTTTTTTTTTTACCTTGGACTGTGCATTCCTCTGAGTTTCATTCTGTTTGTTTGAATCAGTGTGCTGTAGTTCAGAAATGTGTTCCAAGCAGGACCCAGTCTGAAATCAGAAGTCAGTAAAAAGTGTTAGATCCATACTAGATTATCATCTTTTTCATACAATAGGCCCCTTATTGGTGTGGACACCCGGCATTCCATGAGTGCTAATATTTAGTACAACAGTATTGTTATATTTCACTTATCGTAATTTGCATGTCTTTGTTTGCTACATACATTTTCAATTCAATATATCACCTTTAAACCCTTTACTACACTTACTATGGGCTGTCATACTATGCTATATACAGTTACTGTCTTTAATTCCTTATATATAGAATTGTTGAATAAAAGCCAGATAAATGCTGTTGTTTTGAATAGTACCACAGCTGTGAACACTTAGATTAAGTTTAAGTAATACTGCACAAGCTGTTATACATTATGAGTACATTATCAGTATATTTTATAAGTGGATAATGTGTACCTGATTAAAATTCTTTGTCATTCCCTCGGAAAAATTCCCTCCCACCACTAAAGTAAACAGGACAGCGCACATTTT
This sequence comes from Silurus meridionalis, assembly GCF_014805685.1. Taxonomy (NCBI): domain Eukaryota; kingdom Metazoa; phylum Chordata; class Actinopteri; order Siluriformes; family Siluridae; genus Silurus; species Silurus meridionalis. The sequence goes on from NC_060899.1 coordinate 13,166,318, forward strand.
CGACAATTTGGCATGCAAAATAAACAAAGATAATAGGGCGGTTTAAATATACTCTTCAGTATGCTACTACAAAACCCCCCAGCTTTGTCTACTAAGAGAACTCCGTGTCAAATTGTTTTAACAATTTACCTGCTGATGTACACATGACTGATTGTGCAGTTTCTCTTGGAGGAGTTCACACAGTGTTCTGTTCTGCCTCTCCAAATCAAACACTCGCATTTTCAACTTGATGCACTCTTCCCGCAGATCCTGAAACAAGCGAGCAAAAGAAAAAAAAAACGGTTTACTGAAAGTGAAGGATGGCCACAGTTCTGTAAATATAGGTGCTGCACTTAACAATAAACAGCATACAGTGCCGGGCAAACACCTAGTCTTTTTTTGTTTTGTTTTGATGACAGATGCATATTTCGTTTGTTTATATGCAACAAAATGGTTAAATGTCAAAAATGCACAAGAATTGGACAGCAAACGACTGGAGGAAAGTTAGGTGGAATTAAAATTCAACATTTTTAGCTCTAAAAGAACAAGAGCAGACTGTTTCATAAAACGCATTCAACTTGGAGCTGGCTTAATGGTTGGGGTTGTTTTGGAGCAGAGAATGTTGGACACTTATTCCAGGTAAAAAGGAATATCATTCCAAACTTCAACACCATGTAATTATGTCTTGGACTTTAGCGGTTAAGGCATTAGATTTTGAATCTGAACATAGTGAGTTCAAATCCCAGCCACACCAAGCTGCTGCTCTTGGGCCCCTGAGCAAGGCCCTTAAAGACTCAATAGTATGAATAGGATCAATTGTAAGTCGCTCTGGATAAGGGCCTCTGCCAAATGCCATAAATGTAAACCAACCAAATGTAAAGTCTTAGAGAGCAAACAGTCAGTTGGAGTTTTATCATGGATTGGCCTGCCCAGTTACCGTATATAAATCCTATTGAATTGCTTTGGGATGAACTGAATGGCTTTAAAAGAAAGAGCTAGTGAAGAACATCTTTGGCAAGTTTTACAAGACGCAAAGTATTTCAGTTGAATGTTTTGAAGAAACGACCCGTCCGGCAGCCGAGATTGTGTAAAGCTGTTATTCATGTTAAATAAGAATTTTCTATTGAAAATGAATATTGTTTTGGTTAAAGTAAATCTTTATCCTATTACATAACCTAGTTGGTGGCATATAGATAAAAAGGAACATGCATGTGTCTTTCAAAAATCATTAAATACTTGGTGTTTCCAAACTTTTGTACAAACAGGCCATTATCAATACAAATTAAAAGAATGATAAACTTTACCTTTTGGTTGAGCAAGGCTTGGACGACATGATTGGCTACCTATCAATGATAAATAAAGAAATATATTCATTAACAAGTTAAGCTTTAGCCACATTTGTACAACATTGCTTTACAATAGAGAAATAATGTAATTTTCCATTAAACACGAATGCCACCAGGCTCAAGGACAACATCGTAATGTGATTTATTTTATCATACAAAACCATTAGAGTATCCAAACCTAGTAACATTGTGAAATAAAATTTTAAACAATCAGAGTCAGGTTGTCAGAACTCACTTCATCCAGGCATCTTTCATAAGCTTCTCTCTGGCTCTCATTGGCGAGGGAAAGAGCAGAGTTCTCAGCCTGGACGAAAAAAAAAAACGCTTGTTATTCAACATACTGACACTGAACAGATATAAAAGATGTGGGTTCTCATGGTGTCTTAAGAGATGTGAAAAGTGTGACTCACTTGAAGCTCTCTGACACGCTCCAGGAGTTCGCTGCTGCTCTCTTCCTCCAAATATGATTCCAGATCACCCTCCTCTGACTCTAGGTCCTCCTCAAGCGCTCGGTGTTGGGTCTCCTCGGACATCATCTTTACCTGCAACGAAAAATGTAAAGCGTGAAATACAGGACTGGCTGAGAAACAATTGTGGGAAATGGTGTATGAGAAGAACGTTTATTTTAAAAGCACTTTTAACAATATACATTGTCACAATGGTGCATTCATTATCTGCGGTCTTGTACAGTGATCTAAATTTTCCTGCCATTTTTCTCCCCTCTACTAGTGGAAAGCAATAGTGAAATAGAAAGGTCCGTATAGGATTGGTGCTATAACTAGTGTGTAAGTGAGGGCTTTGGGACTGCTGGGATTTTAGTGGGACTAATAGACCAGGCTTAGGCCACAACTTTATAATAATAAAGGAGATTAAATAGAAGTAAGGGCTCACACCATTTGATCGTGGTCTTGTCACCACCCCTGACTCCAGCTTAACCTGCATTAGAAGCCTGTTTTCCATGGCCTACTTATGCTCCAGAAACAAGGACCTCACTTGACAGCATACTTTCTGCCAAAGTGGACTAGGTCACTGGCTAGTGGAAGCATTGTACAAAGCATTAGACTTGCCGCCTCCACCTGTAACAAAAGATCAGATCCATTCAGACGACTCGACCTTCTCGTGCTCTACCATAAATGCAAAAGTCAGAGTCCACCCATTCCTGTTATTGCATTACCAGAACCTTGACCTTCACTACTCACTCGGGATCGTACCGGCATACCCGCTATCCTATTGCAAAACTCAATCTGAAAAATCGATTGGACCGGTCATTCCAGTCATTCATAATTGATGCTTTTAACGTCGAAAGTGACACATTCATTCTCGCTTGAGCTTGCGCCGAATTGGTTTAAATAGATTCGCCTCATACAAAAACCAATAAGTGCAAAATCCACTGGGGTCACAGTGCAGAGTACAGTGGATCAGAGCACATTAAGAATGTGCTTGTAGGAATGTCTGAACCTCAAACAGAAACAGCTCAGGCAGTGTAACACAAAAATATATTTGATCATATTATTCTGAACAGAAAATTTCTTTCCTAATGCACTTAACACATTGAGCAGTAACAGTAGCATTTGAGGTGGTACGTGGGTATACATCATTGCTGCTTTGCTGAGTTTGGGTTATTGTTTGTGCACATATTCTCCACATGTCTGTGTGGGTCCCCTTTGGGTTCTGTGGAATCCTTCCAGCTCCCCAAACATGCTGGTAGGTGGATCTGTGACTCTAAATTGCCCCTAGGTGTGAATGAGTGTGCGAACTTGTCCTTGGCATCTAATCATGAATCAACTAAAGTAACCATATATGAAAACGCTTGGATCAATAGCAATAATAAAAAAAAAATTGGAATATACCAAGCTGTCACATAAAAGATTTGTAAATGAAGTTTCACTGACATCTACCCGCAGTCATTGTGCTGTTTGTATACAATTCAATTTCAGCAGGAGATCTATAGACTGTGCACTGAAAACTTGTCTTCTACAGTGCTGATAGATTCCAGTTTATCAGAGCAGCTGGAATAACACTATGGCACTTTTCAGTAGCCATCCATTTAAAAAGCTGTGCAAACATTACACATGACCAAGAACTATATATAGCACAAAGCTGAAAAAACACCCAAACCTGAGAGCGCTTTTTTTCTGCACTGGCAGACAGAAAGGTTGAGGCTGTTTTGTATCTGCTTTTGACCAAGAGCCAAAATGCCTTTGCTACACAGAACTTTTAAGGCACCAAGATACACCAGGTATTAAATCCACAAACATAGCATGCTGGTTATAAGGCACTAAGACCAGAGGCACACCGAACATAATCTTCTTTATATAGATTAAACGCCAAGGTTATAGAGATGCCATTGTGTGCTGGCTGTTATTACAGGATGTAAAGATCCCATTATCATTGTGGTTTCTTACCATGCGAAACAGTACCTCCAAATGTATGCATGTGCGACGGGGAGGACTGGGGGGTTTTCCAAACCTCCTGACACCAGTAAAACTTAAAACAAAAGAGTCTGGCTTTGCAATCAACTATCATACATAATCATTAAGCATGAATTCCAAGTATGATTTGAAAACCTAAACAATGAACACCACCCCAGGAAATCGCTAACCGGGGACAAGCAGATTAAGTATTTCGGATTGTTTTCTTTCAGAGCTGATGGTGGATGAGCAGGTTGGGTAAAATGTAAATATATTGTCAACTTTTAAAATTTTCAAGTGAAAATGAAGTGAGAATCAAATTCAAATCATATTTTGACACAGCCAAAGACTTGCTACATTTTTGTCAAAGGCTTAAACTCGATTCATCAGCACACGTTATCTAAAGTGGATAATGTCCTTGGTTGCATAAAGTCCTTAGCGTACTTCCTGCATGCTACAGACTTTATGCAACCAATCTGAATTAAGGCGCATAATTCGTCCACATATTTTGGAGGTAAATTAAAAACCATTTAAACCACAGCAATGCTGCAACTTGGAATTCAAGCGGAAAATGTATATCGGATGCTTTTGGGATTTTTTTCTGCATCTCTGCTGGATCTCCTGGGGTTCGGACTGCTCAGGAAATGAAGCCTATCCTCAGGAGTTTATCTGAGACGCCACTTTGCAAGGCTGTCATGGGTTGCTCATCTTTTCTTTTCATCTATGAATCACTGTCGAGGAATGAACAATTAATGTCATGAGTAAGCCAAAACCACCAAGACACTGGCTAAATAGTCTAATTTCCAAGTTTCGGTTGTGCGACAATTCTACACTGAGCAACTGTGGAGTTTATTTTTAATTACAGAATTCCCCAGAATGAGAAAATATATTCCCAGTGTAATGACTAGAAGATTGCAGCAAAAAAAAAAAAAAAAGCTTTGCCAATCTCACAAAAGAGATTCTTCAACAAGACCTGGAGATTAGGTTGGGTACAGCAAACCTACCTACTGAAGCATGAAAGTCGGTTTTAGAGATGTCATTAACCACTGAAATACCAGAAAAGCAGCATTTCAATGTGTACAGTAGATCCTTGTGGTTCTAAAAAAAAATAAAAATAAAAATAAAAAAATACCTCACTCTTTGATTATACAAATAACAATGCAACTATTTCTCAAGCACTGGCCAAACAGACGTGGATATTTCTCAAAATGTTCGGGGGGTTTTAACCATTCTGATTCCATATAATTTCGAACTCTATTTGGCACCTAATTCATAACTGTTCATCAGAGGGGAAACTTCAGTAAACTCAAACATGTCTGAAAGTTAGCACATTCATTCATTTCTCTTTGCAAACGGCTTCATCCTGTCAGGATCATGGTTGTCCAAACGTTTTGGAAAACGGGCAGTGTTTTCTCTGCCAGTAAATACTTAAATATTTTACATTTGACAAACTAACAACCTGCTTAGGAACCACGCTAAACTTCCTAGCATATTCAAAACCACAATGTTGGTGTGCAGTTTTGTACTGTGACGTCAGCATGTAAAAAAAACTAACAAAAAAATTTCCACCCACACATAAAAGTACAGAGTGGTGTGACTATTGCCCTATTGTCTGGTGATCCTGAGTTTGAATTCTGTGATGCCATTGCAAACAGTGGCCAAGATACCAAAAGAGCTCCTTGGGTAGCAGGAATGGAATACGGCACTCCCCTGTCAATCATAACAGTAGTAGCAATTGAGGGTATGCCTCAATTGCCTTGTGGCACTTCATTAGAGGTTTAAAAAAGATGTGGGGACCTATGTTCAAGCCTGAACCCGCCCCATATAATAGAGGAGTTGTGAATTTGGCCAAGGCTGTATATGGGGACAGTGGGGATTACAAAAACTGATAGTGTTTTAAAAAAAATAATAAAATACACAAAGTCTACAAAATTATCTATGTATTTCTGGTGGTAGCTCCAGTCAACCGATGTCTTTAAGATGAATGTGTTTACCAATAATCACTACATTAACACCTTAGTTTTTGGTTGCTCACACCCAACAGAAAAAGCAGGTCAATCTCCTCCTGGCTGGACCAAATAAGATCAGCATTATTATGATTCAAGCTGTGAACCATTCATTTGTGTGACAAAAAGATCTGTGGACCCTTCTGTACTCGCCCGCGTCAGGGTGAAAGTTGACAGTCAGCAAATAGATACGCTCAAGTACAGCTAGCTATAACGAGTACACCTTTGGTGACAAGATGAAGACGAGGGTCCTAGTGCAAACAAAGGGAAGACTATAGGCTCCATGCTAACAAGATTCTTGGCAGCACTAGCAAGCTCCTAGCACATAATCCTACTATATACTGAGTAATAAACCTAGCAGTAAAACATTGTGCCGTGGCCTTAACAGGGCCCCCATGCTCACTAATCTGTAAAGCGGTAGGTTTATTGAGCATTCGCTGCCGAGAGACTACTGTTCAACACTTCTGAATCGCCTCCTTCTGCTGTTGTAGATGGTCCAAATGGATACCCTAAATATCTGCTCTTCATGCTAGCTTTAGTGTATTATCTCACCATGATCCTAAAAGCTGCTGCTGTAATCATAATGACTGTCCTGTGCTCATCCCTGGACTCAACCCTTTCAACGGTTTCTCTTTATTCCTCTACACCTGTATTCTGTAATGATTCATAAGCGCACTATCCAGTGTCAGCCAACATAGTTCCCTTTACAGTCTGGTTCCTCTCAAGGTTTCTTCCTCGCAAAACTGCCCCAACCTCTGGCTTCCTCGTTACGGATCTAAATCTACATCCGGATTTATGTAAACCTGCGCTGTGGCAATGTCTATTATTGAAAAGCATTACAAAATAAAATTGAACCAAATCTGAATTGTTAATATTAGGATTTTGGAATTCAAAGAAACGTCCAAGCTGGGATTTTTTTTCCGTTTGTTTCTGAGTCAGCGGGTTGGCATGATGGCCAGATGACAGTCTCTTGAACATGACTAACGCTCAAAACCAGAGCTTCTCTCAACACACCAGACTTTGTAAAAGCATGGCAGTCAGACACTGCAGGCGAGTCTCTGTTTTTGGAGACATCAAATAGACACAAAAGCTTTTATCTTACTATGTGGAGGATGCAACGTGTCTGAATGTTGGCATATGTGCTGATATGATTTAAAGAGGACTGGTGTCTAAGATGGAGGATGGTGTAGTTTCAGGATTAACGTGGCACAGAATACTGATTTTATTCCCCCTCCCAATAAAAGAGAAAAGAAAAAAAAACACAGGCAGCACATTTCAAGGTCCATCTGGACAACAGGGAACATTTAAAAACACACAACACATTTATAACACAGATTTAATTATATTGCTAGACTATATTTTTGGAATAAAATACAACCAATATTATTCGTCTAATCACCAGAATGTGACTACAAAAAGGAGGATCATAAAGGACAAAAACTGCTTCAAAAATAAATTCGATTTCAATTAGAAAATTCTATATATAAGCCTATCAATATTGGTTATTTATTTTTGCATGATTCATAAGATTTCTAACATGTACAGTGTAATGGAATATATTAATGTACAGTATATAAATCTCTTTTGTTAAGGGCAAACAGTAGATACTTAATTCATGCAAATAATCTGTGTCAAGAGGAGATAAAAATAAAAAGAAAGAAAAGAAATGCAATAATATTTTGGGGGTTGAATTAAAGCCATGAAGAAGGCAATCAGAACTGGGGCACTGGGATCCCCAAACCTTGTCTCCCTCCCCCACACTCCTGGGGTTATTAAGAACCAAACCCATCCCCGTCAGCTGAGGCAGTCTCTGATTATTCACACTCTGCACAAAGCCCTGTAACATCAAGCACCTCCAAATTATTGATCCTATTTTTTGGGTGATTTATAATCTAATAAAATGATCAATTGGCTCAGAACAGGGTCTTGATGGTCCTCTTATGCATAGAATGAAAAGAATTAGCCAAGAGGCGTCAGCTGCTCATTTCCATCTAAGGGGAAAAACAAACATAAAAGCCTTGCATCAGTCCCCCCTGGGGGCACATTTTTCTTCTTCTGATGTGCACTATTCTTGGGGTAGACCCAATCTGTGTAGTGTGAAATTCTCGGATCTTGGCAATAAATTTAGAATGCCTTCAATAATTCAGTTCAATAAAGATTCCCATTTTCAAGATCGCAAGATCCACTTAGCCTCCACAACGGTAGGCCAATGCATTCACGATAGGACTACAAGGAATGCACTCCCTGATACGGCGTTCTGCTCTCATCCCAGGTGCTAAACTAAGATAATGGTAAGTCTGCAGATAAAAAAAAAACAAAAGCACAGACTGCCCTTCACGGTGTGGCACACTTCACTTCTCACAAGTACAATTTTTTTAAATCCCCCATTTGTGTCTGCATAAAAGACCTCAAAATGGCCAAAACACACAGCAGGGAAAACAAATAACCAGGATCCCTTGCTCTTTCAAGGGTGACTGAGAACATGTGGAAGGACCCTACGCAAGCAGCTGAAGGTGAGGTGTGAATTAAGCTGTTAATTTGCTGCCGCTTGGCTGTGAATGGCGCCGTTTTGGATGAGTCAGGTTATCTGTCTCGCCAAGAGCAATCGAACGTCCACAAACTGATGAACTCTGCTACTTTCGGTGGTGCACACAGAGCAATTCAGAAATAACTACGTCCCAGTTGATCATGTGAAAAAGGTGCAGGACTTAATGTCTTACATTAAGAAACTCTGCCGAGACACTTTTAGGTTCATTTAATCAAAAGATAGTATTAATGCAGTAAAGATATTGTAATTATTTATCACTTTAACCTTGAAGCTGTGGTTTTATAAATATCCTACCATCTTATATTACATTAGCTAGTTTAAAAACAAGAAAAACTATTTGTTTACATTCTGGTGTCTTAAAATTTCTTTAAGAACCCTTCGCTAAAAAAAGTGTACTATACCTGCACATCTAGTCAGATCATCCTAGGAGCCTGAGGACAGGGAAACAGAGAAACAGAATACGTGCCTCGTATGCCTTTGCAACTTCATGTCAGACATGGCCCTCCGTAGACCTTTCCTACACGTGTTTGTTCCTCATTCTGAAAAGAGCTGCGGTGGTTCCCATGATCTCCTATTGTTCTGGGGAGAGTGAAGCAGGCGTCTTATCCGTTCAAACCTGAGTGCACTATGACAGCTGTGGGCCGCCCCCTACCTCCCACCTCCACCTATCTTCTCTTCTCTCATTCTCTCCCTCCTCCAACTGCTGCCCAAACATTAACCCTGCAACTGCTGGAGCTGCCATAAAAAAAGGGGGGGGGGGGTGTATATATTTCAAAAGGGACAAGGCTCTGCCATGCACAAAAGACAAAGATATTGACGGGAGGATATCCTACTAGTCGAAGGGAGTTGCAGAGTTACCCAGGCAACCATGGCCTCGTCCTAAGAGGATTGCGTAAAGGTTGTAGAGTTGCTGATTGGATTGTGACCATAGTTACTCATAGTCATTGTAGGTGCACAAGAAAAAAAAAAAGAAGAAAAAAAAAGACCTGCTTAACATAAAAAGGGGGAAAATATTTTTCTCTAGTCAAAATAATCCACTCAATCAATATCAACAACTTATGTTATGTCTATGTATCCTGCATGGCCATACAGAGCTGCAGACAGAGAAAGCTTGTGTTTGCTTCCTTTTTAAGTGAAATGGCAAAATTTGGGAAATGAGACATAATGACTTGACTTTTTAATTCCACTGAAGTTCAAAGACATTGTTCCAACAACAAGGCAAGTTAAAAATTAAAAAGAAGTCAAAACACGTTCAAATCAAAACTAAACTGCATTATAATGATTAGTATTTTAGAAATTGTCTGTCAAAAATGCATTTGTAATGTCAATAAAAAAAAAAAAACAATAAAGCAAGAAGGTAGTTTAAAGTGAATTACTCATTCAGACATGGTTTAATTATTCCACTTTGGTACATTTCTGCTAAAAAATGTGTGTACCAATTTGATTTCGAAAATTATTGCACATTTCAAAGAAGACTTAAATTACAGGCAATGAAACACCATATTAAAATCTAGAAACGAGCCTGTCATTCCAGCAAAAGCATCCCCTAAAGGATATCTGGCCGTTTTCCAGCACAACAAAGGCATCCTTGTGAATGATTTTTCAGAAGGCATTCTTAAAATACCGTGTCAACCTCCTGGTTAAGGGGCCAATGAAGAAGCTCATCAAAAATCATGCCTGAACCTCGGATCACGCCCCTGTCAGCCACCCCTGTCGCCGGAATTCCTCCTGGAGCAAAAACAGTGGCTGTGTGTTAAAAAACTAAATTGGGCGATATGACCCAAATGGAAGAGGGGTCACAAGTTGTCCTGGAGCAAACAGTCGAGAGTGGAGGGAATCTGCCACAAAGAACCATTGTGATCCTGCAAACACCACTTTCACTCATGAAAGGACTGTGAATAATGTGTGTATTCGACGCACCTCGTAAATATCACGTGGAAGGATCGATAATGGGGTAATACGTAACAAAGTGGGTGGCAATGCCAATGCGGGGCTAAAAAAAAAAAGAAAAAACTATTACTGACCACAATCTGTAGGTTGTGGATCTTTACTGCTATTTCAAGTGTTACCAATTAACTTCTCAGCAATGGCAGGACAACTGGCGAACACTTGGGTAAGTCAGGAAGCCCCAGGTGCTGGATGCCATTTGTATTAACATGTACATAAGTACTTTGCCAAGCCATGTCTCTTGGAAAACAGCTGGACATTTAACTTAAGTGCAACATCTGGTTTAAAAAAAAAAAAAAAAAAAAAAAAAAAAGCCAGACATTTACAGCAGAAGATTTTGCTGATCAGACCTTAGCTTCGAACTCAACCATCCAATTTGATTTGGCAGAGCTAGGGCAATTTTGCCAAGAAGAACAGGAACAAATATCAGGATCCAGATGTGCAAAGCTGATAGAGACATGTCCCTGAAGACCTGCAGCAAAGTATTCACCTAGGGGGGTGGATCCTTATGCAACCCAGACATGTCTGCTTTAACTGAATGTTAAAACTCCCAATGAAGTCTGTTCAGACCAAAAAAAAGATTTAAAGGGCAGTGAAGATATTGTACATAGGCAGAAAACAAATCCTTGCTCTTGTACAGTAAACAGACAGATTTAAGGATAAGCGTTAAACCAAAATGTGTCGAGTGTGCATTTGTGACGTTGCTGCGAGTTCGGATTAACAAAATAAATCAAGAGCGCCGACAAAAAAAAAGCCCCCATTGAGAGCAAGACAGCTTAATGGGCTGTAATGTGCTGGACTCCATGTGAGGTGGAGGGGCCGCTCCACCTTTTGGAAATGTGACACTACTCTGGATGAGGGAGGAAAAAAAGAGGAGGAGGGGCTTGTATGCAACTAAAACCATGAACCAAGCCCTCTTGTGTTTTCATATTCTTTTTAAATCCCACAGCGATACAAACTACACAAAACCTATGCCTTTTGTAACCACCTCAATCATCTTTAGTGAAAGTGAGCTTTTCTTTTTCTTTCTCGTGTGTATGTGGGAAAGGGAAAAAAAAAGAGCTCACTCTTTTCTGAGGATCATGTGGTTACAAAGGACTCAAAGCAGCCACACCCACACCCCATTAAAAAGCAAGCACATCAATTCAAGGTTTTGTGTGAACAGTAAATACACGAGTATCCAAATATAACTTGGTGGTATCAACACAAATTTGCCTGAAAGCATTGAACAAGCATGTGGCAATAGTTACCACCTAGGATAAATGTCATGCTGATCAAAAAGAGGAAGAAATCTGAGCCAGTTCCTCTATTGATCCTCAAATAAAGGTTGCAGGTGAAATGAAACGAGGAACAGAAATATTCAGCAGTCAGAAAATGAGGAACTTGTTATGAGGGAAGCATATGCTTTGGTATGCATGCAGTGTTGACCGGAGCCGCTGTCCCCTGGCCGAGGGTGCAGTAAAAAGCAATGAAGCCTTGAGTTCAGTAGGCTTCAGGGACAGAACGACAAAACATCTGGACGGCATCTGGACTGCACCTTTAGGATTTAGTTTTGCTCTGTGCACCCACTGTCTGCTCATGGCCCTGTAATCCAAATATTCCTCCTTATTAATGAGCGTGGAACGTATGCGAACGACACAAGGGGCCACATTCCATGTGCTCATTAATCACCTTCGCTTGTACGCCAGTGTTTGAAGACCTATGAGAATTCTGCTCTCAAAACAGAGTACCGGATGTTTCTGGATGAGAAAAAAAAAAAAAAACGGACTAATTTCTTAAAATATTTGACACAAATACAGCATAGATCGGGATTCATTTTCGAGGAAAGGGTTTGGCTGTAATTGATGGGATGCGAGGTCACGGGACCCCAAACCGCTGAGGCTTTCTTTTAACCGGCTGGTGGTAAAGCTTTTCAAAGAGCTCTATGAATGTAGCCATTTGTGCCAGGAATGTCGAGAAGAGCCCCTGCCATATGAAATGGACCACACTAGGCCATTTCTGATGGCATTTGTTTAGCGCTTGTCGCCGTCCAACCACATCGTGGACATTTATCCCTCAATTGCCCAAACAGGATGTGCCACTGACCTGGTTTGCTTGAATTGATTAGGGCTGCATTCCGACACATATTTCCGCTCACCACCAGCATGAATTGAATGTTTGTTGCAGCTAAAGACTGGCGTTCTGTGGAGTGGAGAACCAGTCGAAATGTTTGTACGACCTCAGCTTCTTCTGGGGGCTGGATGGGAGGCAAAGCAAATCTTAACCCGTCGCATGCGATCGCACGCTCCTTCCACTAAGCACTCGCAGCCAGCTTGCAGTACGCTTGACACGCCAATATCCCGCCATCTCAAAATAAATATTTATTCGAAAGAATATACTGATAATGTACGACTGGTTTAACTTATATTCCCTAGTTCTAGGGAAGATGTGTAAATAAAAATTATACCCCCTCCCCATCTCACAGGAGCTCCCACAGTTCTTACAAAGGTAGACGACCCCCAGAAATGAAACAAAGGCAGCAGGGGGGGAAGTGCAGTCAACGTAATTGCTTTCCTCAAAATATCTGCAGCGCGTGGAAACAGAGGCGCGGTCTTGCAGACTCGGCACCGTGCTCCCCTGCTGAGATCTCCGGCTTCTTCTGAGTAATTGATGAGTTCTCCACATGCTAATGTGACCCGCCAATCCATAACCCAGGGTACTGGCAAGATGGAGAGCAGGAGGAAACTTGCTGGTGGGGAAAACCAGATAATAGGGCAGCCCTAACAAGGCAGGCAGAGAACGAGAGAGAGAGAGAGAGAGAGAGAGAGAATGTTTTCCCATTTGTGGGCAATGTGACCATTTTACAAGACGAGGCAAGAAAGAGAATGTAATGACCACTTCCATTCTCTCAAGTTGGGCAGAACAGACGCATGGAAGCTCTTGGAGAAGGAGTCTAAGCTTTAGGGGCCCAAAAAAAGGTCCAATTTCATGGTCCAGCCCTAACAACTGTCCAGAGAGTGGTGTTTAGGGTGCCTAAATGCTGCAACAGCAGAAAAAGAAAATGGTCAAGGAAAAAAAGGCTGAGCAAAAAAGATAACCCAGCCATGTAAGCCATAGTGTGTATTTGTTCTTCCAAATACAGTTCTCCATTATCCAAACCTACTTACAATTAAATGCCTAGCTCAAAGACTCAACCATGGAATTGTGGCGATGATGGGATTTGAACATACAACGTTCCGATTATTAGCCTGATGTTTTAACCTCCCAGGCTTTCCACTTCTTTCTTAAATACACAGAACATGCAGAACACTTCATGCATCAAAACAGCAGCGTTTACATCAATGCACTTCCCATTTACATCCCTCATGTGCTCTTTCTTTGTTTAAGCAGCTGATCGGCCTCCTGGCTCAGTGGCATGATCAGGTGGCTGAACGCAATCTCCCTGGACCTTTCTGGGCTCCGGTCCATGAAATAACATCATGAGCCTTCGAGAAGGAAAAACAGACACTGTTCGCTAGCTATACAGCAGCCATGTGGGAGGCGTAGCATAACAATGTACCATTCTGGACAGTATCATCCCAAGTGCTACATGAGGACAGCATTTTTATTGCACACGCATTTTGGAGCTTGAAATTGTTCGAGGGTTACGCAGTGTGATGAACGCCTGTGTTAGTGTCAGCGGCCCAATCGTTCACACAGATCTTCTAAAGGATTTGTCTTCCTGTAAATCATGCTTTCTAGAAATAACCTGGTTACAATATAAACCAGTTCAAGAGACATGTAAGATGAGAACGTCTTACTATTCTGGGCATGTTTACATTGTTTTATTTATGTCCCGAATTCTCTGTCACGGACAAAAATCGCACAACACCAAAGAATTCTTTGCTCGGAAGATCAGCGGTCTAAGAATGCACACTGTAATAGGCTCGCTGATGAGTTATCGCTACTCGGAGCAACAAAGACTCTCAATATCAGACTTTTTTAAGCAAACTTCTCAGACTATAAGCAACTCTTCAATGCTCGTCTATACACCGTCATTATTCCGACGATCCAAAGTCACAAGTCAGCTACAAATTCTCTAGTGATGATGGCGAAACTCAAACAAAAGGTAAACAGAAATAAATATCCATGTAGGAAACATTTCTGTTTAAAGACGAGCCTGGGATTGTGCTGATCATGGATCATTTCAAGGGGTTTATCATAAGAAAATCGCTGTATGATCGGACACGAGGAGACATCACATCACACAAACGCACACAGCAGAATTTGTATCGCGTCTGACAAGAAATAATCCAAAAATAAAACAAATAGCTTAAAAATTTTCAGTGCAAAAGGGTGAGCAGATAAATAAGAAGCCTTCAAAAGGGTAGAGTGACACTTAGTTGACAAACCGTGACTAATTTGTAGGGCATAAGCATTTTCAGGAGGAATTGAAGCAATAATTGCACAACTGCAAAAAGAGGTCCAACGAGAAAATCAGTGTCTCACCCATCGCCCGGAGCGGTGTACAGACGCTTGTGTGTGTTTGTGTGTGTGTGTGTAAGAGAGAAGGGGGGGGTTGTCATGTTTTTATATCTTGCTAGAGACCAAACCTTCCTACTAAAAGAAGTATATCTGATAGTTTTAAGTGGACATTTAGCTGTTAATCATATGGGGAAAAAAAAGGATTTTTATTTTTGAACCAAAACAGCAGCTGACCCAAATGTCTTCTGGTTCCTGGGGTTGAGGTTCAGTTTAAATTATGGTGTAGTCATAAAATGAATAAGTAATTCAGGAGCAGTAACTCACAAGGACAGTAAAGGCAAATGTATGTACATCTGTGTGTGTGTGTGGGATGGATACACCCTCACTGGTATGTTTATAAGACAGATTGTAAACAATCGAAAGAAGGAATGGTGCTCGGCCATCGTGAGAACTTGTCCAATAGAAGATAGAACACGCCATTTTACACACATCAACAGGGAACACGCAGCACAGGGGGTTTGAACGTGACCTTTTCGGAATGCCTAAAGTCGGGGGTGTGCAATCACAACAGGGGAAAAAAAAAAGTATGAAGAGGTCATCTGCCTTCCATTAGGGACGATGCATGCCCTCTGGGCACGAGAAAACTGATCAAAGGCCTGGGCGAAGGAGATAATCGTCTTGATCATGGGAGTAGCTCACACAACAGCCATGCAACCATGACTATCTCCAAAATCAAGGAGCCAGGCCTGGTCATTTTTTTCCCCCCAATCTAACTGTCCATTACCTTCTTCTGAGCATCTTCATCTCGAATCGTGTCATGCAGCGTCCGACTCGGACACACGAACCTCTCAGCGGGAGTGAAGATCATTAACTTTACTGCACCGCCTTGGAATTTTGACCATCGCAGCCTAGGTTGTAAGCCAGCCTTAATATAGGTTTTGGCCATGGGGGCCTTGCAAATGTGAAAAACATCTGTAAAATATTAAAGGGGACGGGCTGGAACTGGAGGAGGAGGAGGAGGGGGAAAAGAAGGGCATGCTTTTTACCCTCAATTACACTTGAATTAGTTGCTGTTTTAGGGGCAATACAACACGGGGCTGCCAAAATGAGCCTTTTCTTTTCTTTTTCTTTTTGCAGCCACTCAGAACAGAAGCAAACACAAAATGCTGGAGACTGTAAGAGTGCCAACAGTTTTTTGATACACACATGCAAGCAGGGTGAGGAAAGGAGTTGTAGGGTTATAACCCCCTTTTCATCAGCCCCAGGGGTCAACACAATGACAGAGAGGTATAAACACGATATAAACCGCCACCTTATTATTGTGCTTATTATTATTATTATTATTATTATTAATAATAAAGAGTTGCCCCAAATATGGCCTCCGTTGTTTACAATTATATTTAAATGGCAAAACACACACACACACACACACACACACACACACACACCGCATCCTGTCCAATCGTAGGCAGGATATCACAGCCAGCATCCTTAAACCCGGCGCCTCAATTGTGTTTTTTTCTTTTTTAAAGAGCAGCTCGGTTCCGTCCTGACCCGCGTCCACGCGCACTCAGCAGCAGGGTCGTGGTACCGCGTCCCGGTCCAACCCCCGGCATCGTGGTTCCGGACGGAGCACAGATTATTTATTGTCATTATTATAACAGTGTGGGTTTTTTTTTTGGCTACACGGTCGGCAACGTTTCCGCTTTCTACCGCGCGGCTACGTTGAGCTCTGTGTAGAAAAAGAGCTCGCTGAAAGGGGGGAGGACAAGAAAGGAAGAGAAAAGAGAGTGAAAGAGAGAGAGTGTGTGGATTTTTTTTCTCTTTACCTTAAGATGCACAGCACCGGAGATCGCTAGGCAGGCAGGCGGGTGGGTGAAGATATCCCGGACTAAGAGACGCCCCGGAGCGCTCGGTGGAGCTCGCAGAGCGTGGCCATGTTTCACGGGCGAGTGCGCGCGCTCACTCCGGATGTTTGGTCCGTCGTGTCTCGGCCGTGTTTGGGGCTCGCGCAGGCAGGAAAAGTGATGTCATGGCTCGCGCTCGTGCTCGCGCCTGCCCGCCCCATTTGTTCATGTGCTCCACGTAGGCCTGCCATCACTACGAGCTATCTGAATCACAACACACACGCACGCGCGCCAAGTGTGTATAAGCAATGCATTTATGGAAGGTGCGAAGAAATATGAAACGACCCAAATAAACACATTGTATTTAGGATTTTTCAATAAATTGATATAAAACACGGGGAGGAAAACAGGGGAAAAGTCCTGAATAATTGCAGTAAGGACAGAAGAAATGTCCTGTAAACATAAAAAGGACATCAAATGATTGGGATTTTTATGGTCCTCAAGAAATTGATAAAGACCTAAAATGCAGAAAGGTTTTGATGGTTTGGGTCTGGTTCCTCTCAAGGTTTCTTTCTCATACCAACTCCATACCAAGGAGTTTTTCCTTATCACGGTCACAACTGGCTCTCTCATTAGAAATAAACTTATAGGCACTCAACATAGATTAAAATGTTATAATGTATTTGTCTCTGTAAAGCTGATTTGGGACAATGTCCATTGTTAAACGTGCTATACAAATAAAACTGAATTGATTAGAACTTGTCTGATAAGTTTATTGGCCAAGTATGGCCTGTTTCCTTATTTCCTGACAGATTAAGGAGATGAAAGGTCTGGAGATGATTTCAGGTTTTAAATTTGCATTTGGTTGATGGGCGTGGGAATTCTCACTATGCAAAAGAAAAGGTGTCGACGCAAGTAAAGGAAGCAGTCATTAGCCTGAAACAACAAAACAGAGATCCGAGATCAGAGAAATTGAGGAGCTGTGAAACAAACAAGGCTCAGCAATGCCAAAAGGCTTGGAGGAACAAGGAAGACAAATTAGGATGATCATAGAATTTTTTTCCTCTACAAAGGAAAAATCCCCTTCCTCTAACCCAGTCAAGAAAGTCTACAATCAAGAAAACGTTCACCCAAAATGCAAATGCAGTCCAGATTAGTCTGTTGTAAACAAATAAATAATCCTAGAACAAGATTTACAGGGACAAAATGGAAAATTAAAGTCTCATGTGACATTTAATCTGTTAAATTATTATATTCACTCACTGTTCTATATCCTCTATGTATTTCCTAAATTCATCTGAATGCAGATGAACGTTTCCCAATAAATACATTTAGGACAAAGAAAAAGTCCAGGGGGAAAAACACCCAGGCAAAACCCAGTGTTATTGTAATGAATACTACTATTGAACAGGAAATGTCCTAAAAAAAAAAAAGGAGAGAAACTATATAAACAGGTCCACATTATCACATTAAAGCAAAAGGCAAGTTTTTATTCCACACAAGCAGCAGCCACACCTGATTTCACCCATTTAATCAGTTCAATCTTGACTTTCAATGTACTACCAGGTGTGGCATCTGCTTAGATGGAATATGAATTCCTACACCCACACAAGCCCTTTACAGATAAGATGTGCATTTGTCATGGGTGTTCCAAATAAATACGTGTGTCAGGTAAATCCCAATAGACTAACATTCTTTAAAAAAAAATAAAAAAAATTAAAGAAGAGGGGGGTCCCCAGAGAAACACACACCATATATTAGAGGGGAGGGGGAGGGGGGTTGTCCTGGATAAATGCATATAGGACACCAAAAACAGAGACAAGTTTCTATAGTGCAACAATCCTAAAGGTTCTTACAGCACAGAATAAACATCCCAAAGGAACATGCACATGTAAGAGGAAATGAATATGGGTTCAGCGGATAAATTCCATGTAATTACACAGGCATTTTGCTATTTAAAAAAAAAAAAAAAAAAAACACGTTTAGCTCTGTATTATAAGCAAAATGTATTAATCATTTAGTTTCAGTAACTTGACTATGCATACCTTTTTTTTTTTTTTAAACCAACTAGGTTGTAATTTATACATTCCAGCTCTGATTTCGATTATCCATGCCATATTAAATCCTCAGTCCCTATTTTAATACTTTACATTCTGATTGGAGGAGTTTCTGCTCCTCTAGTGGCCACTTCCAGTTGTGGCTGGAAATGATTTACAACACTATAATGTCTGAAGTGATAAAGTCATGAGTAACCATTGGCTTGATATACGAAATCGCATTAACAAAGTCTTGCAAACACAAAAGACACACTTTAACATTCACACGCAATAGTAAGCACATACTCCAAATTCCAGACCAGGGTGAGTTCGTTTTATTTCCAAAGAAAAAGACAGACTTGTGGGTTACCAGTAATGTATTAGCACTCATTCCACAAGCTAAAAGCTTTTGGAATAAACGGCAGGACGTTTTCTATAAATATTTTACTTCAAAAAAAAAAAAAAAAATCTGCTTTGTTAAATATGGCTTTTGATAAGACACTGGGGTACAGAAGGTTGTGTAAAAGTCTATAGACAACTGATGATCAGCGTACAAGTTGCTCAAGATCTGGCAACTGTTGTGTCAGGGTTTGATGAACTGTGTGTAGCATCCTCATCTCCTGCTGTTTCAGATATCTCCGACACAGCCTGGGGTAAAAAAAAAAAAAAAAGAAACAGCATTTTAATAGATCTTGGACATCCAAGGTCAGAGTCAGTGTAGTGTCTTAGTGTCTAGTATTAAACTAAGCATGTTCTTAGTAGGTAAATGTGCCATTTTTTTGAGGTAACTGTACAAAATAAAAGCATCATTTTCCATAGTGTAAAGTGGTAACTCAGTGGTTAGGACTGAGCAAGAAGTTCATGAGACCCAATCCAATCATCAAGCAGCAAAGTTTGTTCAACTCAACTGCTCTTAACAAGATTCTGCAATGGCCAAACGTCCTAAATGTATAGTTTCTATAGTAACCACTTCACATAAGATTTAAAACTATCCTATAAACTGTATAGTGGTGAATATTCCCCTATAACAGCATGTCAAAAAAAGTTTTATTTCTTTTATATTAAGTACTAAACATTAAAAGCTATGCTCTTAAGTCAGTATAAATTGAATATCCGTGCTATTTCTTTACCCAAATAAGTGTTGTGTTGCTATAATCAGTGTAAAAATTTTTTTACAATGAATTGCATGTAGTAAAAATCAACATTCACCTGGTCTGCTACAGACAAGTCATCTGTCTCCGAAAGCTCCGGGTCCTGACCTGAGGTCAGGATGTCCATAGGAGCCTCAGCAATGGCACGAATGGTCTGGTCTTCCAGCGCTAATGCAG
The DNA here is from genome assembly GCF_014805685.1 of Silurus meridionalis. NCBI lineage: Eukaryota > Metazoa > Chordata > Actinopteri > Siluriformes > Siluridae > Silurus > Silurus meridionalis. The sequence continues at coordinate 13,186,209 of NC_060899.1, forward strand.
TGTCAAAGAGCAGCGGTGATGGAGGACACTGCATCTCCTCATCACCTACCACATCCAGATCCTGTAAAATGTTATAGTCAATAAATCTTAACAAAAGCAGTAGAGCAGAGCAGTTAAAAAAAAAAAATAAACTCACAAAGGTGAAATACCAGCCTTAGAATAAAAGGTTCTTCTTATTTTTTATTTAATGCCTGTTCAGGCATAATATTTTTCTGCCCCGTTATCTCAAAATCATTCGTTGCAGTAATCGAATTTAATTTTACAACAGGAGATCACGTTTTTGTTTTGTAATACAGATACTGTGTAATAGTGGCTATGTTTTTAGATTGCAGAACAGGTCAACAAACTTGTGATTTTTAGATAAGACCGAAAGCAAGATTCAGTAGTACTCAAAAGTGTATGCAAGACTAAGTATAGTACAGTGGAACCCAGGTGTGCTGAGATTAATTTGTTTCAAAACCACTCGTGTTCCCATTTGTTCATACTCGCATGTTAATTTCCCATAAGCATGAATGTAAAAGCAATTAATCCGTTCCCAGACCTCAGGCGATCGCCTATTTCAGCCCTTAAAAATGTTTTATGCCTAATTTAACACACACATTTACTTGCAACAAAGTATAAACATAAAAAGTAATAAATTATAAACAACAAATAAATTACTTTATTCTTTTTAATTGTACTTAATGTTGAACCAGATATGCCACATTGCAGATAAAGATTGTGTGCGTACACCACGCTCATGCTTTTCTACAATTTCTCTTTATTTCAATTGTTATTCTTTTAACAACCTTCTTTCCAGCGCTATCACTACACTTCTTGGGACCCTTGATGTTAAATTTATGGTGAAATAAAACAATAACACTAAATATAAAACAGAACAAAAAAGCACATGATTCACACAAGAAAATGACGAGAATGCACTCAGAACAATGTCTATATAGCGACTGAGCATGAAGCGTGGGGACGGAGGTGACAAGCGGCGAGCAGAATGCGTGACTGGAACCAAGCGGCAAAAGAAATGCTCGTGTTCCCGAAATATGCTCGCACTCCTACAAAGATTTTTACTAGTAAAACTGCTCGTACGCCGATATTCTCATACTACACGTCACTAGTACACGGGTTCCACTGTATATAAAAAGTACATAAAAAAAAGTAAACTATAGATTGTATATAGTAGTAAAAAAATAAAACCATTTCTGTACTATTTTTAATTGTCTTCTATTCTTCTCATTTTAACGAACATTCTAGATGACCAAAAGCTCCAAAAAAGGTTCATCGTACATCGCTGAACTCGAGTGGCAGGCTCTCTGTCGGTTGAAGTTCAGCAGCGCTCAGGTACATGTCTGTCGGTGCTAATGAGAGCTGCTCCGGTGCCAGTGGCTCCTGCTCCGGTTGGTACATGGGGGGAGGTAGAGAAAGGTGCAGTGGACATCGTGGCTCTTCCGACTGGCCCATGTGTACCGGCCTGTCACAGGGCACATCCTTTAGGCCTGGACACATCTTAAACAACACTTGGCTACTGTCTTGGTAAATATCTGTTGGGATTGTTAAAGAAAACTGTACATACAAAAAGGTAGCAATGAGGAACATTTGTTTGTTTATTGAAATGTCTCTTTCAACTGAACTGATTTTCCCCCATCAAAAGGTCTTGGAAAATCAACAGACCAATTGAAGACTTCATTTTTGGCCGCTGTTTGAAACCAACAGCTACAGCAAGTTGTTGGCCTTGATTCAGGGCACAAAGAAGGGGTTTTATGAACAAACACAAAAGTGTGCATGCTTGACTTTGAGAAAGATACGAGACACACAGTGTCGAGTCATTGGCAGACAGGGGTTTGAACATCGCGTCCCCTCCACAAAGGAAATGCACCGCTGGCTGGGACGTACTGAATGACCCTGTGGAGAAAGAAAAATAAATAAATAAAAGTAACACCTGCAAAATTGTTAGTCTTAATTTACAGTAATGAAAATCCACCTAATTGACTGTTTATTGGGGTTTGAAGCATAATTTCATTCTACATCAATCGAGATAAAGTTTAAAAGTCGATATGCTGAAACGGAATCTCTTATCTAAAACATGAAGCAGAAAGTAATTCTTATATCCAAAGTAAGGAAAAAAAGTATCATATTACATTTCTGCAATAAGTGATAAGTTCAATGTCTTCAAAAATGTGTTATTGTATTGCAAATTTTGTATACAAAAAAAAAAAAAAAAAAAAAAAGCTGACCCAAACCATTTAAACAATTTAGGACTCCATATGACTCAAAGATGTACCTGTAGTGTTCCTCCCTCGGTCACAGCCTGTCTGCGCTCTCTGAGCTGCCTATGCAGCAGAGCCTCCACTCCGTAGCGCCGCCGGTAACGACGCAACGCCTTCAGCCTCCTCAGATTTTCCCTCTCTTTCATGGACAAACCCTCAGGTCCTGTTAAAAGACTGCTGCCTGACTCAGACAGCCAGTTATACTCATTAAGCGTGTGCCAATAGACAGAGTCGGACATAATCGAACTTATTATCAGCCCACCAGGCAAGTAAAAGCTCCAGTGTGCTGCCTGTGTTTTGGTTGCATGGCAACTGACATAGTACAACTGGCAATTGCCATAAATGTAATAAAGTATGAAAAAGTGGTTACATAGTTAAATGTTTTTATAGACTAAAGTAAACAAAGTGAATTCCCATTCTCTGTGTAGCCGCATCATTATCATCTTCTCCCAAAATAAGTTGTTGGCAAATGTTCTGAATCCTTGAAACTTGGTGTTTTCTTTACCTATCAGGCATATATTTTAATTTGAAAATTATGTGGACAACTGAACATCACACTCATATATGCTTTTTGAACAAGCCCTTTGCTGTTATTATAACCTCTTCTCTTCTGGGAAGGTTTATTAGATTATGGAGTGTGACTGTGAAGATCAGACTTGGATTGGATTGGATTTGGAGGTCTGGGGTAAAGTCTGTGTTTTAGTTTATCCCAAAGGCATTTAGGCCAATATTCGAGTTCTTGCACTCTAACCTTCGCAAACAATGTTTTCATGAGCTTGCTTCGTGCTTAGAAGCAAGATCATGCTGGAACAAGTTGGGGGCCCTTTAGTTCCAGTAACTTGTAATTTTAGAAAAATTAATAATAATAATTTCCGTTCATTTTGTGGTAACAGTGTGATAATCTGGTGCCCGCAGATTTTAGGCCTTTACTTTCTTTTGTATTCAGTGAGCACTATGAAAACAAGAAAGCAAAAAAAAAAAAAAAAAAAAACCAGCAGTTTCTTCAAAAGTCCCAAGCACATTATGTAAATATCCTGCATACAAGAGCCTTCTCAATGGTCATAACTGAATGAACACATCCAAATCCAGCAGTGAGAATAGAAGCTTTATGTGGGGGGAAATTCAAGTTGAAGCACATTATTTATATTAAGATTGCTGAAGTTACCTATTGTGTCATGCTCAATCTTGCGGTTATGCAAGTAGCGTCTCTTTTTCTCCTTCAGCAAGTACTGCAGACGCTTGAACTGGTCGATGTAAAGTGACTGGAGTCTGATGAGCTTTTCACGTGTAATCAGAGCGACCTCTTCTGCAGTGTACACCCCAGCATGCCTGCACACACAAAATAGCATTTAATTTGTATATAAGCATAGCCAGTAGATCTATTCTCATTACTGTTAAATGCATTGAACCAATACTATAGAATGACAAAGCTTCTAACTTGAGAGGGTCTTCGTGGTCACTGTCTATACTGTCCGCTTCACTGTCAGGATCTCCTCTCCATGTCTGATCCAACACCACTGGATCCTGCTCATCTTCACTCCAGCTATCTTCATCTATAAGCGAAAGATCAGAGAAAAATGTAAAAAAATAAAAATAATATAAATATTTGATCATTTAAAATCCTAAATTTTAACTTCAGTTTTGTGGTTCCACTTATACTTTACATTTTCAAGCCCTACTGCAAACCACAATATTCATATGTATGAACAAGTAGACCGGAAAGTCCTACGAGCTGTAAACTCATTTACATTGGATGCCTAAAGGAGGTAGTGTTTAGAATACATAACCAGAAATGCATATGCAAAACTATATCTATTTCCCTATATCAAAAAAAGGTCTTTGGATGAGGCACATCAGAAAGGAAGTATTATCAGAGCACTGGTTCAATAGTAAAAAGTTATTATTACTTGGACATTTGTGAATGCTCTGTGATGTTAAACCCAAATTCACACAATGTGCAAATTAGACAAAATGTTTTAAATACACATGGTGAATCAAAAATTGGTTGAAAAACAGTTAAAGAATTCTGAAAAATTGCCTGCCTAGAATGCGGCTTGCTTCGCTGCGGCCATCTTGGCCATGAGCTCCTAACTCCGCCCTGTTGAACCCACTGAGCTGAGACAGCAGGACCTCGGGAGATGGTCCAGTGGCAGCCTTACGCATCTGCGCCTGTAAAGCCAATGCATTCCTGTGTGCATGTTCAGCACAAAAAGCAACTCTACAGGAAAGGGAAAACAAATATTTTTAGGAAAAACAACAATGTACACTATACATTAAAAACAAAAATAAACAAACTACAGTCTTAATAATATAAAGGCAACAGGCAAAATTGTCTACCAATTTGCTTGTACCTGAAGAACATCAAGATGTCAATGTGGTTCTTATAATAACTCTGAGACCAGTCATTTGTAAATGTATTTTTTACAGTAATGAAAATCACAACCTGCCACATTAAAGTGATACCATCAACAAAATCAAAGTTGAGCCCTATAACAACTTAAATAAATAAGTCCCATGAGTGGAAAATGGATATAAGAAGCCAATTATTATGAATCTAATATACAGTGTATATGCAAACTGCAACATAACAGAAAATCATCCCATCTAAGAAAGTCGCATAAGAGAATTTGTTTGGAAAATAGGTACGTTTGTAGAGCTTGTAGAGCTGTGCCTCAGCAAAAATTTCCCCAGTCTGGCCAATTTTGCTCTGTTAGGTTGATTCAGAGCTTGTCTGAACCGCAGAGCTCTTAAGAACACTTACATACTCAACCGTTAACAAAAAACAAAGCCGAGATTCAGTAGGTCTGCTCTAGCTCTGACTAGTTTTACCAGAAGAACTGGATAATGTCATTATAATCAAAGAATAACTATTTGTTATGGATTGTGTGTGCACAAGTCTGGACCCTGCATGCAGTATTGTGCTCAAAATGAAACAACTTAGGTTGTGTTTATTGTGTTGTTGTGGTTTCTTAACTATACGGTTTAAACTGCAGATCAGAAGTGACACTTCTAGGGTAAATTACTAAGACATCTGTATAATTTACATACACATCCTACTAATAATGGAGACATGTGCAGCTAGACCCCACCAACAAGCATCTAGGAGTCAAAACAACCAATTTGTATAAAAAAAAGGTGACTTTTCAGTGGGACGACCACGTGTACATCACATCAGCGTTCCCATTTGTCGGATTTGTATGTAGATCACTTATCCTGTGACTATAATAATTACTACGGATGTCCCTCAGCAGAGAGACTGGGAGTGAACTTCATCCCGCACAGATCTCAGCACACATCAGCCCTAACAGTGTGAATCTGTCTGAGATGTCAAACAAACATTTACCCATCCTTCTTTTCTGGTTTCGGGGCAGCATTGGGACATCGCTTGCTATTCTTACTAGAGACATAGTTGCACTGCCTGTAAGGAGCATTTTTGTCTTCCAGGATGTGCTTGATGCAGTAGTCCCATCCATCTAAGCGAGGCTGAGTGCACGATCTCTGCGTGAACGCGCAGGTCTGGGGCTCGTGAGCGCGCGCGGCCTGCGACGCCCTACCTCTGCTGGACGGTAGCACGTGGATTCGAATCCGATTCATCCGGGCCACTCTAAGAAAGAACAAAAAAATCGGACCACAAACACACAGAGTGTAAAATGCAGCTATATTTTAGATCCCATTAATATGGTGTTCAATATATAGAAACTAACGTGGACATGAAAACTATATTTCTATACAAATTCAGCTTCTATTAAAATGCTAAATATTTTCTAATGACTATATATTTTTTAATTAAGACTCAAGCATTACATCAGGGCTTTTCCTTTTTTTCCTGGTTGTTTTTTTTTTTTTTGTGAGTGTGTGTCATCCGACAGGCGCCGATTTCCGCAGAACGTCACATACAGGTCGGCCATCTTTGAATGGCTACTGAGTTAGCAAGTTAGCTAACAGAACGCAGAACGGCCAAAATACGATAAAGATATCCAAGAAATAAGATATTATTAAAAATATATCTAAATTGAAAAATTATCTTTTAAAGTCTGTGACTAAGTAAGATTTTAAACTTACCAATATTTATCACTACAGACGGTCCCTCTGAGGCTCCGTTACACACAATGGCAAAAACACCAATTGAATGCCTTCCAAGCAGCACTCAGGCTCTTGCAAAACCCCACCCACTCACAGCAGAGGCCCCGCCCACTCTTCGCCAGGATAGGAGCATTATTGGAGAATTTCCTTTCTCTCAGTCATATAATTGGACAAAGATATAGTGAGTTTGTTCGAGATTGGCCGATGCACCTATCAATCTTGCAACCTTTCTAATCGTCTCATACGAGATCATACCAGTAGTGTTTTGTTTTTAATATGAAATATCTTGCACACGACAAAATAGAAAAAATAACACAGATTTCTATTAAAATAAATAATTTAATTTAAAATGATTGAACTTCATGTTTTGTCCAAAAATTATTTTTTTCCATAAAGTTGCCATGCCTTGTACATTCTTCTCAATTTCCTGAGATTTGGTTTGGGAAGGCTCTGTGGATGAAATAAAATATGCTGAGTGATAAATCATCTTTCCAAAAAAAATAAATAAAAACACATTACATCTGTCAAATCTTCAATAAAGAAACACATCTGTATAAAAAACAAATTTCACTACATTATAATCAGTTTGATTTGTGTAAAATAATAATAATAATAATAATAATAATAATAACTAGCAAACTACTGGATTAAAAAAATAAATATATATAAAGACTAGTACATTTCAGCAAGGAAATGTCATGAGAAACACCTGTTCATCCTCTAAGTGGAGGAGATCAGCTAGAGGTAGAATGGAGGGTCGTCCGTGAGCACACTGAAAAGGTAACTGGCAGGATGAGAGAGATGCCACCAGACTGCAGCACTCCTCTTTACTCAGTTCATCGTTGAACTTAATTGCTCCTGTTGTGATAAAATTTCCACATGAAAAATGTTCAACAAGTCTCAATGATCTCAAGGTACTTATCTCTTCTGTGTGTTTCATTATACACACCACTGTGAAACGTGCAAGTTGAATGCAAAACACTGACCATGACAAGCTTGTGAAGCAAGGACACTGTGGACTGTTAACGGTAAAGTGCTTTTTAGACTTCCTGTTGACTGCAGAGCCTAAAAAAGGGAGATCAAGGGAAACGTCTTAACTTTTAACAAAGACTTAAACGGTGGCTCCAGAAACTTCATAACTTTCTTTCAGAAAAATAAGTTAATATGACTGCAATAAAGAACATTTCACATGAAAAATTTTACATTCAAAATACTGAATTAGTATGTTGTAATGTAATGTAATGATGTATCTCTTAATTCTTAAAATACACTTAATCACCAAAAATGTGTCTTTGTACAAATCTGAGACTTACCTCAATGTGCTCTCGTAAATATTCCTGAACAGTCATAAGGGGGGAGGAAAAAAAAGGAACTCTTATTTAAGCATTTTAATATCCTTAGAGAAAAGAAAAAGCTTTATAAGAGCATGATCCTGACCTCTGCGATTGACTGGATGACACTACGTCTACCACGCCGCTTTTCTGTGTTCTCTTTCTCTACGAAGCATGTGGGGAGTAGCTCCACAAACACACACGATTGCCTGGTCGGAGGGAAGCTTATTTCTAGAGCCATGTCTTTTAGAGGACTTTGATATAACCTACAGAATAATAAAAAAATTCACTCTCGAATAGAAAAATTCACTCTCAATGCTTTGGTTATATCATCATTAAAATTACCAAATGACCTTCAATGATTAACTGTGTAATACATTTTTTTTTGCTTTTGACGTTTTCTAACAGTCTACTCACATTTTAAGTTACAGTTTACTGCATTACCCATAAGGGCGTTTAAGTACAGTATTAATTGTATTTAGCACTCAATTCATCTCTAGCTAAAGAGAAATGCAGCAGCGCTTTAATCTTTTGCCTGTGGAACGGATATTTTATGCTAATACCGCAGGCAATACTATTACGCTAGTTAAATCGTATATTCATAACCAACCGAGCTGAGTATAGATGTATCACATGCTCAAACTCTGAGTCAGTCATTTGTACCAGCATCTCTTTTACGTCCTCGCTGGATTTCTCATTAATATCACAAACAATGAAAGAGAGAAAATGCCTTTTCCTTTAACTCTTCAAAACTAACCTCAGCAACCTGATCTCTTCCTCAGTCATCTGGATCTCCAGGGGAGGACTTACACTCGATCCGCACAGCCTCTTATTACCTGGTGTATCCGGGTGGTCCTCATAAGATTCTAAATCAGACAGAAAGCACCACATGCATGTGTTAGCATTTCTTTGGAGGTGCATACAAAATACAACCAGGTTTTATAATCTACATGAATTTGAACAGCTGTATGCAGCTAAACACAACTGTGAGTGAAAGCAAGTGGCTTTATCTCATGCTTACCCATCACAAGCCCCTCCAATCGAACCCTTTCGTGAGCTGCATGTTGATCGACTAGTACTAAAAGGTTTCCTTGATAAATCAAAATAAACACATCTTAGATTACGAAGTCCTACCTTAATTAATAAAATAGACTTTTCATATAAAACACACTTTCATTAGACCCGGTGGTATTTTGGACTGTAGTTTTAATGAGGCAGGCAAGAAATTTCTTGTCTACTTGATGAATAACCTGAGGCAAAAAAAAAAAAAAAAGCGAGCATGAGGGGGCAGGAATTCCACGTGGGACCCTATGAACAATCCATTTTGCCAAAATGTTGTTTTAAGAGGTTCATGAAAACTGCGTACCTTCATGGAGTGGATCATTTCTTTAGTGAAGCGATAGGGAAAGAGAATGTTGTGGATTTTCACAGCGAGGCCTTCGGCATGGCCACTTGTCACATCCATTGCAACCTTTAAAAGTACAAGAAACACTGAGATAACGTGAGATAATATAGTATTGTGGCATATTGCAACTTTTTCCAAAACAGAATGCAGTACAAAGACTGTTCACAATGTTCCCTCGCAATGACTGTTTTGCCAAATGGTGTCTCTGCATGCAACTTACAACAAGATCAATGGCAGATGGTGGCTTACTCGCACATAAAACCAGGCCTGAATTCACAGCAGACAGTTAACAACCATCTGTTCTCTGGTGGAAATGGAAATGTAACCCTATATGTACTGTAGTAATTGTCAAGTTTTGTATGTCACTTGTAGTTTGAAGCAACTGTAACAATTTTTGGGCCTGTGGTGTACACAATTAAGATCCATTACAAAACAATAGTAAATATCTTCTTTGGATCACTAGTTAAACAAATTAAACAACATTGAATAAACAGATGTGCATAAACCTTGGCTTTGTAATAGCTTTAGTGGCAGATCAGCAAACTCTACTAGCTACATAAATGTATATCGTACAGTTACAACTTCCTAATGTCTCTAAACATTATAAGGTATATTAGTGGTTAAGGCTCTGGGTTTACTGATCAGAAAGTCAGGGTTTAAGCTTCTGTTGGGCCCCGGAGCAAGGCCCTCAACCCACTCTGCTTCAGAGACGCTGTATCCTGGCTGATTTTGTGCATCAACCCCAGCTACCTAACACACTTTGATAGGTAAAGAAACATGTCTAGTGTTAAATAGGCCAGGACTTTCTTACCTGAGGTGGTCGTATAAATACAGGGTTATTCCACTCAGTGTAAAGAGTCGATAGGGAACTGGGACCTTTGACGTTGTTTGTGAGAAAAACAAAAATTTCAATCAGCGTAAACAACACAGTGGGGTTTTTTTATGCCTACACTGACCTGTGACATGCATTACCTCCATTTTCTATGCTTGTGCTATGGACTCTCTCAGCTCTGGGTTTGGGGAGAAAGGGCAATACAAGGTCTGTCTGAAAAGGGTAGCATCTGTACTCAAATCCTACAGGCAGAAAGGCATGACTAACCGATAACTAGTGTGACTTGTCGTATCACTACTTGGAAGACTTGAAACAGACGATAGTCTAGAGATTTCATGGATTGATAGTACACAGGTAGTTGTGCCTCCTACCTGTTTTTGAAACAACACTGATCGCCATGTTGGTAAGGTTTCTGGAGCATGGCACTTGAGTCTCCTTCAGTGACGGATCCTCGTATTTACTGAGACCCGTCACTTGATTGATGTAGACCAACTTTCCCAGTGAATCGTCGTAATGTGTTAGCCAGTCACCTGAAACAGGCTCGGTCTCATCACTCTCCAGGCCCTGGATTTCATTTGTGGTCTGTTCCCCATTTCCTTTTTCGGAGGGCAATGGGTCATGTTGTGATGCAGGGTCAAATATTTGACCTCTGGAGTTATCTTGCTTAGGGGAAGTCGTATTTTTGATGAGCTCAGCATCTTCGGAGGTAGAGGTGAAGGAGCTTGTTGACGTTTCCTGTCTGTTGGGAGCAATAAATGCGGGTTCATCTGAACGGTCACCCTCATGCGGCTTAGTCATTACGAAGTTCTCAGCTATAGCGCCTTCATTGTTCACTGTAAGAGAACTGGAGAACTTCTCTATAGAGTCTGTAGCTTTTGTTACAGGGTTAGACAGTGTCTCATGGACAAGAGTCATTTTTGTATCTTCATGGTCTACCTTGCGAGAGAGCTTTGTTGCTAATGATATTCTGTTCCTCTTGCTTGCTGAGGAACATTGAATCGTATTAAGGACAGAATTGTCCTTTGAGAAAGTGCAATCTCCTCCAATATCTTCAACTGGCTCTTTTTCAAAACAGACCAAATTACTGCTTGGGTCCAAAGCAGAAGTGACACAGGAGTCTGACGGACATAAAACTGCAGGGATTTGTGTATTCATTGTTTGGGGTTTTATTTCAACCTCCTTTCCAAACGACCTCTTGAACTTGTCAAGAGACCCGGTTTCAAAAGACAGTGTTAATTTGCGTTGGGGCGTGACCCTTGTGATCTTTGGGCCGCAGTCGGAGCAGTGGGTCTGACTCTGAGCATGGGGTAAAGTCCACTTTCTCTTCGGTGCACAGCTGCGATTTGGATCAGTGAATCTCTTTAAACTATCATATGCCTCTTTAGGGTCAATGACAGCAATAATGGAATTTTCACTACGTATTATTTTGTTGTTGCCAGCACAAGGTGGTGCGGTATTGTCACGGCTAATAGTGCCCTTCATGTTTTCAAGCACTTTATGCAAAGGTGCATCAATGGAATCATTGTTTATGACTTCTTTTTCGCTGTCTGGATCTATATTTGTTTCAGGCTCTGTATTTGATTGCACTGGTTCAGGCATTTCTTTATCTTGCGTAGTGTTTGGTTCCGGAACTGGAAAACTTCCTGTAGTCTCAGTATTTACATATCCTTCTGAACTGCTTTCCTTGTTCCTAAAGATTTGAATGTCACTCACAGAACACTCAGATACTAAGTTCTCCTTTGTGAGAAACACTTTTATTCCTTCCTCGATGCACAAGAGCACGCCATCCCAGTCTTTGAACTCTATAAGACTCTTCGCTGGCTCCAGGCATACGTCATAATCCGAATACGGACACTTAATATTAATTACGTAAACTGCATGTAAATCAGAACTGCCTTTTTGTTTAGGGCTTGAAATGACAGCGGACATATTTGGATTGTTGGTTTGGACACTACTCAGTCTCCGGAGGAGGCAGTTGAGTAGTTTGTGAAGACGTGTTTTTAAAAGAAGACGTCCGTTCACGAAGAGGAACTGCAGGTTTTTGTTATAGTGTCCCTCCCTGCCAACATGCCCAGTCATTTGAAACTGTCTGAACGTATAATTTACTTCTCTGAGCTTTTGGGCTCTATTTAAACCGTGAATCTGGACAAATCTGTAATAAGTATTCCTGGCTTTAGGAAGTTGTACCAGCAGTGTGTCTGAAAAATCTTTTTTTACAGTAAATGACACCGACGGATGCATCAGTGATATGCCCTCTACTCTCTGGCGAACACGCTCAACCTCCAGTGCAGAGTCCATCCTTTTTCTCCTGACTGGCATGTTGTGAAAGAAGTTAAAAATTTGCACCGTTGTCCCGGCCGAAGGGCGAGTCGTCTCTGCCTCAATAACATTCACCGGCTTACCTTCGTGAAACCTTTTAACAAAGGTTTTCACAGACGTCCTGGTTCGAGAGGTGATTTCTACCATGGTTGCCATGGAGGCCATGCTGGCAATTGCTTCTCCCCTGAACCCATAAAAGCAAAGATTATCCAGGTCCTCAATAGAGCTGCATTTGCTTGTGCAATACCTGATCCCAACCTTCTCCATGTTCTCTTGGTCCATGCCTGAGCCGTTGTCTATGACCTGAAGTTTGCAGGCCTCTATGTCCATCTTCACAGCCACACATGTTGCTCCGGCATCGATGCTGTTCAGTACAAGCTCTTCCACACATTGCTGCAATGAGAAAATGGCAACTCCAGAGCGTAACAGTGACTGAACATCTTTCGACAGACTTCTGATCATTCTGAAATACAGGAAAAATAGTCCTAAATTAACTTTTTTTTTTTTTGGAGATCTGTACCTGACAAAAATTTAGAAACACCTAGGCCTTTATCATTTTTGAGACACATGCATATTTTGTTTTTTTTTTGTTTCTGTTTAGAACAAACTAAGTGAAAGGCAAAAACACCCAAGAATTTAACCATGAATGAATCATGGAAAAGCCTGCCCAGTCACTGGACCTAAATCCTACTGACCTGCTCCAAGATGAACTGGATCGGAAAGAAACAGCCAAATAGTGAGAAATCTTTGGCAAATTTTACAAATGGGATGACAAAATATTCCAGCTGAATGTTTGGAGAAATTAGCTGTCCGGATTCCAGGAGTGTGTAAAACTGTTATTCATGCTAGGGAAGATTTTTTCAAATGAAATAAAGTTAAACATTTATATAATACATTTTATAAGTAAATCAAATAAGAAAATCTTCATACTGTTAATTTACCTATTTTGTGTCATATAAACAAAAGTAGCATCCATATGTCTTTCAAAAACATTGAAAAACCAGGTGTTTCCAAACTTTTGACATGAACGGAACAAGCAAGATGGAGTGCAAATGGAGTAAAACACAGTGAGGTGAGGTGATGATATGATATAAAGCATGGTAACACATTTAATAAAGCATGGTAAATGTATGACGTGAACAGCAGGAGACTATAAAAGAAACCAAAGCAAGGCCACGATGTAAAGTAAGAGAAAGGTGAAAATATTAATTGATGACTCATAAGAATACTACTGCAATTATAAGAATCACCTTTAATGCCAAGTATCATGGGTTACATGTACAAGGAATCTGTCATGGTGTGCTGGTGGTATTGAAATATAAAAACTATATTCAAAAAAAGGAAAAATAAAATAAATTCATAAATAAAGTTAGATTTGGTCTTCAAGTATACAGATATTACTATTATATATTACTATTTATATATTTTTTTTAATAATTAATTAATTAATAATCATAGATTTTAAAATGTATATTAACACATTGTCTTAGGATACATAGTACAGAGATTATGTGTGATTTTGTTACAAACTGGATGAGGTCCAGTGATGGACAATAACAAAGTAAATGTAATTTGTTACTGTACTTTACTGAAGTATTTCCATTTGGGGAGACTTTTACTTCCCTACATTTTAAAGTCAAATATCTGACTTTGTGCTCAACTTTTGCGAAATCAGTCATTGCCGCTTGTAGTATCTACTTGCGAACATATAGTCCAACAGCAAGCAAAACATTTTGAGAGAAATGAATAATGGAAGAAAGTCCTAAATCTTGCCACAACACCCATGGGCTTTTTCGCATGATTTTTTTTACTTTTTAAGTAGTTGAAAAGAAGGATTTGGTCGATCGGTGTTGAACTCATCAATATCATTCTATTAACTGAGTATTTTCACATAAACTGAGTTGATTAAATAAGAGTCCTATGACAAAAATAATAATAGGAACATTATATCCATAATAAATCATAACCCTGAATACTTAAATACACTTAAAGGCAAATCATTTTGTACTTTTACTAAAGGAAGCACTTTTACAATTACCAGAATAATATTTTGCCAAAATTATCTCTACTTTTACTCCAACACATGATTTGTGTACTTCGTCGACCACTGTTGAGGACCAATACTTTTAGGTAATGAAAGGCTCAATAATTATATTCAGAATGCTATTAAATGTTAGTTGAACAAAATACAAATATAAGATTGTGTTGGTCCATATCCATATCTAAATCCTGCAGATGTGTACTTACACTTAAACATATTACAAGCTATCAAACCGGTTCACACACAACATAGAGCAAATAATGAATGAAATGAGAAAATACACTAAATATGATCGCTTTTTACCTCGGGTCTCAATCAGGTCATATTTAAGAATGTTAGTGAACAGCCATTTCATATTCTGGGATAAAAATCAATACAAGATTCTCTTTATTTTCCAGGTCTTTCATGGAAACATCTTTGTTTTGCACTCTTCCGGAAGTAGTGCGTCCTCTTCGTGTGGGGGAGGAAAGGGCGGGGTGTTTGGGGTTGCCACTGTGACGTGTTTCCTGTGACACAGTGAGCTTTGTAAAAAAAAAAAAAACAAGTCTATAGCTCAGTAATGGCGGCTCCGCAAAATTCTCGCTCGGGAAAAAAGAATAAATGGTACTTCACACGCGAACAGATCGAAAACAGTCCGTCTCGGAGAGCGGGACTCGACCCTGACAAAGAATTATCCTACAGACAACAGGCGGCTAATCTGCTCCAGGACATGGGGCAACGGCTCAATGTGTATCCTTTTTGATTCCTCCTCTCCTCCCTGCTTAGCCTGCTAGCTACAAAACAAAAATGGCGTCGGGATCCGGTTCGGCTGCTTTCGGATGGACCTTCGGGTATAAGAAGTGCGTGAAGGTTCGGCACATGATTTTATGTGCTAATGGAAGCGTCAAACGGAAAAACCGGAGGTCGAAGGAAGCATTAAGGAGCTCCGGGATTGTTCGCTAACGCTAGCCGAGCTAAGGCTTGTAGGATGAGTAGGCCTCACTGCTTCGAGCGTTGCAAGTTTTACTTACTAAATCATATATTTTTCGCCCTATTGCCGCAAAACTGCACAATTGAATCATTTTACATTTATGCTTTTGCAAGAAACAGCATTTTGTTCTCTTGGCGACCTTCTGTTTAGCATGCTAGGCCGTTTGGTTTTTGCGGTTAGCTAGTGATGTTGGTTGGTTAGCTGGCTAGCTTTCGTTCTTATTAGACACTGGTCTTGACCCTTGCTGCTAAATGTTGTGTTTATTTATCCAGGAAAAAAACATATTTTCTAATATATGTATATGATTATGGTTGCGCGTGCCTTCGGTGTTCAACACGACTAGCGCGCGCCGATTTCACCTTCGGTGTTGAGCAATCGTGCATTGTTTTCACCCCTCGTCTTGCATACATTGGTTCTATTATTGTTTTTGTTTGGGGTTTTTTTGTCCCTTTTTTTGCTCTCTTTCACTCGTTTCCAATGCATTCTAACCAACGAACATGCATCATTGCAATGCTGTGATTCTGGTTGTTGTTTATTCCATATTCATGCACTTTTGTGTTTTATTTCATGCACAGTACTGTGTAAAGTTTTTTTTCAATGCAGCTGTGGAAAAATATATATGTACATGCTGTATGTTCCAAAATAGAGATGTTAATAATTTTTTATTAACAAAACGGAAAGGAAATGAACAGAAGAGAAATCCACCATTTACCTGCAAAACATCGATTCTTCTAGATACTAGTACTTTTAATTTTAGAAGGAACTCAGCAGGTAAGTTGTTTCGGACATGTGGGAGAACTAACCACAGAAACTGTGCATGTAGGCAGCCTCCAATCCTTCTGTCTCTTCATGTAATCCCAGACAGACTCAATGATCCTGAGATCAGGGCTCTGTGAGGGCCAAAACTATTAGTTTCAGTATTCCTTGCTCTCTATGCAGAGGATAGTTCTTAATTATGCCCTGTCTGTTTCATGCTCCTTGTGTTTTATGTCTTACTGTATGGGTATAAGTCCTTAACTCCAACATGAACCAGATCTCAGCTCACGATTAACACTGCCATAGTGTACATGCATCGCTTCTACATGATCCAGTCTTTCACTCGCTTTCACAGAAACGTAAGTCCAGTCTTGATAAAAATGTACGCTCAGATTTCCAGTCATTTTGGATGACTGGATGTTGCTTTTATTTTCTTCCAGGTGATCGCCCCTGCTGCCCTTTTCTTGGCTGCGAAGGTTGAAGAGCAGCCTCGCAAGCTGGAGCATGTTATTAAGGTGGCCCATGCCTGTCTCAATCCACAGGAGACTCCTCTAGACTCTAGGAGTGATGTAAGTATTGACCCAGAGAATCTGGTTATGGCGATTGTGTGGCATGTTTGGTCTGTGATGTATCTCTTAGGAAGTCATGCGTCACAATTAGGGATGTACTGATCCACCCACAAAGTCACAAAGTCTGTGATTTTCTTTGTCCTCAATTTTAAGTATTTGGGGTTTTTTTTTTGTTTGTTTTTTTTGCGTGCACAGATAATGTACAAGAATTGTATTCAGGCATGTCACTAGAACACTTTGGTTTTGTTTGTGGTACACTTGCAGAAATAAAGGCAGTCGGGTATCAAATTTTGTTCCAGACTCAGAGTTCTATCTGTTGTAATGATTCCTTTTTGGAATTGATACGACTAAAATCTTGACACATTCAACTTTTGAAAGCCTATGATGATTAAAAAAAACCTGCTAACTGATGCGATGCATCCAAGTTAACATATTTGTTTTGTTGTAGCTTTCATTTATACATTTTTGTGTACATCACAATATAAATCAGCTGTAACCTGAACATGTTTGGTCACCTATAGGTGGTAAACTCTTACCAACAGTTATGAGTACGAAGAACGTAATCACTGGTACCTTCATAACTCCCGGAACTTGCACTGAATTGTATTAAATGGTTGCTAAATGAGGCCTATTGAGTACAAAAAATATTAAAGACGAATTTGCAAAACAGCATCACACACTTTTCTGTATTTCTGTTAATAGTTTCTTTCTTTAAACAGTAATTTTCATATTCAAATCTTGAAATAAAGCTTTTGCATACCATTCTACTTGTTATACAGTGTGAATGTGTGTTTGTTTGCCGTGTGTGTGGATATGTGTGTATTGATGGAGGTGATAATTATTTGTGAAGTTTTGCATGGCTGGTAACAGAACAGGGTACTTGTGAGAGAGAGAGTGATATGAGTGCATAAGACCCTGTGAGTAACCTGCCTGTCCTCTCGATCTCAGACTTACCTGCAGCAATCCCAAGACCTGGTCATGCTCGAGAGCATTATACTTCAGACCCTCGGTAAGTTTGGAACTGGCAATCGTGGGTCGATGCATCGCCACCACCACCATGTTAGAGCGACGAGAGAATAATCTCCTTTGCGGCCTTTTACAGCCGAGTCCCGGGAGTCAGACAAAGTGTTTCACATAAACAGCCATTGTTGTAACTCCCCTTTTTCAGTTCTTTTATTGTTACTTTTTTTGTTGTTGTTGGTTTTTTCTCCCTTATGTCAACTTGGCAATTCAACCTTTTCTGTGTGCGTGCATTTCCTTTTTGCATTTTCCTTTCGCAGTCATGATTGCATAATTTTTGCACACTTTATTTTTGTTTTCATTGTTGTTAACGGTTAAGAGTGGATTTGACAGTGCGAGAGGCTCAAAAACATTTGCAGTGAATTTGCAGAGAAAATCCTCTCGTCAACTCGCTCATCCATATTTGTCCTGTCTTGAATCTTTTGAAGAGCTAAAGCCCATGATTATAATCAGAAAAAAGCTTTTACACATTCCTAAATGGGCTTTTTTTGTTTTGTTCTTTCACACATTACCACTCTGTGAGTTTATTATGTGCTGTATATTTATACTCGTCTGTTTGTCAGCTCTTTAGCAGGTCTGACACTTTTGTTTGTGAACTTGGCTCTTACTATTCTCTCTTTGTTTCTCCTGTCACTTCAGCTTTTGACATCACCATTGATCATCCTCACACGCATGTTGTCAAGTGTACACAGCTTGTACGAGGTAAGTGCCATGGTTTTTTTTGTTATTAACATTTTTTTTTGCTTTTGAAATTGCATACTTGTTTTATCCTCCCAGATGAATGTGGAATGCTGGCATGTTTGAGTGGCGATATTTCATTTGGGATGTTCTTGATTTCAGCAAGTAAGGACCTGGCCCAGACATCATATTTTATGGCAACCAACAGGTGTGTTAATTCTTTGCCAATAAAACAACAGTTTTTTTTTCTCCACTATAAATCTTTTTTTCCTCTTCTTATGAGTACATTACTTTGGTTTATTGCCGGCCGCAAGCTAATTGTTTTTTTTGCTTTGTCATGCTTTTATGAGTGTTTCATAATGTTCTCTCTTTCATTCTTCTCCTCCTGTTTGCTGTTCAGTCTGCACCTGACCACTTTCTGCCTGCAGTACAGTCCACCCGTAGTTGCGTGCGTGTGCATTCATTTGGCCTGCAAGTGGTCTAACTGGGAAATACCCGTCTCTACAGACAGCAAGCACTGGTGGGAGTACGTTGACCGAAAAGTCACTCTCGAGCTGCTGGATGGTATGTGAATTATGCACAACCTTCAAAGCAGGGGTTAGGAAATAGTTTAGTTTTCTGGTGGTTGAACCTGGTGGTTTAGTGACTTTTGTTGAACTCATCTGTTCAATTCAATTTTAAACATCCATTATCTTCAAATGTGTAACAGAGCTCACGCATGAGTTTCTTCAGATTTTGGAGAAGACACCAAGCCGTTTAAAACGCATTCGAAACTGGAAAGTAAGTCATTCTCTGAATAGTAATTTAAAATCTACTTCAAATATTCTTCCACTATACCAATATATCTTCCACTTTCAGGCATCAGGTCAAACAGCAAAGAAGCCCAAAGAGGGTGACAAGACGGAGACTATGATGAGCATGATCTCTATGGCATCCTCTGAAAGCACACTGGCCGGTTTGATGAGCCTCTCGGCTCCGCCTTCAGCCTCTTCCTCCCCCACCTCAACATCATCTACAGAGGACAAGCAGCCTGTTTTCAAAGTGCCTAACCCACCAGAACCACCTGCTCCCACGAGAGTGTCCCTGAGCGAGTACCGTGCGAAGCATGCAGACGAACTCGCCGCACAGAAAAAGAAGCTGGAAAACATGGAGGCCTCTGTAAAGCGCGAGTACGCCACGGCTGCCCAGGCCCTCATGAACCAGCAACGAAAAGAGAAACACCACCACACCCACCACCAGCAGCAAGCTGGTTCGAGCTCTTCCGAGCCCATCGTACTAAAGATCCCACTAGATGAGAGGCAGGACCGCGGCTCAATCAAAATGCGTCTGCCGAACAACAACAGAGGAGCCGAGCAGGACCTTAAATTAAAGCTTCGCCTCCCAGACAAAAGATCAGGGTCAGGGGATGATTGCAAGAGCAAAGACAAGCACAGAGAGCGGTCCAACCATCACCACCACCACAATCATCACCATCACCACTCCTCAGGGAGTGGCTCTACATCCTCATCTACACACAAACACTCCAGCTCTACGAGCGCTTCCACAAGTAGCAAAAAAGCAGACACGGCGAGAACGAGCTCATCTTCCTCGTCCTCCCGAAAGCGAACTCACTCTTCTGAGCCCTCATCCAGCGCTCACCCTTCGAAAGTCAGCAAGTTGTCCAGGAATTCATACCAGCTGCCCCCACTGCCTGCAGACATCCTGCCCTCGCTTGCGCTTTCACACAATCAGGGTTTCCCACACTCCAAAACTGACAAGGCTGACACCAACGGGCACAGCGGCAGCACTGGAGGTCAGTCCAACGAGTTCCAGGACACCTTTGACATGCTGAGTTCGTTGCTGAGTGCCCAGGGGGTGCAGCCCGTCCAGCCCCAAATATTTAACTATCACTCCCAGTACGGCGATTACAGATTCAGCGCAAGCTCAAAAGGAGCGAACCCGCAACCTCCCCCGCTTCCTTCAGAACCCCCTCCACGGCTTCCACCGCTGCCCGAATGAACAGTCATACTCTGTCTATAAACCATCACAGGCTTCCCAGATCTCACCCTTCCATCCTCTCCATTTCCCCTCATGTGCATTAAGATTTATGAGAAATTAACATACCACTATATAAATATGCACATTCTGCTTTAACCTGTTTAAATCCACCCCAATCATAGATTCTCTGTGTCTTTGTGCATGGGTGGTACCACAGCACCCGATTGTGTGGCAATAAAGGCTATAAAATATAAACTATTAAAACCTAGCAAAAAAAATGCAAAAATAAAATGTTATTTATTTAAAAAAAAAAATGTACATACTATTTTTGTCACTCAGTTTTATATATGCATTATGTCTAAATGGTGAATACTAGGAATTGTACTAGAAACTGAAGAAGGGGAACCTTTTCTGTTTTACTGGTCATCCTTTTTGAGTAACTGTTGACAAGGAAAATGAAAGATTTGTTTTTACATCTGAGTTTTTAAGAATTTAACAATTAGTGTCTTTTCTAAACTACGATATTTATTGATGGTCTTTTAAAAGCGTAACTAGAGCTTTGTTTGTATTAAGTTTTTTTGTTTTGTTTTGGAAGTCAACTATGGGTTTATTTTTTTATTATTTTAGCTCTGTTTTGCATCGTGTTAGTCATTTTTGTGTTTTTAACCTACTGCGTCAAAACATTTTTTAAATTCAGTTAGTTTGTTTCATTTTATATATATATATATATATATATATATATATATATATATATATATATATATATATATATATATATATATATATATATATATCTAATTTGTTCCTGATCTGAAGTGGACATGCGATATTTTCCCATTTTAAAAAAATGTTTTATGTTTTTATGAAGAATTTATGGGCCCTTGGTGGAAGCAGTCATTGTTTTAAATGGTTGTAAATTGTGCTCGAAATTCAATACAATATATATAGAATATCTTTTTTATTGTGATACCAACCCAGGCAGTATCTAATGTGGTGGTTTTTATTATTATTTTTATGGAGGAATGTTGTGCATCACACGATAAAGAAAAAAGTCACTGTGCATGTTTTTGTTTTTTGTTTGGTTCCCGCCCCAAGAAGATTATAATGTATTGACAGAGGAGACCATAAGCCAGTGTGAAGCATTTATAAATGTTTATAAACTCATAACCCATATTCAAATAATCTGCTTGAATATGTCTACCAAAGCTTTATGCAGCACAGAGGATGTAGATCATATAGAGAAATCCGTCCATAACCACCGCATATTGTTTTATTTTTTCCGGGTAAATTTGAAAAAGATTTTTACTTTGAGTTTGTGTGAGAATTTCTACTCTCATATCATCGTAAATGTTTTGCCTGCCTCTGGTTACTTTATTTTAATAGGAGGGATCGCGATCATATCCATCCTAGCATTAGACACGCATTCACGATAAGCTCAGCATGCTAATGATGTACTGTTTAGTTTCAGAGTATTATTACCACTCATTCCCTCCAAGCTTATATTCTGCCATGACTCATTACCAAGAGCATGAAGCACACAAGCTCCTTAACTCTCCCTACTGAATTTTCTAGATGGTGCTGGAGATAAAGGGGTCACATAAGATTTTTATTTTGGGGATGTTTTTGTTGTATCAGATTCCTGGCATCATGAGGATGTGGAAACATTGAATCTTGGTCTTGTGCAATCACCACTGCATCTTTTTACGCCTGCAAAGTAAAGTACTTTTTTGTTTGTTTTTTTTTAATAGTCATTTTAATGGATTGTACACACCACACTATGTTCAGTGGTACCACACGAACTCTCAGGTTTCAGATATGAATTCTTGGAAACATTTCTTGGCAGAAGAAACTTTGTGAACTCTGTTCCTTTTTTTCTAAATGTGATTGATATCTCATGTAAATAAATGTTTTATGAGAACATGCCTTCTGGTGGTCCTGTCTTGTTATCTAGCATTCGGATATTGATTTCCCGCTTTAGACAGGTGCTGCTGGGTTGTTTTTTTTAAGACTCATATTTGTGCCTGCATTTTGGGTTTTGTGGAACAAGTGTAAATCCTGAAATCTTGGCAAATAAGAGTCACAAGTGCTTGATTCTGATCCTGACTTTCAATCCCTGGCATTTTTCCTCTCGGTTTAAGCTGCTCTGTGATTTATTGTTTTATTGATGTTCTAATGCTGAATGCTGCTACAGTAAGATTACAGTGTTAGATATTTCTAATTAACATTTTAATCTCAAATTCCTTTCACATTTCACATCCGTTCTTAGTTGAGGATTATACAAGAGCACGTTCAAATTCATAAATACTGTTTGGACTGATTCTTTGTATGAATATACTATTTTTTTAAAAACCAGCAGCTTTTTTTGGGGGGGGGGCAAATTGTATTCAATTAATGCATGTATTCGAATACATCATCTTTTTCTATTGTAATAGTTTTTTCCCATTAAATCTCTTACACCATATTTAACATTGAAATGGTGTCAGTATTGTATAACATGCTTTTAGCAGATATGTAATGCATGTTGGCCTTTTAATTATTTAAAATTTGCAAACTTTATCTCGTTACTGTGGTTAAAGAGGAATTAATTACTTCAGGACATGGAGCTCTAGTAAAAGAATTAGTTTGTGCTTTGCGTTACACCACTCATTAGTTGCTTACTTTCTCATGATTGTTAATTTTATTTTAATCCATTAATGCTAAACTTTAATGTTTTAAAAGCTAAACAACTCAATTTATAAATAAAACAATAATATACAGTAGTAAACTGTATTACTGATTGGATGGATGTATGGGGTGTAAACATTGTTAACACAAGCAGCACGCATTAGAGGGGATATGGTAGCTCAGTGGTATTTTTATCATCTTTTAATACGTTAAAAGCTGTAATAGGGTGAAAATACCAGTAATTACAATTGTTTTTTTGTTTTTTTTTATGTATTCCCAGAAAGATTTGTTCATGATGCTAATAACATTTATTAATGATGCTCAGATGTTGAAATAAAAATACTGTTGTTATATTTGTGTTAAATATTTGAGATGTTTTGAGACAGACTCAACAGAACATAGATAGATAGATAGATAGATAGATAGATAGATAGATAAACAGACAAGAAGGCATGCTTCCAGACTTTTCTCTCTTCGTTCACCTAGTTAGTGAAATTACCGTCCACTTGATACCTGAACAACTGAGCCTCCATTAGACTTCAGAAGATGTCTAATAATCTATCGCTTTGCGAGGTAGGAAAAACTATTCTTTGTGGAGGGAACTTTTTTTCTCTCCCAGAAGAGTTTTAACCTCATGGTATTTTTAGTCTGTGACCGACTAAACCAGCATTAGAATGTATTTATTGATGGAGACTTCAAAACACTTTAGAAGACACTCTGGATAAAAGTGTCAATAATACTTTTTTTTATGTCATCCTGATAACTAAACCTAACTAACATGATTAAATCTGCATTTCTTTTGTTCAGTGGAGAGACAGGACGAGGACGAGTGGTGACTGAATATGGTTACCATCAAGTCATGGGTATTCAACGATAGTAACGGTAAATGTAAATGACCATGACGGCATTCATTCTTTAAGTGATAGCATTCATTTTCTTTTCAGACTTTCAGTAAAATATATTATACTAAAAGTAATGTAACATTATAAACAAGATGGGATGGATGGATGGATGGATGGATGGATGAAAGGATTGGATGGATAGATTGGATGGATGGATGGATGGATTGGATGGATTGGATGGATGTATGGGGTGTAAACATTGTTAACACAAGCAACACGCATTAGAGGGGATATGGTAGCTCAGTGGTTCCAAACTGTAAGTTCAAATCCCAGCCCTGTCGATTTCCCACTTCTAGGCCCTTGAGCAAGGCTCTTACTCTTCAACTGCTCAGTTGTATATATGAGTTCATTGTAAGTCGCTCCTGATAAGGGTGTCTGCCAAATGCCATAAATGTAAAATGTGTATAGTGGCTAAAGTAAAACTTGTCAAAAGTGTAAACACTGTGCATAGTGTGAAAACAGAAGAAAAAGAATGAAGGTAAGGTGGCAGTGCATATGGATGTGAATAGTGGTAGTTCAACCATGCAAATGAGGTCATGAGGATTCTGAGGACAAATAACGAATTAGTTGAGCCTGAGCTTAAAGCTCTCGTGACTTTGTACCCACCTGACTTTAACACTGGATTAACTTCTCAACCCCCTTTATTAAACAAAAAAAAGCATAAAATACACCTCCTGACTCCACATTTCAACATCTATGTAGTGTATGGATTCGTAAAGAAATGTCCTTTCATTATGTGACAGAATGCAGTGTAACGTTTATACCTGCAGGATGCAAACAGAAATGTAGAAATGTAGACAATATTTACTACCTAATCTGATTATGACGAGTGAACCGCTTTCAAGCAGGACATCAATTGTGTGTGTGTGTGTGCAGGCATTATAGGAGTGGCCAGTTATACTTTTTCAATGATGTCAGACATTTGGGTAGCTTGTATCATATATATAAAGAGAAATTTTTCATTCACTTTGAATTTGCCCGTCTTCATTAGACTTCGGCGTGAAATAGCAAAATGAAGCTTTTATCAAGATTTTTTACTGCTCTTTTTTACAGAGGTCCTGTCAAGTAAGTATCAGTGTGAGTACTTGCTACTGCGAGGCTAATTACAGGTTTATGTTATTAATGTGCATGTTGTAATATATTACATTTCTATAGAAATGACTAAAATACGTTGTATAGTGAGGTTTTTTGTAAGGACACATTTATTATATAAAATCGTATTTTAGTCTCCAATGTCAAAAATGAGTTCTTCATGGCAATTTGTAGTTGTGTTTTTTTCTTGATAACAATGATAACCTGCGTTTTTCTTCTGTCCTGTTCAGTGAAGAGAAAAAATAAAAACTAGTGCCTGGTGAAGAAAGGTCATAGTCACCATCAGGTCATGGTTGTTGAAGGATATTTAATGGTAACTTAAAATCAATAAAAAAAGTTGTAATTCTTGAATTAATCTAAAAGATCCAAAAACTGCTTAATTGATAACCTTCCTAAAATGTATGCCCCATGCCCATCCTGTTCAATTCCTTCCTGGTTTATCAAGTATCATGTGCTAATTTTATTGAATTTTTGATTGGTCATATTCATGCTGTTTCCCATCATAAACAAGTTTTCTTAAAGCAGAAATAATATTTTTTTCTAACCTTTACAGATTTATTAGGTTAATTAAAATTCTGGTATTTTAGCCTAGAAAACCAGGTAAAAAGGAAGACTATTGTTTGCAGAGTTTAATACATTGCATGTTTCATTGTAAGCATATGGTGAGAACTTCATGATAACTTGTGACTTGTGATAATGAAAGATTTCTGTTACATTAAAATATATATATATAAATTGAGACAGACTTTACTTGAGCTGTTACAACACTGACATCTCATGGCCAAATGAAAGAAAAAAGACATGTAAACGATTTAAATAACACTTTTTTTCTAGTAGAATGACTATAAGCAAAAGCTTCATAAAGCTAAAATACCTCATTTCACCTTAAAATGTAGTAAACTTTCAAGTACAAGTGTTTTGAGATGTTTTTTCACTCCTACAATGATTTCACTCAAGACAACAGGCAAAGGTTTGATATTGATAGCAAATTAGCAGCTAATTTTCCCCAATATACCAAAACACATGGGAAACATTAGCTAACTAACTACCACCAGCTTTACAGCTTTATTCCAAATCTTTCCTGTTTGCAAGCATTATAACTCTAAAGATGCAAACTAGCCGTATGTACACAGCTTATTTAATGACGATACCTCATGACTACAAATATATGATTGTAGATGAACATAGAGTTTGAAGATGTTGTGAATAGAAAGAGGAAAAGATTTGCCTTCTTTAAGAAAAACTCATACAGAAAAAAAGGATAGTATTAAAGTAACTGGAGGCAAAATCCAGTTGATTATCTGGACTAATCTTTAATCAAGGTTACTGAAATTGAAAATTGTATACGAGGGTGTTTTTTTCATAGTAAACAAACATCAAATTCATAATACCACATATTACAACTAATCCCTCGTGGTGATTTGACTTAGTGCCTTAAACCATGTGTAGGTCTGCCGGATGTGTGCCAGGGCTTTGTAAAGCTAAATTTGTAATTAATCTGCAAGTTTTAACTGGAAAAGTTAGAGTGTGTGGTCAGGTGATCTTTAGTCACTGAGGCGTTGTGGTCCTTAAAAAAAAAAAAAAGTAGATAGATAAATAGACAACCAAAAGCTGATGCTTATGTATACCTTATTTTCTTTTCATTCCAGAGCAACTCCAGAAAAGCAAACCTAAACCCAGATTCATACGATACCAGCCATGGAACACAAAAATGTACCCGGTGTGGAGGAAAGGAGATCCACGTTACAGGAGCAGCTGGACAGGTGCCCTTGTCTTTAAAAATATATATATTTTTAATTTTTTATTTATTTATTTATTCTAACTAATTTACCTTCAGTAAGCACTTTATCCTGCTCTGGGTCCTGGTCGATCTTTAGCATATGCCAGGAAAACTGGATGGACGGCTTGTCCATCACAGGAATAATACTGTAACCATTTTCCTAATTTAATAGTTAAATACTCGAAAGTGTACTCAAAAAATGTTAACAAACCCCATAAACTACACCTCCATTTGAAGTCTAGCAGTGAAAGCATATTGATGTTCATGTTTAGCTTGTAAACTGATTTGTTTTCATGCCCACAGGTGGGGAGGTGAAATTTGATGTCCGTAATGATGCCCCAACTCTCAGTGGAGCTAAAGTCACCTTCACTATTGATATAATCATCCCAGAGAACCAGTTAGTGCTGTCCAATGGAGAAGTTGTTTGGGGAAAATACTGCTTTGTAAATGGTACGTCTGATGCTGTTCTGTCAATAATACGTGTATGACATGTCATGAGACTATGTAGGGGCATATAGCACATTTTCTAATTCCCTAATAATAATTCGGTTATTTTCCACATGAATTTGAATTTGAGAATTTTCCACATCTACAGCATGTCCCAAATTGTATTGCTGCAAAGCAAATCTGCCTACATTAATAAATTCCCATGTAAAAAAATATGTATTTTGATTAAGAATGACATTATAAGTAAAACAAGTCAGTTCTTGTTATCTCTACAGTATAGCTATAAACAAATGTTCCTACAAAAGTAAATTAAAAAAAGACAAAATAAAAACTAAGCTTGTAATGCTACAAAGAGCACATTACTGTATAAAAAATAAGAATAAATAATTAAATAAATACACTTAAAATTACAACTTTGCTGAGACCGCAGGCTCCTCCCAAAAACGCTACAATAAAATTCCCATATCATTGATTATACACTATTATGTGGACTGTCTGCTAAATCCCCATGTTTATTGTTACTACCAAAATACTAATTTGATCCAACTTCAAGCACCTGAGCATTAACCTTCCACTAAACCTATCAAAAACAAGGAAGAAGAGAAGATTGTTAATACTCAGTAATCTTCTTGTCTCTTGAACTGTAAAACCAACTCATGGTAAAATCTTTCAAGGTACCCAACATCAGAAAGGGGAGTCTGTCTATCCTCAGGAATTCATTGATGAGCAGGATGCTGTTTTTCCTGATGGCTCTCCGCTGAACAATTGTGAAAACCAAAAACCACTATATGTGTTTGTGTGGAAAACCTGTGGTAAGTCCAGTGCTAAGATTCAGACATTCAGACTCTCTTTTTACTCTCTGCATATCAATAGACCAGTTAATCCTAGGCATCTTGATACAATTAAAAAAATTATTATTACATTACTGAACAACTTATCATATTGAAAATCCATTTGTCCTGATGAACACCCATTTAAATTTGCTTATGTGGTGTGTCAACCATACAACTGCAGAAACAGTACTATATTACAATGAGAACATTAAAAAAACAAAGAGAAATGTAATCAGCATCAACTTCTGACCAATCAGAATCAAGTATACTTTTGACAAACCCATAAAGATCAGTATGTCCAATTTGCTTTAACTTTCTACTTTTTTCTCTCAGGAAAGTACTGGCAGGTGTGTGATGGTCTGTCATCTTCCCTAGAAATAAGCACTCAAGGCATTCCTCTCGGCTCCTATGTAATGGATGTGGTCATTTATCAGTACAGAAAGAAAGACAAATTTATCCCGATTGGTTATGCATCCACACAGTACTGTATCACTGGTGAGAATCCATCAACCCATACAAATCCATCCATAATTCCAATAACCCAACAAGCTCTCTGCATAATTAAATTCTTTCCATTTTTCTTTAGATCAGATCCCATTTGATGTCACTCTTACACAAGTAAATGATAAGGATGAAGGGGACCAGACATTTACCCAAAACCATCCAATTGCCTTTGCCATTGCAGTCCATGACCCAAGTTCCTATTTGAGCAACTCTGACATAACTTTTAACTGGGATTTTGGGGATGCCAGTGGCACTGTGATTTCAAAAGAACCCACTGTCACCCACACATACACCAAAACTGGCTTTTTTAAACCCCATGTTGTCGTCCAGGCTGCTATGCCAAATATGTCCTGTTCCACTCCACCAAATCCACCTCCAGCCACATTCGCCAATGCTGATTTCTTTATCTCTGAGGGACATGCAGGGTCTGTTCGGCTTATCTCAACTGGTAGGGTCAAAATTACATTGTATGTACCAGAGTAGGGCCAAAAATGATCAAACTTAATTTCACTCTCTTGTTTCACCCAGAAAGGGCATATAAAGACACCACAGAGTCAATGAAACATTTTGGTTCAATCAATGCTGAAATGAAAACATCTTCCCAGCTGGATACGAATGGAGGTTTGATGGATTTGTTAATTATATTTGTCCAGA
Organism: Silurus meridionalis; assembly: GCF_014805685.1. Taxonomy (NCBI): domain Eukaryota; kingdom Metazoa; phylum Chordata; class Actinopteri; order Siluriformes; family Siluridae; genus Silurus; species Silurus meridionalis. The sequence continues at coordinate 13,215,327 of NC_060899.1, forward strand.
AATATAGTGTCTTTAACCAATAATTTATTACCATATGTACTAAATCTTGATATTATTATCCATACCATTCTACCTAATCTAAAAATTTCTAGTGAGGAATATTGAAGCTATTTTCCAAGATACCATTGTAATGAAAAAACAACAGCCACCAAATTCTGACCAGGACTGTGTGGTCTACCGTTATGGCTTCTTCTCCACACAGATCACAGTTGTTGGTGAGTTTTTCAGCTAACATACCATCTTACTTAACCGTATTAGTAAACATTTATACTTATTGCTAACGAATCCCACAAAGTACCATTCATTTTTATTAATCAATCTCACACTTGGTTTTTCTACTCTAACTAATTACAATGTTGAACATTCAATGAGATAAACAAGTTTCATCTATCACTTATACTAGAGTAGCTATAAGCAGTAGTGATGGTCCATTATCTTCCCAAGCCATTAGCACTCAAGGCATTCCTTTCAGCTCCTATATAATGGATGTGGTCATTTATCAGTACAGAAAGAAAGACAGATTTATCCCGATTCTCTATGCTTCCACACAGAGTACTGTACCGCTGGTGAGAATCCATCTATCCATTCTCCCATCCATCCATATGTGTCTTTCCAATTTTCTTCAGACCAGATCCCATTTGATGTCACTCACACACACACACAGACACAAAATGCAACTTGCTATGTTAGCAAGAAAACATAAACTAAGCCTTGGAAGGGAAATTGACTCTTGAGACTTCTTCCACTTTTGCCAGAAGTGCTGTTACTGAAAATCAACACCTTGTGACTAATCTGATTTGACAATTCAGAGGCTCTGTGATTTATTCAAGTATTGATATACTCTCTTGATTCCTCAGAAGGCATCAAGGAGGTGAAGATAATCCAGAAGGATGGTGCTTTTCTCCAACAAAATGCTGTCGATTTCATCATTTCCTGTCAGGGAAGGTATTCACCGGCGTTAGTGCACCATTGACACTGCATAGAAGACAAACCTATGCACCAGTTACCTCCTTGTTCTCTTTCAGCTTGCCTACAGACATATGCACTGTGATATCCGACTGCATTTCTCCAGGCAAGACCATCTGCAGTGCTGTAGGCGCTTTACCAGAGTGCATGCACGTTCTCAGACACGTGTTCCATGACTCTGGTATATTTTGCATTAACGTGTCAATGAGTAACGACGTCAGCCTTGCTGTCACTAGTACCAGGGTAAATGTAAACACTGGTAAGTAATAACTACCTGAAGCACTCTATATATGAAAGCAGACAATTTATATAGTAATAGTTATAGTTCTATAATATTTTTTTTACAATATACTAAACATTATAAAATTAAATCTTCAATGGTTCCTGTCATTTATGATTTCATAATATAAAAAAAAAAAAAAAATAGAAAACATGACTCTTAACCAATGTGGTTATTGTAGTGGTGGACAGTAATGAAGTAAATGTAATTCGTTACTTTACTTAAGTAGCTTTTTCGCGTATCTGTACTTTTTACATTTTAAGGTCAAATAGTTTATTATTACCCAATAGCTTATTATTAATATGAGTGGCTAAATAAAAAATTGGTAAAGCGCGCAACCAACCACCAATCAGGGTTGAGCACGCGCTGTTTTGAACTTGTTTTGATTGCCTAATTAATTGTTTGACTCATTAGCATAATTATATTAATAGATTGATGTGCTAAAAGGAAAATTGGAGTATTTTTTTTTACATAAAGTTGATTAAGCAAAATGTCTTGTGACAGAATGATAATAGGAACATTATAGCCTTAATAAAAGCATAGTACATTGGATAGGTATGTACATTTAAAGGCAAATACTTTTGTAATTTTGCTTAAGTGAAAGTTTAAAAGGAGCACATTTACTGGATTAATATTTTACCTTGTGCATCTCTACTTTTGTGTACTTTGTACTCCTTTATATTTTTAAGTTCTAGCTCAATGAAACTTATAATAAACAATGCAATTGATCAGAAAACAGAGTTTAACATGTAATATAAAGCATCTAATACATGACATTGCCCTTATTTGTGCGTCTCCATTATTTTAAAACATAAGTAATGTTTCTTAAACCGGGCTTTTGGGGGTCCTCGTTGCTCCACCATTATACTGTACTTTAGCTCCTGTTACACCAGTTATGGAAATTCTGGGTAATAAGTGTCCCTAATTTCTGTTTAAAGTATATTTGCATACGAACGTGGAGTGTCGTATATTAGGAAACCACAATTAGATACACTGAAGTTGTGCACCATTACCTTTTATATTTTGCGACTTTCAGGTTCCAGGTTCTTCATCACCGGAATCGTGGCTATAGTGCTGGGTGTCCTGATGGTTGCATTAGCAATTGGGACCTTTGCTTACAAGTAAGTTGCTGTGGCATGGTTTCCTGAATTTAGACAAGTACCAAAAAATCTCAGGGCCTTCAATTAATATGACCCTAGAAGCTACATTGTTGACAGTACAATAGGACATTTAATGAATGTATAATACCTGAGCTCGACTGTATATAGCAATAAAATAACAGTAAGGCATTATTTCCATTTCCTCCCTCAGACATCAAAAGCTCTACCAGCCTCTGTCTGAGTTTTCTACAACAGGGATTACATGTTCAATGCCTTCTCTTCTCTGGACTCTGGTAAAGCAGCAGGCAGCACCAAAACATTCAGTCCTTCTTCAGCAAGTGTGAACAAGCATCTACAGCCACGATGCAAATTCCAATTGTACTTTGTATTTTTATTTCTTTTGGTAGGTGTTTATGATTTGCACACAAAGAATCAGTGTTGTAATAGTAAAACGCTTTTATTTTTTACACTAACAAATGACTACTGTAGTACTACTGAGTATTTAAGACACAAGTCTTCAGTTTTGCTTTTTTTATTTTATTTAATGTAATAAATTTTCAAAAGCCAATAATGTGTTTTGATATTTGTCTATTATTGACTGTTTTTTTATTTTAAGCAGAAGATGGTGATAAGTGCAGCATGTTGTAGTACTTTTCTCATGTGCAAGTTCCCAGTTTTGTACCAGAAACTGTGAAAAGGTTCAACACTTATCCAGAAGTGTGTATGACTATATACTCAAACTATAACAAAAAGAACAAAAAAAGTCTAAGGAGTCTAAACTTTATTCAGTCACATTGAAAACATAATCCACAAATACAAAAGACAATCATACTGGCCAAGAAAATAACAATAGTACACATTTAGAAGTAAGGTTTACACTTGATACTTAAGGAATATCATGTGTACATGCTGTCTACCTGTTCTACTATTTTTGTTCAGACACTCTAATACTCCTCTCCTTCTTCCTCTCCCTCACCTTCAATGGAGTCAACACCGACCTCTTCATAATCCTTCTCCAGGGCAGCCATGTCCTCACGGGCCTCTGAGAACTCACCCTCTTCCATGCCCTCACCGACATACCAGTGCACGAAGGCACGCTTGGCGTACATCAGATCAAACTTGTGATCGAGACGAGCCCAGGCTTCGGCAATGGCCGTGGTGTTGCTCAACATGCACACAGCCCTCTGCACCTTGGCCAGGTCTCCACCTGGAACCACAGTGGGAGGCTGGTAGTTGATACCCACCTTGAACCCAGTGGGACACCAGTCCACAAACTGGATGGAACGCTTGGTCTTGATGGTGGCGATAGCAGCGTTCACATCTTTAGGCACCACATCACCACGGTACAGCAGGCAGCAGGCCATGTACTTGCCGTGACGTGGGTCACATTTCACCATCTGATTGGCCGGCTCAAAGCATGCGTTTGTGATTTCAGACACAGAGAGCTGCTCATGGTAGGCCTTCTCTGCAGAGATCACTGGAGCATAGGTGGCCAGTGGGAAATGAATACGGGGATAGGGCACCAAGTTGGTCTGGAATTCAGTAAGGTCGACATTGAGGGCACCATCGAAACGGAGTGAGGCAGTGATGGAGGACACAATCTGACTAATAAGCCTATTCAGGTTGGTGTAAGAAGGACGCTCAATATCGAGGTTCCTACGGCAAATGTCATAGATGGCTTCATTATCAACCATGAAGGCACAGTCAGAGTGCTCTAGAGTGGTGTGGGTGGTCAGGATGGAGTTGTAGGGCTCCACCACAGCAGTAGAAACCTGGGGAGCTGGGTAGATGGAGAACTCCAGCTTGGACTTCTTACCGTAGTCAACGGACAGGCGTTCCATCAGCAGGGAGGTGAAACCAGATCCGGTTCCACCACCAAAGCTGTGGAAGACCAGGAAACCCTGCAGACCTGTGCACTGGTCAGCCTATAAAGAGAATATTATAAAAAACATTCATATCAATCAATTATATTTCTAACTATAGTTAATGTGAGCCAGTTCACAGACACTCACCAGCTTGCGGATTCTGTCCAAAACCAGATCAATAATTTCCTTGCCAATGGTGTAGTGACCACGAGCGTAGTTGTTTGCAGCGTCCTCCTTTCCTGTGATGAGCTGCTCAGGGTGGAACAGCTGACGATACGTTCCAGTGCGAACCTCATCTGAAGGAAAAGCAATAAATATATGAAGAACCCGAACAGTTGTATAAATATGAACACATTTAATAAAGAGAAAATAAACAGTATAATCTAAATTCCTACCTATAACAGTGGGCTCCAGATCCACAAAAACTGCCCTAGGAACGTGCTTTCCAGCTCCAGTCTCGCTAAAGAATGTGTTGAAGGAATCATCTCCACCTCCAATGGTCTTGTCGCTCGGCATCTGTCCGTCCGGCTGGATGCCGTGTTCGAGACAGTAAAGTTCCCAGCAGGCATTGCCAATCTGGACACCAGCCTGACCCACGTGGATAGAGATGCACTCACGCTGTAGGAGGGCAGAATACAGATCATGGGAGATTTTTTGTTAAGCATTTAAAAGTGGTTTTACACTAAAAATAAATTTGGTGTAAAAAAAAAAAAAAAACATATGAGAGATAAAATGCTGATGTAAGCAACTGGACAACTGCAGGTCTGCATAACAAAGCCAGCAGTCAGCAATGGCTGCTCTCTATTCATTCGAGTGAGAGAGCAGAAAAAAAAGCTATGAAAGAGCCCCACCCAATGTACCACAGATAGGCAAGCCACACCAACAAAAACACACACACAGGCATTTTCTTTCTCCAGGCTTCCTTTTTTTAACCTAAAAAGCAATGCAGCTCAAACAGGGTCATTATTACGAATTTATACATTTTATACAAAAAAAAAGAACAAATAGACCAAGAAAAAAACAGCGCACAACTGCGCACAATCATTGCAGCCAGATTCAAAGTAAATGCAATTTTATATGCCCTAAGGATATTAACAGTTGTCAAATGCACCAGGAATGGGAAATGTTGAGCCGTGCCAGATATAAGATCCGGCAAACAGCTGCTGAAAATCTCCACCCAGGATCTTCCAGTGAATAGAGGCAGGGAGGATGGGAGCACATTTCGTGAATATTCTCTCCTCCTTCTCAATGCTAACAATGCACCCCCTGATCACTCCATCAGCCCATCCTGGGGAGAGGCATTCAGTCAAGATATTACCATGATAAAAGCTTACAGAATACAGGGCTTACAGACCAGCAAATTTCACAAAACAGAAGTCGGGTGGGAAAAAATGCTGTTAATTTGGGTTGCACAATAAAATGTATTTATTTACTTATACATATAAAAGCTGTAGAAACCATTAGAGAAATATAGTTATAGAAAAACCAAATTCCTTTTTTTTTTTGCTACTGTTTGTAAAATTGTATTTTATAAATATAGGTTTGTTCCTAACATTTAGGAGGATGATTTATGTTCATTAATATTTATGTGGGGTAAAATATTTAATTGATGTATATAGACTGAGATGACGTCATGTCCCCTATCCCTCAAGGAGTCATGATAATTAAACAACTGAATGGCAAGAAGGCACATATTGTATTAATTCACCTTAAATCCGAACCTCTTAATTGAATGAAATAATGGAGTTACATGAAGCATTTATATTTTGAAGGAGAATATGTATCAGAGACAGACTCCATGATCCTACACGGTCTCTCAGTATGTGCCTCCATCTTAGTGAAAACGGGCGCGTCTGACAGAAACCGCCAAAACCTTTTCCTGAACTGCAATAAAAAAAAAAACATACAAAACGCACAGAAAACACGACTTCCTTCACGTGTAAAACAAAATAAAATAATAATTACCATTTTTCCTGAAGAAAGCGGGTGACGGGAGACGACAGTAAAAGCCGATGAGACTGGGAAAAAAAGCCTGGATATTGACAGTATTGGCGCGCGCAGCTTAACAGTCAACACAGACCGAGGAGCAAGGGGCGGGGCGAGAAATGTATGACGTCAGGTCGTAGCACAAGCAGCCAATCAGAGTCGCCATAAACTGCCCGTTAATCCAGCGCGTCTGATTATCATATCTTCTTCTTCTTCTTTCGGCTGCTCCCGTTAGGGGTCGCCATAGCGGATCATCCGTCTCCATACCTCCCTGTCCTCTACGTCTGCCTCTCTCAAACCAACTACCTACATGTCTTCCCTCACCACACCCATAAACCTCATCCTTGGTCTTTCTCTTTTCCTCCTTCCTGGCAGCTCCATCCTTAGCATTCTCCTACCAATGTACCGCATGTCCCTCCTCAATCAAACCATCTCAATCACACCTAATATAAATCACACATAAATAAAAAAACACAAAGACTTGATGCCAAAATAAAGGCAAAAAGTGGTTCCACAGAGTGGTGTGCAAACCTATGTGTAATTTTATAATTAATATAATTATTCATTATAAAATGAAGTAGAATGTTAATACAGTACAGTACTGTATACATAAAATAGCATTTTTTGGTTTGGCGTCCATTTTTTGTTTATCGCAGGCGGTTCTGGAATGTAGCCACCGTGATAAACGGGGGATTACTGTAACAAAAATGTAATATATAGTTATATTTTTTTTACACGTATGTCCTAGATTACATGTATTTAAAAATATAGGAACAAATCAAGTCTACTGTAAGGTATCTCATTTGAAATGTAAAATAGCTGAATCCTGTTCACTGTGAGATCCTATCAGGCTGTACTCGGCTCATGTTTTCTCCATCCTCTCCGCCATCCTGCCTCCCTGAGTCCTAGATTTCACAGTAGTCAACATCATCATGTGTCACGTGATAAACCAGCCTCTGCTTTTGCTGTGTTAGTCTGCACTTCTTACCCTCTGTAAGTTTATAACCTGGGGTGTGTTTAATGTGTATTCACCTCTGTTATTTGTGGAAAGATTTAGTAAACCTACAATGTACGCATTATGCAGTCTGCACAGTGTTAGCATTTGAAAGAATGGAAAGAAAACCTGGTATTGATTTTACTGAATCTGCTACACTTAGCAGAAATGACTCCTCATACTTAATTGCAGGGTAAGGCCTTTTGGTCACAAAGAGCAGCAATGAATCTGCACTCATTTTACCCACAATGCAATCTCTGGTCAGTTTTTGTAGGTCATCCTCACATATAAATTCTGATCTCACCATCCAACCAGGGATCAAATAAATAGCATTGTTTTGTTGCTCAAGAAAAACACTATACATATAGATGTGTCATTTAAACTAATTAGTAATCAGTATGAATCAATCCTTAGTCTATAAAGACATTTGGCTGATGTAAAATTCATTTGATCTCATTCATGCCCAATATTGGCATGATCTCAGTATTGATGCTATATACAGCATATATTTGCTGTGAGCTTTTCAGAGATTAGTGGTCTATTCGGATGTTAAGCAAAAGCTTTATAGAAATTTTGGATTTTGCCTTTCCAGTATAAGAAATCAAATCTTTTGCTGTTAATATGAAACATTTGAGGTGGATGTCAGATATAAAGTGGCAGAAATGAAATTATTTAAAGTTACCCTGAATCAGCTATATAGGTTTGTATGTTTTATTTTTTAAGTACAACAGTGTTCCTCTGTTGAGTATAAGTGCAACAATTGACAAATTTTCAATGCTGTTCAGTTTTGTGTAGTTGAAATGTAAAGGTATGTGTTTCATACTGTTTTACCTGAAGGATTAAGTCACTGTGAAACTGTGAAACAGTTACATGTTTTGTTGCTGCTGCTATTTTGTGCCATATTTCAGTTTTTACGGATTGTCCCATTTATAATATAAAATTGATTTTAGAACAAATTGTCTAGATATCTACTCATACTGAATTACTACAGCAGTAAAATAGAACAACCTAACAACTAAGAACTTAAAGATTTTTAAGACTGATGCCGAGAAGTTTACGACGATTAATAGCGCCCAAGCCAAGCATTCCACTGGAAAAGCCCCAGCAGCTGGCGTACTTAGAGGTATTCAAACAGTTGGTGAGATGAGATGGTGGGAGGGCAAGTAGCAGGAGCGGTTGCCTGTGGAGAGCAAAGCTCAAACATAAGCTGTTGAACTTATTTGCTCTCCTGTCATCTCCTGTGTGCACTTAATGTCACATACAGCCAATAGTAAATGAATAATGTGCTTAATTTTCTAACAAAATGTATGCATCTTTTTCTTTTTTTTTTAATAATGTTTTGCGTATTATTCCCATTTTGGTTTAAATTGCCTAACTAGCTCTCTTATATGGTTGAGAAACAGTACATCTAAGTTATGCAGCCACAACAAATGAACACACATTTAGTATAGCCAGATTCAAGTATGCATTCTACTTCGCCTTTGCTGTCAAACCCATTATCGTTGTAGTTCATCAGAGCCTGAGTGAAGCATGTGTATTCCCTAGAGCAGAATTTATTATAGATTTTCAGGAAGCTTGAGAGAGCGCAGTGTATCTTATAGTAATGGGTGGAAATGACATCATGTGCTGGCAGTAAAACAGTACAGAACATTACACTCTTCTAACTAAAAGGAAAGAGATTTAATGCAAAAAAAAAAGAAGCAAAAATATTACTTTCTGGAAGATATTTTGGATGTGTGTACCACGTGCTCGGTGATTTCTGGGCATTTCTTTTAGCATGGACACAAGTATCACAGATAACAGCTTGCTATTGTTCTTTGTTGTTAGCAACAAGCCAATAAACATTGAAGCTAAACACTTCGGCTGAAGTAACCCAGACACGCAAACAAACAAAAACTGTGGGAATTCATTAACACCTAAAAAGAATTATAAAATAAAATCACTAATAAAAACAGACAAAATGCCCTTATATGGTATTGCACATACCAAAAGTCTAGTTGCAAACTTGTGAGGTAGAAATAGCTCTTAATTAAGAGTAAATAAAGACTTTGTGGGTTACCATCAAACAAAGCCTGTAACCATGGCAGATGGAGCATTGAGATTCCCTCAAACATGTGCTTAACCTATTGACCTATGCCAAACTGATAATTTGTCTCCAATTACACTGTTATACACATATAGAGCATTTAAATATCATTTAATTGCAACTGCAATAAGGCAGACATTCAATAAAACTTTTGCAGCTGCTGTTAATAAGCAAATAGTGGCTAATGAAGAATGAATTACCTAGTTATAGTTGTTTTACAAGGGCATTTCTAGAAACAACAGTGGCTAGAAACAAATGCAAGATACAAGATAGAGTTTATTAGATATTCCTGCAAACTCTCAACCCAGTGTATTAATGCCATTGTTGCACAAGACTGCTGCTTCAAGATTACCTTCAAAGCTTTATTATAGTATATAGGAGTAAAAAGGAGATATAGATACAAGAAAAGAAGGCGGAGAAATGTCTGCATGTCCCTGGCTTCATTGTGCCCCAGGAAGTGACCTTTAGGTTTGGCCATATGGCTGTCGAATAATAGACACTCGTGTAGGTTTCTGTATTATCTCCAGGACACCATTGACTCGCTAAGCAACCTCGACATTCATCACCTAGCAACAACGGAGCCTCAGAAGAAGCCCTTGGGGGTTGGGTGTACATGCGTCTGCGTGTGTGTGTGTGTGTGTGTGTGTGTGTGTGTGTGTGTGTCTGTGTGTCTGTGTGTAAGAGAGAAAGAGAAGCTTAGGCTTGTATATTCTTTAATCCATCATGGTTAAACAACAATGCATATGGATTTACCACATCTTGGAGCAACGTCTGCCCAGTGATTTTCTTGATCAGTTCTGTCAAATTATATATATATATATTTTTTTTTGACAGATATTCAAGGCACCTAATGTTCATTAGACAATTTTTTTTACTGGTGTATGAGATCAAAAAACCTGCATCACAACTGCATGGTCGTGTTTTGGGGCCTGATGAAGATTAAATAGTGATGTTTCTTTACCACATTAGACAGTGTACTCAGGACAAAAGGCACCAGATGGAAGATATGAGAATCAAATTACAATGAAAGATGGTCTGAACATGTTCCATTTTTATTGCATATAACCAGAATTTAAAAGTGTAACATGTGACTATTCATGTTCATATCTTCATAAATATGTCGTAAATTGTCGTAAAAAAATTATACATACATAAAGTAGTACGTACATATAAATATATATTAAAAAAACGCTGTGTCAGTGTTTGAGACGGTAACTGGGTGAGGCTGGGGGGCGGGATCTTTTCCTCGCTCGCTTCTGTCCAGCCAATAGTCAGCGGCCATTTTTCCATAAACGGTCGTCATTTTTTATCTCGACCAATATCAATGCAGGACACCCAGACGCCTTGGCAACCAGAGCAACCACGTCTATAAAACCGGAGGCTGGGACGGAAAGCCCATTCTTCTTACATCGACCCGTTAGTTGTCGCGCTGTAAGATTACACTGGCGAGACTTTTTTCTTATTCACTCTATCAAGACCGTTAGGAACAATGGTGAGCACCTTTTTCCCAAGGTTTTATATGATATAGGAATACTTAATAAGCGTTTTTATTTGTAGTTTTAATGTAAGAATAGCTCGTTGGGTATAGAATCACTGATGTTTTAGAGAAGGTGTATGATAATGGTAGGCTTGCCGAGGGAATGTCAAATATAGCCAGGTATATGCAGGACATATGGTTTGCTTAAATATTTATGAAGGCAGTGAAACGCTATTTGTGTTTGAGAAATGATGCAGAGAGCCAACAAAAGGAGCTCCAGTGTGGTGTGAGGTGAATTATGTGTTCACACTTGGCACTTGGGAAATTGAACTCCAGCACCTTCCCAAAAAACTGCTCGGTTATCGTGTCAGTTTTGTTTGGAAAATGATTCACAGAAATTATATTCAGTTCATTTCTTTAAAATCAATAATACCTATGTAAATAATACAAATTTAGCTTTATATTTTATTAATTTATCATTTTATTTCTTCAAAGGTCCATGAAATGTAGACTGCGTAATATATGAATGCATTTAAGCTTTTGTACTAGATTACTATAAAAAATAAAATCTAAACGGAGTAATTCATTAAGCCAAACATAAGGCAACTGTAATGTATCTGATTTGTAATGTGAAATAGCTGAATGCTGTGCACTGTGAGATCCTATCAGGCTGTACTCAGCTCATGTTTTCTTCATCCTCTCCGCCATCCTGCCTCCCTGAGTCCTAGACTTCACAGTGGTGATGTAATGTGTCACGTGATAAACCAGCTTCTGCTTTCACTGTTATTCTACACTACTCACCCTCTCTGAGTTTATAACCTGGGGTGTGTTTAATGTATATTCACCTCTGTTATTTGTGGAAAGATTTAGTAAACCTATAGTGTACGCATTATGCAGTCTGCACAGTTTGTGCATTTGGAAAGAAAACCTGGTATTGATTTTACTGAATCTGATTACACTCAGTGAACATGACTCCTCATACTATAAGTACATTTGATCCAAAATGTAAATTCTGATCTCACCATCCACCCAGGGTTCACATAAATCTCATTGTTTTGTTGCTCAAGCTAGCCACAATACAGCAAATGTGTCAGCTGAATTGATTAGTAATCAGTAGTAATCATTTCTTAGTGTATAAAGCAGTGGTTCTTAACCTGGGTTCGATCGAACCCCAGGGGTTCGGTGGGTCAGTCTCAGGGGTTCGGCAGAGGTCAAGACACACACCCGACTCATATGATTCGTGATGACACGCCCCGCTTAAGAAGGGTTCGGTGGATGCGCATATAAAACTGGTGGGGGTCAGTACCTCCAACAAGGTTAAGAACCACTGGTATAAAGACATAGCTTGCTGATGTTACATTTATTTGATTTTATTCATGCCTGCAAATATTGGCATGATCTCAGTATATTGTTTCTATATACAGTATATATTTGCTGTAAGCCTTTTTTTTGTAGAGCTTAGTGGTCTACTCGGATGTGCAAACGCTTTATAGAAAGTTTGGTTTCTGCCTTTCTGGCGTAAGAAATTAATATAAAGTGTTTGAGGTGGTTGTCAGATATAAAGCGGCTGAAATGCCATTAATTAAAGTTACCATGAATCAGACAGGGTTCCCAGGTCAAATATTCGAGGATCCCAAAAAGTACAACAGTTTTCCACTTTTGAGTGTGAGAAATGGGTACGGTTTGCAGAAATGTTATCCACAAAAACATATCACCTTTCAGGAGTGTAGTGGCCATGCAGTATTAATGCTGGAGCGAAGCAGCTATGAAACCATTAGGAATGGATGCACTTATCACTAAATTTCCTTATTTCCTTATTGGCAAATAAAGAAGAATTTTTTTTTAAATATCTGGTTTTGTTCTAGTTTCAAAATAAATGCAAAGTAAATGTGTCCTTTGTGAGACTTTACATTGTTCATGAGATCATCATTTCCTGGTGCTAATAGACTGCTACATAAGTACAGATAATTTTCCAGCATTTAAAAAATAATAGCTTTTTTATAATTTCTAGTTAATATCTTTGCTTAGGATGAATTGGGACCTTGAGCAAGGCTCTTAAACCTCTGTGCTCCAGGGGCACTGTATCATGGCTGACCCTGCACTCTGAGCCCAGGTTCTGAACAAGCTGGGATGTGCGAAGAAAATAATTTCACTGTGCTATAATGTAAATGTGTCAAATAAAGGCAATTCTATTATTTTTCTATTTATACATTTGTTTGTTTTTCTGAAACACTACTTTTCCTTAAATATGTTCTGTCCTTCAACAGCGTGAGTGCATCTCTATCCACGTGGGTCAGGCTGGTGTCCAGATTGGTAATGCCTGCTGGGAACTCTACTGTCTCGAACACGGCATCCAGCCGGACGGACAAATGCCCAGTGACAAGAGCATCGGCGGTGGAGACGATTCCTTTAACACTTTTTTCAGCGAGACTGGAGCTGGAAAGCACGTTCCCAGGGCTGTGTTTGTGGATCTGGAGCCCACTGTTATAGGTAGGTGGCTTGAGCTCTTATGGTACAGGACTGTGCCTGTTAATGTGATAAAGCTAAGACGTCATTGGTGGTGGTCTGCTTCCTAATATGATATAATATGGACTTTTTTTGTTTTAGATGAGGTTCGCACTGGAACTTATCGTCAGCTGTTCCACCCTGAGCAGCTCATCACAGGAAAGGAGGACGCTGCAAACAATTACGCTCGTGGTCACTACACCATTGGCAAGGAAATTATTGATCTGGTTTTGGACAGAATCCGCAAGCTGGTGAGTGTCTGTGAACTGGCTCACATTAACTATAGCTAGAAATATAATTATATTATATGATATAATTATATATATATATTATATGATTCTCTTTTCAGGCTGACCAGTGCACAGGTCTGCAGGGTTTCCTGGTCTTCCACAGCTTCGGTGGTGGAACCGGGTCTGGTTTCACCTCCCTGCTGATGGAACGCTTGTCTGTTGACTACGGTAAAAAGTCCAAGCTGGAGTTCTCCATCTACCCAGCTCCTCAGGTTTCTACTGCTGTGGTGGAGCCCTACAACTCCATCCTGACCACCCACACAACCCTAGAGCACTCTGACTGTGCCTTCATGGTTGATAATGAAGCCATCTATGACATTTGTCGTAGGAACATCGATATTGAACGTCCTACATACACTAACCTGAATAGGTTGATTGGTCAGATTGTGTCCTCCATCACTGCCTCACTCCGTTTCGATGGAGCCCTCAATGTCGACCTTACTGAATTCCAGACCAACTTGGTGCCCTATCCCCGTATTCATTTCCCACTGGCCACCTATGCTCCAGTGATCTCTGCAGAGAAAGCCTACCATGAGCAGCTCTCTGTGTCTGAAATCACAAACGCATGCTTTGAGCCAGCCAATCAGATGGTGAAATGTGATCCACGTCACGGCAAGTACATGGCCTGCTGCCTGCTGTACCGTGGTGATGTGGTGCCTAAAGATGTGAACGCTGCTATCGCCACCATCAAGACCAAGCGTACCATCCAGTTTGTGGATTGGTGTCCCACTGGGTTCAAGGTGGGTATCAACTACCAGCCTCCCACTGTGGTTCCAGGTGGAGACCTGGCCAAGGTGCAGAGGGCTGTGTGCATGTTGAGCAACACCACGGCCATTGCCGAAGCCTGGGCTCGTCTCGATCACAAGTTTGATCTGATGTACGCCAAGCGTGCCTTCGTGCACTGGTATGTCGGTGAGGGTATGGAGGAGGGCGAGTTCTCCGAGGCCCGAGAGGACATGGCTGCCCTGGAGAAGGATTATGAAGAGGTCGGTGTTGACTCCGTTGATGGTGAGGGAGAGGAAGAAGGAGAGGAGTACTAAAATGCTGGAAGGAAATCATTGCTTGCTGCAGGATGAATTTCATTTTTTTACAACAAACTAAACAACTGTAACACAATAGCATAAAAAAATAAAGCTCCTTTGAAGTTCACACATTTGGTTGTCTTTGATTGTATTAAATAGGATAAAACTAATTACAGAAGGAAAATAATACACATTTTGAGGAAGACATTTTAACAAATAAATAATGTACAAAGGCTTATACTGATTGTTTTACATATTGATTATTTCAAAACCAAATTACTTTTTTTTAGGTAAAAGACTTTACATTCACATTTTGATTTATTTTTAGATAATGTTTATAGCGATTTCATTTAGGCATTGAGGACGAGCACTAATAGGAAGGATTTTAACCCGCAATCTAAACAAAAAACATTTTTCATCAAAGTTGCACGGGCATGTTTTTGAGGCCTAATGTGTAATAAATAGTAGTTATGGACAGTGCCTTTTACACCTAGGCTTTCAGTGGTGTCCTACCTGTCATTACATCTCTTCATACCATTATTATGACACCATGGCTATAGAAACCATCAATAATATTCATAAATGCAGTACAACAGAGAGCTGCATCACAGACAAGTATCTCATGCAGCAAAAATGAACATCATTACCAAAGCAAGAAACCCATTTAACACAATTCAGCAAGTCTCATTTCACTGAAGCCACAGCTGCACCCCATACATCATCTCTGGAAAAACTATTATATCAACCACATAAAACGATGCCGGGTTTTCTGTGTACATTTGTAATACTTTTTGAGTTCTCTGACCATGAAAAAGATGACGGTGTTCCTGTGGATTTGAAATTACAGAAAATTGTGTTTTTGTGCAAATTGCACATGAAAGAAAATGCGACAAAATAAATCATTCTTGATCAAGCTTATTAACAAGTTAAATGATTTTGGTTGACCCTTCCTCATATTGTCTAGCTTTTCTTAAAATGTTTGTCTTGAAAATGCCCTTGTAAGTATATCTGTGACCCAACCAATTTATTATTTGCGGTCAGTCATTGGGGAAAAAAAAAAAAACAGCTATTAAGCCTAAACGAATTTATTTAATCTTGTGCAGTTTCATACAGATGCAGTTTTCAAGCTCTAACTAGTGAGCTTTCAGACCACCTGGTCAGAAGACATGAAAATGCATACGTTTTTGTAAGCCAGGTAGATGGCCAATGTTCTCCAATCCAAAATCTGATTGGTTAAAGTAATAGCTTTATTCTCATGTATTTGAAGGTACAGGTCCCCACACTGTTGATTCTGAAGACCACAAGGCAGATATCATTGACTCTAGCAAAGTGTTCTAACATAAACATACACTACTGGAAGCAGTGCAAACAAGAGTAAAGTTATGAAATAAATATAATACACTACTGGGAATGATTTAATACATAATACTGAAAAAATATATAAAAATGTGTGATTCTAAGTGTTCAGTCCAGCAGGGACGGCCTTGTTGGCCCTGATGGCTCACCACTGTTAAATAGTTATGTTTCTTTACCACATTAGACATTGCACTCTTAAGGACTAAAGCACCAGATGGAAGATGAGAGAATAAAATTACAATAAAAGATGCTTGCAGTCTGAACATGTTTTATTTATTAGTTTATAACTATAGTTTAAATGTCTAACATGTGACTATTCGTGTTCGTATATTTATAAACATGTCGTAAATTGTCCTAAAAAATTATAAATGCCTAAAGCAGTACGTACATACAAATATATAAGTAAAACCGCTGAGTCAGTGTTTGAGAAGGTATCTGGCTGAGGCTGGGGGCGGGATCTATTCTTCGCTCTCTCCTGTCCAACCAATAGTAAACGGCTATGTCCAGCTCGACCAATAGAAATGTAGGAGACGTCGTTGCCATGGCAACGCGTCCATAAATAGAGGCGCTCGCGTCGTTCAAAGTCTATTCCTACATCGCCTGTTGTCGCGCTGTAAAATTACACATCGGATACTTTTTTTTCTCATTTACACTATCAAGACTATTAGGAACAATGGTCAGAACTTTTTTTTTTGTTTTATATGCAATAGTTAAACATAAAAAGCCTATTTGTATTTTTATGTAGGTCAAAATCAGAATAGCTCGTTAGATATAGAATCCCGGGTATGTAAGAATAGGTATTTGATAATAGTAGGCTTGCCGAGGGAATGTTAAATATAGCCAGGTATATGTAGGATTTATCATTTGCAAATAGATTTAAGAAGGCAGGGATATGATATTTGAATTTGAGAGATGATGCAGAGAGCCAACAAAAAAAAAAGCCCCAGTGTGGTGTGAGCTGAATTATGTGGGTGAAGACACCCGGCTTCACACATGGCATGATATCACCAGGGCAAAATGAGCTCCAGCACCTTCCCTTTGATGCTTTTTTTTTCTATATGAGTTTGATTTACAGAAATGCTAACCACAGAAACATATGGGCCTTTTAGGAGTGTAGTGTCCATGCAGTGTTAATGCTGGAGCGACTACAGCAGCTATTAAACCATTAGAAATGGATGCACTGATCACACAATTTACTGTCCTTATAGGCAGATGAAGCAGAAAATTCTTCTTCTTTTGGCTTCTCCCATTAGGGGTCGCCACAGAGGATCATCTCCCTCCATACCCCCCTGTCCTCCACATCCACCTCCCCCACCTCAACCACCTACATGTCTTCCCTCACCACATCCATAAACATATTCCTGATCCGCATATTTGATTTGGCACATGTTATACGCTGGAATTGCCCTTCCTAACGCAACCCTCCCCATTTATCCGGGCTTGGGACCGGCACTAAGAGTGCACTGGCTTGTGCAACCCTAATGGCTGGGTTAGATGCAAAAAATAATGCTTGAAATAATCTGGGTTTATTTTCATTTAAAAATAACTGCAAATTTATTTTATTTATTTAACATATACTTAAATATGTTCTGTCCTTCAACAGCGTGAATGCATCTCAGTCCACGTGGGTCAGGCTGGTGTCCAGATTGGTAATGCCTGCTGGGAACTCTACTGCCTCGAACACGGCATCCAGCCGGACGGACAAATGCCCAGTGACAAGACCATCGGTGGTGGAGACGATTCCTTCAACACTTTTTTCAGCGAGACTGGAGCTGGGAAGCACGTTCCCAGGGCTGTGTTTGTGGATCTGGAACCCACTGTTATAGGTAGGTGGCTTGAGCTCTTACGGTACAGGACTGTGCCTGTTAATGTAATAAAGGTCATTGGTGGTGGTCTACTTCATAATATGATATAATATGGTCTGTTTATTTCGTTTTAGATGAGGTTCGCACTGGAACTTATCGTCAGCTGTTCCACCCTGAGCAGCTGATCACAGGAAAGGAGGATGCTGCAAACAACTACGCTCGTGGTCACTACACCATTGGCAAGGAAATTATTGATCTGGTTTTGGACAGAATCCGTAAGCTGGTGAGTGTCTGTGAACTGGCTCACATTAACTATAGCTAAAAATATAACTGATTAATATAAATGTATTTTATAATATTCTTTTTACAGGCTGACCAGTGCACAGGTCTGCAGGGTTTCCTGATCTTTCACAGCTTTGGTGGTGGAACCGGGTCTGGTTTCACCTCCCTGCTGATGGAACGCATGTCTGTTGACTACGGTAAGAAGTCCAAGCTGGAGTTCTCCATCTACCCAGCTCCTCAGGTGTCTACTGCTGTGGTGGAGCCCTACAACTCCATTCTGACCACCCACACCACCCTGGAGCACTCAGACTGTGCCATAATGGTTGACAATGAAGCTATCTATGATATTTGCCGTAGGAATGTTGATATTGAGCGTCCTACATACACTAACCTGAATAGGTTGATTGGTCAGATTGTGTCCTCCATCACTGCCTCACTCCGTTTCGATGGTGCCCTCAATGTCGACCTTACTGAATTCCAGACCAACTTGGTGCCCTATCCCCGTATTCATTTCCCACTGGCCACATATGCTCCAGTGATCTCTGCAGAGAAGGCCTACCATGAGCAGCTCACTGTGGCTGAAATCACGAACGCATGCTTTGAGCCGGCCAATCAGATGGTGAAATGTGACCCACGTCACGGCAAGTACATGGCCTGCTGCCTGCTGTACCGTGGTGATGTGGTGCCTAAAGATGTGAACGCTGCTATCGCCACCATCAAGACCAAGCGTACCATCCAGTTTGTGGACTGGTGTCCCACTGGGTTCAAGGTGGGCATCAACTACCAGCCTCCCACTGTGGTTCCAGGTGGAGACCTGGCCAAGGTGCAGAGGGCTGTGTGCATGTTAAGCAACACCACGGCCATTGCTGAAGCCTGGGCTCGTCTCGATCACAAGTTTGATCTGATGTACGCCAAGCGTGCCTTCGTGCACTGGTATGTCGGTGAGGGTATGGAGGAGGGCGAGTTCTCCGAGGCCCGAGAGGACATGGCTGCCCTGGAGAAGGATTATGAAGAAGTTGGTGTTGACTCCGTTGAAGGCGAGGGAGAGGAGGAAGGAGAGGAGTACTAAAATGCTGGAAGGAAGTCATTGCCTGCTGCAAGATGAAATTCATCTTTTACATAAAACTAAATAAAATTGTGCTGTAAAAACTTTTTCATTGCAGTAAAGGGCTTGTGTTTCTACTGTCTGTCTTACATAATTATTATTTTAAACACAAATTGTTTTTTAACCTTCCTCTTGTGTTAGGGTCGGCACCGACCCGTTTGTAGTTTTAAATGCACAGAAGTACCACATAAATTTGTTTATTGCATCAAGGTTTTTTTTACTTTGTCAGGAACCTCTATTTAAACAAAATAAAACAAAAAAAATCTCTTTAACTAAATTATAAATTTCTCTGATTAAAATTATAACCTTTGTGGTGTTAGGGTCGGTTTTGACCCAGTTATAATATAACATTTTAAAACAATAATTAGTGCTAAATCTAAAATCATAAACACACTGTCAGCTCACTAACACAGTTAGACAACAGCTCACTGAGAGTCAGCTCCTCTCCTAACCCTGTAAGCTTCACTTAGGGGCTTCTCTCTTTGCCTGTTTGTCGCCTTCCCTGAACAAACAAAAACAAACAAACAAAAATGGACATGTAAGACATGCATAAGACCAATTCAGTTTAGAGTTGGTGACTTGCAGAGTGCATATATCCAGTTTGCAGCATGCAAAAAATGAGAAGATTGAGATTATCTCTTTGCTGAAAATGAGACAGAGGACACAGAGCAGCATCGTGATAGAGATGAACCAGGAGACACAGACACATCTGATGAGTCTGATGAAGAGCACCACATCCAGCTAGGGTGGACCTCAACCAAAAAAAAAAACAAGCGAAGAATGTTTCTTGAGGAGCTAGGACGTTCCTTAGTCAAGACACCCATTGAGCGAAGCTGAGACGCAGCCATGGTTAGACAGCTGCAGAGTTCACCTAGCACTCTATCCATGCCATCAGCAACTCAAGGAGCATCAGCACCAGCATCCTTCTCAGCCAGCCCTGCCTCAACATCAACCAGCACAGCAACAGCAACAGCCACAACCCCACTGAAGCCACCTGATTCTAAAAGAAAGAGGTGTCAGGTCTGCCCTAGCAATAAGGACAGAAAGACAAACATATTGTGCTTCTACTGAAAACAATATCTCTGCAAGTTTTTGCCACACATGCATCTAAACACACACATCCACATGTATGTTTTTGCAAACAAAGACTTATTTTGGGGGCTAGTACTTGATTTGCTTGATTGGTTGTTTTGTTTGACTGCAAATCTATATATTTTTTATTATTACTAGTTTAATTTAGTATTTCTATTAAAGCTCTATTTAAAAAAAAACAAAACCTTTTTTGCCTTTTTTTTGGAGTAAAAATATATGGGTCAAAATTGACCCGAACACCATAGATGTTACTATAGTTAATAATATTAAAATAATTTTTATTTTTAATTTTTTTAATTTAGAGATGTGTTCTAATACCCCTTAGTAACAGTCAGGCAACATAACAATCTTTAATTTATTTATATAATTCTCTTGAGGTTCTATTTACACTTTCTTTTAATTGAAAACGAGAGGTATGCTATCAAATGAAAGGCCCAGGGGGCCACACCAAAAATATTAAAAGCAATATTTTCATGGGTAAGGAAACCTAACAAGGTAACCAAGAGGTAGGAAACAGATTGGATGATAAATAATAGTTTAGAGGGTATTTTATGACTGTTTTAAGACACGGGTCAAAACCGACCCGTTAACATAAGAGGTAGTAACAGAAAGCTAACATAAGACGAAGGTTAATGTGGGTAAAAGATTTTACATTCACATTTATCGCATTTTGATTTATTTTAAGATAACGTTTATTATGATTTCATTCAGGCATTGCATGACTGCAAAAAAAGAATTCTATTTTATCACAGCTGCATGGGCCTGTATTTGAGGCCTGATGTGTATTAAATATTATACAGTGCCTTCTACACCTAGTCTTTCAGTGGTGTCTTAACTAAATCATTACATCTATTAATATTATCATTAATGATACTATGGCTATAGAAACCATCGATGTTATTAATAAATTCAGTACAACAAAGCGCTGCATCACAGACAAGGATCTCATTCAGCGAGAATGAACACCATTACCAAAGCAGAAAACCCAATTAACACAATTCAGCAAGTCTCCTTTCACTTCAGCCATAGCAGAACAGCTTACATGATGTCTAGCAAAACCGGTGATAACAACCCCGTAAAATGACCCCAGGTTTTCCGTGCACATTTGTAGTACTTTTTGAGATCTCCGACCATGAAAACGATTACACTGTTCCTGTGGATTTGAAATCAGGACAAACTGTATGTTTTGTGCAAATTCTACAGAAAAGAAAACCCAACAGCATAAATGTTTTTTTTTAAAAGCTTACAAACTGCTTTAACATGTTTTGATTGACCTTTTCTTACGATGTCCAGCTTATCTTGAAAGGGTAATAAAAAAAAAATGGCCTTGTAAGTATATCTGAGACCCAATCAATTTCTTCTCTACTGTCAGTAATTGTGGAATTTAGAAAATAGCTATTAAGCCTAAACAAATATATTTAAGCTTGTGCAGTTTGCTACAGATGCAGTTTAATGACATATTGATTATTTAAAACACATTTTTTTTTATATCTGGGTAAAATACTTTACATTAATGTTTTATTTCAAGATCTTTATAATCGAATTTCACTCAGGCATTGCACACCCGCATTAATAGGAATGTTTTGAACTTGTAATCTGCTGTAAAATGACAGTGCTCTAAATAATATTTCCATAAAAATAAATAATAATCAAAATAATATATAAAGATAATAGCTATGTTGGAGTTCATTGTTTACTTTTCATTATTTCCATGTTGGATTCCCATCACTATGGCACTATAAAATTGTGATCTGGGTGTATTATTTTAAAAGCAAACAGTGAAAGTTTATTTACTGTGTCTTTATTTGATTTAACTCTTTATTCTTTTTCCCTCTTTCCAAAAATAAAAAAACACCTCAGTTAAGCTAGAAATCGCAGTGTGTCGCTGTGACCTCAGTATTGTACAATCATACAACACCAACCATCAACGCCATGATTGCTAATGTTTATTTACCCCATTAGACAGTTCTCTCTAAGGACAAAAGCACAAGATGGAAGATGAGAGAACAAATTACAATGAACGATGCTTGCAGTTTGAACATGTTTAATTTCTCAATGTATATAACCCATAGTTTAAAATCGTAACATGTGACAATTCATGTTCATGTATTCATGGATATGTCGTAAATTGTCGTAAAAATGTATACAGTAGTACTTAGAACCGCTGAGTCAGTGTTTGAGAAGGTAACTGGCTGAGGCTGGGGGCGGGATCTATTCTCGCTCTCTCCTCTCCAACCAATAGCAAGCGGCTTGCTCCAGCTCGACCAATAGAAATGCAGGAGACGCAGTTGCCAGGGCAACGCTCCAACAAAAACGAAAGCTTTGTCGTTCTAAGCGCTTTGTTACAGCGAGTCTTTTGTTGTCGTGCTGTAAATTTTACACTTCAGAGATTTTGTATTCACACATTAATCCGGACTATGAGGAATAATGGTCAGCACCTTTTATTATGAAATATGAAAACATAAAAGCTTTTTGTAGTTTTAATGTGGGGTCAAAATCAAAATAGCTCGTTAGATATAGAATCCCGGGCATGTAAGAATAGGTCTATTATTATGGTAGGCTTGCCAAAGTAATGTTAAATATAGCCAGGTATGTGCAGGATTTATGATTTGCAAATAGAATTATGGAGGCAGGGACATGATATCTGAATTTAAGGAATAATCCAGAGAGCCAACAAAAGAAGGCCAAGTGTGGTGTGAGCTAAATTATATGGGTGAAGATACCCGGCTTCACATTTGGCATGATATCACCCAGAGAGATTGAACTCAAGCACCTTCCCAAACACAGATCAGTTTCTCATAATTCCAAAACCCTTTTGATTTGGTTTGTTGTCAGTGTTGTTTTGGAAATGGGTTTGATGATAGAAATACAATCCACAAAAACACATGATGCCTTTTAGGAGTGTAGAGGCCATGCAGTATTAATGCTGGAGCGACTACAGCAGCTATTAAACCATTAGAAATTAATGCACTGAAACATAAATACAGATTATTTCCAAGCAATTAAAAAAATGATAGATTTTCATAATTTCTAGATAAAATTATTGTTTAGGATTATTCATTCAATCATTCTTATTTCTGAAACACTCCTTCAACAGCGTGAATGCATCTCAATCCACGTGGGTCAGGCTGGTGTCCAGATTGGCAATGCCTGCTGGGAACTCTACTGTCTCGAACACGGCATCCAGCCGGACGGACAAATGCCCAGTGACAAGACCATCGGTGGTGGAGACGATTCCTTTAACACTTTTTTCAGTGAGACTGGGGCTGGGAAGCACGTTCCCAGGGCTGTGTTTGTGGATCTGGAACCCACTGTTATAGGTAGGTGGCTTGAGCTCTTATGGTACAGGACTGTGCCTGTTAATGTGATCAAGCTAAAAGGTCATTGGTGGTGGTCTGCTTCACAATGTAATATAATATGGTCTGTTTTTATGTAGATGAGGTTCGCACTGGAACTTATCGTCAGCTGTTCCACCCTGAGCAGCTCATCACAGGAAAGGAGGATGCTGCAAACAACTACGCTCGTGGTCACTACACCATTGGCAAAGAAATTATTGATCTGGTTTTGGACAGAATCCGCAAGCTGGTGAGTGTCTGTGAACTGGCTCACATTTACTTTAGTTAGAAATATAACTGATTAATATAAATGTATTTTATACTATTCTCTTTTCAGGCTGACCAGTGCACAGGTCTGCAGGGTTTCCTAATCTTCCACAGCTTCGGTGGTGGAACCGGGTCTGGTTTCACCTCCCTGCTGATGGAACGCATGTCTGTTGACTACGGTAAGAAGTCCAAGCTGGAGTTCTCCATCTACCCAGCTCCCCAGGTTTCTACTGCTGTGGTGGAGCCCTACAACTCCATCCTGACCACCCACACCACTCTAGAGCACTCAGACTGTGCCTTCATGGTTGATAATGAAGCCATCTATGACATTTGCCGTAGGAACCTCGATATTGAGCGTCCTACATACACTAACCTGAACAGGTTGATTGGTCAGATTGTGTCCTCCATCACTGCCTCGCTCCGTTTCGATGGTGCCCTCAATGTCGACCTTACTGAATTCCAGACCAACTTGGTGCCCTATCCCCGTATTCATTTCCCACTGGCCACCTATGCTCCAGTGATCTCTGCAGAGAAGGCCTACCATGAGCAGCTCACTGTGGCTGAAATCACAAACGCATGCTTTGAGCCGGCCAATCAGATGGTGAAATGTGACCCACGTCACGGCAAGTACATGGCCTGCTGCCTGCTGTACCGTGGTGATGTGGTGCCTAAAGATGTGAACGCTGCAATCGCAACCATCAAGACCAAGCGTTCCATCCAGTTTGTGGACTGGTGTCCCACTGGGTTCAAGGTGGGTATCAACTACCAGCCTCCCACTGTGGTTCCAGGTGGAGACCTGGCCAAGGTCCAGAGAGCTGTGTGCATGTTGAGCAACACCACGGCCATTGCCGAAGCCTGGGCTCGTCTCGATCACAAGTTTGATCTGATGTACGCCAAGCGTGCCTTCGTGCACTGGTATGTCGGTGAGGGCATGGAAGAGGGTGAGTTCTCCGAGGCCCGAGAGGACATGGCTGCCCTGGAGAAAGATTATGAAGAAGTCGGTGTTGACTCCGTTGAAGGTGAGGGAGAGGAAGAAGGAGAGGAGTACTAAAATGCTGGAAGAAAGTCATTGCCTTCTGCAGGATAAAATTAATCTTTTACAACAAACTAAATAACATTGTGCTGGAAAAACTATTTCAATGCAGTAAAGGGCATGTTCTACTGTGTGTCTAATGTAATTATTATTTCAAACACAAATTGTTTTTCTGTGGGTAAAAGATTTTACATTCACATTTAGCACATTCTGATTTCATTTAAGATAACGTTTATAATGATTTCACTCAGGCATTGCATGACTGCAAAAGAATTATTCTATTTTATCACAGCTGCATGGGCCTGTTTTTGAGGCCCAATGTGTATTAAATATTGTACAGTGCCTTCTACACCTAGTCTTTCAGTGGTGTCTTAACAAAATCATTACATCTATTAATATTATCATTATGATACTATGGCTATAGAAACCATTGATGTTATTAATAAATTCAGTACAACAAAGCGCTGCATCACAGACAAGGATCTTATTCAGCGAGAATGAACACCATGACCAAAGCAAGAAACCCAATTAACACAATTCAGCAAGTCTCCTTTCACTGCAGCCATAGCAGAACAGCTTACATGATGTCTAGCAAAACCGGTGATAACAACCCCGTAAAATGACCCCGGGTTTTCCGTGCACATTTGTAGTACTTTTTGAGATCTCCGACCATGAAAATGATTTACACTGTTCCTGTGGATTTGAAATCAGGACAAACTGTATGTTTTGTGCAAATTCTACAGAAAAGAAAACCCAACAGCATAAATGTTTTTTTTTAAAAGCTTACAAACTGCTTTAACATGTTTTGATTTAACTTTTCTTACGATGTCCAGCTTATCTTGAAAGGTTAATTAAAAAATGGCCTTGTAAGTATATCTGCAACCCAATAAATTTCTTCTCTACTGTCAGCAATTGTGGAATTTAGAAAATAGCTATTAAGTCTAAACAAATATATTTAAGCTTGTGCAGTTTGCTACAGATGCAGTTTAATGACATATTGATTATTTAAAACAATTTTTTTTTTTTTTATATTTGGGTAAAAGACTTTAAATGAATGTTTTTTTTCAAGATCTTTATAATCGAATTTCACTCATGCATTGCACACCCGCATTAATAGGAATGTTTTGAACTTGTAATCTGCTGTAAAATGACAGTGCTCTAAATAATATTTCAATAAAAATAAATAATAATCAAAATAATATATAAAGATAATAGCTATGTTGGAGTTCATTGTTTACTTTTCATTATTTCCATGTTGGATTCTCATCACTATGGCACTATAAAATTGTGATCTGGGTGTATTATTTTAAAAGCAAACAGTGAAAGTTTATTTACTGTGTCTTTATTTGATTTAACTCTTTATTCTTTTTCCCTCTTTCCAAAAATAAAAAAACACCTCAGTTAATCTAGAAATCGCAGTGTGTCGCTGTGACCTCAGTATTGTACAATCATACAACACCAACCATCAACGCCATGATTGCTAATGTTTATTTACCCCATTAGACAGTTCTCTCTAAGGACAAAAGCACAAGATGGAAGATGAGAGAACAAATTACAATGAACGATGCTTGCAGTTTGAACATGTTTAATTTCTCAATGTATATAACCCATAGTTTAAAATCGTAACATGTGACAATTCATGTTCATGTATTCATGGATATGTCGTAAATTGTCGTAAAAATGTATACAGTAGTACTTAGAACCGCTGAGTCAGTGTTTGAGAAGGTAACTGGCTGAGGCTGGGGGCGGGATCTATTCCTCGCTCTCTCCTCTCCAACCAATAGCAAGCGGCTTGCTCCAGCTCGACCAATAGAAATGCAGGA
Organism: Silurus meridionalis; assembly: GCF_014805685.1. Taxonomy (NCBI): domain Eukaryota; kingdom Metazoa; phylum Chordata; class Actinopteri; order Siluriformes; family Siluridae; genus Silurus; species Silurus meridionalis. The sequence goes on from NC_060899.1 coordinate 13,241,996, forward strand.
GACGCAGTTGCCAGGGCAACGCTCCAACAAAAACGAAAGCTTTGTCGTTCTAAGCGCTTTGTTACAGCGAGTCTTTTGTTGTCGTGCTGTAAATTTTACACTTCAGAGATTTTTCTTATTCACACATTAATCCGGACTATTAGGAATAATGGTCAGCACCTTTTATTATGAAATATGAAAACATAAAAAGCTTTTTTGTAGTTTTAATGTGGGGTCAAAATCAAAATAGCTCGTTAGATATAGAATCCCGGGCATGTAAGAATAGGTCTATTATTATGGTAGGCTTGCCAAAGTAATGTTAAATATAGCCAGGTATGTGCAGGATTTATGATTTGCAAATAGAATTATGGAGGCAGGGACATGATATCTGAATTTAAGGAATAATCCAGAGAGCCAACAAAAGAAGGCCAAGTGTGGTGTGAGCTAAATTATATGGGTGAAGATACCCGGCTTCACATTTGGCATGATATCACCCAGAGAGATTGAACTCAAGCACCTTCCCAAACACAGATCAGTTTCTCATAATTCCAAAACCCTTTTGATTTGGTTTGTTGTCAGTGTTGTTTTGGAAATGGGTTTGATGATAGAAATACAATCCACAAAAACACATGATGCCTTTTAGGAGTGTAGAGGCCATGCAGTATTAATGCTGGAGCGACTACAGCAGCTATTAAACCATTAGAAATTAATGCACTGAAACATAAATACAGATTATTTCCAAGCAATTAAAAAAATGATAGATTTTCATAATTTCTAGATAAAATTATTGTTTAGGATTATTCATTCAATCATTCTTATTTCTGAAACACTCCTTCAACAGCGTGAATGCATCTCAATCCACGTGGGTCAGGCTGGTGTCCAGATTGGCAATGCCTGCTGGGAACTCTACTGTCTCGAACACGGCATCCAGCCGGACGGACAAATGCCCAGTGACAAGACCATCGGTGGTGGAGACGATTCCTTTAACACTTTTTTCAGTGAGACTGGGGCTGGGAAGCACGTTCCCAGGGCTGTGTTTGTGGATCTGGAGCCCACTGTTATAGGTAGGTGGCTTGAGCTCTTATGGTACAGGACTGTGCCTGTTAATGTGATCAAGCTAAGAGGTCATTGGTGGTGGTCTGCTTCACAATGTGATATAATATGGTCTGTTTTTATGTAGATGAGGTTCGCACTGGAACGTATCGTCAGCTGTTCCACCCTGAGCAGCTCATCACAGGAAAGGAGGATGCTGCAAACAACTACGCTCGTGGTCACTACACCATTGGCAAAGAAATTATTGATCTGGTTTTGGACAGAATCCGCAAGCTGGTGAGTGTCTGTGAACTGGCTCACATTAACTATAGTTAGAAATATAACTGATTGACATGAATGTATTTTATAATATTCTTTTTACAGGCTGACCAGTGCACAGGTCTGCAGGGTTTCCTGGTCTTCCACAGCTTCGGTGGTGGAACCGGATCTGGTTTCACCTCCCTGCTGATGGAACGCATGTCTGTTGACTACGGTAAGAAGTCCAAGCTGGAGTTCTCCATCTACCCAGCTCCTCAGGTGTCTACTGCTGTGGTGGAGCCCTACAACTCCATTCTGACCACCCACACCACTCTAGAGCACTCAGATTGTGCCATAATGGTTGACAATGAAGCTATCTATGACATTTGCCGTAGGAACATCGATATTGAGCGTCCTACATACACTAACCTGAATAGGTTGATTGGTCAAATTGTGTCCTCCATCACTGCCTCGCTCCGTTTCGATGGTGCCCTCAATGTCGACCTTACTGAATTCCAGACCAACTTGGTGCCCTATCCCCGTATTCATTTCCCACTGGCCACATATGCTCCAGTGATCTCTGCAGAGAAGGCCTACCATGAGCAGCTCACTGTGGCTGAAATCACAAACGCATGCTTTGAGCCGGCCAATCAGATGGTTAAATGTGACCCACGCCACGGCAAGTACATGGCCTGTTGCCTGCTGTACCGTGGTGATGTGGTGCCTAAAGATGTGAACGCTGCTATCGCCACCATCAAGACCAAGCGTACCATCCAGTTTGTGGACTGGTGCCCCACTGGGTTCAAGGTGGGTATCAACTACCAGCCTCCCACTGTGGTTCCAGGTGGAGACCTGGCCAAGGTCCAGAGGGCTGTGTGCATGTTGAGCAACACCACGGCCATTGCCGAAGCCTGGGCTCGTCTCGATCACAAGTTTGATCTGATGTACGCCAAGCGTGCCTTCGTGCACTGGTATGTCGGTGAGGGCATGGAAGAGGGCGAGTTCTCTGAGGCCCGAGAGGACATGGCTGCCCTGGAGAAGGATTATGAAGAAGTCGGTGTTGACTCCATTGAAGGTGAGGGAGAGGAAGAAGGAGAGGAGTACTAAAATGCTGGAAGGAATTCATTGCCTGCTGCAAGATGAAATTCATCATTTACAACAAACTAAATAACATTGTGCTGGAAAAACTATTTCATTGCAGTAAAGGGCTTGTATTCTACTGTGTGTCTAATGTAATTATTATTTTATATATATAAAAGATTTTACATTCACATTTAGCACATTCTGATTTAATTTAAGATAACGTTTATAATGATTTCATTTAGGCATTGCATGAGTGCAACAAAAGAATTCTATTTTATCACAGCTGCATGGGCCTGTATTTGAGGCCTAATGTGTATTAAATATTGTACAGTGCCTTTTACACCTAGTCTTTCAGTGGTGTCTTAACTAAATTATTACATCTATTAATACCATCATTATGATACCATGGCTATAGAAACCATCAATATTATTAATAAATTCAGCGAGAATGAACACCATGACCAAAGCAAGAAACCCAATTAACACAATTCAGCAAGTCTCCTTTCACTGCAGCCATAGCAGCACCGCTTACATGATGTCTAGCAAAACCATTGATAACAACCCCGTAAAATGACCCCGGGTTTTCCGTGCACATTTGTAGTACTTTTTGAGATCTCGGACCATGAAAACGATTACACTGTTCCTGTGGATTTGAAATCAGGACAAACTGTATGTTTTGTGCAAATTCTACAGAAAAGAAAACCCAACAGCATAAATGTTTTTTTTAAAAGCTTACAAACTGCTTTAACATGTTTTGATTGCCCTTTTCTTACAATGTCCAGCTTATCTTGAAAGGTTAATAAAAAAAATGGCCTTGTAAGTATATCTGAGACCCAATCAATTTCTTCTCTACTGTCAGTAATTGTGGAATTTATAAAATAGCTATTAAGTCTAAACAAATATATTTAAGCTTGTGCAGTTTGCTACAGATGCAGTTTTATTTGTGTAAAATACTTTAAATTAATGTTTTATTTCAAGATCTTTATAATCGAATTTCACTCAGGCATTGTACACCTGCATTAATAGGAATGTTTTGAACTTTTAATCTGCTGTAAAATGACAGTGCTCTAAATAATATTCCATTAAAAAAAATATAATAATCAAAATAATATATAAAGGTAATAGCTCTTTTGGAGTTCATTGTTTACTTTTCAATATTTCCATGTTGGATTCTCATCACTATGGCACTAGAAAATTGTGATCTGGGTGTATTATTTTAAAAGCAAACAGTGAAAGTTGAAGTGTATTTACTGTGTCTTTATTTGATTTAACTCTTTGTTCTGTTTCCTTTCTCCAAAAAAAAAAAACACCAACCAACACATCAACGCCATGATTGCTAATGTTTATTTACCCCATTAGACAGTTCTCTCTAAGGGCAAAAGCACAAGATGGAAGATGAGAGAACAAATTACAATGAACGATGCTTGCAGTCTGAACATTTTTTATTTCTTTATGTATATAACCATAGTTTAAAATCGTAACATGTGACAATTCATGTTCATATTAATGGATATGTCGTAAATTGTCGTAAAAATATATAAAGTAGTACTTACTTAGAACCGCTGAGTCAGTGATTGAGAAGGTAACTGGCTGAGGCTGGGGGCGGGATCTATTCCTCGCTCTCTCCTCTACAATCAATAGCAAACGGATTGCTCCAGCTCGACCAATAGAAATGCAGGAGACGCAGTTGCCAGGGCAACGCGTCACCAAAACGAAAGCTTTGTCGTTCTAAGCGCTTTGTTACAGCGAGTCTTTTGTTGTCGTGCTGTAAATTTTACACTTCAGAGATTTTTCTTATTCACACATTAATCCGGACTATTAGGAATAATGGTCAGCACCTTTATTATGAAATATGAAAACATAAAAGCTTTTTGTAGTTTTAATGTGGGGTCAAAATCAAAATAGCTCGTTAGATATAGAATCCCGGGCATGTAAGAATAGGTCTATTATTATGGTAGGCTTGCCAAAGTAATGTTAAATATAGCCAGGTATGTGCAGGATTTATGATTTGCAAATAGAATTATGGAGGCAGGGACATGATATCTGAATTTAAGGAATAATCCAGAGAGCCAACAAAAGAAGGCCAAGTGTGGTGTGAGCTAAATTATATGGGTGAAGATACCCGGCTTCACATTTGGCATGATATCACCCAGAGAGATTGAACTCAAGCACCTTCCCAAACACAGATCAGTTTCTCATAATTCCAAAACCCTTTTGATTTGGTTTGTTGTCAGTGTTGTTTTGGAAATGGGTTTGATGATAGAAATACAATCCACAAAAACACATGATGCCTTTTAGGAGTGTAGAGGCCATGCAGTATTAATGCTGGAGCGACTACAGCAGCTATTAAACCATTAGAAATTAATGCACTGAAACATAAATACAGATTATTTCCAAGCAATTAAAAAAATGATAGATTTTCATAATTTCTAGATAAAATTATTGTTTAGGATTATTCATTCAATCATTCTTATTTCTGAAACACTCCTTCAACAGCGTGAATGCATCTCAATCCACGTGGGTCAGGCTGGTGTCCAGATTGGCAATGCCTGCTGGGAACTCTACTGTCTCGAACACGGCATCCAGCCGGACGGACAAATGCCCAGTGACAAGACCATCGGTGGTGGAGACGATTCCTTTAACACTTTTTTCAGTGAGACTGGGGCTGGGAAGCACGTTCCCAGGGCTGTGTTTGTGGATCTGGAGCCCACTGTTATAGGTAGGTGGCTTGAGCTCTTATGGTACAGGACTGTGCCTGTTAATGTGATCAAGCTAAGAGGTCATTGGTGGTGGTCTGCTTCACAATGTGATATAATATGGTCTGTTTTTATGTAGATGAGGTTCGCACTGGAACGTATCGTCAGCTGTTCCACCCTGAGCAGCTCATCACAGGAAAGGAGGATGCTGCAAACAACTACGCTCGTGGTCACTACACCATTGGCAAAGAAATTATTGATCTGGTTTTGGACAGAATCCGCAAGCTGGTGAGTGTCTGTGAACTGGCTCACATTAACTATAGTTAGAAATATAACTGATTGACATGAATGTATTTTATAATATTCTTTTTACAGGCTGACCAGTGCACAGGTCTGCAGGGTTTCCTGGTCTTCCACAGCTTCGGTGGTGGAACCGGATCTGGTTTCACCTCCCTGCTGATGGAACGCATGTCTGTTGACTACGGTAAGAAGTCCAAGCTGGAGTTCTCCATCTACCCAGCTCCTCAGGTGTCTACTGCTGTGGTGGAGCCCTACAACTCCATTCTGACCACCCACACCACTCTAGAGCACTCAGATTGTGCCATAATGGTTGACAATGAAGCTATCTATGACATTTGCCGTAGGAACATCGATATTGAGCGTCCTACATACACTAACCTGAATAGGTTGATTGGTCAAATTGTGTCCTCCATCACTGCCTCGCTCCGTTTCGATGGTGCCCTCAATGTCGACCTTACTGAATTCCAGACCAACTTGGTGCCCTATCCCCGTATTCATTTCCCACTGGCCACATATGCTCCAGTGATCTCTGCAGAGAAGGCCTACCATGAGCAGCTCACTGTGGCTGAAATCACAAACGCATGCTTTGAGCCGGCCAATCAGATGGTTAAATGTGACCCACGTCACGGCAAGTACATGGCCTGTTGCCTGCTGTACCGTGGTGATGTGGTGCCTAAAGATGTGAACGCTGCTATCGCCACCATCAAGACCAAGCGTACCATCCAGTTTGTGGACTGGTGCCCCACTGGGTTCAAGGTGGGTATCAACTACCAGCCTCCCACTGTGGTTCCAGGTGGAGACCTGGCCAAGGTCCAGAGGGCTGTGTGCATGTTGAGCAACACCACGGCCATTGCCGAAGCCTGGGCCTGCCTCGATCACAAGTTTGATCTGATGTACGCCAAGCGTGCCTTCGTGCACTGGTATGTCGGTGAGGGCATGGAAGAGGGCGAGTTCTCTGAGGCCCGAGAGGACATGGCTGCCCTGGAGAAGGATTATGAAGAAGTCGGTGTTGACTCCATTGAAGGTGAGGGAGAGGAAGAAGGAGAGGAGTACTAAAATGCTGGAAGGAATTCATTGCCTGCTGCAAGATGAAATTCATCATTTACAACAAACTAAATAACATTGTGCTGGAAAAACTATTTCATTGCAGTAAAGGGCTTGTATTCTACTGTGTGTCTAATGTAATTATTATTTTATATATATAAAAGATTTTACATTCACATTTAGCACATTCTGATTTAATTTAAGATAACGTTTATAATGATTTCATTTAGGCATTGCATGAGTGCAACAAAAGAATTCTATTTTATCACAGCTGCATGGGCCTGTATTTGAGGCCTAATGTGTATTAAATATTGTACAGTGCCTTTTACACCTAGTCTTTCAGTGGTGTCTTAACTAAATTATTACATCTATTAATACCATCATTATGATACCATGGCTATAGAAACCATCAATATTATTAATAAATTCAGCGAGAATGAACACCATGACCAAAGCAAGAAACCCAATTAACACAATTCAGCAAGTCTCCTTTCACTGCAGCCATAGCAGCACCGCTTACATGATGTCTAGCAAAACCATTGATAACAACCCCGTAAAATGACCCCGGGTTTTCCGTGCACATTTGTAGTACTTTTTGAGATCTCGGACCATGAAAACGATTACACTGTTCCTGTGGATTTGAAATCAGGACAAACTGTATGTTTTGTGCAAATTCTACAGAAAAGAAAACCCAACAGCATAAATGTTTTTTTTTTAAAGCTTACAAACTGCTTTAACATGTTTTGATTGCCCTTTTCTTACAATGTCCAGCTTATCTTGAAAGGTTAATAAAAAAAATGGCCTTGTAAGTATATCTGAGACCCAATCAATTTCTTCTCTACTGTCAGTAATTGTGGAATTTATAAAATAGCTATTAAGTCTAAACAAATATATTTAAGCTTGTGCAGTTTGCTACAGATGCAGTTTTATTTGTGTAAAATACTTTAAATTAATGTTTTATTTCAAGATCTTTATAATCGAATTTCACTCAGGCATTGTACACCTGCATTAATAGGAATGTTTTGAACTTTTAATCTGCTGTAAAATGACAGTGCTCTAAATAATATTCCATTAAAAAAAATATAATAATCAAAATAATATATAAAGGTAATAGCTCTTTTGGAGTTCATTGTTTACTTTTCAATATTTCCATGTTGGATTCTCATCACTATGGCACTAGAAAATTGTGATCTGGGTGTATTATTTTAAAAGCAAACAGTGAAAGTTGAAGTGTATTTACTGTGTCTTTATTTGATTTAACTCTTTGTTCTGTTTCCCTTTCTCCAAAAAAAAAAAAAAAAACACCAACCAACACATCAACGCCATGATTGCTAATGTTTATTTACCCCATTAGACAGTTCTCTCTAAGGGCAAAAGCACAAGATGGAAGATGAGAGAACAAATTACAATGAACGATGCTTGCAGTCTGAACATTTTTTATTTCTTTATGTATATAACCATAGTTTAAAATCGTAACATGTGACAATTCATGTTCATATTAATGGATATGTCGTAAATTGTCGTAAAAATATATAAAGTAGTACTTACTTAGAACCGCTGAGTCAGTGATTGAGAAGGTAACTGGCTGAGGCTGGGGGCGGGATCTATTCCTCGCTCTCTCCTCTACAATCAATAGCAAACGGATTGCTCCAGCTCGACCAATAGAAATGCAGGAGACGCAGTTGCCAGGGCAACGCGTCACCAAAAACGAAAGCTTTGTTGTTCTAAGCGCTTTGTTACAGCGAGTCTTTTGTTGTCGTGCTGTAAAATTATACTTCAGAGATTTTTCTTATTCACACATTAATCAGGACTATTAGGAATAATGGTCAGCACCTTTTATTATGAAATATGAAAACATAAAAAGCTTTTTTGTAGTTTTAATGTGGGGTCAAAATCAAAATAGCTCGTTAGATATAGAATCCCGGGCATGTAAGAATAGGTCTATGATTATGGTAGGCTTGCCGAGGAAATGTTAAATATAGCCAGGTATGTGCAGGACTTATGATTTGCAAATAGAATTATGGAGGCAGGGACATGATATCTGAATTTAAGAAATAATCCAGAGAGCCAACAAAAGAAGGCCAAGTGTGGTGTGAGCTGAATTATGTGGGTGAAGATACCCGGCTTCACACTTGGTATTATATCACCCATAGAAACTGAACTCAAGCACCTTCCCAAACACAGATCAGTTTCTCATAATTCCACTTTTGTTTTGGTTTGTTGTCAGTGTTGTTTTGGAAATGGGTTTGATGATAGAAATACTATCCACAAAAACATATGATGCCCTTTTGGGAGTGTAGAGGCCATGCAGTATTAATGCTGGAGCGACTACAGCAGCTATTAAACCATTAGGAATGAATGCACTGATTCATAAGTACATTGTCTAGCAAAACCGGTGATAACAACCCCGTAAAATGACCCCGGGTTTTCCGTGCACATTTGTAGTACTTTTTGAGATCTCCGACCATGAAAATGATTACACTGTTCCTGTGGATTTGAAATCAGGACAAACTGTATGTTTTGTGCAAATTCTACAGAAAAGAAAACCCAACAGCATAAATGGTTCTTGAAAAAGCTTACAAACTGCTTTAACATGTTTTGATTGACCTTTTCTCACGATGTCCAGCTTTTCTCGAAAGGTTAATAAAAAATGGCCTTGTAAGTATATCTGTGACTCAGTCCATTTCTTCTTTGCTGTCAGCAATTGTGTAATTTAAAAAATAGCTATTAAATCTAAACAAATATATTGACGTTCATGCAGTTTGCTACAGATGCAGTTTGCGAGCTCTGACTAGTGCGCTTTGAAGGTGAAGGAGATGATGAAGGAGAGTAATAAAATGCTGGAAGAACGTCTGCTGCAGGATCAAATTCATCTTTTACATCAAACTATATAACGTTGTGCTGTGAAAATTCATCTCAGTAAAAGGCTTGTGCTTATTCTGATTGTCTTAGATACTGATTATTTCAAACACAAATATTTTTTTTATCTTGTAAAAGAATTTAACGTTTTATTTCAAGATCTTTATAATAGAATTTCACTCAGGCATTGCACACCCGCATTAATAGGAATGTTTTAACTTGTAATATATTGTAATGTAAATAAACATGACAGTGCTCTAAATAATATTTCATTCAAAATTAATAATAAAAATAATAATATATAAATAAAATAGCTATTTTAGAGTTCATTGTTTACTGCTTTCGTTTTTTTCGATGTTGGATTCTCATCACTATGGCACTAGAAAATTGTGATCTGGGTTTATTATTTTGAACGCAAACAGTGAAAGTTGAAGTGTATTTACTGTGTCTTTATTTGATTTAACTCTTTATTCTTTTTTCCTTTCTCCAAAATAAAAAACCACCACTTCAGTCAAGCTAGAAATCGCAGAGACTCCATGTGACCTCAGTGTTGTACAATCATACACCACCAACACATCAACGCCATGATTACTAATCATCAGGACTAGAATTTCACTGTAAACCTGTTTTAGGATGGATTTATTCATTTAAAATTATATCTGAATCTTCCTACGATAATATTCCGTACATTTTTATGATATATTTCAGACTACGTTTATGTATATAACGCATTATAAACGTTGGTTAAGTCACAGTTTTCAGACACTTCCTCATTCGTTGGAAATGAGGTCAGAGGAAGTAATTATTCAAACGTTTAAGCGCACCAATTGCGTGCTGCTTCGCTGTTCTCCACCAATGAGAGAGCGACAGGACACGACAACAGGAAGCGGAAAGATTCTCCGCCTCGTGTCGGCGGAGCCGAAAAGTATAAATAACTCCACCCCCAAGTTTGAGACCATTTCGTGTTTCTCACTACGGACTCCTTACAGTCGTGCCGTGAGAATTCAAGTTCTACTCTTCTCCTTTTTCTTTTAGCTGCACATAAAAGCCACTGTCTTCAAAATGGTGAGTATCATATTTTGTTATCCCTCTGAGGTTAAAATTGCTATTGTCCAGACACTTTAGTGTATGATTCACCTGTTTAGCTATATTAAAAGAATATTATGATTTATTAAAATGTAATTTATAGAGTCTAATCCCAGATTCGAGATTTTATTTAGATAAATAAATAACCTGTTATTGATTAAACATAGGTTCCACACATGAATCATTGTTTATTATTCAATTAAAAGGCGCATATTTGCTGCGTATCTGTATTAATTACATTTCGGTTTATTCGACATTTATTCGATCACAGTTTTTCCCGAAAACGTCGTTTTCTGTAACCAACCTGAGTCATCCTGATTAGGAAGCCCAAATTATCAAAGGAAAAAAAAATCTTTTTTTTTTTAAAATACCACTTTAGATAATTTGGACATGTTTTAAAATCTGTTCGTTATTATAAAAAAAAAAAATCACATTCGTTTTGTAGATTGATGAATCTAAAGAGAAACGCGCTTTTAGAAAGCGAGGCGGGGTCACGTGGTCAGTACTGAAGGGAACTGGTGCATTCCAGGGCGCTTACATCCGGGGATTGCGCATTAATGAGTTCCTCGTGACCGAGCTGGCTGCCCAAATCTCCTCACCCTGAGTCAGTGGAGCGTTTTGTTACTGTTAAACATTCACATAATTCTTCTTAGAGACACGTTAAAACCTATCTAGTGAGTCGGTTTGCCTTAACCCAAAGGAACCCCTCCCCCAATCAGCAATAATGAATGTGTTTGCTTTGTGCTCTTTGTCCTCCCACAGCGTGAGTGCATCTCTATACACGTGGGTCAGGCTGGTGTCCAGATTGGTAATGCCTGCTGGGAACTCTACTGTCTTGAACATGGCATTCAGCCAGATGGACAGATGCCCAGTGACAAGACCATTGGCGGTGGCGACGATTCCTTCAACACTTTTTTCAGCGAGACTGGAGCTGGGAAGCACGTTCCCAGGGCTGTGTTTGTGGATCTGGAGCCCACTGTTATAGGTATGATTGATTTTATGATTTCATGAATTTGAGTCGGCAGTGGTTTGGATGTTAAAATATTTTTTTGTTTTAGATGAGGTTCGCTCTGGAACATACCGCCAGCTGTTTCACCCCGAGCAGCTCATTACAGGAAAGGAGGATGCTGCCAACAACTATGCTCGTGGTCACTACACTATTGGCAAGGAGCTGATTGACTTGGTGCTGGACAGGATCCGCAAACTGGTGAGCACCGTTTGAGTCAGTGTTATAATTTTATATAGATGTTTTTGAAAAATCATATGCTAACTAGCATTTATATCTCTAGGCTGACCAGTGCACAGGTCTGCAGGGTTTCCTGGTCTTCCACAGCTTTGGTGGTGGAACCGGGTCTGGTTTCACCTCCCTGCTGATGGAACGCCTGTCAGTTGACTATGGTAAGAAGTCCAAGCTGGAGTTCTCCATCTACCCAGCTCCCCAGGTTTCTACTGCTGTGGTGGAGCCCTACAACTCCATCCTGACCACCCACACCACCCTAGAGCACTCTGACTGTGCCTTCATGGTTGATAATGAAGCCATCTATGACATTTGTCGTAGGAACCTCGATATTGAGCGTCCTTCTTACACCAACCTGAATAGGCTTATTAGTCAGATTGTGTCCTCCATCACTGCCTCACTCCGTTTCGATGGTGCCCTCAATGTCGACCTTACTGAATTCCAGACCAACTTGGTGCCCTATCCCCGTATTCATTTCCCACTGGCCACCTATGCTCCAGTGATCTCTGCAGAGAAGGCCTACCATGAGCAGCTCTCTGTGTCTGAAATCACAAACGCATGCTTTGAGCCGGCCAATCAGATGGTTAAATGTGACCCACGTCACGGCAAGTACATGGCCTGCTGCCTGCTGTACCGTGGTGATGTGGTGCCTAAAGATGTGAACGCTGCTATCGCCACCATCAAGACAAAGCGTACCATCCAGTTTGTGGACTGGTGCCCCACTGGGTTCAAGGTGGGTATCAACTACCAGCCTCCCACTGTGGTTCCAGGTGGAGATCTGGCCAAGGTGCAGAGGGCTGTGTGCATGTTGAGCAACACCACGGCCATTGCCGAAGCCTGGGCTCGTCTCGATCACAAGTTTGATCTGATGTACGCCAAGCGTGCCTTCGTGCACTGGTATGTCGGTGAGGGCATGGAAGAGGGTGAGTTCTCCGAGGCCCGAGAGGACATGGCTGCCCTGGAGAAGGATTATGAAGAAGTTGGTGCTGATAGTGTAGAGGGAGAAGAGGAAGGAGAAGAGTACTAAGTTGACCACCATTTCTTTCTTTTGCTAGAGTTAATCAGTTGCAAGGGCTAAAAAAATAAAGGTGGATAAACTTTCTCTGCAGTTTTGTCTCCATTATTACAACTTTTTTATTTTTGTTTTACCAGCATGAAAATAGTCACGGTTATAAGACTTATTTAACGTGTAGACATCCTGTTTGGCTTATAATAATTTTAACAAAAGATCAAACTTCCATCTTCTATGGAAGTTTTCCAAATAAGAAAGCAAAATGGACCTTTGTTCTTGGTAAATGTGTTTCCATCTTTAAAGGGTGCAATAATAAAAGCTGCAGGTGGAAATGTATGCCATTAGTGAATGACTGTTTCCTAAAGATCAAACAACCTTTTGAACATCTGTATGCTTTGTGGCTTTTCCTACATGAGTGAAAAGCCACAAAGTGAAATGACAAACCTGCACCTGTAGAATACAATGTTCTTAAGTGTACAAGTCATTGAGTTACAAAAGGATGTACCTTTTCTGTGGTTATTAGTCTACTGAATGTACCCAGATGTGACCACTTTGGGAATTCACTGGCAAATAATTTGACAAACAAGGTGATTGTGTATTGCCAATGAAAAAGTATTCCCTTTGAGTCCTTCTTGCTTAAATACATTTCCCCCTTTTTGTTTATATGTAAAACAAAATTACATTGTAACTCATCTTTATGTTGTAGTGAAAAATAGCTTTTTACTATTAATGCAGTTCAGGACATTGTGAAAGGAAGCAAATTAAGGAGGTTACAGTTGAAAAATAGATTTATTGGCATTCAGTGGTATTGCGCAGGACAATCAATTTATACTTGGCATTTTGAGTGCCGTGATCGAACTCATCTCCAAGGTGCAAACACGTATGCGAGTTCCTCTGCTGGCGGATGAACATTTTGGAACAGTATCTGGATTTCTGGGTAATCAGTATTCAGCAAGTGAAAGCATATGGAAACAAACATGAATGAATAAAATGAATTTTTTTTTCTTCTTCATTCACACCATAGACATTTTGGAGTAGCATTAAGAGACTAAACTACACTGGAAAATTTAATTGTAAAATGCTGAGCACAAGCCACTTCAGTGCAAACAATTACAAGCCAAAACAGATGAATGTTGTTTTAGAGCATTTCCAGGAAACTCACTGATTTCTCTTAATACCATTTGATGGTGGGTTAAACAACTAGATGGTTTTAGAAGGCTTTATGATTCATAAATACTATAACTATTAATCTCAAAATAAAATAAAAACATTTGGTTGATGACTATAATCATGGCACTCAACAACAGCAGCTGTAAGATGTTGAGTTTGATTGAAAGAGTGACTGCAGAATTTAATGCTGACTAGGCACGGTTACCTCTATTCATCAACGGATTCGATTTTACAATTGGAACCAGATCTTAATTGGTTAGATCTTTGTAGATTGGCTACCCTAAGGTAATTCTTCAGTATTTGCAAATGCACACTTTGTTGTTATTGTAACATCACAATGTTTAGAAAGGTAGAAAAACCTTCAACATACATGCATACAAAACCAGCTTCGTCTGAGTAACACTTTAGTTTCTGCAAATGGTACTTATTAAAAAAATAAGCTCACAAGCACAAAATATTCACAGTACAATGTTTTTTGAGCTAAACAATTTAGCTAGTTCTTTATAAATGTTCAGACATTGTAAATGGAAGTGGGAGGTTAGATTTTAGATAAAGAGAAACTTTCTCAGACACATCAGACAAAACTATAGGGCACACTATCCCCTCTTTCTCGCGTGAACTGAAAACTCTTGGTTTGTGCTGTGTTCTAAAATTTAGGCTTATATGTTTAATAAATGAAGATTAATTACAGAATCAATTTTGCCATAAGTAAAAAAAAAAAAAAAATTGTTAGAAGACTGCATTAGAGACCAAAGGAAAAGGCCTTATTGTGAGACTTTAAGACATCTTATTGAGTGTGAATTATTGCACACATAACTTTTTGAAACATTCATCGGATGGTAAAATACGCAATTCTTTCCCTCCAGTTAGATCTTTTGCCTTCTTCAAATTCACGTGATCTTTGACTTATCTGAAAACATGGCTTTGATTGATAATCAGTGGTAAACCCATAAGATTGACATCAGTGCTTGATTTGCTTAAAATATATTCGCCCTTTTTAAAGAAGTAAATGGCACCGTTAATTTGCTAGGATAGTTCTTCAAAGCAGCACAATACAGATAAACACATTCCATTATGTGAGAGCAAAGCTCTCACCAGCATTCACTCAGAAACCCTTTCACTGTATATCATCCTTCAATTTAACTACACATAGTAACTGTCCTTCAAGTGGCTCGAGAGGGCTTTATTGAGACTGTATCACATCAGTGAAGCCTCAAGAGAAGCATGTGGCATCCATTACAGCTCCTCTCTCTTCTTTCTTCATTATAGATGTCCGTGGTTTGAAGAAAAAAACATTCTGCTTAAAAATAGACATAAACAAAGCATAAGTTCTTTAGTTTTTTTATTTTCCACAATTTTCTCCCTACTACTAATTCCCTCCCACTAGCAGGGCACTTGAAGGAAAGTACTAGCATGGCTACTGTCATTCTATTGTTTGGACAGAGTCAAACCTGAGATATGCTCTACTGAACTTCTGCTACAAAATATAAAAACCCTGGGTTTCAAAAACTGACAAAATATTTTTTTTATTGATTTCTAGAATAAAATTAACAAATCAGGTGACCTATAGAATTATATTTTCTTCATATAGCATTATATTATATACAGTACCAACACACACATAGTTCTTTTACCTTGAGTATTTTTCTATCAGGACAGGATGTGAACAAAAACAATGGCCAGGCCAATATTGAGCAAAATCACCATGCAGATCATAATTGTATTTGGCCCCTGAAAAAAATACAAATCAAAAGTAAATCATTGTGTGTTATTATTTTACAATCATGATTGTATAACTTGTATAAATATTTTTATGGTTGTATCTAACCTCTTCTGGTGCTGTGATTTCAGTCACTTTATCAGGGGTTTTCACCAAAGCCCTCTGTCTCAGCTCAGCTTTGGGGTCCACTTTGGGAGCAGGCTTAGTGACTAGTTTGTCAGTAGCTTTTGGCTCTGTTTTTGGTGCAACCTTGGGTTCAAGCTTAGGCACAGCTTTAGGAGCCGGGCTAAATTCTCTTCTGGGAGCTGGACTAATGTCCCGTCTTGGAGCTGGGCTTGGTTCTTGTCTTAGAGCTGGGCTTGGTTCTTGTCTTGGAGCCAGGCTTATTTCTCGTCTTGGAGCCGGGCTTGGTTCTCGTCTTGGAGCCGGGCTTGGTTCTCGCCTTGAAGCCGGGCTTGGTTCTCGTTTTGAAGTCAGACCATGGTCCTGCCTAGTAGCAGGGCTTGGATCTTGTCTTGGTGTCGGGCTACGGTCCTGCTTAGGCACAGGACTGCGGTCTCGTCTTGGAGCCGGGCTTGGTTCTCGTCTCGGAGATGGACTAGGCTCTCGTTTCTTAGATTTCTTAGTTTCAACTTTGTTAGTAAGTTTTTCGTCTTTCTCTGCCTCCTGCTCACTCTCTGTTATTGCTGCTTCAAGCTCTACTGTAGGTTCATTTGCCTTGGTTTTCTGTTCAGGAGCTTCTTGTTCTGGGGTCACTGCTTTGGAGGACGCAGGAGGTGGTGCTTCTTCTTCATCATCAGTAGAGGAGATAAGGCTGGTCCTTACAGGAGATGAAGTAGGTTCTGCCACTTTGGACTCCAAGTCTATCTTCTGTAAAGGCTTAATCTCGAGGTCAGAGCCATGCTCGGTTTTGGTGTTTTGTCGGCTGGGGGATCTGGATGGACCCTTTGTGCTGGAAACAGCAGACTCCTCTATGCTTGGCCCTGAAGCTGACACCAGAGCTGTATTGGATGACGGAGTTGAAGGACGACTGCTCTGCCTGCTCCCTGGACGGCTTCCCCCTCTGCTGCCACTGCCTCCACCTCGATTGCTTTTGTCCCCATTCCAGCTACCAGGACCAAGGAGTTTAGGATCTAGGGCAGTAGCAGTTGTAGGTCCAGTTGATGGGGTGCGTGTTGGGATAATGTTATGCTTCAGGCTGTCTATTTCATGCAAAAAGTGGGTCTCTGGAGGCATGATCTCCTCAGCCAGCAGTGACTCATGCATGCCTGTGTCAGCATTCTCATTGCTCTCAGCAATTTCTTGTAGTGCTCTTTTCTTTAGGTATTCTGGGCCTAAGAGACACATACCATACAAAACAACTTTAAAATATCTGCCAAATCTTATATTTGGAATCAGACATAATAGCTAACAACCCCCTAATTAGTTAAATAATATATTATATATATAATAATGAACAATAAATTATAGATAATAACTTCATTAATAATAAATAATTTACAGTTTCACTGTTATATATTATATATCCATATCGACCACCAAATTCAGGTTGGTCCGCCGTTAATTAAATCCACATCTTGGACACTAGATGGCGATGTCACACAAAACCAGAATGTATACATTTTATATATAATGTATCATTTTCCTGTACTGAATATGATCTTTACATGAATTCTTACATTAAACTTAAGAAAACATGTAGTAAGAACGACTGGAAAAATAAAAGACAAATGGACAACAGGAGGTTTTTAGGCATCAAACCAAGCTAAGAGGACAGCGGGTGTCTGCTAATAACAGAAGAACATCTCTAAGTCACACAATTTTAGTTCTTATTTAAAAAAGCATGGCCTATGACATCACACTTTTCAATATTCAAAAAAACATCTCTGGTGTAATAGCCTGCATTTCTTGACTTTATGTTTACCTCGATGCAATGCAGTGAAATGTGATGCCTCCTTAAACAATCACCAATTTGCTATGTTATTTTTGTGGTGTGCAAAATGCTATTTGCATGACATGTCTGAGACAATCAGAAGGGCAGAATATAAAAGGATATCTCATGTCGCTATTTACATTTGGGCCCACATTGCATTTCACCCTTTAAAACTCATTACAAATATAGAAATTCGAAGACTAACAGAATCGAACAACTGGGGACACGGATTATTCATAGCTGCCACAAATATGGAACAATCTTTATTAATGAAATCTGAAATACAAGCCCACGGCAACTGAAGAGTGTAAATGGTTTAGAGTTGATTGAGAACTCACACAAGGCCTGAGTGGAGTGTTTAAGAAGTTTAGGATGTAGACTACAGCTCCAGTGTGACATTTAAAAAAGATAACCCTTTACATTAGGATTTAGATGTAGTACAGGATCATGAAATGCCATGGTAGTAATGTGGTGTATAAAATCATACAGATACAGTTAAAGTGCATCAGTTCACCCCAAACATAAGAATGCAAAAAGAAAAGTAAGCTTAATGACTTTGACTGTGACGTAGTTCTTATTGCCAGATTAGCTGGTTTAAATATTTCAGAAACTGCTGACCTCCTGGGATTTGCTTTCTGGAGTTTGCACACAATAGTACAAGAAACATCCCGTAAGCTTGTTTAGAAAGTGAAGTCAAAGGTGAATGTCTGTCTGGTTCAACCTGACAGCACGGCTTCAGTGATACAATTAATTACTCTTTACGTCCATGATGAGTAGAACAGCTTCTTAGAATATTGACAGACAGTTGAAATTGAAAAAAAACAACCATACAGTCTTGTTTATGGTGAGCTTGTGCCTATTCAGCCTCAGATTCCTGGTCTTGACGGACAAGAGTGAAACCTGATGTGGTCGTCTGCTGTTGTATGACATCCTCCTAAAGGTTTTACATGTTCTGCATTTCAAGAGGTATTTCTGCATATCCTAGTTATATGGCTTAATTATTTAATGTTACCTAGCCTTCCAGTCAGCTCAACCTAGTCTGGCCATTCTTTTTTGAAAATTGTTGCTAATTGGGTAGATTTAGTTTTTCATATTATTCGTTGTAAACTTTCGAGACAGATGTGCATAAAAATCCTATAGTATTATACTATATAAAGTATTTCACTGATTTTCTGCCATATGAATGGCTGATAGGATAATTGAATGAGCAGGTATATGAGTGTTCCTATTAAAGTTAAATTTATATTGCATTGGATTGTCTGATATTTCAACTGATATTGACTCAGATTTATTAGTGTTGAATAGAAGTGACTATTTCATCTATAACCCATCACAGGTGTGAAGTGATTCATATAAAATATTCTGAGCTCATCAAAACAGACACTGTAAGTTAAACTATATTCATTTAGGATATTTTGATTATTTATCTAACTGCTAAATGGACCATTGTTACCTGGCTGATAGAACGAGGGCGAGAGTTCTCTGGCCACGACTCGTGCAATGCTGGACTCATTGTTGGAAGCTTGAGCGGCCTGTTCAGCAGCTTCTGCTTTGCTCTTGGCATGGGAAGTTCTGCAGAGGAAGGAATTAACGCAGCAAGTTACTTCTTGTTTTACTATTAAAAGTGAAATGATTTTACAAGACAAACTGGATGGAAAATGTCATGAAACATGACTGTGTTTAAATGAACATGGCATTGAAAATAAATTAGAGTAGCTTTATTCACTTGTTCTGTAGCACCACTGAACTAATAACACTATGGAACACAAATAAATCCAAACCAAATATAATCTCAAGGGAACAGACATATAAATGTAATTCAAGATGGCAGCATTTCAGGACCAGGCAATCAAGGGAAATCTATGTTTACTGTGTTGTATAATTAGCTTGCTTCAGGTTAAGCTTATTCAATACTTGTTAATTAGTCTAGGTTCCTTCTGGATCAAACTGATATGATTAAGCATGCCATGCATGTGTGGAAAAATGATAGACTGACAGCAGTCGCGTGTCAGTCAGATTCAGGACACTTCCAGTTATACCACATTAACAAATGTGTAATGCGAAAACATTAACTTGATATACCACCACCACCACCACAATAATCCTCCCCTGTGGTTTATTAATAATTCACTACACTATCAGTCACAAGGAAAGTTCTTGCACAGATGGATAAGGCTTGGGAATTTCCCACATATGTGCATTTCTGTTAAACAAGTCACGAATGCAGAGATCTTTATCAAATGCTGGCTGTATTCTTACTGCAGCAATGCATAGCACTGTAATTCCAAGACATTCCCCTTTGTCTTTATTTGGAAGATGGGACAGCAGTTGCCTGTCCTATTTATAAAAAGCACAACCCCTCAGCACTAAAGAATCCCTCACCATACCCTGCTCAGGTAGTAATGGAAATATGTTAAATCCCAAAACAGGAAAACAATATAAGATGGAATGTCCCCACAGACTCCAGTGTAAACCGAGTAAAGTGTGAACGCAGAGATCAGGGTCTTGTAATATTAGCCATTTATTAGCAAAGAGCTCATCAGGCGTCATTTTGGACCAGGACAAAACTAACAGGCAATTTCTGACGATAAGATATGAGCCCAAGACTGCACTGAGAACCACTCGGTTTATTCTTCACAAATAGCTTCTTTATAATAGAGCTTTGGAATAATAAACAAATCATGTTCACTGAGCATAGCAACAGCATAAACAATGGCACAAATACATTTTGGATATTAGCCCAAAAGGTTTATTTATCATTTCTTTCAAATGCTTTTTGCATTTATTCTTTTTTATTTTATTTTATTATTAGGTTCCCTGGTGGTCTAGTGGTTAGGATGCAGCGCTCTCACCGCTGTGGCCCGGGTTCGATCTCCGGTCAGGGAACCAACCCCAGCCATTAGAGTTGCACAAGCCTTAGTGCCGGTCCCAAGCCCGGATAAATGGGGAGGGTTGCGTTAGGAAGGGCATGTGCCAAATCAAATCGAATTCGACCCCTAATGATAGAAGCCGAAAGAAAGTTTATTTTATTTTATTATTATTGAAATGTGTACATTCTTGCTCCTGATTTATCAACTTATTTTGCCCTTAATTTGGTCTTCAACCTTCATCAAGTTCTCATTAATCATGCAACACAAATGCCCATGCCAAGAAAAGTGCTCTCTACCCTCTTCTGCATACATAAGCACACAGAGGCCCATAATAGATTTCAAGCTATTTTTTGTCACAAACAAAATGTCAGATAAGAAAATCTCTCCATAAGAAAATGTCATTCTTCTCACCAAGAAAGCACAGCCAACTTAGCCTCCTTGGCTCCTGGCCAAAGATGGCTTTGACAACGCTGGGATTCGAAACACACAATCTGCTGACCACAGGTTATATGCTTTTCTCCTGTTGCACTCAGGAGCAAAAATATAAATACATTTTTTTAAATAATATTGTACAATAACAGAAATCTTTATTTAGCAAAGAAAATAGAGTTATTAAATAGAGAAATAGAGAGGATTAGAGAGTTTCCATTCAACCCATTATAAATTAGACTTATATATATATATATATATATATATATATATATATATATATATATATATATATATATATATATATATATATATAAGTCTAATTTATAATGGAAAGATGATAAATATAACTTATATATATATATATATATATATATATATATATATATATATATATATATATAAGTTATATTTATCATTCTTACTCATTCATTTGTTGAGCGAAACACTGTAGTTGTAGCTGCAGTTATTTAACCCATGAAAAAAAAGCATCCCTGTGCATAATGAGTTGGAGTGTTGCAGATAGTGATTACACTGGGAATACTTGACACGCTGTAACATTATCCTAGCCTCAAAATAGCCTCGTCCACTTTAAGACTGTTTAGATGGCACTTCCCAACGGTGCCATTCGATGGGCTCAAAACTGCCTGTGGTGGATCTAAGACCTCTCCACCTGTCCACAAGCAGTCAACACAGTTCCCTGCTCCCTGCTGGGTTACTTAGCTAAGAGGTGACTGATACAGCAATACAGCTGCCTCTTGCCTACAGGTCTGAAAAAGTTACTTGCCTCATCCTTTGTGAAAAGCTTTTAAAACAAGGTTCTGTACAGATGATTTCACAATTTGGTCTTGGTTTGGTAAAACAAGTGAACAAATTTAAAACAACTGAACGTTATTAGAGTTTGTGTGAAGAAGTCGTAAAAAAACTATGACCGCTAATCCTACCTTAGTCTTATCTGTTCTGTGTATTTTTAAACATTTGTGTAGGGCATACTGGAACTACATGCAGAGCAATATTCATATATTTTAAACTACTATATCTTAAGAAAGACCATTACAAGTTAGATATGTCGAAATATTAAAATAAAAAAAATAAAAAACAAAAATAAAAGGCCGGAAAAAAAAGTTGTGTATTGCTGTATGCAAGGCATTGCTCATACCTGCAGTAACACCAAATTGTGAGACCACAGCACCAATTTGTGACTGTAGTACTATAAGTTTCTACATAACATTCTTTTATAAACCAGAAAAAAAAAAATTCTAAAGTTATTTCCTAAAGGTTAGTTTACTACTGTTGTGACAGCCAATGATTAAGATGTAAAAATGTTTAATGAATAATGCCATACTTTTTATCCCTTTAGAGTTTACATTAAAAGCAATGTATCACCAATGATATACGTTATAAAAACAGTTGTTGCATCACAAGGCTGTCTTTTTGCTGTCAATCTCTTCAAGCTAAGAAAACAAACATGATGTTACCCAAAAACTGGAAATTGCGAAATCTTTGACTTTACCTAGGGCTGAAAACATAGTGAGACTCCTTAAGAAAACTTAATCACATCAAGGGTTATATGTGTTAATCTTAATTAAATGACAGCTTTGTAATACTGTGTAGTGAATTTTAGACAAATAGTCACAAATTCTGCCTCTCCAAACAGCTTAGCATCACCCACGCATGACATTTCATTCTACAGCTGACATACAACAGTTTCTAGAGACACTAAGCCCTGCTACCTAGTGTTAAGCCATGCATCTCACAGTGACAGTAGTTACGGGGCAGATAAGCTCTAGCAGGTGTCCCACATATTAATTTATAATTAAAATCAGTAGAAAGCATGTGCCAGGCCTAACCTGTACAATTGGTATCCTTGGTTATTCTCATACAGTACCAAAGTAAATTAGCTAAGCAATCATAAATAAAAACAATGAAACATGGGGAGTTCAATTAAACAACAGAATTTACGTAGGGGTGTATCCTACATGCCTGTGTTACCATGTGGCCAAGCAGTAGGTGGAGAGACCTTTGACAGATGGCAGCTGAAGCAACTCAGCTCACACACGTTGAGGCTGATACACTTGAAGAGAACTATATTGTCTTGAAATATCAAGCAATGTACAAATTTTGACCTCCAATCAGAAAACACAGCTTTATTTGTATTTGTGTGTGTGTGTGTGTGTGTGTGTGTGTGTGTGTGTGTATGTGTGGCTCATCAGGGATTCATGAGCCTAACTCCTGACAATGACATGTAGCATTAGCCTTATGTGGATGGCTTTCTCTCCATCACAGGTGAGCTAATGCAAACTCATGCGGATAGCCCGCTTCTTGGCAGGTGACTGACTTTAAGGATACTAAAATCTTTGAATTAAATTGACTGTGAATTGAAACATTTTAAAAGACTTGTTGTTTTGGTTTTTACAAACCTTTCCACTGAGTATTTTTCTGCTTTGTCAGTGTCATTGGTGTCATGCTATCTGTCAGCATTGTCTTTATTATCCCATTAAATAAACCTGATTTAAAGACAGTGCTCTGTGCTACAATGCAAAGACATTGACAGGATTTCGGTAAGTATGCCCTTGAGCCACAGCTAGTACTAAATATTATGCAGTCTTTTATGAGCCTGTGAGACTATACAAAGTCACTACTTACAGTGTGTCAGAGTGTCTGTAACTAGCACTTCAACATAAATGTCAGATATTTACATCAATGTCAATGCTGCATCTGTGTAATAGGAGAAAGGCAGACACTTTACATACTGCCTAGTTTATTTAGAACCAGCTTCATACCATGTTATTAAAGTAAAGATGAGCTAACGTTACGATAACCTAGAGAACTTTAACTCCAGATAAAGGCTAGGTGTCGGACATCAATATACCGCAAGTGATGCCATTTACTTACACGCTGAGTAATATTTATAACTACTGAACGATCTGACACCACTACTGACGCAAGGCTTCGCACAACTTTCCATGCTTGTGGCTTTGAACAGGCGCACCAGAACAGAAACCCTAAAACATAATTGGAATTAAAGATTCTCCATTCAACTTGATTTAAAAAAGAAATTACAATTCATTGTGAGTTGTTTCCAGTGACCAAGACTGTTGTATTTGTACAAATAAAAAGAAGAGGGGGAGGATTGGGAGTGTTTAAAAATCATTTTACATAACAGGCAACATTACAATTAGTCCAGTGTCAGATCAGTGGGACAGATCGGTATAGCAGGCTATTAACATATCAACACTTCAGACCAAACATACATGACTTACAAAGCAAAAGAACAGACAGGGCTTTTTCACATACTGTGGTATAATAATCTGGAAACAAAATGAACTTTACCAGGATCACGTAAGTAACATGAGATTGTAAGTAATCATCCCCTTGCTGTGAAGAACTAATACATAATATTTGTTTATCTGTTATTTATAAATTTATTTGGTGCGCTGAATTCTCAGGCTGTGATGATATATCAAAAACAAAAAATACTCATATATGTCTTGCAGGGGTGTAAGGTACATGTATTTGTACCAACATTTTTTGATACAGGACTTTTCTTTTTACGTGCGGAACATATTTAAAATCTTAGTTCCCTCAAGAGCATATTAAGTGTTTAGTCTCCGCCTCGCACTTTGAGTGCATTTTTTAAAATTATTATTACATTTGAAATCATACACAACAATGCCAGGGGTATGTATATATATATAAAAGAACCTAGAGTTGATTGGATTCTTTAGCATTTTTATGCATATGCAAAACAAATCTCCTAGCTAAAACTAGTGTTAGCTGCTGACCAGGAAGTGGCTAGCAGCTAATGCTAGCACTATGAATTCTTTAGCATTTTATGTTCCACATGCAATTCTTGAGAAAATCCATGCAATTCCACATATCGAGGAAATGAATGGATGAAGAATGGAAGTAATAAAGACATTTGTTGAGGTATACGGAAATAAGAAAAACAGTTAAGTAGATCATATCTTTAGAAAATGTAATATTAATTGTAAAACACACACACACACACACACACACACACACACACACACACACACAAAGGTAATACCCAAATGGCATCTAACAAATGTAAACTATTTAATGTATTTTTCTATTTCTTCAATTTCAGTTAATCAATTGAATCTGTACCAATTTAATTGATTACTTAAACAAAATAATAAAAAAGTGTATTGCATTAATTTGATTTATTGTACTTATACTTATATTATAAAATATTATTTTATATATTCTTTAACCAAGCAGGCATTTTATTTCAAAATGTTTTAGAAATGTTAACGGTTGATGTTCACAAATGTTAATAATAATAAACTGTTAATAAAAAAACAAGCAATTTTGTTTTGCATTTCTCCAAAAACTGTACAAAAACTGTACCAAACCTTGACTTAAAAACTGAGGTACGTACCGAACTGTGAATTTTATGTTCTGTTACACCCCTAATGTTTTAAAATATAGCATAAAAACTTCAGTTGCTTTACTTTTTATTTTAGCCTAGCATACAGGCAAATGACAGCAGCACAAAGAAGAGAAACAACAACAAAAAGATGAACAAAATAAATATGTGTACATTGCCACAATAAAAGCCTGATGATGATCCAGTACTTATGTTTGTTAGATCTGAAGTGTGAAACAACACTTATCCTGGCACACAACGTAGCACACTTATAGTCCCACTCACTAACATTTACAGTTGTATGATCTGAAACAGTCATTCAAAAGCAATAAATATATACTAGTAGCTAGCCATGTTTCAATGACAGGGAGTGAAAAAATAATCAGCATAGCTTAGAAGGAACATAGTGTCACTATAGCTTTAAAACTAAGAATGGGGGACCTCGGCTGATGATTGTCAGCGTCTGGGAACTGCTATCCATCAGCTGTTACATTCTCCTGCAATTGTGATACAGCAACAGTGTGTGTCCATATTTAGGCAGGCCTCCTTTCTGACACCAGACCCACGTCATTAACACCCCTTGCCTTAGCTTTCAGAGCACACCAGGCCTTAGCTTTCAGAGCACACCGGGCCTTAGCTTTTAGAGCACACCAGGCAATGCACAAAATTACACTGCAGGGAATCTAAAACTCAGGTCTGGACCTCAATGTGAAAACTCAACCTGCTAGGATTGTATGACCCAAAACTTCATAGTCCCTGATATGACTAGTTGTTCTATTGATACTTAAACAAAAGAGAAAAACAGTCCAGAGAACAGTAAACTTACTCCACATTTACACTATCAGTGTAAGAGCATATTGCAGAATTAGCACACACTCAGCTTTGTTATAATCATATAATAATATAGACACAACCCCAGGAAATGCATAAGTGTATATTTCACCTGCAACTTAACTATAAAAGGTAATTATTATGCAATTATTTCATTGAAATTTTGTTTTAGAGTACACTATCCACATATTCAGGTTAATAATAATAATAATAATAATAATAATAATAATAATAACAACGCTGCAAAACATAGGGACCTAACTCTAAACTGCTCTGAAACTACCAACTCAAGACAGTATTTTTTCTTTCTCCTTTTAAACCTGGAGCTTTGTATTACAGACCAGCATTTTGTCAAGCGTGTCAAGGTAATGATAAAAGGCACCAGGTAAACTACCGCTGTGTTTAAAATGCAGAGAACAAGCCAATTTTTTAAAAACACAACCACACATCAAAGCAAATTAAGCAATATAGTGATATACAGTTTCACATTAGCATCTATCTAAAGGTGTACCAGAATACCATACTGTAATTTGAATCCCACCCTTGAAAACTGCTGATCCGTAATAACACATTTCATATTGCGGGGGGGGGAAAAGAAAATCATAGACCACCGCAGTGAGAATGAGTGAGAGAAAAAGAGAGAGAGAGAGAGAGAGAGAGACAGAGACAGAGACAGAGAGAGACAGAGAGACAGAGAGAAAGACAGAGAGAGTGAAAAGCCACCAGCATTAATCAATCTGCTTGTCTCTTAGGTAAAATATTTAGAGTTTTCTGAGCCACTGACAGGCTCTGCGGCTCATCATTGGGACACTCGCTCTTATAAACAGTGGGATAATTCCAGGTGGTGAGGCTTTGATAAAATCTTCCCTCCTTGTAAGGAGATGCAGAGATGAAAGCAACACAGCTCTGCTCTCACAACTGGTGAGAAGTGCATGCACCACAGAATAGTATATAAATAATAATAATAATTTTTTTGCACTGTAACACATTTCACATTTTCATCTTGTAATGATGGCTGACTTACATTTGTCTGTCCTAGTAATTTCCAGTCCTCTATATTTCATTAACATTTTTGTACATTCAAGAGCATTAATCTTTCAGAAAAAATAAGTGTAACCCCTGTGTCATAAAACATGATAAAAAAAACACCATTACAAACATAGTAGATCACATACTCTGGTTTGGATTTTACTACATTTTATTTATGTGACTATTCATCTGTTTTTATGAAGATATTCAGAGCTTCCCCCAAACTAGTTTAAAATCCTACAGTATATAGAGACAAACTGGTCTGGTTCCTTTCTAATGACCAAACAAATACCAATGACTAATTTTAAATATCTGAAAACATAAACCATTATAAAGCATGCTGTTTCTACTGCAAGATAAACACTCCCCTTTGCTGAACCCTAATAAATGAGAAAGGCTATATTTGGAATAGTATTGTATAAAGAAGTTACTCACTAGAATCAGTTAATGAATGACTACCTAAAGGCTGGTAGATGGAGAATAATGACATTAAGTACTTCAAATAAATTACATTTATCTCTTAAAATCTTATTTTAGACACTGCAGTCACGTCAAATAAACCATTATTCAGTAATGAAGTAGGGAAATATCATGGAAAGGTTTTGTTCTGTCTAAAAGTCAAATTAGAGGTCACACAAATCCTCTATTTTTGGCATAATCACTTCTGCGAATCAACAGATTATGTTATGTTAAGATTTTTGTGTGTATGTGTGTTTTTAAGTTTTTACATTACTTAACCTTGTATCCTTGCTTTACTTTGATAAGCACCTGCCAGGTTTGATAACACTGGTGTATTTATATAATTACACCTATACCTGTATTTTTTAATTTATTTTAATAACTCAGATTAACTGAATTTTTATTGCACATTAAAGTCATACAAACACTGATACTGACCTTGAGCTGGCAATTTCAGCTTTCTGTTTGGCAATAGCAGCGGCCCTCTGTGCTCCCTCAACACTCCTTTCCACTTTCTGCTTGACCTTGGTGCCCTTCAGTTGAATCACTTTCTTCCTCACAGCCTTGACCAGCACATTGTGTACATACTTGCCCTCCTCTTTACCACCCTCAGCAAAGGTAGTGCAGCCATAACCATGCCGCTGGTTGTCCAGCCACTCGCCTTCATACTTCAGGCCACTGGAGCGCTCACTGATGCCATAGCCTGACCGCTTATCATTCTTCCATTCGCCCATGTAAACCTCGGTTGTGGTGGCGTCAATGTCAGGCTCGACAGGTGGGAACTCGTGGCCCTCACCCTCTGCTTCACTGTCACCCATGCTGATGGTAGAGTTGGCATCGCTAGTCGCTGAACTCAGGGCCGACTCACTGCGCAGAAAGCTGATCTTACTCTTCTGACTGGAGAGGGATGTGCGGGATTCTGACTTAGTCAGCTTGCCCAGCAGTGAGCCACGCCGGAAAAGGCCACGTTTTTTTGGCTTGGCAAGTTCAGGGTCACCATGTAGACTGAGGGCAAAGCCACCACGTGAGGGTCCCACCGGTATGGACGGAGTGACAACTGTCTCCTGGCCTGATGCATTTGTGGTGGTGATGATGGGAACATCCTGCTGCAGCAGCATGCCATTGCTGTGCTCGCTACGCAGGGAGGTTAATGAGTTGCGCAGTGGAGACCGCACCACAGCGGCCATACCATATGGGACGCTCTGACGAACACCATAACCATGTCGCATTCCACCAGTAAACTGGCCTTGGTAGGTGCCTGTCAAGACAAGGTCTTGTGAGCATAAAACACTACTAGACATATAAGAGCAGCAATGGCAAAATAAGGGGCTGTGGTAATTCAGAAGTTTATATTCTGCACTAGTGACCAGAAGGTTGTTATTTCAAATCCTAGATCTACCAGACATCCCACTGGTGGCCTGTTGAGCAAGATTTTTAAACCTAAATACTCCAGGTGAACCATTTGAAGGCTGACCCTGTACCCTAAGTTTGGAAAAAGTGTGCAAATATGAGGGATAGACACTATATTTATCTACAATATCCTGGTCTGTGTGGGTCCTTTAAGCAAATCAAAGAGGGTCCTTGCCTTAACTTTTTTAAATTGGTGGTAACAAGTCAAGACCTATCATAATAACGGCTATTATGATGTATTACTAAGTTTATTCTTTTTATAATATAAGTCTTAATAAAAACAAAATCAAGTAATCTATAAATAAAGCCAAATCTGGTCTGGGTGTATTTTGTCAATAAAAAAAATAGTAAAAAATATTAATACTTACATATAAAGCTTGATATTTATAATAGTTAGACTTATAAAGCATATCGTACAAGCGCCCTTGGTACTTATTTTACATTTAAAGGAGACCCTGACTGTACAAATGACGTAAGAATGACATCTGGAGACAACAGACAAGAAAATTATTCCTGCTGACATGTGTTCCATGCTAATCCATACCAACTACTCCATGTCCTCATCTCAAACAACAACAGACAAGATTGTTTAATGACAGATACTTCAGCCATAAACCACTTGTGGTTGTTTGCTGTATGTCCCTAAAACTCAAGGTCAAGCAACACATGCCTGTGTTCATCTTTTTAAGGGTACAGTCTAAATGGATTGTCTTTCTACACTGCTTTACACCCTGCTGACCTTGACTAATTAGCCTTTTATAAGCAGTAATACAAATAAAGGTTTAATATTGATATTGCTAAATCTTTAAACATTTTGTGGTACAAATTATCTTATCTAATCCTTAGCAAAATGTTCTTTTTCTCTTGCTTTCCTGTTTTCACATAACAATTTTTGAGTTAACAACTAACATGAACTAGTTAGATGTAATCTAACAAATATCTATTCGCTGATTATTAGTAGCTGCAAAAGTATATCCCTAAGCATACCTCAAAAAGTAATTCGTCATAATTAATTAAATTATTAATCTAAAATTATTTTACAATTATTTTATGTATATTAGTCTGCTTCGTTTACAGTGTCCATATCTTTTATATGTACTGTATAAAATACCAAAGGTCAGCTGTTTATCTAGATTTTATTTTTCTGCTAGATGTTACTCCAAGCACTATTAAAATGAGAGTTCATTGATTCAGATATTTCAATGAGAGTATAAACTTGATACATTGCTTTTCTGCTCTGAACTAACTTAATGCAATATTGTCCTATTTACTGCATCTTAAGTGACCTGACTGGCCGAAATAAAAGCAGAAAAAAATATTTTGTTCTACGATTATTTCCCACTTTGCTTAAAACATGGCAATGTATATTTAATTAAAGTCAACTATCCAACCTGGCTTACACAGTAAAGAAAACTGTGCCTCATTTCTTCACTGTTTTTGGCTCAACTTCAAAGGAAAATCACTAAAGAACAGGGACAGGATCACTGGGATTTTGTATTCACCTCAAACATGTAGAGCAAACAGAATTCATTACAGCTTTAATTTGTAACCCCCTTCTCCCCTTTCCTTTGGCAAACACTCCTTGGTGATGGGCAATTACCCAGCAGGCCATCTGTGGTGACGCCATGGTGCCACCGTTATAATCCGTTAAGCGACTAGGTTTCTGTCAGAATCCATTACTCTTTATTGTACTCTCCTGAAGACCAGCCACCTTCACAAGTCATGCACCCACATAAACACCGGAGGATGTGTTAAACTTAGACTGGCTTCTTGCTGAGTGGTGAGCTCCATAAATCGACCCAAATGTAACCTTCTGTTTTAGGTTAAACATTTAGCAAATGATTGATATCCCAGTATTGGCCCACATTTATACCTCCATCTAGTCTATACACCAAAGTAAAAGTGACAAATTCACTGAATCGGGCTGCCAGATCACTACCAATACAACACTTGGCTACATTCATAGGGATAAAAAATGAACATGATTGCTGTATGCAAGTCAGAAAAAGCATGAATATATTAGACATATGGGAAATTTTGAACTCTGATAACACCAGATAATTTAAAAGAAAAAATGGCATGACAGTTTTGACAATTAACTTGAAACTGGTAAATAGGTTGAGGTAAAGATTTCATTTCATAGCACAGGGAGTTTCAAGCTTTTTGTGACCTTTGCCTTACAGATTTTTCTGTTTCTACCTACCGGAAAAAAATTGGGGTTCAACATGATGTGATTTACAACACTGTGACTATATAAAACTATATAAAACATTAGTTATTTATTGACTCCTTGGGCTCATCCGAAGCCATTGTGAGTGCATGATGAAGATTTTCTAACAATATATTTCCATCAGGTTTTGCTATTGCAACTACTGTATTTCTAGGTGTGCTGTGAGTTCTGCATAATTCTATGCTGTATTTCTATTAGTGGCTTTCAGATGAGTGTCATCGGCTGTCTATGGTAACAAGGGTATTACATTTCACAGTTTAAGAATGTCAACATGAAAATGTTACATTATGCATTCTAAGACTGAATATTTAAACTCACAAATCTCTCTCATTTCCATTCACAATGTGTAATTTGTAATTTAACAACAAAATCAGCCCAAACCCAACAGTGCAAATCTGACTTTTAATTATCAAAGACAAGTTTTATCTCACTGTATGACTGCTGCTACAAAGCCAAAGAACTACAAATAGCTACCTACTATATACAGTGTTGGCAATGGTGACACCAAAACCAAGCATTCTAGTAGATATAAGAAATAAACTTTATTGCCCCTCAGCTTCTGTTTCTTAAAATTCTTTTGCACAAGTATGAATTTTCACTGATGCATTTTCTTTAATCATAAGTCTATCTTTAGACTATTTACAGAATATAATCTTTCCACCCATGGTATAATCCATGGTATGTAGAACACTCCTTATAGAATAGACTGTTGTAGTAGTCAGCCAAGATTTTATTGGGATCATATCACATTATCTTTATGACAAGTAAGAATCTTAAACGACAGCTGAAATCGAGCAGAAATGTCAGACACTTCTAGAACTTATAACAACGTTGGATGTCTGTGGTTAAAATGGTGTTTAATAAGTTTATATATCAATTAATAAATAAAGGATTGAGAGGTATTTGTTTGTAACAGCAAATACACTTTATAAAGCTGGCTTTTGGGCGGACGCTCTTAATAATAGTCTTCTGGTTCTCTAGCTTTTCGATTTTAAAAATTTAATTCGATTTGGAGCAGTAGTCTGAACGTAAAAAAAAAAGGATCCGACTTTTTTTTTTCTGTTAGAAGCAGAGCAAGGTGAAGTGGAAACTTTTTCCAACTTGCCAAAGACAACAGTTAAAGAGGGGAAAATCACTGCAGGTTGTCTACAGAAGAACGCAGTAAACTCACCGCCATCCGCGTAAGTCTCGGTGCCGTATCCGTCCTGCAGGCCATTATTCCACGTGCCCTCGTATTTGGCACCGCTGCCGAGGCTCACCCGCGTGCCGTACCTGCCTTTAAAGCCATGTGTCCACTCGCCCTTGTACAGCCAATGGCCTTTGTTTTCGACGCCCAGGCCGTGGCGTTTGCCCTGAGCCCAGTAGCCTTCGTACGTGTTTCCGCTGGGCCAGGTGTAC